>NC_072020.1:1688100-2288100 GCF_027791375.1 Indicator indicator
ATGCATCCCCTATCCAAAGCTGAACACCTTCATCAAGGGTCATAGAACCCAGACACTTGGATATTCCCCTGGGAAGTGGGATCTCTGTAGTAGGTAGAAGTCTGTCTAGAGGTAGAGGAGGAAGCTAAATTCAGTCTTCCTGAGGTGAGCAGCCTTGTGAAGTTCACCACCACCACTAACCCTCTGCCTGCAATGCCTGCCTGGCATCAGGCTTTAAAAATTTGTAACTTGAGATACCCCTAACCTCTCTAAGCTTGCAATAGGTCAGCTCTGGTGCATTTTCTGCAAGAAAGAACACTTTTTTTACTGAAGCAGCAATGTTGCCTTGCAGGAAGGAAACCTTACTGGGTTGCCACTTCTGATAGAGAACTACGTTCCGCCGCTGGAAGGCCTGCCCATGTTCATCCTTCGCTTGGCCACAGAGGTATGCTCTCCTCAGGACTTCACTAAGTCCTTCTTCTATGCAGGAAGAATGAAGTCAATCACATTCATTCAGCAGAAGCTGCAAAGGAAAGGCTAGAGTTGCTTAAATGTACTGTTACATGCTCCAGCCTCTTTTGCTCTGGTTACTGGTCAGTTGTGCTTTGCCTCTGAGTTCTGCCTTTTTTGTATCTTACACTAATACAGAAAGAAGAAGGCAAAGACATTTTTATGTTTTCTCTATACTAAGTCTCTGGCTGCTGTCCTAGTAAATGACTTCTTTCTTGTTACAGGTAAACTGGGATGAAGAAAAGGAGTGTTTTGAAAGCCTGAGCAAAGAATTAGCTATGTTCTACTCCATTAGAAAGCAATATATAATAGATGAGGCCAACCCCACAAGCTCTCAGGTATGAGGGAGTGGAACTAGTCACATGAACAAACAACTAACACCCAGGCAACTTCTGTTGCAATGAGAGACTTCCAGTCTCAACTCTACTGCCAGGGAAGGGAACCAAGTAGCAGTGTGGTGAGATTCTGAAAAAAACGTGTCTGGAGTTTTCTGAAGTATTCTATTTAAGAGATCCTTGAGACTTTTGGCATGGTAGTCTACTTAATATGATAAATTTCTATAGAATAAGGATGTACTCAAATTAAAAATACAGTCTGTTTTAAGGATCTGCTTAAAATTAACTTGACCTTGTAGAATGAACTCTAATACCAGCAGAATTTTACAGTAAGAAGTTATCTTCAAGAGAGAATTTCAGTTTGTCCTTTTTTCCCCCCTGCATTTCAGAATGAAGAGGCTGACTGTGGTTCAACAACATGGAAGTGGACTGTGGAACATGTACTTTACAAAGCTTTTAGGACTTACCTTTTACCTCCTAAACACTTTGCAGAGGACGGCAACATTTTGCAGCTTGCTAACCTGCCTGACCTGTATAAAGTTTTTGAGAGGTGTTAACCAAGTAGTTATTACAGACTGGTACACATCAAAAAAACATTCATGCTGCATTCTCTTTCACTGAGTGAAGGATAAAGCTGCAATCCTGATGCAGCAAAGAGGGAGAGCAAGTGGTCTGTTTTTCCTTTTGATCAAAGAATAAATTGTCTTAGCTATGTCTAAACCCAGCTGAAGTTCCTAAAATAAAATCTCTACTAATGCTTTGAGCTTCACTATTGAGCACTAAGGTAACAAAACACAAGTTCTACTGGAGAATATTAACTGGATTAAGTAATTGCAAAAAGGGACAGAACTTAATTGAAATGTGAGGGTTTTACTCAGTGCTTTCAAGAAGCAAGCTAACTCCTTTTAAGAACTATTGTGTGACAGTACCTGCAATGTGAAAATACATGCAAAGCACTTCAAATACTGTTACTGCAGGTGCCAGTCTTGTGATATTGCAGACTCTTTGCTGAAATGTGGCAAATCCCTTCCCTTCTCATCAAGGAGTCTGAAAATGAACCAGGATTCCTCTGACAGACAGCAAATGAGCATGGACTCATGACATTCATTTCAAAGGAGAGCTGCAGTTAAGAGTACTGTCCCAGAGGGACAGATTGGAGACAGTGCATGTCTGGGGTACATGGATAAGGCTGACCACTTCAGGGCTAGTTTAAGTACAAGGCAAGCCAGCTTGCTGTCAGAATGTCACGCCAAGTGATCATTCCAGTACCACTGACTTTTACATAAACCATCTCATTTGTGCTAGAAACAAAAGCAGGCAGCATTTTCTAGGAGAAGCTGGTCAAAATATGTCTGGTGATGTCTTTGTCCTGAGGAAAGGAAAAACATCCTTGAGAAGATGCTTAGGAAGACAGACTGCCTAATCTTTCACCATACACTTATTTACACAACTGTCACTTGAAGCAAAAAGGCAGGTGATGACTTGACCCTTAAGGCTTGATAGCAACTGAAGTGAAATAGAATAGCTGTGAAGGTATTCTCAAAACATCTTGAAGGTAGCTCTTGCAGACTTCAATAGCATCATGTTCCTCTCCATCTCTTCCTTGCCCCATTGCACTGCCCCTAGGATAGTTTTATTTGGTGCTGTAGCCTCAACACTAACAACAGGACACCTAAGCAGGCGATCATGACTCAAGCTCACTGGCACTAAACCATCTCCCAGCCTACTTGCCAGGTTTTGGACCCAAAGCCTGGAAAGAGAAAGGAAATGCTGCATCCATGCAGCCCTAATCAGCACTGAACAAAGGTTAATGCTCTGAGAAGTGGCTTTTGGTTTGTGCTTTTAGTGGAAAAATCCTGCAAACTGCAACAGTTCACTTCTGCTTCAAGGAGAAGCTGTGATTGGAAGAGGCAGACCACAGCCCATCCTGTTTTCTCCTTGCATTGTAGTGCGTACACATAATGTGGGGAATAGATCAGTACTTGCTCTGCAGGTGGCTGACAAACCCTAATGGCTCTATAAAGAAAGCAACAACCTTCCTCTTTAGGTAGGAACTGGGTGATACCTAAAATTTCTTTGCTCAAGCATCTGTTAACACTTAAGATCAGTATCTGGAAATACGTATCTTACAGTTGCACACCTAAATTGAA
Source organism: Indicator indicator (assembly GCF_027791375.1). Lineage (NCBI taxonomy): Eukaryota > Metazoa > Chordata > Aves > Piciformes > Indicatoridae > Indicator > Indicator indicator. The sequence goes on from NC_072020.1 coordinate 1,691,075, forward strand.
CAACTACCTTCCTTTCACCACTGGGGTAACACTAGTGTTTGCAATGGCTCCCTTACCCCAGATTTCTCCTTGAACCTGAATACCACCATCAGTACAGGAGTGGGAACTAGGTTACTTCCAAAAGTTCCTTGCATCCTTTTGATATCAGACATGCAACAACGACAAGTTGCCCAGAGAGGTGGTTGAGGCCCCATCTCTGGAAATACTCAAGGTGATGCTCAACAGGGCTCTGGGTAACCTGATCTAGTTGAGGATGTCCCTGCTGACTGCTGAGGGGGTTGGACTAAATGGCCATTAGAGGTCCCTTCCAACCTAAACCATTCTATGATCCTGTGACATGATGTTGCACTACCACTGCATCCCTACATGCAGCCAAACAGCACTATAACCCACTTAGAATAAACTCTGTGCCAACTGGAGTCCTTATTACCCCACAAGACATAAATGAGAGGTCCATGTGGACTTCCAGTCAAAATAAAGCAACACATTATCATAATGCATTACCCATGTTTTAACATTTTTATTTTAGAAAGTGAACATAACCATTAAAAAAGAAAATGGATGGAGTTAAAAAAAGTAAACATAAAAACTAATGACAAATTTGCAACAACATAAAATAGTTTTACCTAGTGAGTCCCAACAATCATTAAATATACTTCCACCACAGAGAAGTTTTACTTCATTATATTAGCAGTCTCTTGATTAGGTACACAAGACAACACTTTCAGTAATTACCTAGTCATTAGAAGACCAACTTCAGGAATCACTGAATAATAAAATACATCATGGACAAATATTTTCATACCACCTGGGAGGCAATCTAATATACATATGTCAACAAGGTACATCTTTATGAGGTATTACAGTACATGAGAACTGTTCCCTTTACTTTCTAATGAGTAAATTCTCATCTCAGCAGCTCCACCAGCGAGTCAGCCACAGACTCTGATGCCAGTTTCTGAACCCAAAAAACTTCCCTCAGAGATTTTCTTTCTGTAACAGATCACACAAGTCATGATGAAGAAGATGCAAGTCAAGTGAGCAGAATGAAAACAGGGAGGCTGAAAAGAAAAAGTCATCTACTCTTCCAGGCATGCAAGATTTCAGCTCAGAAGCTTCAGCTTCTTAAGAATACATAATGCTTCCCCTAGCTTCAGCTTTGCCATGTGTGATGAAGGGAAAGCACAAGGCAAGATAATTCCAAAAGTAACTGCAGTGATTTCCAGAATACAGAAATCTCCTATTTAACCAAAGTGCACTACAAGGATCTCAAGATGCAGATGCTGTGATGTAACCCATTAGTAGCATTAGACAGAAGAAAGCAGTCCTGCCCATGCAGTCTTCAAGATGAGTATATCTGTCCTAAACCTAAAGAAAATCTCTTCCTAGCACTCTTGCATTACCATCTCCAAAGAAACAGCTCTTGCTACTTCCCCAAAACGAGCTATTACACATTTGAGTCACCGCTGTCCTTTCCAGGACAGCCAACAAACAAATCCTGGAGCAAAGACAAATAAATCCTGACTACAGCCTTTTACTCTGTACTCCAGAACAGAGCACTCAGACTGCTACACCCAGGTTAACCAGAACTCACCCCAACAACAAGATCTCAAGAGCCTGGGGGAAGATCTCCTGCTTGAAGGTTGCTAAAACAGACAGATGGGGTTCAAGGATTATGAAGTCCTAAGAGAACTATGAAGAGAAATATTTTATGAATATTCAGGTTCTATGGAAAGGAGCATACCTGCTTTCTCCTATTTGCTATACAACTGGTTTTTCACTGTCTTGTTTTTCTTCAGACTCTTCATCAGATCCTGACAAGGAAGACAAGAAATCAATTGAGAGGAAGAGAAAAAAACCCAACCAAATAAAAAAAGTAGACAACCAGTGGTGATGGCTTATCAAAAGGCAGTCCAAAGCAACTAGTTCCCATAAAAAGTTACTTTTTATGTTAGATTTCCTATCTTTTCAGCTGTTTCATGTTGAAGGATTTTTGTAACTGTGATCAAACCCAAAAGCCATCACTGGGATCATCCTTGGAATACCAATCTTGTCAATGGAATCAGTTAGCAATTGGTTCAAGTTTTCACTACAACATGCTCAGGACAATCAACTCCACATTGCTCACTTACAAGCAGATTTTCCCACTTGCTACATCCTGTCCTTTGGAAGGTAACTTCAGAAGACGCTTTCAAAGCAGTCAGAAATATTGCTTTACAATTTCTGTACCTAGTGCTCTGGCAGGAGATTGTCTCATTCTAAGCCAGAAACCAAGCAGCTCCCTCTAGCTTTTCCTGCCCAGTTCTCTCCTCTTCATCCCCTGCCTCCTCTCAGCTATGTGTACTGATAGGTAGTAACTAAATTGAATTACTGAATAGAAAGGAATCTTCAATTTTGGATGGTAAAGTACAATTTTAATTTAAAAAGACAAGATTTTTTTCACCCTTCCCCCACTTGACTCTCTGAAGGAGGTGAAGTATGCAGGATTTTAATGTAAATGAAATAATTTTTAAAAATCATTCACTATGCAAAGAGAAGTACCTGCCACAGACTCAGGAGGAGAATAGAACTGCCCATCAGAGAGGACTCCTGAGTGAAGAAGAGCTGCTCGTTCAGAAGCATCCTGTGCTATTAAAAATCCTAAAAAGAAAAAAGAACAACAAAAAACCCAGCCAACTCCTCAATGCTGTCATATAGCATTTTAAAGGTGAAGTACTGATGAAGAAGCTCAAGAACTGATGTATTACATTAGCATTCCAAATACCTGACTTCTATAAATAAGGTTCTCAGGATGAAAAACAAACTGTCGAAATTTAACATTCACACTTTCTGTGTAACTTCAGGCAGGCAAGGAGACACACTCTAGCAAAACAGAGGTTATGGAATCCTTCCTAACTGCATGGTTAGGATGCCATATGTAAATTAATCAATATCCACTGGCTAGCTGAAACTCTGGAACAGATTTTTATGATCAGTGAGCTATGATACACAACCAAAAAAAATCCTACTTCACCACTCTGAGACTCCTTGTAAACAGCTTGCTTTCACCTATCTGTCTCAACACCTTCAACAACTCCTCAGGGCTCAGCCTCATCTGAAATCAAGAAAATTATTTGGAAATGACAGGGGGCTATTTTACTGTGTTTAATACAAGGCAAAAAAACCCCAAACCATAAGGGGCTGGGAGAGAAGCCAATTCATCTCATCCTTACTGCCATCAATGGGTCTGAAAACAGGGCATGGATGGTTTCTTAGGTCAACATATGGCTACTGAACTTCCCTCCTCCACTCTCTGTCACATGAAGATTGACAGCAGTTATTAAAAAGATCACTTTCCAACTCAAACTACCATTCCTACATACCAATCTATTTTAGAAAACAGGTCAAAATCTCCAAAGGAGACATCTCTTACTTCTATTTCCACTCTGTCCAAAATAAGGTCAGGCTTCATACTTAACAAGTCAGAAGGTACTACAAGACACATACTGGTTGGATTTTACTTTTAAATCCTGCACACAGAAGGAAAATTTCCAGAACTGGAAATCTTCTTCTGGGGAACCACAGTTTTGCCCTTTTTTCTTCCTTTTCCTTTTTTTCTTTCTTTTTTTTTTTTTTTTTTTTTTTTTTTTACAAATAAACACCTCTAAATCTTGAGCACTGTTGCATTAGGCAGAAATTTACTGTGGAAGCATTTTTGGGGTTGGTTGGGTTTTAATCAACAAAAGAATAAGACATAAAAAGTCAGCCTCCTCTCCCACTACAGATAGGAAAGAAAAACATCTGGTCAAAGAGTAAAACCTTTTGATATCTGCTTTCATTATCTGCCTCAGGTTTCGAAGCAAATAAGGCACTATAGAAGTATAGCCACAAAACACAACCCAAGAGTGCCTATCATTTGTCTGATTTTATTGCTTTGAAGCCACATTTTCCAGTGAAATCTCGCTATGTAGAGTTCAAGTAAAAAAGCCCATATATTGCCATCTGAAGTTCAGGGACAATGAAGAAACCATCACTGAATCCCACAGAGATTTAGCAATACAGATTCTTGATTTTACGTGTATGCATCAGATACTTTCTTTGTCTGTTGAATAGTCAGTATAAAACAAAATATGCAAAAGTCCCTGAACTTGTTAGATTTGTTAATTGAGACATCTCTTTCACCCTCTCAAAGGAAAAAAAGTTACCGCAAGTTTCCCTTTCTGTAGGCAAAAGCAAGTGTACTCAAGCAATATCCTCTTTTGACTAAACCAGTGGGTTCCCTCCATTTGGTTGAACCCAGTGTCAGATGACCTGCTGCCTCATCTTAGAGAGGCTGAAATTCATACTTGCTCTGGGCTCGTTCTGTCTGTGCACGAAGCAGCCTCTCCACAATACTCCTTTGCTTTCCCTTTTCCACCTCAAAAGAAGTCAGTGACATTGAGTTATTGTATCTACTCTTCTGTAAACAAGAACCAAACACTTATTCTATGCATCACCCAGAAAATAAAATGCTACCAGCCCAACTCAGTTACATTTTCATGTCTTAGGCATACAAAATGACATACATTCCCCTAATTGCTGATCTGGCCCTTGTAACATTTAACTTTGCCTCTTTAAATGAGCTGAAAACCCACTTATTTGAAAGCATATAATCCTCTTCAGAAAAGGAAAAGATATGCCAAATGCTTCCCACAGCTCTTCAGATTTTGAGGAGCTGGAAGACTCCTTCTTCTGCCACATAACATGGAATCAAATGTTGCCAACTGCAGTGACTGAGGGGAAGGACCAAGAACTTACTGTTCTCTTCTTCAGCTTCTTGTGGTAACACTTTAAAGTCCAAGAACCACGTTTCAATCCAGGCAAGTATGAAGGATATGATGGGAAGCACATAGCCAAAAGCACCCTGTGAGAACAGCTTGAAGGCAAGAAACCACACAACATTATAGAAATTAGCCTGAAGAGTCTTGTTTTCAGAAAAACAGCAAAGTAAAACAAACATGTGATGAGAATATATACCTGTGAAATAATTACTTTTGCTAATAAAAAGGCACTGGTCACTGCTGTTGTAAACTGAAAGAGACAGGGCAAGAACAGTTAAGACTAATAAATGAATTCACTTGCTCATTGCTGCCATTATCTATCAGTTGCAAATTAAAATATTTACCAACAACTGCAAGATCATAGATTAATAAAAGGTCACAAGCAGGATACATTTAACTTAAAGTGTTACTACAGAAAACCCCTTAATAAAGATAACTTCTAATATGAACATCTCTAAATGATGATCTCGACACAAGAGAAAGGCACGGATTCTGAGTTCTATAACTTGTGATCTATAAAGTTCTGTAAAGTTCTGTAAATCGTGATCGATAATGAAGATGCAGCATTTTATTCACTAAGTCCCTTAAATAAAAGAATGTATCGCTGTATTTTGGAAAAAGCAAACAGCAACTGCTCCAAATGCTTTTCACTACCATCCAAATAAAAAACAAACAGAAAAAAATAATCTTTGGAGGAGTAAACTTGAATGAATGTTTTAATTCACATAGTGGTACTGTGAAAGTCTAATCAGGTACTCCAAGCAGAATAAAGTACCTGGAAAAAAATCCAAATTACAGAACAAAAGGGAAAAAACCCAAAAAACCAGTGGACAAGTATTGTTCACATTTGGGTCCAGCAATTCTTTAATTAATAGCAGGACGTAACTAGCTTCTGGTAAGCACAGGTAGAACTTTAAGACAGATGGCTTTTGCAAAAACTTCAGTGAAGCTTTATCTGTTTGTTTACTGCCATGATGGGTTCACTCTCACCATCTCACAAACTCCATCAAATGGGAAGATGTCATTGGAAGAAATACCCTGAAGCTACACACCTAGAGAGTCATGCACTTAGAGAGCAGCAGTTTGGATTCTGTATATGCCTGCACCCTGCTAACAACAAAATTTCAAAGCAACCATGGCAGCTAACTCATACTAATGAACAAACTGCATGCTACTCACTTGAAGAAAGTTACACCTAAACATGTTCTACATGCACCTAGGTCTAAGATTTACAAAGTGCTCAGCCAGCAAAACGCCTGTTGGATGACAATCTCAAGCACTGACCAGTGGAAATATGAATTTGTCATCAAGTGTTGCTCTCTTTCTCCACCAGACAGTACAGATGCAATAAAGACATTTGCTTCTGTCCACTGTGGTTGCCTACAGTTCTCAAGAACTTCATTTCTAAGAAGACAGTTGTATTCAACATTCTGTATTGGAACATGAAGCAAGACAGGTGCTAGTGCTCAGTGGGTGGCACCTACAACTTTAAAATCTAAGAATGTGGGAGTCAATGGCAGTTGGATCTCTGGTACAATAATGCCAATTCTTCTTTTCCAATTCAGTTCACTGTTTCACATGCAAATATATTTCCAACATCAATTAACAGGTCACAGATAACAAGCAGTTACAATTAGCCATCCATACTGGATTCAAAATAAATCTTCAGTGTGTATCAACATCATACTAACAAGGACCACACCCACTGTGCCATTCAATTCTTGTTTTTAGGCTGAAAATCTCCCAGCACAGAAATTTTTCATCTGGTACTATACAGTGAATTTTTATATATAGCATCAAGATGATTCTTAACATACAATCATTAAGAGGCATCTCAATTTTGTCTTGTTTCAACCCATTCTAGTTCAAACTCCATTACGCTTGGCTACTACTCACAGCTATTGCCCACCAATGGCGCAGTCTGCACATTGCATATGCAAGTATTAACACCTTAAATCGAAAGACTGCCAGTAGCTATAGAGAGAGGAAAAAAATATTTGTTGGTTAATTCAGAACACAGAAGAACTGCAAGATTCTCAGCTCACTGAAAATGCTAACTGCTTACAAAACAACCTGAAACACGATGATCGAAGTTCTGAGAAATTTGGATGTGTGCTTATAAAACAAAGTAATTTCCTATGTGGAAAGCAAATGGCATCACACAGGTGCCTACAGAGGCTTGGATATGGCAGGCATGTGCAATTCCACAAGTTACACCAATTCTGGTTGTGATCATTACATCAGCCTGACATCTAGCAGTTAAACCTAGATGCAGTCAATCCAGCAAATGCCCTGAGCATCACTGTGCATCTCACTGTTCTTAGCGGTGTGCTACTGTGCAAGAACGTCATAAAACACTGTAAAGACTTCACAGATGCAATCAGAAAATGGGAAGAATTTTTAAACCCCATTTTCTGCTTACTAAATTTGTGGTATTTATTGGAATATTAACACTGCAACAATCAATCACTCTTTATGGAGATGCCAGCAATAGGAAACCATTCCAAATATACTGCAGTAATGAAATAGCAGACAGCCAAGATTTCTGAGTCAGGGAACCTAACCTTCAATTTCCCTGTTTAGTCTTTGATAATAGATGTCTCCAACTTGTTTTAAAAGTTGTGTTCAGGATCTGAAAAATGTGAAACAAATGTTTAAAGTGAAGAGAAATCAAGGACAGACATGGCCAGGGATATAATGAACCCTTCTCATCTCATACAAATATATATTTCAGGGATGTGCAGCATAAACAGAAGAAATCCTGTATAAGCCCACAAATAATTTTGTGGAATTCAATGACCTAGTCACTTCCCAGGGAATAAGAGTCTATTATTTTGCATTACATGATTTTAACTCTTGGTTCAACTACAGGGCAAAATGATTTCCAGAGCACCAACATTCACAGGTAACATGAAGGTATATCATGGGGGACCTGTCAGCAAAACAGTGACAGAGAAAGGGAGAAGCAGTAGTAGTTTACTAGCTTAGAAATTTTTTCACCCAGTACTCCATTCCATTTGACATAGCACATGGCTCAATGCAGAAACAAGGATGGGTTTTTACATCAGTTTCAAAAAAGGGATTCTGGATATAGTCACTAATATAAAATGATTCATAGCAAACCATCTCTGCCAGGAAAACAAAAACTGGTAGAATTAATGGGGCTGCAAAAGCATGGGGCTCTTTAGAAGAACCATAAACATACAGCTTTCACTTCAAGTTCAGTAACTTGGTCCATGCAGTGCAAAACACATTGCAAATGCAGAGCTGTGGCCATGCTGAAAGACAGAGAAACTTCCTACTGCAGAAGAGTTCCTCCCATGTCCTTCAGGTGCTTATACATAGTAAAGGAGAATCACACTTTCTATCACCTGGGTTTAAAGAAAAGTTTAAAAATTGATTGAGCTAAAACATTGAAATCTACAAAAGACATGACCTATACAGGGCAAAGTGTGAACAAGGCTTTCAGCTGGAACACTACTGGCCTTGTTCCTTTAATGAATTATCTTTATGTTACAACAGTCTCACAGTCTTGACTGAGTTCCTCATCTGCTTTTCTGCAGCTATGAAAGCAGAAGAAACAATTTAAGTGTGCCAAAGCATCTCTATCCACAGGCTCCATGAGCCTGCTGCCAAAGCAGGAGTGGGCAGCCTCTACATGGGTGACAACAGACATGAGCCTTTCTGGTTTAAATTACCAAGAAAAGACCAACACCACTTTCCCTGAACTCAAACTAGGCACCACCTTTGGAAGGAAGATTGTGGATAAACTATCCTTTTGCTGCCTTTTCTTCCTTTCTGTTTTGTTTGTTCTCTATTTAAGAACACTTACAAATATATCAAAATATGAAGAAGAGTAGTCATATTGTAGGACTTCTTTCTCTAAGGTAGTCTCAATGCCTCCTTTAACCTACAAAGAAACAATACACAGAGCTTTAGAACAGAAGTTAGTAAAGCCAAAATACACACAAATCTGAAGGGTGAAATGAAGAGCTCCTCACTGATGTACAACAAGATCATTAAACTAAGTACAAAGGACATGCATGTTAAAAATATCCACTTCAAGACCAGTGTCCTTATTTTTCATGACTATATAAATTTTCAAAGTCAAAACATTTAGGAATATCACTTGCCCTATGCGAGCTACATTCAGACTGGCCCAAAACAAAAGTAAACAAGTTGTTGAAGGAAAAAGAAATTATTAAATGTAAGGTCTGAGCATTTTATGTCTTGTAAGAAGGATCAAAACAGCTGATCATAAAGCCACCCGGAAGTAGCTCTGCTTAGTTACATTAGCAAACAAGAAACAAGACAGTAACTGAATTTATACTCCAGATCTTTTCTTTAGCAAGGTACAGCATGTTAAGGTTGCCTCAAAGAAAATATACCCAGTAAAAGAAAGGATTTGGGCACTGGAAGTCTTTGCAGGGACTAACCCCTCAGTGAAATATGACTGAGTTACTCACAAGGCAACCACTCAAATCCTGGTAAAACTCAAACTTGCAAGATTTCAAAGGTGTACAGCAACATTTTTGTTTACTTGCTGCCTGAAAAGGTCACTGGATTTCCAGTTGTTTCTTCAGCATGGTTGACAGACTACAGGAACATCAAAAGGTTTAATAATAAGAAGGTAATAAACCATGTATACTAATGACTAAAAGGAGATGCAGTTGAGTAGACACTATGGTCATGAAGGCTTAAAAGTAACAAGCTGCTTTAAAGAGATACAAATAGCATATAATTTGGAATAGAAAAGAGCAACTCATTAACCACTCCTGAAGTGAATAAATCAAAAGATAACTCACATTTAATTCTATTATCCACAGCAAGGTTATGAATAAGAGATCAAAAGTAACAAACAAACAGAAAGTCCTTCTGACATCTGATATGCCTTTCTTCTCTCTGCCTTCATAGGACTCAATCCTTGCCACCAGCTGCGTGGGGTTGATGGAGTGGACATCCCGTAAGGAAGGACAGGACTCCACACTGCTACTGTGAGCATTTTCTGCATCACCTAGCCCTCGATTCATCCTGGGTTTGCTTAGAGTAGTCTTCTTCCAGTTTCACCATCACTAGAAGGCTGATCCATATAGGAAGACTTTCTAAACAAATAAAGAGAAGCAACACATTAGTCACCAAACCCCCACAGCTCCAGTAGGCATTTTCATTTTGCCATGTCAGTTCTTGTTGGCTAAAAGGAAGAGAAACAGATGAGTAGGCTGTACAAATTGTTTCTAAAATTAGCCATATCTAGGCTTTCTACATCTCTGAGGATTTATGAAATGAGGATCCATGTGCAATCCATTGGGCCTGTCTAGATTTAGAAGCCTCTGTTCTCCATGTTGTTAGAGTGAGATCAGTAAATGGGAATGAATAAAAAGCATGAAGCTGTGTGTCTTTAAGGTTTCCAAATCTGATCTAAACACTCTCAACAGGAAGCCAGTTTAAGGAGGTTCCACATACAATTCTGAAAACCAGCAGCGTTAGCTACCAGCACATCTAGAGCTGACACAATAAAAGGATTAAAAGTTCATTAAAACCTTGTAATTCTGTAGTAATCATTCTCTAGTGCAAATACACTGCTCTTTGCTCTTAGATAAATTCAGCTGCTATGAAAGCTTCCATTGCCAGACAGGGTTTCTCTGAAAAGACTGCGTTCAACCCAGGGGTTAGAGTACCCTGAGTCTCTCCTGACTACAAGGCTTGAAAAAAATTAACATATTCAGGTTAGATTTCTATAAAACTGGAGAAGTGTGATGTGTGATTCACTACATTACTGCACAAGAACCTTTTTCCAATAAAGGCTTGTTGAAAGAGTCGACTAAGGACACAAAAGTTGCAAGGAAACACACGGAGAAATGGATTTTATCCAAAAGGCTCAGAAGATGAAGCTATAGATCCTGCAATACAAATCCCATCAGACAAGCCTCTGTGGTGCTAGGGGAACTGCTTTTAGAAATTCAAGAACATAACTTGTCTCTTCCTGTGTGTCTTTCAGTAAACTGTAAAAGAGAAACCTTTCCCACTCTTGTATTCTGAAAGTGTTTCAATTCCAAGCCTGCAAAAACAGAGTCAGGCAAAGCACAACAGGAGAAGCAGAGAGGGTGTCTGCAGCACCGCAAACACGAGGATACAAGGACACAGGGAGGAGGAACGGTGAGGGGGCAGGCAGCTGCCAGGGCATACATCATGCCAACAAGAGGCAGACCAGAGGGGGATGGCCAAGGTCTAAGTGAAGCTACACAACAGCATTCTGGTAGTTCAAAGTCTGCTTTTCTCAGGCTACGTCATCAGAACAGTAACAGACCAGAAACTACCTTACCAGGTGAGTGTCTACCTGCAGGCCACAAGTGATCAGAGGCAAAACCAGCCAGTATCAATCACCATCTCATTCTGGGATCCAGCTGTGGGCCAAACCAAGTGGGAGGCCAAGCACAAGAGGGTTGCTGCCATCCTGCTCCCACCTATAGCTTTACAAAACCACCCAAGGTATGGGACTTCCAGCTCTCACTTGTCAAGACATGGGACCAGGAAAGCTGACAGGTCTTTAGCTGGGCCTAATCATTAAAGAGCTGTTACAAAATCACAGAACGTTACAGGTCAGAAGGGACCTTGAGAGACCATCCAGTCCAAGCTCCCTGCCAGAGCAGGTTCACCTAGGGCAGGTCACACAGGAAAGCATTCAGGCAGGTTTTGAAAGTCACCAGAGAAGGAGACTCCACATCCTCACTGAGCAGCCTGCTCCAGGGCTCTGTCACCCTCATAGTGAAAATCATCTTCCTTACGTTCACATGAAACGTCCTCAGCTCCAGCTTGCACCCACTGCCCCTTGTCCTGTCATTGGACATCCCAGAGTGGAGCCTGGCTCTGTCCTCCTGACACTGCTCTGCACATCTGCATCAACACGAACAAGGTCACCCCTCAGGCTCCTTTCCTCCAAACTAAAGAGCCTCAGCTCCTGCAGCCTTTCCTCAGCAAGGAGACGTTCCACTCCCTTCAGCATCTTTGCGGTTCTGTGCTGCACTTTCAGGCAGTTCCCTGAGGTCCTTCTTGAACTGAAGGCCCCACAGATAGAGACGATACTCCAGATATAGCCTCAACAGGACAGAGTAGAGGGGGAGGAGAACTTGTCTCGACCTACTATCCACACCCCTTCTAATACAGCCCAGTGTTAGGTAGAGCAGACATAACCAGAGACATTAAGTGGTGGGAATATAAGATTGAGGTAATCAGTTTCATCATTAGCCAGAATAAAGAGAAAAACTTCTGTACTGCTCTCCCCCTTGTTTCAAGAGCTTCTCAAGCATATTTACAACTCGCCATCTTCATTACTTTTCAATCTCATCCTCTTCTTTACCTGACTTGGCAATGATGCTGCTCACTCAGTACTCAGTGGCCCTATGGGGACCGATGCAGGGACTTCAGGTGCCCCATGGAGGGGAGGAAGGTTTGTATGGATTTGGCCTTTCAGGCTCACTCCAAGGATGTACCAAACATTTGCACCTCAAGCTGAAGTGGACAGACTGAGCACAAAGTCATCTCGAGCTGGTGGAAATCAACAGTCAGTGCTTATGACCCTGTTCCTTCCTTTCCAAGGTCCTTAGCTGCTGAGTTTGGACACCAAAAGCACCTCACCCCCCTTTCATTTCCACCTTGTGCTAGCTCACACTGTCAGAACAATATTGCCCTTAGGATTATTTGTTCCAACAGTCTCATGTGGATGGAAAGGACAGATGGTCCCTGTGGGAAGCATTAAGACAAATCAGAGGCAGAAGCCCAGAGTGAACCAAGGCAGGACACATCCCAGGCACCTGCTGCCTCTCCCACCACACCAGCCACCCGAGCTGGCCTGGCCAGACAGGCAGTCACAGCAACCAAGGCAGAGGAAGCAAAGTGCTCTCACACTTCACAGACTGGGGCCAGTGCTGTCTGGATTAGAGCAGCTCTTGCATGATGTCAGACGTGTGCTCAGCAGTGAAGTCTCCCTCTCTGGAAGACCTTTATAAGAGCAGGAGGGAGTGTTGGATTTTGCCTCCACAGCAAGTCGTGTCCCAGCCAGCCAAAAGCACCAGGCAAGGGTGGCCAAGCACAACATCTTTAAAGCTTCCTCCTGTAGCTCTACATGGCTGTCCAAAGGCTTTACAGGACAAAGACATCTGTGCTGTGTGTTTGGTCAGGTGTCTCCAGCACTATGGTGAACCTTGGGCCACTTGAACCCAAGGGTGTCAGCAGAATCATTCCACTTGGGGGCTGGAAGCAGTATTTGTTTTGTGCTGAAACTCCTCACCCTTGAGGGCCCTGCTGTGGAGCAGGCATCCCCAGGAAAACCTTTGGGATGGGATATAAAGCCCAGGTCAGGCTGTCCTGGTGAAAGGAAAAGAGAAGCCAAGGAATTGGTCAAGAAGAAGAAAGCCAAGAAACACCTGCACTTCCCCACAAACTTTCCAGCACCACTGACTACAGAAATTATCTTTTCTTTCTGATGTGGCAAGCAGTGCAATCAGCTAGGAACTTGATACTCTCAGCCTGGATTGCTGCTGGATACAGCACAGTACAGGAATGCAATTAGTGCAGTACAGCTAATTGTTTCAGGATGTGCTGCTTCAGCACTCACTTGCATTTTGGGGCCCTTTACAGAGAGGAAAGCACAGCCCTCAAACACCCTGGCTACCAGTTGGGCTTCAAGTGTGCCCAAAGCATCTGATAGAGCTTCTAAATTCCATGCAGCCTGAAGTCCTTGCTCCTGACAGGCTGCTTTAGCCCTACAGCCCTCTGGAGGGGGACACTCAGGGCAAGGGAATTCACCTCCAGCCTCTGCCTGCTGATCCATCAGCTCCACAGCTGGACAGGTGCAAGGGCCTGTCCTGCCACACTGAGCTGGCATCAAAATGTTGAGGTTCTTTAACCAGCAGACGTAGCCTGGCAGCCTCCTGCACCCACTGCTCCCGTGCTGCAATCTGATTAATGGCCCAGTGTGTGTTAGAGGCTCGTTTTCCATAGTTTCTTTCATTTGTTACAAATAAAAAGTTCCTCTGTACCTCAGTGACACAATCTGGAATTTCAGCACAGCAGCATCTGCAGGTGCTTTCAGGTGGGTGTATGAACAGCAAACTCTTCAGCCCTTCTTTGAGGCTCTACAGGCACATAGGGACTCCTAATGAGAGGCAGCTACCTTTTAGTGTCAGATGGCCACCTGGCAGCCACCTCCTTACCCATCTCAGCACTACCAGCAACAACCTTCCTCAACTTTAGAAGTCAGGGCACACTTTACTCACTCCTGGAGACCACAGCCTATCCCCATGGACAGCAGTGCCATGCTCTGCATCACACTGACCCATCTGTGTTTAATCTCCTGTAGCTTTTCCAGTAGCAGAGTGAATTTGGCACTTTCCCTAATGAAATTTCCCCAGTGGAAGCCCAGTTAATGCTGGCTGTGGATCTTTTCATCCCTAGGAGGCACATGTACGAAACAGTGAAGCTTATGCTCAGGTCTTCTGAATTCAAATTGCAAAGAACAATCACTCAATAAACAGTTTTTCTTTGTCCACATCACATTCTGGATATCATGGTATCCATAAACCAGAAGACACTGCACCTCCTGGTGTATTTGTATGGAGCCACAGTCCCTATCATGTGAAGCTCTGACAGAAGAGTCATCCCCTACAACAATAAACCATACAGAAAGAAGTGCAGGCTAGAAATGGGTAACACAGCATCAGGTAGGACACCGAGAACTTCTGCTACAGTTTGGAAACATCAAAAGTTTCCAAAGCAGGCAAATGTTCCTGGAGGCAGGTCACAAGGTGACTATGAGCCATGAGTGTGATATATTCCATAGGAAAGGCAAGCTCTGGGAAAAGCCCTTGTGAGCACTCCCTTATATCACTATGGACATTCCTCATTATTCAGGTACAAGAACAATAAATTCCATCTAGAATGAAGGGCAACAAACACTAAGCAATGCAGGCTTGCGACCTCACCCACCTCTCCCAGAAACCTGTTTCAGGTTTTGACCATCCTCTCAGTCATCACTCAGTTTAAAATACTGGTGCTCTTTGAGATGTTAGATCAGAGACACAGCATCTGAATCTTGAATTGGATTAAACAAAGATATTTTATGTTGTGCCTATTCAAATTCACCCAACTTACCTGTTTTACTATCAATTACTTCACAGCAGAGGGCTGGAACACCTCTGCTGTGAGGACAGGCTAAGAGAGCTGGGTTTCTTCATCCTAGAGTAGACTCTGGGCAGACCTTAGAGCTGCTTTCCAATACCTGAAGGGATCCTACAGGAAGGCTGCAGAGGGACTTTTTGTAAGGGTGTCTAGCAATAGGGCAAGGGGGAATGGTTGGAAGCTGAGGGAACGCTTAGGAAGAAGTTCTTCAATACGAGGGTGGTGAGACTTCGGAATAGGTTACTCCAACATTCACTCCACTTACTTGCACAGTTAACGACATACCCTATCTTACAGTGTACCCTCTAGACCAAGCTCCTAGCTAGTTACTCATTAAACAGCAAGAAGCAGCTAGTGTTGCATTTGACAGGCACTAGCAACTTTAATGAAAATAGGACTGAAAAAGGCAAAGTGATGCCCACCCACAAAATTCCCTGAACTTCTGTTCACACAAGATACTATGGGGAACTCTTTGGCAATACTCTACATTGTCGATTAAGCAACACAACAGGTATTACAAGTTATAAATATGCAATACATTTAAAGACTGGGAAGACTTATCAGCATACTGGAGAGAGCTCCTTACAAAAGGTTTGGCTTTATCTGAGGGTTCACAACTAGAGTAGCTCTGCTTGACCCTGAAGTATCGGCTCTTACTTATCCTCAGGCCAAAAGATTTCTCATCCACCACACAAGATTCATACACAAAACCTACTTGAGTACAGCTTATATAGCATAAATTATTCTTATATTTGTAATGCACATCTGGTTCCATACCAATGAGCCCTGAAAAATGTATCCCCAAGATTTTGTAAGATACACCACCAAGCAGGTGGCCAAAAACAAAGCAAGAAGAGTGATTAACCTGCCTTGATTAGAGAGTGAGTGTAAAAGGAAGTATTTGTGCTTTTGCTACCAAATTAATGTTATTTTAGTTTGCCTACTCTCTATTATTTCCTTAACCCAGGGTGGGGGGGAGGTGTGGGGGTGTGTTACATTTTATTTTCTGCAAAGTGATTACATAACTCTAAAGTCACACAATTTAAGAACTACGTTTAGCTAACTTCTTCCTGCAGAAAAAACTCCAACCCACTTACTCTTTTTAGGTTTTGGGTTATTTTTTTCCCTCTAAGGTTCCTTGAGAAAGATGTTTCCTCAATCTCCCATGCTTCAATAGTGACCTAACAAATATAACAGGACAGCTGCACACATCCCACACTTGTACTGAGCTGTATTTTTCTCAGAGCATGGGAAGAAGTTGATGAAGAGCATAGGACACAGTTTGCAAGCTAAAAGGAGAAAGAAAAAAATAAGTCAGTCAATCTTTTGGGTCAGTAGGACATCTGAGGGGACAGCGATGTCACCTTCCCCCATCCCAAGAGAGTGAGACTCACGGATTCAGAAAGTCAAATCAAAGTGCTCCAGCCCTGGACTCATTTTTCCCTGCAGCTGGAGAAGCCCTGCTACTGAGCACTGCCCTGCAGTATGCTGTTGCCCTTTCACAATCACTTCACTTATTCTAGAAGAGCTGAGAAAATGGTAAAGTGAACATCTTGCAAATTTTGTATCTGCATTGCCTTTCTTTTTATCTCCAATGGCACTTTCCCCTCAGGGTTCCCTCTTCACAGCATATCCCAGACTTTTTCTTCTAAAATGAGCAAGTAAGACTTTGTGCCTCCACAGAGGTGGCTCAAACCAGGTATAGGAAACAGAGCAGTTCTTTAGTCAAACCAAAGTGACTTTGAAAACGTACTTGGTTATAAATTCATGACGCTTGAAACATGCTTGCCAGACTCAAAGTGCATTGAGTTCAGCTTCTGCTTAATCAAGAACATGATCTTAAATATGCAACTATATTCTATTGTGAAGAATAATACCAAAAACTAACATACAAAAAGGATGCACCATAACACATTCTGAAGGTGTGCCTCTGATCTCAGCTACACTCAAAGATAGTTAACCACTGCAAACTGCAAAACTGAAGTGTGCGCATTACACAATCATAGAAAGGTTTGGGTTGCACGGGACCTCCAAAGGGCATCTAGTCCAAACCTCCTGCAGTAAGCAGGGACATCCTCCACTACATCAGGTTGCTCAGAGCTGTGTCGAGCCTCCCCTTGGATATCTCCAAGGATGGGGCCTCAACTACCTCCCCCTGGGCAACTTGTTCCAGTGTTCCATCATCCTCATGGTAAAGAACTTGTTGCTAATACCCAATCTAAGTCTACTCTTCTCTAGTTTCAAACCACTGCCCCTCATGCTATGACTGCAGGCATTTGTAAACAGTCCCTCTGCAGCCTTCTTGTAGCCCCTTTCAGGTACTGGGGGGTCGCTGTTAGGTCCTTCTCTTCTCCAGGCTGAACACCCCCAGCTCCCTCAGCCTGTCTTTGTAGCAGAGGTGCTCCAGCCCCCTGATCATTTTTGTGGCCCACTTCTGGACTTGCTCCATAAGGTCCATGTCCTTCCTGCGTTAACAACACCTCATCCCATTTCAAACAACTTATTTCAGTTGATAGTATTCACTTACTTGATTACCAAACCTAAGTGATTGTTCTCTTAAAAAAAAAAAAAAAACAAAAAACAAAACAAACACAGCCAAACCCAACAAAACCCACCACTGACTCTTTTTTGCTTTAGATGTTCTAGACCAGTCTTGCCAAAGCCCTGAAACTACATCATGACTTTAAGGTTAAATGCAATCAACTCCCCACAGTCATAAATGTATGTCTACAGTATTTTTGTATGTTTTATGTACAGGTACACATGCCAGTAACATACAAGTTACAGACACTTAAAAAAACAAAAAAATAATAAAAATAAGCCACTGATTTCTTCTGAAAGCAGGGAGGAAGAGGAATAGGCATAAAGAGGAAGTGATAGGAAGATAAAAAAGGCAGTTAAAAAATCTGAGCCAAATCTGGTTGTAAGTCTTCTTATGTCTTCTTTCACAGCTATTACCTGGCTCACTGAAGCTGATTTGCAGCACACCCAACATCAGCTCAGAAAAATAAAGCTTTCACTGCAAATTTTATTCCACTAAGTACTAATAAGCAGGAAGGGCTTATAATCCCTGCCTTTTGCCAGAGTTAAAACAACTGTAGGCCAAATAAACCCCTTTTAGCTATCAACAGCATGTCTATTGCTTTTCTCTAAATGCAACATAATTCATTAGAGACCAAGTAGCTTAGTGATTGCCTTGAACATCAAGCACACAACAATGCTTCATTACACAGGATATTCATATACATTGGTTTGTTTTCTCCAATTCAACACCCCAGGGCTGCTAGTCAAATACTACTTGCACAAGGACAGCTCTTTTGCTACCACAGAATTGTGGGATTCTTCCTGAAGTATGTCAGTTATTTTATGCAGTAGTGGGAAATACTCAGGATTCTGTCCTTCCCTGAGAAACTATTCAGCAAAACGGTGCAAAAGTTTTCTCCTGTCAAACTCAAGTCCTTGAAATTCTTCAGAGCTCTTAAAACAGAGTATTTTAAGGAATTAAGTATTCTTAATTCCTCTTTTACAGTTCTTGAAGATGCTTCAAAACAAAAAGGAAGTATCATGGTTTCATATTGCCTCCTTATAAAGTTTCAAGAGTATTGTAAGGAAATAATTATCCAATCCAAGCAGCAGCAAATTCTAGCAAAGAGCCTTCAGCATAAAATATTTATCCTAAGACATTTCCACATAATTTGTCTAGTCTTTCTGTCAGTGCTACATGGAAATTCTCTCCTTCTGTCTGAAATGATGCTGGTTTATGGCTTCAGCTGATGACTGAGTGGTAACATGAAAAGCATGATATCATCACAAGATACTTGTTTGGTTCTTTACAACCTTTCATTTTTAATCTTACTCCTTGCTGAATTTATAGTGAGACAGAGAGGTAACAGACAAGTTTTCTTTTAATATGATCTGTAAGGATTTCAAACTCAGACTTTTAGCAGATACAATTTAATTAGACAGCATTTAACAAGCAACACATCCATGATCCTTTAAAGTGACTCAGCTGGATGCTGCTGGTTAACCATGCAAAATCACAGCTGCTGCTGTCACAAGTGTGATGTACCACTAGCATCTCACCAATTTCTTCTGCAAAGCAACTGATAATGTTCCTTCTGCAAAGGAACTGACTTAATTCACTGAATTAAATCCCCTAATCCTTCTGACTAGAAATTAGGTTTGGCCCTGTAAAACATTTCAACAAACACAGTTATTAAAATGTGTTTAACTAGGATAGTCTGACAAAGCTTAAAGTGGGAAAGGAACTAGATGATCCTTGTGGTCCCTTCCAACCCTGACTGATTCTATGATTCTAAATACATTCTTTTGTGTGGACGAAGTTCCAGAATGATTGTGCTAAACTCACTTTGAAAAACTCCCGGCTAAACACTTGAGAATTTATGAAAATTAGAATTAACCATGTCAAGGAAGCCCCATTCTAGCCCAAATGTACTGAAAAGAATGCCTAACCCCCGTCTCAACTAAGAGTTTAGTAATTCACAAATTTCAGCATTGGTAAAAAGGTCAAGTATTTATTTGGAGCACACAAAGTCTACAAAGAACAGCATTCATCCTGAAAAAGCCTGCCAAACAAATAACAGAAAAACGCTTGAAGTTAAGGACCTGTCTCATAACAAGAGGCCCGTTGGTGCATTTAGCTCAAAACATCAGGACCATCAACAAATTAAAACCCAAATCACTCTGCATCTGGTGTACTCAAAAACTGCAAAGCTGATGAAAACCATCTACTAAAAACAATAGCAAACAGCTTATAAACAGAACAGAGCCTTCTCACCGTGTTGGATTAACGATCCCCCAAAACACTAAGATTTCCAGAACAAATTGCCAGCTCTCTTAGGAAATTACTGCTCGACGCAGTCCTACATCACATTACAAAAGCCAAGACGACCAACGTGCACAATAAAGCATACTGTGCAGAAATACGCCAACTTGACTTTTTTTTTTAAACCCTCTACCTTCAAGTTTAGTGTTTGTGGTGAATACTGTCCACGCTAAAGTCAATTTACACCTGACTGCCACACAACTAGGAACTGACTCGAACTCAGCACTTCATCAATAACTTTAACTGCTAAGCACAACTCGAACTTGTCTAAGTGTAACCAGTCCACCCCGCGGATGCTCCAGCACAACCCTCAAGATACAGGTAAAACGTAACCCTCAAGACACGGGCAAAAAACGTTACACTTCAAGACTGAACCACACATTTCCCATTCGGATGCTAAAATCGGACCGTGCCTTTCCAAAGCTGCTCCTGACGACCCTCTGGCTGGTTTCCCGAAAACGAGCCTCCTGCCCGCTCCGTCTTGTTCCCACCGTCATCAGCAGGACAAGCAGGCCACTGTACCTCCGCCAGCATAGATTTGCTGAACTGGGATTTCAGAAAGACAGGGAAAAGCGACCCTCCTCCAGCCTTCGGTTCTGCTAGCAGCAGCGACGCCGGGTGGGAGGGGGGGCAGCACACACAGCCCTACTGCCGAGCACCGCCGAAGCCCCCCTTTTCCGGAACCAGGACCCCCGCCACAGCGCTTTCCGCCACGTGACCTCTTCCTCCTCCTCCTCCTCTTCCTCTCCCTATCCCCACCAAACGCCGTTTCTTGCACCCTGCCGTGTTCCCCCCAAGCAAGGCTGCGGACCGAGGGGGACAAAGCAGTCCTGACGGAGCGGGCCGCCCCCTCCCCAGGAACAGAAGCGGCCCCCGCACGGAAGGGAGGAGCACAGAGGGAGAGGAGCACCGAGGGACAGCATCACAGCGGCGCAGTCCCCTCCCGCCCAAGGGGCCGCCCCTCGCGCAGCAACCCTCAGCCGCGGCCTCCTCGCCGGCCCCAGTCGAAGGCGCGTCCGGGCTTCCCCCCCATCAGCTGCGCGCACCCCGCAGCCCCCCCGCATTCTCCTCTCGTCCCTTCCCCTCGCTTTCCCCGCTGCCGGACAAAAAGCGGCAGCGACACTTACCTCGGGCTCGCCGCTCCGGCCCGAGAGAGGCCCCGCACCGCGGGCAGGCAGCGCCGCAGGCCGCGGGGACTGGCGAGGCGGAGCCCGGCGCGGAGCGGGCGGAGCTCAGCCCCCTGCGTTCCTGTGAGCTCGGTTAAGAGACGGGGCGGGGCCGCTGGGCCTCTGGGGTGGTCCCACTGTCGCTGGTGGGGGTCTCATCTTTTTGTATGGGGACACCCCAAATTGTAGTGGAGCAGTCAAAACAAGCAGTGAGACTGATCAGCTGTCACTGGCCTGAATTCCGCTTAGGCTTGTCGTGGCGCAGTCCTTACATTTACAGAGCTTAGCACCAGAAAATCCAAGCGTGATTGGCCTCCTTGCAAAAACACGACAGAAACGAAACCAACCAGCCACTTCAGAAAACTATACTTTGGGGAATCCTGGTCTGCATCCTTATTGCAGAAGCCCAAAGCTTCTCCAATCCTATATGTCATAAAGTTCGACTGCAGGTCAGTGCAGCAGGCTAGATCCAGGATACATCTCTTCTAACAAAAAAATGAACAGAGGTAATATGCCCTGCTGTACATGATCAGAGAAAAGAGCAAACTAAAATTCCTCCCAGTTATAGCATTAGAGCAGTGAAATGGAGGAAGAAAGACTCTGCAGTTTATTAAAGCAGTTCACTACCAGGTATGCCTTTCTCTGGTGACACTGAGGTTTCAACGTGAGCAACTTGAGTTTTGTGTGCAGGTAATGAAGTGCCTGCTCCACCTCCCAAAGGAGTGGAGCAGGTTGCACATAGGTCTTGGACAACATTCCACTTAAATTGTTACCTTGGACTGTGTTCATGTGTGCCTATTACAAGGCATTAAGGAAAGGGTGTCTATAATCTTCTGGAGCAAGGAAAATGGAAAGAGAAGCCAGGGTCATGACTCATAATTCACATCCTAAAGCCTTCCATGTTTGGTTTTCTTCTGCTTCTATTTACATTCTTATTTTCAGTCTTTAGGTCTGCTCCCCTTGAAAAAGAAAGCATATGGCAATAGTAGTTTCTTTGACAGAATAAGTAGCCAGCCACAAGGACAGGTTGAAATTTGTGTGTTGTTCTCAATATGCTTATTCTCAGCTTTATATTCATTATTTCTGGTGAAAGACTATTAGGGTTTGGTACTTCTTTGAGGGCTGAAGGCATCCTAAGTCCATATTTGAAAGTGCTATTGCTACTTGACAAGTAATAGGTACATTCTAATTAAAGCCACTGCATATAAATTGCTTTCTAAAGATTCCCTAGCCTTAAACTGTGGCAGGGGTAGGGCAAGAAGGATGTCAAATTGAGGCAAATATGCCTCACCTTTTTCTAATGCTGTTCTTAAGAAAGTGAATGTGTCACTGCAATACTGGTGGACAAAAGTTTGGGAAGAGGCAAGGAGGCCTTTTTGTCACTTGGCTTTCCCAAGGAATGGGTATAGAGCTTCCTAGCCTGTGCTGGAACTGAAATATGGGTTGTCATTTCAGTGTGACCCAAGGCTGCGGGTCTAAGAGTGTCCCAGTTTAGGTAGGATACTTCTCTTTGCTGCCTGCACTGGCTTTGGGACATCAGCTAATTGTTCTCAGAGGAGCTAATGCTCATAAGTTGCAACAGTTATCTCTAATATGCCTCATTACATCAATTACATCAGTGTAAGATGAGCAACTTCCTGATGTAAGTCTCAAGTATTTCTTCTCTTTCACACAGAGATAAACAGCTGAAATGAGTCAACAATGAGTTCTGTCAACACAATATATGTGAATACTTCTGTTGTTAAATGTGGTGTGTAAAGATAGATACTGAGATGAGCAAAATTATTACAGCCCCAAATCTCCTTTGAAATCAAAGGAACTGATCTGCTTGAATATATTTAAGGATGTGATGAGAGGTTCATATTCCTGTGCATGACTGGTTCTCAAACTTCAGGCTACAAACCAGTGACCAAAGATATCCCTGCATAGCTGAGTTAACACCTCTGCTGGTCAACTCTTATCTGTTTCTCCTTTAAGAAAAGTGAAGTAAGTTTCACTGGTGGTGACCAGATTTCCTCTCAAATAGATAATATATGTCAGATGGGATTAAGTATTTTTACAAGAGAGCAGAGAAGAAAAATCTCTTGACTAAAACATTACAAAGCAAGTGTTGATTTAAGGATTCTCACATAACTTACCTGTCACACTTCCATGTTAAAGCTGATGTTAATGCTTTCTTCCAAGGTGTGGTTCAATTTCAGTGAAGGAACCACCCAGTTCAGGAACTGTAAGATCACCCTGTAGCAATAAAAAGAATTATGTGAAACTCCCACCATTTGTCAGGCATTGAAATAAAATATGTTCCTTTATAGATATTTTTTGGGGATGATGTGATGGTTTTAGTGCAAGCAGTAATTGCTGCTTGCTATTCAGTGCAGTAGCTGAGCAGCACTGTTTAGCATATTTCATAACAAACCATATCAAAAGGCTCTCTTACCACTCTTGCAGGTAGCTCTTGCATGCCATGAAGTTAGGTGGCTCCCAGCTACCCTTGTTTTCTCAAATGCTAAAAGCCCCCAGATTTCTAATGTGCACCAACAGAACTTTATAATCCTGTGCTCTAAAGAGAGACTGCAGAGAGACCTGGACAAGCTTGAAAAGTGGCTCTCCATTAGCCTCATGAGGTTCAACAAGGCCAAGTGCAAGGTCCTGCACGTGGGTCAGGGCAATCCTGGTATCAGTACAAGCTGGGGGATGAA
Organism: Indicator indicator; assembly: GCF_027791375.1. Classification (NCBI taxonomy): domain Eukaryota; kingdom Metazoa; phylum Chordata; class Aves; order Piciformes; family Indicatoridae; genus Indicator; species Indicator indicator. Next base: position 1,714,761 of record NC_072020.1, read on the forward strand.
AAAATTGAGACCAGACTGTGGAGGACTTGGGGATGCTGGTGGATGAAAAGCCAGACATGAGTTGGCAAGGTGCATTCACAGCCAGAAGGCCAACCATAACCTGGGCTGCATCAAAAGCAGCATGGCCAGCAGGTTGAGGAAGGGGAAATTGTACCCCTGTACTCCACCCTGGTGAGACCCCACCTGCAGTGCTGTGTACAGCTCTGGAGTCCTCAGCACAGGAAAGACATGGACCTGTTGGAGTGGATCCAGAGGAGGGTCAGAGGGCTGGAACACCTCTGCTATGAGGAGGGGCTGAGAGTGTTGGGAGTGTTCAGCCTGAAGAAAAGAAGGTTCCCCAGGAGACCTTATTGTGGCCTTCCAGTACTTAAAAGGGGCCCACAAGAAAAGACTGGGACAATCTTTTTCATTAGGGCATGTTGCAACAAGACAAGGGGTAGTGGCTTTAAACCAAAAGCAGGGAGATTTAGACCAGATAGATGGATATCACCTTTTACAATGAGGGTGATGAAACCCTGGCACAGGCTGCCCAAAGAGGTGGCAGAACCTCTATTCCTGAAAACATTAAGGTGAGGTTGGTTGGGGCTCTCTGAGCAACCTGATCTAGTTGAAGATTTCCCTGCTCACTGCAGGGGGGTGGACCTGATGACCTATAAAGGTTTCTTCCAACCCAAAACGTTATACGATTCTCTCCTCCTCAAAATCCCACTCTCTGTGATGTTAGTGGGAACTGAAACCCTCAGCAGTTTGCTAGTCAGCTCAGTGACAGAAATGTTGCTTGAGCTCTTGCTTGTCATCAAAGCAAGACAAAGCCTATCTTAAAGATAAGAGCTTGCTTGAAAGAAACAAAGAAATGCTTGTACTTTGGTTCTAAACAAAAGACCATTTTGAATTTCTGCTGCCTTTTGAAAGTTCTTTCAGCACACAGAGCACTGCCAGGCCATTTCACAGCTGATTTTTCTTTTTGTGGCCGTACACATTCATGCTCTCTCTCTCTGCAAGCTCTTTGCCTTTCCCATTGCTAGTGCCTTAACTTTCTTACACATATTATTTTCTATTAATTTTCCCTCATCATCCCCTCTGCATTCAATCTACAGATGCCCTGTTTCTATAAATAAGTTTTTCAGATTTTGCTTCCTTTTTCTGTTATGTTGAGTTCCTCTGCCCCTAGGAAAAGTGCTTTCACTCACAATTTATGAGTTTAACAAGAGCAAAAAAATTTTGAAAAGTGAATGGATTTTTAAAATTATTTCTCTTCCCTATAAACTGGTTATAAACTCTCTACCTGTACCCATAATCATCTTGCTATCTTATCAAAAACCTTCTGTATGCAGTCCTTATCTACATCAATAATTACCCCAAATTTTAGCTATGTTTTTGTGCATAAGCTACTACATGTGCACTCAAGAGTCAGTCTACTTCTAACTGTTTTAATGCATTTCTGGGTTTAACTGCTCAGGGTTTCCACCTAAACAAGTTCCATTATTGTCTCTGTTTTCTGGGGCTAAACTACAGCAGTTGTTCTATGAGCTGATGAAGAGAAGGGGAATTGGGAAAAGATGAGACCACATGTGGGTTGAAACGAAAATGGATTTTCTTGAAACAACATGTTATATTTATAACACAATAGAACTAATACCAATGCCTATATAAAGTATACAAAGTTATACTTGGTCCAGAAAAGGATTACAGCAGTAACACTAAACAGGAAGGCAGTCCCCAGGAACAGAAAGAGCCCAAGAAGAGATGGAGTTCAAGCAAGAGACTCCCCTGTTTTCAGCAAACCTCCCTTTTTATACTGAGTATGACATTTATGGCATGGGATATAGCTGTATCCAACTGAATCAGTTGCCCTGGCTGATTTGAAGCTGTTAATTGCCTTAAGGCCCATGGTGGCTGAGGATTCTGTCACAGCAAGCCCCAGGACATTTATGCATACAAATATAGCTAGTAATGTCAACCTTAGGAATATGAGGATATTCTTGTAGGACCAAATAAATGTCTGGTATTTTCATGAAGCTTTAAAAGGAAGGGATTATTTTTGTCATTCTTGTGACTAGACTTACCGAAACTAAAACATTTAAGTGAAAAGAAAAAAAAAAGAGAAGTAAAGGTTAGGAAAGCAAAAAAACCTCCACCACTCTAGGCCAGAGATGTGACCCTTTGATGCGTTTTATTATACCAGAAGAGGAAGTATGTCCAGATTACTGTACAGAAACTGCCCTGTAAGCAAGGCAGGGATTTTTACCACACTGGACTTTACCCAAGAAGTATTTCTAACTCATTCTTGCAAAGCCTGTGGCAGCAGACCAAAAGGGTTAGTAACAGTTGCAGCCTTCAGTAAACAAGTTATGTATTGTCACTACAACTATCGTCACCTCAGCAGGCAGTCAATCCCTCTCAGATTTTAGATTTACCTGGTTAACAATGATGACTAACAAGAGAGTAATTGTTTCTAGGATAGTTTGCATATTTGCAAGGCCCTTTGTCCCAGCTATATTTAATAACATTTTCTAAACATAGAGAACTCTTAGGGAAATAATGTATATTTAAAGCACTATCACCTCTAGAAAGGTTGTAAACGCTGGCATGTTGCTTCAGCTAAAGGGTTACTTAAAAGGGTGCTTTGTCTAAAGCTGTTGAAAACCACTTGAGAGCAGCGCTGAAACAGCTGCTGCCCCTTTGTTTTTTGTTTGTTTTTATCTTAAATGGCTGTAGATCAAATAGGTACCTCTATAACCCTTGTTTCCTCTTCCCTCTTTCTCCTTTCTATTTTGCTTTAAGGAAAGTATTTGCTAATGTCAAATACTTTGTTCTTGTCTGAATGACAACTATTATTCTAAACAAAGCATTTGTGGGGAATTCTGAGTAAGTGGATGAAAAACTAATAAATCATCTCAATAAAAAGTCAGACAAGCAAAATTATGCAAGAAAACCTGAAAAATTCAAATTACTAAAACATGCACTTTTTTCTTTTCCTCCATGCTCTAGCATATGACCAGAGAAGTGGGTGTCAGATTTTAAAATATCTACAGTCACAGAATCACAGAATATACCTGGCTGGAAGAGACCTCAAAGATCATCCAGTCCAACATTCAACCCAGCACTGAAGGGTCAACACTAAACCATGTCCCTCAGTTCCAGTCCTTTCTCCCGTAACACCATACACAAACCCAGCAGAATAAACTGCAGAACCCACCCTTTAATTTTCTGTGATCAAATTTAATGAAGCTTGTGTATTTTGTTATTTTAAGTCACTCCTATCTGAAAGCTGTTATGTGCTCCTTTCCATCTCTTTTCCTGGTCCCACAACTGCAGGTTCTTGTGAAATTCCCATGAGGTTTAGGTTTGTTTTCTAAAATGATATACATGGACCACATGCAATGCTGAATTCAGTTGAGACTATGATTCTGTGATAAAGACCTGGATGTACCTGGTGGAAAATACAGGAGCATGGCAAAGTTTGATGCGTGTACCTCAAGGAGGTTTGATTTTGGGTGAGAACAGCCAGTAATTTGAACTGTATGATGCTGTTACACGATACCTCTCGTCACCATTTCTCTAGACATTTATCGCAGTATGAAACACCCATATTGATGAAGAAGGTATTTCAAGCCACTGAGAGCAAGTCCCTGTGATTCCGATGGGAGCCCGGGCGGGGACTGGCGTGGCCGCGCTGCGCGCACCCCGCGGCGGCGCACCGCCTGTCCCGGGGAAAGGCGCTCGGAGCGCCTCGGGGGCGGGAAGCCAGCCCCATCTTCTGGGCAGCCGGCACGCTGCACCGGCTGCTCGGGCTGGTCCGGCAGCTCCGGCCAGCACAGCCCAGAGACAGCTCAGAGTGTGCCGGCGGAGTTCTGGGCCGCGGCAAGCGGCACTTGCTCCGGTCGGCCGGATTGAGCTCAGCACAGGCGCTTTATGGCATACACAAAGACATTTCATACAGTCACAGAATGGTTTGGGATGGAAGGGATCTTTAAAGGTCATCTAGTCCACACCCCCTGCAGTGAGCAGGGTCATCCCCAACTAGATCAGGTTGCTCAGATCCCCATCCAACCTGACCTGGAATGTTTCTAGCTTCTCTGGGCAATCTGGGCCAATGTTTCACCATCCTCAGCTAGAAAAAGCCTTCCTTCTCTCTAGTCTAAATTTCCCCTCTTTTAGTTTAAAACCATTATCCCTTGGCTTGCAACAAGAGGACCTGCTAAAAAGACTGTCCCCATCTTTCTCATAGGCCCCCTTTAAGTACTGAAATGCTGCAATAAGGTCTCCCCAGAGTCTTTCTCCAGGTTGAAGAACCACAACTCTCTTAGCTTTAGAAAATGGAGCTTTTCTAGAACTGAAGCAAGTGTTGATGTTAATTTGTAATTATAAACAAGAATTCTTAAACCTGATGAATAAAATTCCTAAAAGGAACTACTATGAGTTTAAAGAAGCTGTAAACATGAAGTGTTGCTAATTTGATACAATTTACGTTAATTCTTTCAGTTAAAGAATGATGTACTACTTAAAAGGGGAGAGAAGATGCTGTTCTAATGCTGTATTGAACTCTGCCCTGTGCTACAGAAACAGGGAAGGAAATGCTTGTGGTTTTCAGTCTGTGATATGGAAGCCTAAACCCATCCCTCCTGATGGTGGGAAATCCCGTCTGCTAGATAGCAAGCACAAAGCAACATGGGTAGCTGTGGGCTGCAGCCTTTCTCACCAGCTCTGCGGGAGCTGGGTTTGATTTTGGAGATATGTTTTGTCTGGTAGTTTGTTTAGTTAACACAGCTAATTCCCTTTCCAGGATGAAGGAGAAACTCTGGAAACGTCATCCCGTGGCACTGAGCCCACAGAACCGTGGCCCCTGTGGGGACAGGCTTTGATTTTGAGCTTGCACCTTATTAGCAATTAGCGTTGTTGCCAGGACTGTGACTTCATTCTCACAAAGCCTCTTTTGCTCAGGAATACCTCATGGAACTTCTCTTGAAAGCCTCCTGCCCTGCGCAGTGTTACGTCTTGCTACAAACCATGAGGTAAGGGGAGATGTGGTGGGAGTGTGGCTCCTAGAGTGAGGACTGATGGAAAAGATTCCTTCCCTGGCTCTGTTGACTTCTTTCCTCCCGTTTACGGTAGGACCATGCTGTGATTATCAGGTGTGTTCACAGTTCCCTGATGGGAAATGTTGTCTTGTGCCTTGTTCCCTTTCTGTGATGGCCCTTGAAGGAGAGAAGCCTACATACAGTTAATGGGTGGTTATTCAGCTCCCAGGTGGCTCCAATGAACAGATGTGGAGGGTCATTCATGGGCTGGACTAGATGATCTCCAGATGATCTCCCTTCCAATCCCTATCATTCTGTGTGATTCTGTAAAGCTTTGGAAACCAACTGCACCTCTGTTTTGTTAATCACTGTTGTGGCAGGGAACATTTCAAAAACTTTCTTCAGGGATACAGAATTTAAAAGTCACTTTGCTGAGCTGTTAAAAGCGAAGACAAAGTTACTGTGTTTGAGGATGTTGAAAGCTAGATTTCAGGAGGCTGGAACAGAGACTCCCAAAGGTGGATTTTTCCTGAAACAATAATTTAGCAAGTGAGGCATCAAATGAAGAGGAGAATAATTAACTTACTCTTGGAGGACCAAATAAAAGATGTAATTTGAAGTCTATATACGAAGGCTACAAAGTTAATAGGTCACACTGTACATGCTTCTGGAATAGAAAAGTGAGAGGTGAGAGCAGAAGGGCAGTTCAAGAAGAAAAGAGACTTGACAAATTAATAGGCCACAGGTCCATATGCAAATAGCAAGTAAGTAGCACATAGAGAGTGAATTTTGTTCCCTTTTATGTAGAAGTTGCATTCAGCTGTAATTTCAATGCAATAAATGATACTGCTACTTTAAATATCCCACAACTTTTTATAGAATATGTGAATGGAGAGGTGCAGAGATGTACATCCAGCTCTACTGAGAAGTGCTTTCATAAATATCTGTAGACGTGGTCCTGTTCAGAAGATGGCAAAGAGCTCAGGGCTGCAAGCTCTGCCCTCAAGCAGAGGGCTGTGTCCCAAGCACCAAGTTACACCCTTCAAAGGGAAGATCTTGGCTTCGAAAGCAGAATGACTGTCTCAGACAAATGTTTGTTTTAAAAGTATTATCTGCCTGAGCCTCTCTGAAGAAGAACTAAGGCTGGTTTGTTTGCTTTCCTCCCAGCCTTTGGGATCTAAGGTTTGTTTTTCTAGCATGTACAGGTAACGGGAGCAGTGTTTGCCTTCAGAAAGAAGCAAACAGTAATAAGTACTAAAACAGGGGAATGTCTCAGGCCAAAGTAAGCTTAATTGATGTTCCTGTGACTTAAGCCATAAATGCAAACACAATTTTTGCTCTTTCTAATTTTTGAAGACATAACTTCATACGTTATGGCTAGTTAGAGAAACATTATAATTTCTTGACCTGTTGATGAACTGTGAACTAGTTCTTTTGCACTTTGAACTATTCTGAATAATTCTGAAAGTGAAGGAGAACAGCTCACTTGGCAATCATGTCCTCAAGTGGGTCCAGAAGGGCCACAAAGATTATCAAGGGGCTGGAGCACCTCCCCTGTGAGGAAGGGCTGAGAGACTTGTGGTTGTTCAGCCTGGAAAAGAGAAGGCACCAGGGAGACCTTATAGCAGCTTTCCAGTGCTTAAAGGGGTCCTATAAGAAAGGTGAGGAGGGACTGACTCTTGATCAGGGAGTGTGGTGATAGGATGAGAAGTCACAGATTCAAACTGAAAGAGGGTAGATTAGATATAAGGAAGAAATACTTTACCATGAGGGTAGTGAGGCTCTGGAACAGATTGCACAGAAAACTTGTGGGTGCCTCATCCCTGGAAGGGTTCAAGGCCAGGTTGGATGAGGCTCTCAGCAACCTGGTGTACTGGAAGATATCCCTGCCTGTGACAAGGGGGTTGGAACTAGATGATCTTTAAGGTTTCTTCTAAGCTGAACTATACTATCATTCTATGATTCTGAACACAGTGATGCTGCTGCTTTTTGAAGGGGGATCAGAATACATCAGGTATGTTGCAAGACACTTGAAGAGGACAAGAGCAGCTGTGAAAGTGCAGGTGAGGTATAAAGAACAGAAAACCAGTCTGAGAGAAGTGTTGCAAGAGTAAAATACTAACCAATACCCTGAAATCAGTTCATAAGTGACTTACTGACTGCAGATCTCCCAGAGATTATTGTTAGGACCATCCTGATGTTAACAATAAAAGCATCACAGCATTATAGCAAATTTTTTGTCTGTGCCCTAAATTCACAAGGTTAATACAACTGAGGGACTGTTTAAGGATGGCAAGTTTGCCAGAAGCACAGGTAAAATAAAAAATCAGCAAATCATCAGTTGAGAAACAATGGAAATGTGTCTGAAATGTGTGGGTAAATGGAAATGTGTCTAAAACGTTTCTGTGTAACAGGTACTTTAGTAAATCCAGCTAAGCATATTCCATCAGACAGGTGCCATACAAAGAGACAATCAGGAAAGGAAGCTTTGAAAAAAATGGCCAAGTCAGGAAAGTACATTCTGTTTGGGTATATTGTATTTATCTAATAACAAAGCAGATTAAGCTAAGCAAGCCATATGTTGGTAAAATTATGGCAGTGCTTTTATAGACTGTTCTGCTTACAGCCTAAAAAGTAAATATATCCAAAAGCAATAAGGACTTGAAAATTCTTGTTTTTACTGATTGAAGTCCTGTGTATTGGGCAGCAGCAGAAGGTTACAGTAAGCCTGAACTTTCACATCTCACTCACAAGTGATGAGACAGGATAGAAAGCTGATGTTTCAGTTGTGGCTTGGTTCTACTGCATTGTGTTTTATTATAATTACATTGGTTTGAGAGTTAAATTACTGATGAAGTGGCGTATGATTCCCATGTCAACAGAAAACCTCTACAAACAAGGATTTGGTCTCTAAAACACACACATCACAACATACTGTCCTATCATTTACATCTGACAAGACATATCCAGTGTTTTGGTTGGCCATCAGATATGAGGGGATAGCCAAGTTTCCAATAGCTTCACTTTCCAAACTTGAAATAAGACTTCAAAAGCTGTAGAAATGCAATTCAGGACTACGAAGCCCTGTACATACAGTATCAAATCTTTTGAGAAGGAAGAACTGTGGGTGCAATTATTGTTATGCTAACTGACAGAGTTTCTGGAAATTGCTTGAGATTTGCTGTGATTTAAAAATCTTTTCCATCTGTGCTTTCTCTGGGTTATTTTAGAGGACATTTATAGAAATACATCCACAATATATCATGGCCACAATGCACAGATGATATTTGAAATATGTTTAAAGTAATATGAACACTGATTTCCCTAAAGAGGCATCCCAAGTAATGCTAGGACTCAGAGGGAGTGAAGACTCAGGCTGATAGTCTTGGCTAAGTAATCATAGAATCATAGAATTGTTAGGGTTGGAAGGGACTATTTCCACCTATTTTCATCTATTTCCAACCCCCCTGCCATGGGCAGGGACACCTCACACTAGATCAGGTTGCTCAGAGCCACATCCAGCCTGGCCTTAAAATCCTCCAGGGATGAGGCTTCCACCACCTCCCTGGGCAACCTGTGCCAGTGTCTCATCACCCTCATGGGGAAGAATTTCTTCCTAACATCCAATCTGAATCTGCCCATTTCTATTTTCGCTCCATTCCCCCCAGTCCTATCACTATCTAACACCCTAAAAAGTCCCTCCCCGGCTTTCTTGTAGGCCCCCCTTAAGATACTGGAAGCCACAATAAGGTGTCCTTGGAGCCTTGTCTTCTCCAGACTGAACAGCCCCTCTCTAACTCTCTCAATCTGGAGAGGTGCTTCCAGTCAGAAGTCATTAGTCTCAGAAGAACGAACAGTGTCTTCCTGTTCACTGAAGATATCCAAGGCTGGGAAAGGACTGAGCTTTTCTTCATGCAGGCATACTTCAGCAAAATAGGATCCAATCCACGGAAATACTCATCAATGCAAAAACTGATCATCTATCCCACAAAAATTAAGAGGCTGCACATCCTGTGGTAAGAACAGAATAGTTATTACAGGTTAGTTCTTAGCTAACCAAGATGCTGACACTATGCAAAACACTCTTGTAGCAGTAAGTCTTCATCTGTGAACCAGTTAAGTCCATACTTTCCTCATGCTGACTTGGCTGTCTGAGAGATTAGACACCTCAGACCTTTTCTTCGTCTGCTTTTCAGGGTAGAAGTGCTTATAATACGAAAATGCAAGTGAGATGTAGTGGTTCATGGTTTAGGCAGTAGGGGTGAGATGCCTGGGCTGCACCCAAAGGTGTAATCTTTAAGGAGAAGCAGTAGACATCTTTCTGCAACAGCTGTTGTATGTTGGGCACTGAATTTCGCAAGCATTGCTAACCCCATTGACAAACACTGGATAGCAGGCTAAGGGCTGATGCAGTCTCTAAAGTGCCATAGCTTCATCTGCCAAAAATCAACCTTGTGAGCGAGTGGTAAAGTAGTCAAAATTGGATACAGTCATCTGCCACTTCTGGAGACAGTATTTTTTTATTTGTTTGCATGCTATCCATAAGCTACTGCTGTATTTACTTCACACAAGAAGGGAAAGTAGAGAGCATGGTATACCTTTGGTGTCTTTTTTCATGATTAAGCGCATTTACACACTTCTGAAGAGTGAGGTCGGTTTTCCCTCCTAGCTATGGCTAAAGTCTTAAAGAACCTTAGGGTTACCATGCACTTCTGGAGCTCCTGCAGAGCTTTGGTGCCAAGAGACTATCTCCACGCTCTTAAGAAATTTTTAGAGTAGGAGTGGCAAGTTGGCACAAATCTTCCTCAGTGTGTGGAGGATGAACATTGCTCTATCTCTTTGGAGGATTCTACAAGTAAAGCAATTATAGAATACAACTAGAAGCTGGCAAGGCCTTGAAAGTATCACATTCTAGTCTATCATCCTTTGCACTGGTGTATATACAAGGAAAAAGTTGCACTCCTTGTCCCCTGCTCTTAAGCCCAGCACGAACATCATCAAACTACAAATAGGATGCATGTGGCTGCTCAGTTCCCTGACAATGGGGTCAGTTTCTCAGCCTCAGCTTCTTCCTGCCTTCCATCATCTCTGAATATAGTGTGGAAGCAAATTGTTATTTTTCTTTTTAGACACCAGATGCAAATCTAGGCATGCAGCCAACTTCATGTATCCTTGAACAGAAATAATAAGACACATCTTCTGGGAAGAGCAAGCGAGGAGTTCAAAGGGCAGATAGGCTTTCAGCTACATTTCTGTTACACTTGCACAAGCCTCAGCACCCACAGCAAAACTAAAGGAACCACTGAAAAGTAAAGTTAAACCCAACTGCAGGTAGTTCAGCTACCATCAGAGAGGAGCAAACTGTTATCAGTGCTTCAGTTACCAAAGAAATGCCAGCAGCTGTCATCTTTTACCAGCCATGCTACTCACAGCATTTAAGTGCAGCACCATGGAGGGTGACATGTCATCTCCAGAGAGCATGGAAGGAGCATCCAGGCACAGCAAATACTACCTTGGGCTGCTGAGTTTGCTCCACCCCATTGAACTGTGAATAAATATCAGATGTGGAGGGAAGGGAATGATGAGGAGAGTTTTACTTGCTCATGTGTGGGCTGAGAAGTAAAGCAGACATCTCTTTCCAGTTGCAAGAGAAGCTCTGTGGGACAGATGAGGACTGGGGACTGCTACTACCAGTCCCTCTGAAGAAATGAAGTGCACAGAGTGTTGTCAATAAGGTGCTGCTGGTTTGGGCCACTTATTGCTGCCACTGATGGTGATAAAATTGGACACGGGGTCTCGTTACAATGATTAGGAGTGAAACAAATGGATTTGTTTTCCAGCGGTCAAAGGGGGGATCAAAACTTCATATTACTATTTCTGAGGACTTTGGTCACTAAGGCAGATGAATAACTCATAGAGTTGGTATGGCCTGTGTATACAACAGTGTGTAATGCAATATTTTCCTTATCTCATGAAACATTCTTATGCATAAATGCATTGATTTTCTTTTGTTTCAGAAAATTAAAAAAACACCCCAAATGTAACTAAAAATTATCTGTAGCCATTTTCTTGTTAAATGACATATAATGAAAATTTTTAATGCCTTTTTTCTTATTAAAATATGTGCCAGCAATGACATACAATATTATGGGATTACTATAAAAGGGCTACTTAACATTATAAACCCCATAAGAATCTGAGATTATGGTAAATAGAAAATTTTGTATGATGAAATGCAGAAATAACCAAGGTCTCTAATGAGTGTATAGATGATTCCTGTGCAAGTGATCCGTTGTGCTATGGTCAGATTGCCATATGTGCTATGTTTGTGTGATAGAGAGCAGTAGCCCAGGCAGCTGCTCCCTTAGTTGGACATAAATCAGGACACCAGACAATTGCAGGGGAATTTTCTGAAATGACTCACTGAGGGAGCAGGCTGTTGAAGGATGAGGTGGGAAGACAGACAGCAAAGTCATCATTAAATTTTAAGCAGAAGGCAGATAAAAATTCATGAAATTGTGGTCTTCCAAAATAATTCTTAACTCAGATCATAGAATAATTTCTTTAATTAAAGTAAGCAGCTCTGTTTTCCCTAGAGTCAGCAGTATGAATTGGGAGGGCAGGAATTTGGACTGATTTGTGGCGTGAACTGAAGGGAGACTTGAAACTCACCAGAGTAAAATTCTGCAGATAAGCACAGCTAACTGAAAATCCTGAACAAAAGAAAACCATTAAAGTAACTGGTTAACTTTTTTTTTTAAATTGTATTATACATCTCCACAAGATGTGTTCAATGATCTAGCTATTTGCCTTTGCCATCTCAGACCATCCTTTGCTAACAATGTGATTGCTTAGCTACCATGAAATTAGACTTCAAAGCCAATGATCTGAGAAAACAGCTTTGCTAACAAGGAATTTTAAAAGGATATTACACAGAATCACAAAAAGTTAGGGGTTGGAAGGCACCTCAAAAGATCATACAGTCCAACCACCCTGCCAGAGCAGGATCACCTAGAGTGGGTTACACAGGAATGCATCCAGGCAGGTTTTAAATGTCTCCAGAGAAGGAGACTCCACAACCTCTCTGGACAGCCTGTTCCAGGGCTCTGCCACCCTCACAGTGAAAAAAGTTTTCCTTATGTTCATGTGGAACCTCCTCTGCTCGAGCTTGCATCCATTGCCCCTTGTCCTGTCATTGGACATCACTGAGCGGAGCCTGGCTCCATCCTCCTAGCACTGCCCTTCACATCTTTATCAACAGCAATAAGATCACCTGTCAGTCTCCTCCAAGCTAAAGACCCCCAGCTCCCTCAGCCTTTCCTCAGAAGGGAGATGTTCCACTGCTTTCACTGTCTTTGTGGTTCTGTGTTGGACTCTTTGAAGCAGCTCTCTGAAGTCCTTCTTGAACTGAGGGGTCCAGAACTGGATACAATATTCCAGATGCAGCCTCACCAGGGCAGAGTAGAGGGGTAGGAGAACTTGTCTTGACCTACTAATTGCACCCCTTCTAATACACCCCAGGATGCCCTTGGCCTTCTTAGGGTAGTAAACCTCCCAGTTTCCCTACCTTTAGGAACTCAGTGCTTTTATACCAAAATATGGTAAGAAGGACCATTAACCAGATCAGTGCAGGGCTGTGCACCTGTCAGCATGCATCGGGTCTCTGAAGGCTCCTCTGTCAGCCAGCCAAGGTTCATATGGAGGCTCTCAGAGCTGCCCTTGCCCCAGGTCACCAGACAGACCTGCGCAAGCCAAAGGATGATTGCTTAAGCCAGCAGTTCTGAAAATTACATGCTGGTGCTAGATGCAAAGAGTTTGAAAGTGTATACCTATATATTTCTTTCTGCAAAGTTTACAACAGCCATTGTCAAAGATAAATTTCAGGTAATAGAAGTCATGTCACTGCATGTTAATTAAGAGGAACAGCATTTTCACCTTATGCTGTATTAGGGGAAATTCCCAAAGGGCACTGACACTTGCTATCTAAAGTCCCTCTATTTTTTCTTCTGTTGTTTCTGGGATTCATATGACAATCAACTGTAAAGTCTTCCACAGGTCATGTTTCTTAATGAGTATTATCATGGCACCCCTGCATGAGCCTGCACAGTGCTTTGCAACCCCCCTAAATAACTCAGGACTACTTTTAAGCCTAGTCAGAGGCTATGAAAGAATGTTTTTCTAGTCTCCTGTTCTTGCATTTTGGTCCTGCTGTCTGTACACAGGACCCTGGGGTGCACTGATTGATGAGAAGCTCAGTGTGAGCTGGCAGTATGCTTTTGCAGCCCAGAAGGCAAATTGTGTGCTGGGCTGCAGCAAGAGGAGTGTAGCCAGCAGGGCAAGAGAGGGGAGATTGGAGTAGATGATATCTAAGGTCCCTTCTTTATAATTCTATGATTTATATATGTATGTATATGCAGACCCAAAAAGAGACACACAGGAACTTGTTTCTCAGTAAAATAAAGCATACCCAGGATATGATTGGATTGTTTATTCTGTACTTTTTTTTTTACTTGCCTAATATTCCTTAATGAAAATCTAAAAGCAAAACCATATCATGGTAAAGGCAGAGGAAGCAGAGAGCGGTGCATATCTTGGGCAACTGTCTCATGAAGCCAACTATGAGGTGCAAAGACTGCTGATGACTTAATACCTCAATTTCCTGTGCTTGGTGCAAATAATATGGAGATCCCTTAGCTCACTCTGCTAAATATGCAGTCACAGAAAACGACCATACAGATCATTGTACTGTGATTAAAGATGACTAAAACTTCTCCATTTGCCCAGCAGGATGAAAAGTAAAAACTTCAAACTTCCAACTGTATTGGGCTTTAGTCATAAATACAGACACCCTAATGGTTACTATGATTTTCCTTTTGGGAGGTGGGGAAGGGGGGGGTGCATGTATTTAGAGGATTTCAAGACTAATCTTAGAAATGCTTATTGTCTTAGTGACCAGTCTGGCTGCTTTTTTTTTTCTTTACTGTGTTTTTTGTTTTTGTAGAAGCTAAAAATAGTTTAATTGGTTTGTGCTAGCAAGAAAAGCTTGGTTTTAATTCTGTGCAGACATGTGGCATAGGTTTGGGATGTGGGTTTTTAATGACCCAGGTAGTTTATGCTTTGTCCCCACAGGATCATCAACACCACATGCTCCAATGTACTGTTGTGTTTGTACAAGAAAATGAAACCTCCAGGCACTGCAACCTTTCTTTTTATAACTCTTCCACCTGCCAGACCTGAGTCGAAGTTAGAATACAGAGCTTTCTAGTGTTGTGTAATCCTTTGGCAGAAAGCAGAGTTTACAAACAACAGAGGTTGTTCACAGGTGCCTTTGGTACTTGCAATACCCTTTTATGATCCTGGGTTTTATTAATATTTCAATACTTCTCACATTGGACTTTAGAGGGACCGCCTTCACAGATGAAAAAAAAAATTAAAAGACATTCAGGTGAAGAAAAACGTCTGGGTTTAGGAAGATTTATGGACAAAAGGAACTGCCTGACTCTGGTGTGGTTATTGCTCATTGCAAATAATGAGCCTGAGAAATGGACCATGGGTTTCTGGCTTACACTGCCATTTGTACATCTTGTAACTTCTTTTAGCAGAAATTGAAGTTAGAGACTTTGATGCTACAGGTACCTCATCAGCTAACCTCTCGGACCTGGGAGGGAAGAAAGGCAGGGATGGGGAGGAAAGATGAAAAATCACTCACCTGGTTGTCATATATTCCGTGGTATTTTTGTTCTAGTTAGTGTGAATCATCCTGCAGCACTCTGTCAGAGTCTGGAGGATAAGGCAGGATGTGTTTTATCACAGAATATATGAAGACCCTTATGCTATGCCACTGTTTCTGTTTCTCTTGATCAAGCCAGATTGTCCTTTCATGTTTTAGTCTGTAAAATTCCAGGGATCAAGCTCCCAGGCTTGTTCAAGGCACAGAGCTCAGTTCAAGAAGGAAACTAGGCAGTGTGCCAGGGCCAGCTTTGTTACTCAGCTCACTAGTGTGACAGTGTGCAGCACCAAGGGAAAAGCACAGCTAGTGATATATTGCAAAAACTCTCCCTATATATATAATGAACATTTGGGATCTACAGAGTTACTGAGCAGGAACTGTCTGAGGTGAGAACAGCTTTCTCCTTTCTGTTGCTGAACCTTACCTCCCCCTCCAGCTCACAGTAAAACTCTCCTTGCACAAACGGATTTGCTGCTGTCTGTGACTCCTAAAAGAACCTTGACTGGATGCAGTTAAAGTTTTGTGTCAAGATTCATGCTACTTAGAAGGTTGCCATCCTGCTTCAAAGGAATAGCAAGGCAGCAAAGCTTTTATTATTGCTGGTCCAACCATGTGAACTTTGCTTAATCTGATATCAAACTCCTTGCATGTTTTTCTCTTACTACTGAAAGGGCTCTAGCTGTGTCTTTTCAAGGGGCATTTTAAATCATATTCCACTGGTTTTATTTGCTATGTCTATTTAAGTGGCCTATGAGTTGGTGAGTGATTTGAAATCGTCCTTTACCATGGGATTGTCCATTGATCAAAATTTAAGTATCCCCATGAAAATGTCTCAGATTATTGCTCCTTAGATGAAAATGGCAATTACACCAAATGAGTCATAGAAAAAGTAATCCAATCTCTCTCTCCTCTGAATGTAGTAAAGTACAGGCCTATGCGTGGACGCTCAAGAGCCAGGGAAGGTTTTGCCTTGCCCTTTATCCATCACCATCATCTGTCCTCACTGAGGAGACACAGCTATGGAGCTCCACTACCACCTCCATGGCCAGACCACCTCTGCTGAGAAATACACATGTGGCTATTTAACAAGCTGTCCCACTGGCCTCCTGTGATTCCCCTGTGAACTGTTTACATGTGCTCTACCCAACACCTGAAAAGCTCATCTGATAGCATTCTTAATCCAAGCACATACTTCTAAATCAGGCATTCACCAATAACAATGCTCAGTTTTCTCTGTCTTTACCCTAAGTTTTGCTTTGGGGTTTGGTTTTTTGGTTTTTTTTTTTTGAGTATGTATACAGTAACTGTGAGCAGGCAGAGTTGGCAAGGTACAGGACAGAGAGAGGAAACATTAATCTGCTACGATAAGACATGAACTATGGATCTGACTCAGGGACCAAATTTATGAGTGAATGTTAAAATGTGGCTAGGAACTGGGGTATAAAAGCCACTGTAACCAGCTAGTTAATGCTGCTGAATGATGAAAACCATGATAATTACAGGGTTGTATTTGCCTTTACAGCCATAGGAAATTTGTGGTAAAGCACAAACTGAAAAGCCAGCACAAAAACACAATCAGTATCACCAAATGGGTGTCAGATTTTTACAAGAATATAAAGAAGTCATTTTTCAATCTTTTTTTTTTTTTTCTAATTTGACTTTGTTTGTCTGAAAGACTAGGAAGGCCAGAAGCTGTACTTGATAAGTTTGTGAGCAGCCCCAAAGAAGCAATCCACATTGCCCTGCCCTGACAGGAGATGGGGAACTGCTGTCTGAGCTGCTAGTGGGGCCAAACCAAATAGTCCCTCAAAGTCCAGCCCAGGAGACTCCCAGCAAGTACCACTGAGACCTGAAGAGCACCTGAAGAGCAGGTGGAGCAGGTTGCAGCTGCATGTCCTGTGGATATCTCTGAAAGCAGTTCACCTACTCAGCCCATCAAGGCAGAGTGCTACAGCATGGTCTTTGAGTTGTCCTAAAACCTTGATTCATCCTTCAAAGTTCCTGAAGTTGGACTATTTTGCAGGTTAGGCAGCAAGAAGAGAGGTTACAGTGTTTTCTTGAACTTTTTATAACTTTCCAGGTGTACTCTCAGCTACATCATGGTTTCTAGGGAAGAAAGGGAAAGTGGAAGGTAAAGATTTTGCTGAATAACTTGGGCAGATTGTTTTGGGGGTAGTATTTGGCCATTTGCCTAGAGGTCAGTCCTTCTTAATAAATCAGCCAAGGTTTGGGCCACACCGATGACTGCTTTCTTAATTCCCAACTTCATTTGAGCCCCATTGTTTCAGGAGGGGCACCTTGGGAACAAGGTGCAGCTGGAATGGGAAGTGGTGAAGGGAGACCAGCACTTGCTCTGCCCCCCATCAACCCTGACTATGTGGATCCAAAAGGAGCTGTTGTCACAAGCAGGAAAGATTAAAATTCCAGTGGTTTCTGCAGACAGACTGTCTTACCTTTACAGCAAGCTAGGATCTGTCCCATAACATAGCAGGATGCTTCTACAGGATCTGTCTCCGTTCAGCTCTCTGGGCTGGAAGTCTCATGAAGCTCCTCAGAGTGTTTTGTTTTGTTTTGCTACTGGGGATTTGAAGGTTGGGTCATGAAGACTGTGACCGATGGCTCAAGGGATTCCCCAGGCTCCAGCCGCAGCAGCAACCATTTGTTTTCTTTTGACAGCCTGCGGGGGCCCTGAAGGCAGCTCAAATCCACCAGTGGACTACAAGCTACAAACCACAACCCCTCTCCACTCTTTTACAGCATGTACCTGATGGGAATATAAGCCCTGCAGGCCCTGGCTGTACTTTCCAACTGTTCTCTTGAAATTCACAGTGGTTTGGTTTTGTGTTTGGCTTTTTTTTTTTTCATCCAGGATTTGCCCAAAGGAGCTTGTTTGTATTTTGGCATCTCTAGAGGTGATGGCAGCAGCTCCAGTAGCAGTTTTCCTCTCTGAGTATACTTAGAGGGAGAGGTTTTCAGAGGAGTGTGATGGCTTTTGTAGTTCTTTAACTTGAGTAGCATAAGAGGCTGGCAGAAAACATGTTGTATTGCCCTACAAGTGTCAATAAGGTGTGCAAGAACCAGGATAGAAAATTACATAAAGCTGTCTGTGAGATTGCTGTTTCACACCTGAGAGCACTTCCTAAAAAAGCATGGCTAGAAGGAGTGTTAGATAAATTTGAGCTGGAAGAAACCATTTCTCCACTGTTTTCAGTGATACATTCTCGCACCTGATGGCCCAGTTCTTTCATTCCAGCAGGTTCTAGCAGAGCAAAGCTGAACAGGTTGCTAGCAGAGAGCCCAATGTTATCCTACTGCTAAAAACTCAAATATGCAGGAAAAGTCTTGAAGCTCCTAAAAGAGTCAGATGACTTTGATGGAGATATGTTCTTGCAGTGATAGTGGATAGATGCTCTACATGGAGGACCCCTTTCCCTCACTCCCCATCTCTGGGTGGATTCAAACCTTCTTGAAGATAAATAACATAAAAAATATCTCAACCATACCCATCTTATATGAAGGTGGTTTGTAAAGCTCAACATTTATTTATGGATATGGGCAAGACCCCATGGATTCTGTCACATCTGACATCTGACCTCTCAATCACTGTGGAAGATTGGGATTTTTCTGTAGGCTGCCTGGTAGACAGTAATCCCCCACAAACTCAGCAGTCCAAGACCTGAGCAACTGTTTGCCTGCTCTACCAAAGGCTCTTCTTAGCCTGCACAACCAGACTAGAAGGATAGTTGTTATTACACTGTGATGGCTAGTAGGATGTCTTTTCAATCAGCTCCATGATAAATGCACACAGGGGATGAATGACCACCACTTCAGCTGTGCCACATGGTGCCTTTTACTCTAAATCTACTACTGGGGAGATCCAAACAGAGCTGAACATCTCAAAGGAGTGGCAGATGCCCCATACTCAATCTGCTGTATGTTATAGTTGAGCTCTACTGAGGTCAGTAGTACACAGAATCACAGAATAGCAGGGGTTGGAAGAGACCTCTAGAGATCATCCAGTCCAACCCCCCTGCCAAGGCAGGATCACCTAGAGAAGGTCACAGAGGACCACATCTAGGTGGGTTTTGAATGTCTGCAGAGATGGAGACTCCACCACCTCTCTGGGCAGCCTGTTTCACTACTCTGACACCCTTAAATTAAGGAAGTTCCTCCTCGAATTTAGACAGAGCTTCCTGCATTCAAGTTTGTGCCCCCATATCCTGCAAGGGGACAGCAGGGCAAAATGTGACACAGACCCTCCTGAGGGACTAAGGATGCCCATTTCAGGAGGAGAAGAGAAAAACACAGTTTTAAGCTGCATGGGGTTTTATCATAAACAGGTAGGTTTGAAAACCATTTTGGAGCAGCGCACAGCTACAAACACAATATTATTTCTAGAAACCACCCATGGCCTCAGTGCTGAAAGATGCAGAGGGGCCTCCGCACGAGGAACGTCAAGTTCTCGTGTTCCAGACTGCGGTTTCCTTGCACCTTTCCATTTTGGCATAAATTTGCAGAGCAACTCACCATTTGTAATGTTTAAAGGTTAGCTGACGCACCAAGCGTATTCTTGGGCCATGGGGCAGCTGCAGTTCCAATGGGAGCAGCTGGGAGTGGGGAAAGCAGCACTCTTGTCTGCCTTACAACACTGGGGAGACGAGCTGCAGGAGCCAGGAAATCCTTTGGGGTTTTTTGCCTAGCCAAGGGAGTAAAGTCTTACTTTTTTTTACTTCAAGCTATAAAGATGCTGGTTAAAATTAGATGATTTGTTGATTCACTACAGGTTTAAAAACAAAAAGGCTCTCTGACCAAATTCTTTAGTGGGCAGGAGAGGCTTCTTTGTTAAAACAAAACGAAACAACAAAAAAATCACCCTAAAAGCAAAAAGCACAACACACATGCACATTCAAACACGCTTAAAAGTTACTGTTTTTTCCCTGGAAAATGTGGTTTCTCTAATTGAGGGTTGTAAGAAAGAAAAAAACCTTTTCAAGCATCCCACTCGATTAGTCATTCCAGGGTGGGTCAGTCTTATCATTTCACGTGATGTCCAGTAATGGTGATGCAATAAAGCAGATGCTGTCCGAATTTCGTGCCACCAGTCAGCAGCAAAACTATGCAAATCAAACCACCAGCCTCTTCTAGAAATTCCAAAACATTCCATCTCTTCCAGGACCTCTCCTTAACAGCCTTTGCCTTCCCAAACTAAACACGTCTGTTCCTTCTTCAGCAGCACATGACAGGAACAAGGCCCAACTGCTGGGTTTAAATTCTCCTTGGATACAGAGAGGTTCTCCACCTCTTTGGAAGAAGAGGTAGGGAAAAATAAGATTTCCAGAAATTGATTACAGTGTGGCAAGCAGTACTGTGGGTAAAATCTCTGAGGCAGGATCAACCCACTTAGTCCTTCCAAGACACTCTATCATTCTAGGAAGTTTCTACTCAAAGAAAGCAAAATGATGACAAAGTAATATTAATTCTGTTGCTATTTAACATATTTCATATCTAACTGATGTGTGGATACACAAAAAGGAAAGGCAACATGCTCTACTATCAAAGTTAATAGCTAATTTATCGAATCACAGAACGCTTTGGGTTGGAAGGGACCTCCAAAGGGTATCTAGTCAAACACCCCTGCACTGAGCAGGGACATCCTCCACTACACCAGATTGCCCAGAGCCCTGTCAAGCCTCACCCTGAATATTTCCAAGGATGGGGGCTCAACTACCTTCCTGTGCATCATGTTGCACCACCTTCATGGTAAAAAATTTGTTCCTAACATCCAATCTAAATCTCCTCTTCTCTAGTTTCAAACCATTGCCCCTCACCCTATCACTGCAGGCCTTGGTATACAGTCCCTCTGCATCCTTCTTGTAGCCCCCTTCGGGTACAGGCAGGCTGCTATAGGTCTCCCTGGAGCCTTCTCCAGGCTGAACACCCCCAGCTCCCTCAGCCTGTCCTTGTAGCAGAGGTTTTCCAGCCCCCTGATCATTTTCGTGACCCCTCCTCTGGACCTGCTCCATCAGGTCCATGTCCTTTCTGTGCTGAGGGCTCCAGAGCTGGCTGCAGTACTCCAGGTGAGGCCTCACTAGAGCAAAGTGGCAGAATCACCTCTCTCCATCTCTGGCCATGCTCCTTTTGATGCAGCCCAGGATGCCATTGGCCTTCTGGGCTGCAAGAACACACTGCTGGTTCACATCCAGCTTCTCATCCACCAGCATCCCCAAGTCCTTTACTGCAGGGCTGCTTTCTATCACCTCATCCCCCAGCCTGTATTGATAATGAAGATTGTTCTGGCCCACGTGCAGGACCCTGAACTTGGTCTTGTTGAACCTCATGAATTTCACCTGGGCCAAATTTAATTAAGCAAATTTCTGTTGAGTAGCCCTCCATAGAGAATGTGACTTCAAGTGACTAGTTATAACCAGCTTTTACCCCCAAAATAAGAGAAAGCCTAATGAAAGTGTTACACCCCAAGATTTTCTTGCCACAAGGGGAGATTGTGTTAGCAACACATGAAGAAGTACAAGGATGCAATCAGAACGACTAGCACCAAGCACAGCAGTCTCTATCAATCAGGCTCTCTGTTTAAGTGATAAGGTATGATTTTTATGTTGAATATTATTTTACTTGAAAAAGTGGCAATATTTCTGCTAGAACATGAAGTCTGGAAGCTATTTATAACTGAAACCTCATTCCCCAGCTGCCAACAACAAATCTACAGCAACACTAGCATCTCCTGTAGAACACTTTCTTGAGATACATGACCTGCCAAGTTGTGGATGAGTTTTCTACCTTAGAAGTAGAGTTCTCTAGAAACTTCTGAAGTTACTTTGGGTATGTAAGTAAATGCCAATGGGATTTTTGTTAGAGGGAAAACGTGCTCCATATCCAATTGCACTTCTAAAATGTGTAGATTCTAAAATTTATAGGTAAAGGGGTTGTACCAGAGATGGATTTGGTTGTATAATTAATGCCTGAAGAATGAAGAGCAAGGTTTTCATAGGAACCCAGCTGTAGTGAAAGGACATGGGCACAATGGCAGCAGCCATATGGCAAGGACAACTGGGTGAAAAGCCTATTGTAGTCAGTTTGCTGCTCATCAGTGCTGGCCAGTGTACCTAGAGAAGAGACAACCAGGGTCAACAGATGCTTTCTTAAATCAAACTCTGCAAGGCTAAGTTGCTATTCACACCAGGAATTTTCTTGAGGACCCCAGCACATACACATCAGGGAAACCAACTGAGATAAGCACACAGCTACGGCAGAGCAGAATCGTCCCAGAACTTCACTTCTATGCTTGAGGAGCTTCATAGTCTTGTTGAGATGGTGACCCTGTGAGACTGAGATATCAGAAACTTACTGCAAGACAGCTCTGCGCCCTCCAACATCCAAAGAAGCCAGCATGTGGTTTGTGGGAAACAATTCAGGAATACAAGACATTTTGAAGTATCTCCAAGTGCTGGCCCAGGAGGAGGGCTTGGGACTTAGACTGGAAAAGGCCTGGGGTAAAATCCAGCAGTGACTGGTGGAGTTCAGTACTTGGAGAAGTCAAAATTGGGGCAATACAGTGTTTAGCCTGAGAAGTGAAATAGGGAAACAGACTTCTGACAAGTTTTCAGTGGAGGAGTGATTGAGGAAGCCTAGTTTGCAACAGACTGACAGTGAAGCACACTTCAGGGGTGAGTGCTGGTGGAGAAAGTGTAGCAATAGAACTGCTTTTCACAGGGCAGCACCATGTTCAGGTTTTCATGGATCAAATATTCCAAAAAGCTTCAGCAAGACTTCCAAAAGACTTAGAATGCCAACTGTTTGTAACCTTCTGCTGGGTTTAATGCTCAGTCCTTTCCCCACCAGTGTAATCTGGAGCAGGTGACATGTAAGGATCGAGTCTGATCTTACAGCCTTGAGGTACTTTGAGAGGCATGCCCAGACTGGATACTCAGGAAAGGGCTGCCCAACACAGGTTCTCCCTGGCCAACACTTCAAAACAGAAAATATTGTTCTGCTAACACGTGCTCCCAGATTCTCCTCAAAAGTGACTTCCCAATATCCTGCATGATGCTCTAGCATGGCAACATGGAACAACTGAGTAGAAAACAGCAGTTCTCTGAGCTTGGATGGAGGGATGCAAATGGCATTTGGAAGAGGAAGAGCAGGAACCGAGACCTGTCAAATGAAGACTGAGAGAGAATGGAATTACGAAGAGCATTTCCCTCCAAACAGGAACTTTGAACCAAAGCTTCAACAGCTCTTACGCAACAGAGATAACTTATTGCAGTCAGAAATGAACATTCATTCACAGGAATGTGAGAGGCCCAAAAGCTTGATGATATTATAGTCTGCAGCCTTGAATGGAGACAGAAAAGACATGCAATAATGTGGCATTTAATTTGGGAAGGGAACACATTTTCTGGATCTTTTTAATTTAAGAGAATAAGTGTAGCTTCATTAAACATTTATGCCTCATGAACTGACCCAGATGAAACCAATACATAAGAAGAGATCACCCATTCTGCTTGCAAAAGGAGTCAGAGTGAGAGTTTTGGAACACACTGAAGGAGCACTGCAAATGCCTTGTGTTGTAGTGCCCTGCATTGTCTCTTACCAGCGTGCTGCATGTGTAAGCAAAGGCCACTATGCATGCACCCTGTTAGGATTAGCTTCCTGATTGCAAGGCTGAATACAATGAAGGGATCATTATGGAGGAATCTATTTTAAATGCTGTCTTGTCAAAATGTTTAAATAAATTATCAGATTCAGAACTGATCATGTAGCATGTGAGACCATCAATGGCCACACTGCTTTCACTTGTTTCTCTGTGATACCCAGTTGGAACTTTCCTGCCTGCAACATTATGAGTGCAAAGAACTTTTTGGAGGAGTCTTGGAATCTAGAAACATTCTGCTGGATAATTTGGCAGAGAACAATAGTACTGCAAGGAAATAAAATGCTTTTCTAGGCCTAAAAATAGTCAGCATTAACAGGTCTCTAATCTTGCACGGATCTGTCGCTTGGGCAATGTAGTCATAAAATTGAGCACTGACCACTTGCATTCTGATGTTTCCATTTCTTAATAATTCAAAGTGCCTGCCAAACATAAGGAAACTAAAATTTCAAAGATGCTCTGATGCTGTGTCAGAGGAATCAATCATTTTCCAATAGATGGTGTCTAGGAATGATGCCTGCCAGGATCTCAGTGGGAGGTTCTGAAGGCATATTTTCTGTAACTGAAGGCAGAAGCCAACTTATTTCACACAGCTCTTCAGCATGATTAAGTTTTCCAGTGCCTGGTACCTACTCTGAAGTAACCATGGCTGTTCTATATTGTTTTCTGTATTGCCAGTGTAAGACTATGTACATTCCTTTATCTCCAGCTCCTGCTTGCAGGGCTTGTTAGTGGTTGCCACTTGGCAATTTATGTGTATGAAGGATGTTAGCTAGTGAGTTGGTCATGATTAGATCACTCATCTGTGTCTTCTCTATGTGTGTGCTCACAGAGTCACTCAGGTAGGAGAGAGACTTCTCCTACCCTCACTGAGCTGGGAAAGAGTGTCTTGATAAGGGGTAGCAGAGATCTACAGATTCTCCTTTACTGATCTAAGGAGACATATTTAAGATGGGAAAGGCACAGGAATGTGCTAACACACCATGGCCATGGTAGTAGTGTAGCACATGTGAATGCTGTGTGGGAGAAGAAAAGATTTGAGAGTCACAAATAAGCACAACTTCTATTATCCAGCTGCTAAAAGTGACTTGTCCTTATGTTTTCAACTCTGAGAGCTGTGGACTTGGACAGGCAATGGAGGAAACCTTCCCTTCCCAGAAAATTTAACCAAGCTGGATAAATTTCTGGGAGAGAGCTTAAGTGGCTGACATTGATGGGAAAGATAATTAGTGCTAGGGTGAATGCTTAGCTTTACTGACTCAGACATTGCTCAGTTAATGCTACGTTCAGTATTTGCAAGATCCCAGCACAGCCCTTGTGGCTTTCCCCATTGGTTTACTTCACCAAATATCAGTTGGTCCAAAGTGGAAGCAGAAGAGAGGCATGCACAGACAGATGCAAGTTGTATGGGTCCCTACTGATGAACTAGTGCTCTGTGAGAAAATACAGCAAAGAAGTACAAAGAAGTCATGTATAAATTCAAGCTGGAAAGTAGAAGGTGTTGAATTATTAGAGCAGGGGGATCTTGCAACACTCTGTTCATGGGAGCAGCAGGAGGCAAACCAACATGATTATTTTTAAGATGGAGCAATGCTGTGCTTGTGAAAGGGAAGTGTGGTAATAAAATGATATGACCTTGGTGCTCCAAGAAATCCTAGTCCTGTCTTGGTCTGTAGGAAGGATGAGTTTAAGGAAGCTGCTTATTCATATAGGATAAAAGAATTTAATTGCTCTATGTTCTGGAGATGTGTTTCACTGGACGCCTGTAATGTGAGTGAGGGAACACTTGTAGCTTCAAATGCAGCTTACTCCATCAAAGCAGGGAATGCAGTCTTTCTTATTTTTTTAATTTGACTTGTGGTTAATAAAACCCTGGGAACATGTTCCTTGCCCAATTAAACATCAATTATTACCAAACGTCTGAAGAGAAGTGTTATGTTTATGGGTTCTTTGTTTCTCACCAAAAAAAAAAAAAAAAGTCCCAACACCACTTTCAAAAACAATTGTGTTACCCTTATCTACTATTGGGTTTTGGAGTTTCATGACCTGTTTGTGCCGCAAGAGCTACCAGCATCTAAGATGCATCAAGTGGTTTCAGTTTGGCTTATGCACGCAAATAAAATCCCCAAATGTTAAAAATGTGACTGCCAGAGCATTTACCCTCTCCTCTCTCACTGCCAACCCTGGCCTACTTTAAGACAGGCTGTAATAACCTCCCTGTATTTCTGTGTGAGCATTCCACAAAATCTCCGTTATGTCTGCCTGGCCCTCCACTGAGGGTGATCTGCAGCTGCTGAGCTAAAGATTGGCAATACACTACTTACTGTCATGACACACTGCTGGGAATTCAGTTTATTTCCAATATGAAATGTCAGCCCAGATGGCCCTTCTATAGAAGGTCTAAGTGGTTACTCTTCACCACTACCTTTCTTTGTTCTTAGGTGTCTAGACCAGGTTGCTCCAGGCCTCAACAAAATCCAGGATCAAACCCAACTCTGTGGATCCTGTGGTCAACTGATCCAGTTATCATAGCTAGAGCTGGTCCTGGCACCACTTTCAAAAGCAGTGACTTGCTGTTCCCATCAGTTTTGTTAGACAGGGCTTTCTCATGGTGTGAAAAGACTGAGAGGAGGACATTTTCATCCATAAGCCCCAGTAATGCTTCTTCTGGGCCATGTTTTTGTGATACATGATATGAGATGTGGTCAGACGACGTCTGCCAAAAAGGAAATGGACACAAGCATGTAACAGTGCAAGGGCTTACAGTGAAACAGCTTTTGATAATGCCTTGGGTTAAAAGGCAGTGTCTAAGCACTGCGGGGAGCTGACATGAAGAATGTCTAATAGTTTTTTGGTTAAAAATGCTCTGGTGCTACAAATACATGTTATTTTTTATACTGTTTTGATGGTTTGATACATATGAGATGTTTCACCAGGGACTGGAATTGTGCCTTTGTTGAACATTTACCATGAACACTTACTTGTCAAGGTATTACAAGGAGTAGCTCTGGAATTTAACTTTGATGATGCTTATGCAAAATCCTGAAAAGACAGAACTCAATCTGAGTGTTGTCAAAAGTTGCTCAAAAATACAGCAACATGGAGGTGTGGAGGTCAATCACAGAACTTCTTCACCTACTATACCACAGCAGGCTGCTACAACATGGAGAAAAGAAATTTCCTGCCTGATACGAGTTTCAGTTTCAGCAAAATCAGTGAACAAAATCCTGCAGGGGAAGGTGTTGCTGAAGTGGTCAAAATGCTAAAGATCTAACAGATTTGTAGAGCTGCAAAGGCAGGTTTTTACATCAGCTTGCTGGGCTGAGGAGGCATGCAAACCCCTGGAACGCTTCATTGTAACCAGATGGTACACAAGAGAGGGGAAATGTTAAGTGGGAAACCGTTAAGAGAAGGAGGTCAAATATCAGCCACTGAAGTGGTAACATCTGGATCTTTACTAAGCCCATGGAGGAAGCAGTCTTTTAGAGGGAGTGCTTCCTTTTCAAGTTAAAGAAAGAAGTGTTTAGATGATAGAAAAACTCCTTCACTTCTTACACTAGCAAAATCAAGCAAGTTTTTGTTGTCTAAGTAACCGTTCTTAGAATGATCAGCACCTTCTCCAGTGGAGTCCTGCTATTTTCCATCTGTTTGATGATTAACAGAGTGAGGCTGACAAGTCTGCCTTGCAGCTTCCTAATGCATTGTATCTCCTAGACCTTCATGTGGTGAACTCTTCTTTTTCTCCTGCTTGCTTTTAGAACAAAGAAAGCACAAAAAAGTGGTCACCATAGTGCCAGAAGTGAGTTTAATGACTTTACAAATGCTAATGGAAAAAAACTTATTTCACAGGTTTCTGTGATCAGAAATAGGAGGTGATGTGAATAATTCTGCCTTGGCTTACAGTGCTGCTGAAAGTGTTAACATCTTAAAAGCCCTCATTCAGTGCTTGGAACTTGAGAGCATTTTCACATACTACATGGCAATTGCTGTTGACTTTATTCTCCTAACATCAGGGCACAATGAAAATTAATTCATCAGCTTGCAGTCTGACAGTGATTAGTCTGAGTGTCAGACCAGCAAAAACTGGAATTCTGATGAGCAGAAGTGTGTAGTCTTCCAGGCACATCTGACACACTTCCATTTCATGGAACTGTTGGAACTTACTGCAATGCAATTCCTCTGGGGAGCAGACATACTTTTTTTGTGGTCTTTTATCTTGAGATTTAAAAAATATATACATATATATATTTGAAAAGAATATTGTCTTTTTTTTCCTTTTTTTCTTTTTTTTTTCTTTTTTTGCAAATGAGGTGCTAAAGCAGAGATCACTCACCTAATCTGTCATGGTATATTTGGGAAGCCAAGAGAAGCCTGAGTTAGCCAGGTCTCTGAGGTCCCAAATTGTATTCAGTTTCCTAACATCATGCTGAGCTCCACAAGAAATTAGCTGCCTGAATAATTACTCTTAGTTTTTTTGGTAAAACGTTCAGCCTTTAAAGCAACCACATTCTAGATAATAGAAGGATTACCAAAAAAATCCTTTTATATTAATACCTAATCTCATCTACAAATAGTCTGCCACTAATTGTTTGGGTAGTGGTAACTAGTAGACAACAAATTAGCAGTAATTAGTAAAAGTAATTAGTAGAAAGTAATTAGTAGACAACAAATCCTTAGTTGCAATCTCAGTTAAAATAACCTCCCTCTCCCAACCAATGCAAATGGACTCTCCAAAAGAAATAATTATATCCCTGAGGAACAAGTTTAATGCCTTGCTTGGATACACCACATTTCTCAATAGACACCTAAAGGTGAAGCCTTGCATGCAACAGACAGAAATTAATAGAAAGAGACAGAACGAGACAGAGCAATAGAGAAGTTTCTCTAAGGAACAAGGAAGAGAAGGGTCAAAGGAAGGAATATTTTGTTGTCTTGAAGTTGGTTTGAAGCAGTTTGTGAAATGTTTTGTGCTTTAATAATATGGCTGGGGGAGTGGGGAGGTTTTGCCTAGAATAAAACTGGAAGAATGATTCACCGCATGTCTGCAGCTGTTCCTTGATCCCAGTTAAGCCTGACACCACTAACACCTATGAGTCAGCAGAGGCTCCTTGGGATGGGCTTTGCCTGCCCTGTTTTGAGCCTGTTACAGTAGGTCTTTACCCATGTCTAGAAACTGGCTTCCAGCATTGCCTCTGTCAGTTTTTCCTACCCACTATCAAATGCCACCAACCTCCACTAAGAGCAGGGATCTGTGACTGCATCCCATGATCTCTGCAATGCAGCTGTAACAATCTATACTTTACTGGTTATGCCCAGGACCTCAATGCTGTTTGTCATCTCTCTGTAGCCAAGATAACAGATGTTCCCTTAGGGACTTTGTGACATGATGTTGAAGATTAACATCTGGACTGGTCAACAAAGCCCCAAAACAAGGATGGCTGTCATAAGCTGCAGCAAGGACTTGCATTCTTGAGGATCCTTTATTCTCTTTGAATTTTCATGTCCTCTGAGCTGCTTCAGGTTTCTATCTTGACTTAATCATAGCACTGTTGAGTTTAGAAAAGACCTTTGAGATCACAAAGTCCAACCGCTCACCTACACCTAACAATCCCACCACGACTGCTGAGCCACCACCACTAAACCACATCCTTCAGCATCACATCCACACGTCTACAACTTCCTAGACAACTATTACAACATTTATATTTTTGGTTAGTGAACAGGCTTCTATCTTCTGGAACCATTATCCAAAGAAATGTGACAAGCAAATGGTAATGGGACTATTTGGAAGCATATTTGATTGATGTGTTTGCTAGAGTTATCCATAATTAGAATGCTTTACAGTAGTTCTTATGATTTATTTTAGTTCTGTACCTAAATCTAATTGTTCATTGTTTTGGGGTTTTTCTGGGGGTTGAGGTGTTGTTAGGAATGTCTTACTAAACAATCTTCTCTGTACTGCAGTAGGATATGCTGCTGGCTGATCTGACAAATGAAATGATTTCTGAGAGTAGTTTTTCTCCAGATGTTAAGTATTGGATGCCACCTCCCATCAAAAATATTTTATATATGTAGCACATGGGCTTCTTCTTAAAAGAACACAGAATCACAGAATGTATCTGGTTGGAAGAGACCTCAAAGATCATCCAGTCCAACCCTCGACCAGTACTGAAGGGTCAACACTAAACATATTCCTAAGCACCAGGATGGTGAGTCCAGCACTGCCCTGGGCAGACCATTCCAATCTTTCAGAACCCTTTCACTGAAGAAATATTCCCTAACATCCAGCCTGAACCTCCCTTGGCACAGCTTGCAACCATTTCCTCTGGTCCTGTTGCTTGACACCAAGGAGAAGAGGCTGCACCCCTCCTCAGGAGGACTGAACACCCCCAGCTCCCTCAGATGCTCCTCATAGCCCAGATGCTCCAGGCCCTTCTCCAGCCTCGTTGCCCCACTCTGGACATTCTCCAGACTCTCAATGCCCTTCCTTCTCAACGCCCTGTAGTGAGGGGTCCAGAACTGCACACACCACTTGAGGTATGGCCTCCCCAGTGCTGAGCACAGGGGGATGATAACTTCCCTGTCCCTGCTGGCCACCATGTTTCTAATACAAGCCTGGATGCCATTGGCCTTCTTGGCCACCTGGGCACACTGCTGGCTCGTGTTCAGTAGACTATAAGATAAGCATTAGTGCACAATATTAACTTAACATACAATTCAATCAACGTGGAAGCAAGATCAGCTTAAGCTTTTTGCCAATAGTCACAGCAAGTCAGCAGCAGGTCTGGAACAGAACATAGATATTTTATGTGACAAGTGTGGAAGCATCTTCCAGATTTCGCTTCAAAGTATTCACTGCAATGTGACCTGCTGGACAATGTCAGTGGACAGTCCAGATAAGGAAAATGACAAGTTTTCAAATAAATCCCCATGTCTGTAGCGCTTGTTCTGCACCTACAGACTTTAACAAATCCATACCTAAACTAAGACCAGCTTTGGGAATACAGAGCAAGGTGGTTTGGAAGGCATTTGGCAGGTGCTCCCAAAGAACTCTTCAGAGGGAAGATTATCTGCTAAATTTTTCACTTTACAAAAGGTGCTGGGTAGCTTTCCATTTCAGCCTGCCTGATAAGCAGCCTCCACAGTGATATCACCTGGAAAAGCAATGATTGAGGGGGTTATCAACACCTATGCCAGTTACATAAAGACATCATTGCTGGTGCTGATTAACAGGTTTCTGGTGTAAAGGAATAGTTTTGTTTCTCATCTGTTAGCTTTGGGCTGAATTAGTGCAGTATACTTCATTTACACCTGCTGTCTTTCATAAAGTGGAAGGCAGCACAGGAATCAGGTTGCAGCTTGGTACTGGGGGCTATGCCTTTCCACAGGACATCACATTCATGTGCTGGGAACCAAATACTCATCTGAGGAATGCTGAGTGGAGTTTTGTCCTACAGGGTTTTGTCCACCAAGCTTTTAACAAGGTTGTAATTACTTATCTTGGTCTCTGTCTCTTCCTCTGCCATGTGGTTTACAGTCATGGTCAGAACTTTTGGAGACAGGGTTAAAAAATCCACTGGGATTTGGCTTTCTGGCTTTCCTGAAGGTACCTTTCTAGGTGCCCTTTCTTTGATTTAGTATTGACTGGGCAAAAACAGAGTTTCTAGAATAATTTGTTTGTTTGTTTTTTAATTCAGCAGGAAAAGGTGTGGTTTTGAAATGCTTACATAACAGCTTTATGTTTATCTTCATTGCTTTTAATTGGCTTCAGAATTTGCAATCTCTAGGCCTGACACTGAGCACATCCTGCCTGAGCTTACACTGCCCTTGAACTTCCATCATGTCTTCAGAAATGAAGGGAAACCACATCAGTTTCTACAGCCAGGCTCTCTTTCATTCAACAACTCAAATAAAAAAAATTGGTTTTAAAATGACTAATTTTCTTGTTTGTTTTTAAATATGTACAGAGATGATTACCATCTTGTCTGCACCTGTAGATGTAACACTCTTAGCTTAAATTCTCTTTCCAAGCCCCCCAGAATTCTAACTGTGAAAGGTTATATCTTTACTGAAGCATGGTCTTACAAGAAAAATGGAGACCAAAATCAGAAAAATAGGTCCTGTACTGCAGTCTGTAATTTTCAGACTTCTTCATAGAATTCACAAAATCACAGAATTGTCAGGGTTGGAAGGGACCTCAAGGTTCATCCAGTTCTAATCCCCCTGCCATGGGCAGGGACACCTCACACTACAGCAGGTTGCTCAGAGCCACACCCAGCCTGGCCTTCAAAACCTCCAGGGATGAGGCTTCCACCACCTCCCTGGGCAACCTATGCCAGTGTCTCACCACCCTCATGGGGAAGAACTTCTTCCTAACATCCAAACTGAATCTACCCACTTCTAGTTTTGCTCCAAGCAAGCCTGGCCACCCATCTCTCTATTCCTCTAGAGTTTTGAGAGGAAAAGATCGAAGCACACAGAGCTGTTACCTCGGGATAAGGTCTTTTAACCCTTAAGGTAACTTTGCCAGTGCTGAAATTACTGTTCTCTAAGGGTGCACTATGTCATACTTTATCTGCAGGAAGTTTTGGATGTCTCCATGTTAAAATATTGGGTTTGTTACAACAAAAGCCCTCATATGATTGTTAAATTTGCAGGGGAAAAAAGATTCAACAAGCTAGTTTGTTTTCAAAGAGTATGTGAAAATAAAGTTAAAATATTATCAAAGGCCTACTTGAGAGGAATTTAAAAAGACTTCTGCCAAGAAAAATACTTTTGGAAGCTGATGGCAAGGTCAATATTTGAAGTGTTTATTCTTTAGCTTTCTCAACAAAGTCTTTTCAGTCCAAACAAAGATACCCTATCATTAACTATCAACTCAGATGGTCCTGATGGATTTTCTTTCTCATAACTCTGAAGAATGGTCATAAGTCTTCATGAAGGCAGGCAAAATTTTAATATGCCAAAAATGATACAAGTGAGCTGGTGGTGAAACATTTCTTCCATTAGGGGGTCCTATATTTTAAAAATAAGTGGCCTTTGAAATGACTCAAAAGAATTTCCCTCCAGACTGCTCTTGTGAAATGCAGTGGCTTTGTCTCTGTCGTGGTTTGGGTTGGAGGCCTTTTGATAAATAATAGAATTTTTTTTTTGGTAGTTCTCATCCAATTATTCCTTCAGATGCAGTCTAATAATCTGTCTAGAACTCCTTCTGAGACAAGAGTAACATTACAGTAAGCGTTCCATCTTCAGCACAGAAGAAAGAAATGGGTATTAGGAAAGGACATTCAGCTACACCTAATTTGGCTGCTCCGCAAGTACCTTTTCCTCCAGAGCAGACTAGCAAAAGGACTTGTATTTTATCAGTCAGGACATAGTCTGTGAAATCTGTTGATAGGCACAGTCCTTGAAGGCATTGCCAAAGGGCTGAGGGAATTCACATCAGTGCCTGCCCTTTGTGGCCATAATACAGGCCAGCAGAGGAGAGGAAAATGCAGTCCCTCGCAGGGGCTGCTAGAGCTGGATTGTTAGAGCTGATCAGCACCAACTATTTCTTCCAAACTGGTGAAATCATGGTGGTACTGTCAGGGTGGGCACTTTCTGCAAGCACCAGTATCATTCTTCTCATCTGGTATGGACCTTCTCCTTACAGGTCTTTTAAAAGGATGCTTACTACCCAAAGGTTTTATTGCAAATCTGTAAATAACTCTCTGCAGCCAAAACACAAAGCTGATGAAAACTGCCATTGTACTGAAGGTTTTAAGGATAAGGACTCAAAGGAAACCCAAGCACAGGCCTTAAGGTGGTGATGAGTAGCTCTTGGTTTCTTGCCTGCATGGATTTCCATGGCTGGGATTGATCTGTGCTGTCTGGGAAGGTTAAGACTAGAGTTTTTTTGCCTTGTATTGTACAGTATGGCAGTTTGCATCTGGAAACTTCTTAGGTAGAGTTGGAGGAAGTGAAAATAAATTTGAGGACAATGCTTGGTGTCCCTAATTACATACCCAGGTGCTTTACTTAGTTCAGAGGTGGGTGAATGCTCTCCTTCAGCTAGAGCAAAATACTTCCATATTAAATTATTGGTTATGAATTCAGAACGTGGATTTGCATCAGCCACTGAGGTTATGTTTGGAGAAACCACTTAGGTTTAAAACTAAAATTTGCTTGACTTTTCCACATCTTTGTTCTCTATACTCCTGGGATTTATACAGTGCCCATCTTTTTTTTTTTTTTAATCTCATCAATTTTGAATGTTTGAATAATAAGCTAATAGCAGCTTTTACAGCTTTAATTTAGACAATGCTCTCAGTTAATTGAAGAAGACCTGTAGATACCCTGAGAAGAAGTAGAGCAGTTCATGTGTGTGTCTCAACCTCAGAATTATTTTTTCTGTAACTGCTATTGTTGTTAAAGAAGTAAAATGCTTTCTCCACTCCAAGCCAGAAACTTTTCTGCCTCACTGCAGCAGAAATTGAAGTGTTTTCCACAGAAAATAGAATTTTCGATTCTAGAGGACATCGGCTCATTCGAAATGGCAATGAAAACAAGTCAAGTGAATTGAGGCTATTTTCCTCTGTGATGTGAAGCTGATCAACTCTGATGACCACATTTGTTTCTTGTGGTATTTTGAAAATGGCATTTGAATTTAGAAGACCTGGCTTGTTATCAATGGTTCTAAAAATGTAACTGGTGCTATTCAAAGTTGTTTCCAGCATAGTCTTATTAATAAATATACTCTAATAGGAGACCATAAATTTCATTCTACAAAATAAGTCTGTCTACATATGTGGCTAACCATACCATGTCTGGCGATTTAATCTACTGAGATGCTTCTTCATTCTCTTATGTGTAAAAACACAAGTGCTCTTTGGTAACAGATCAGTATTTCACCCCCACATTCACTTGAAAATTAAAAAGCTTAGTTTCAAAGGGAAATAGCAAATGTTGCAAAATACTGATGAAAACATTAAAAGAAGTCTTCAACCCTTCAGATTTTCTAAAATCAATTTGCTGTTCCTCCACTCTTCTTACCACCACTTTCCACACACTTAGGGGAAACAGGAGAGAAACCAAAGTGCAGGATTCAAAAGCCCAGACTTTGTAACCTCTGCACATCACACAGCAGCAGTGGCAGAGACCAATATTTTGATTCCCAGATATCCTTGGAGTCAGGAAGAGGAATTCCCAGGATCACAAGCCCTGGGAGCTTTTTGGGTGTACCAGAACTGAAGGACTCCTTAGGGCGCTTGAGATGGAGAGCAACCTGGAGGAGCAATTGGTACCACAGACCCACCGGAGTACTGCTGTCATGTCTGAGCTGGGCACACAGAACAGGCAAAGGGAGAGGAAAGTTGCTGCCTTTCACCCCCTGAGGTTTGGCTAGACAGTGTCAGGAATCAGGCTCACTGAGGTGCCCAGGGAATGTCCAGGAGATTACTGAGATCTACATGAAAGGAAATAGTGGTTGGACATAAGGGTGTGTGTGTGTGTGTGTAGAATTCCACTAGGGGAGTGGTGCAGCCCTGAAAGAGGGCAAATATTCATTGGAGAAGCTCAAGGTGCAGCTGGACATGATCCTGAGCAATGTGACTTCTCTTTGGAGGCAGCCCGGCGTTGAGCAAGATTTGAACTTGAGGGCTACCAGCAGCCAGTTGCAGCCTCAGCTATCCATGGATCAATGACTCTCATGTAATACATTGAGACAGGGTAGAAGTGAAAAAACTGAATAAAGTGTTCTAATGACATTCAGAAAGATAAGGTGAAAGAGCTCCAGAAGAAAGATTTAGAATAGAAACATTGTTCAGATTCTCAGATTAGAGAAAACACTCAGCAAAGTTCTCTCATGGATGCAGTTCTTGCAAGACAGTGAGAAATCAATTATCCTCTGAGAGGATTTAGTTCAAATCCTTAAGTCAGCAGCCAGCATGAGAACAGACAGTGTTAAGCAGCTGAAAACTGTTGCTATCAGGGCAACACAGGTTCTGCAAGATAATTCCTTTTCCAATTGTTTACGGTATGGCAGGTTTCATTTTCACTTAAGAGGAAGTTCTTGCTAGAAAACATTCACCCTGTCTGTAATGATGATATTCTAATCAGTTTTAAAGAGTGCAGTTTCCTAAAACCCTCCAAAATGCCCTACCATAGTTTTTCTCTGCAAAGGTTTTCCAAAAGTAGCTCTGCCCTTGCTGCCTTCTAAGATAATTGAGAACAGCTGCATTGTTCTCTCCCTGAGAAAACATGTGAGATAGGAGGATATAAAGCCAATTATAAGCCAAATGATGAACTTTTTAAAGCTGAAAATACTCACAAGACATGTAAATTCCTTCCTAAGCTGTTACATAAATAAAACTACCACAGTCTTTAAATCTCATATTAACATAAGGCTTTATGCACATCAGCTGAGGCTTTCTAGTGCTCTGCTAAATATGCAACCAAAAGTCATGCTAGGTGAAATGATGGTTTAAATGCAAATTAACCCCTGACTTCATGAAGGACTCTACAAATAATGACTTTTTGATGCTGCTTAGGTTTAAAATTCCTCAGTAACATTTGATAAAATGTTCTAAGTGCTAAATTACAAGTTAGTTTCCCAAACTAATGCAAGTGGATGGTACAGCAGATTGCAAACCGAAGTATGCATCTTTTCCTTGAGAGACTGGTCCAGAGCCTGTTGAAGCTAACTGGAATTTCCCCAGCGAGTTCACTTTGTGCTTTGCAAGACACTCAGGGTATGGAAGAAAGGGCAAACCCATGGATGGTATGGAAGAAACGGGAAACCATGTGATTAACATACCAGTAGGAGACCTGCAGTACATCCAGGGTTTAGCTTCTCTTACTGTCAGCTCTAGGTGTGTGTCGGTGTGAGCTGAAATTCCCCCCCCACCAACAATAACCAGGCTAGCTCAGTCTGGAAGCAAATGAAAAGCTGTATTTACAAGCAGAGTCTAAAATCTACAATGAAATGCAATGAATATGTACAAATATACAAAATTCACAACATTCACAAATATATACAATCAACAGAAAAAGCACAATCGATCTCCCTTTGCTTCCCCCCAAGGGGACCCTCCCAAAGGGGCCTCCCTCTCCCAGGAGCTTCCCCCCCAGACCCCCCTGGACAGAGAAGCAGAGTTTAGTTAAGCAGAAAGTTGTTAACTTAGCTGCCAAGGTCAGTACGAGTTATCTTCAGCCAGAAGAAAAGAAGAAACAGCAGCCAGACAGCCCAGCAACTGCCCCCACTGCCGAACGCAGAATGTGCAGAGTGCCTACTTTGTTTTGGGTAATAGTTCTTAAACATTTCTATCTATCCAATGGAAGTGTTTAGAACAATCGTTATTTTGCTTTCTTACACCCAATAGTGACTTATTTACATTCTTTCACTTTCTCTGTTCTGAACTTTGCAAGGAAAAATTAAAAAGACAGTTTCAAACCATCACAAGGTGTCACACAATCACAGAATCACAAGAACGTTAGGGGTTGGAAGGAATCCCAGAGATCAAGTCCAACCCCCCGGCCAAAGCAGGATCACTTAAGGCAGCAACACATCCAGGCGGGTTTTGAAAGTCTCCAGAGATGGAAACTCCACAACTTCTCTGGGCAGCCTGTTCCAGTGCTCTGTCACCCTCACCAAAAAGAAGTGTCTCCACAGGTTGAGGTGGAACCTCCTCTGTTCCAGCTTGTACCCATTGTTCCTTTTCCTATCACTGGACACCACCAAAAGGAGCCTGGCACCTTCATCTTGACACCCACCTCTAGATATTTAAAGATGTTGGTAAGATCCTCTCCCAGCCTTCTCTTCTCCAGACTGAACAGCCCCAGGCCTCTCAGTCTTTGTAGGAAAGATGTTCAAGTCTACAATTATCCCCATAGCTCTCTGTTGGACTCTCTCCAGCAGATCCCTGTCTCTCTGGAAGTGTCCATATACTGAGTTTTAGCTCCCTGCTGGGCATGATCCCAGTGCTAAGCTTGATCTCAGCATTTCCTAATGCATGAAATACAGTCTTAAATCTTACCATGGAGCATGAGATTCGTATCTCACTCTCATTCAGCCACATGCAATGTGCTTTGAAGTCAAAAGCCTAACTGAAACAAAAAGATACTTTTGACTCTCACCTGTCTCACAGGTGCTGGTTAATGTGGCAATCATTCAGTTTTGGACTTCTTTTTGCATCAATGCAAATCAATTTTGAGTAAAAATAAATCCATTTTGGTAAAATCCCAAAGCAGTAAAGAGAAGCAAGACAGATCGATGGAATCATAGATTCACATAATTGTTTTGGTTGGAAGAGATCTTTAAGATCATCCAGTCTCATCATTAATTAACCCAGCACTGCTGGGTCACCACTAAACTGTGTCCCTCAGCACCACATCCGCAACGTTCACTCATCTCCATTGACACTGGGCACGGGGACAGAGGAATTCTGTCTGGGCAAAATACAAAAGGCAGCAATAAAACCTCCTGCTGCTGCAAAACATTCCCATCCAGTCTCATGGAAACCAGCCTAGAGCAGGAGCAGCCTGCCTGCAAAGGAAGTGGAAAATTTCACCAAGTGAGAAAAGCTTGAATCTGTGTGAAGGATCTGGGTTCACCCTACCAAGCGTTGTGATGGCTGATAGACCTGCCCTTGGCGTGGGGCCTCGACTTGTCCCACTGGTGTGGACTGTGGAGGGTCTTGCAGCATCTTCACCACCCTACCAGGCAACTCTAGGGAAAGTAAACTCCCTTGGGGAAATTTTGCCCTGTTGGCATGCAGGAGTGTC
This sequence comes from Indicator indicator, assembly GCF_027791375.1. Classification (NCBI taxonomy): domain Eukaryota; kingdom Metazoa; phylum Chordata; class Aves; order Piciformes; family Indicatoridae; genus Indicator; species Indicator indicator. The sequence goes on from NC_072020.1 coordinate 1,752,940, forward strand.
TGACCATGAGTTGCAAAGAAACAACCACACATATGCTGGCAAGTTCACACTTTCATTTTAGAGGGACTAAGCCACGTTCATTATATGTGGGCCTATTTTTCTTAACCTTTGAATATGTGGGGCTGGCAAAACAGCCTCAGTGGATGATATTTGGTGCTTTGTATATTTTCCATGCAAGGTGAGCCAACAAACCAGAGGTGGCTGGGACTGGCCAAGTCCTCCTCCCTGTTGTGCAGACTCATGATGTACTGAGGAAGCCCCATGAATGGCTGCACAAAGGTGGGAAGGCAGTGGGGGGAAAGGAAACCTCTGCTATTTCACCATAGAATCATAGAATCAGTCAGGGTTGGAAGGGACCACAAGGATCATCTAGTTCCAACCCCCCTGCCATGGGCAGGGACACCTCCATCTTCAAATGGTTCCTAACATTCAGGAGAAGAAACTACAGAGGAAATCTCTCCCGGCATTCACAGCCTGGCTAACAGGAGACCTTTCTGCTCCAGCCCAACATGTGACGGTCCTTTATTTGGATGCAGCTTCTCTCCCACCCCCTCACCACTGGTGATGAAAAGCCCCAAATTTGTCTCAGAAGGAGTGTACCTGACTGTGTGGAAAAGGACAACTGTCTGCTGCGAAAAAAGCTGCAGATTGAGCTGTGGTTACTGACCCTGTCTGCGGCTGAGGGCTCTGTCGATGGAGGAGCCTACGTCCAGCACTCGGCAGTGCTCCCGCCTTCCAGAGGTGGCTGGCAGATGTTGCTGATGTCTTTGGCTGCCCTGAGTGTCCCTCACTCAAGGCCCTGCACAAAATTTTCTCCTATGCCAAGAAGATGAAAAAAGAAAGAAAAAAAAAAAAGAAAAAAGAAGAAAAAAAAAAGAAAAAAATTATACATTAAAAAAAAAAAAAACAGTCTGGAAAATATGTTGCTGAAAATCAACCACCATAAAAAAAAAAAAATTAGTTCAAGATGTTGTCACTTCCAAAGCCAGGAGACACTTGGAGCACAATGCAGTAAGCCTGTCCAGCCTCTGGACTCCCCTTGGACAGGGACAAGTTATTGTGGGTGAGATAAAAAAGGTCCTGAGTACCCAGACAAAATTTTCCTTTGACTCTGTGCAGTGTATGTGTAACCCAGTCTGTGACCTGCACTAACCGAGGGGATGGAAAAGCCATTTGTGATCCTTTTTCAGTGATACCTCCATGAATTCACTTGTTTTGGACAAAGTACAAACAGCAGCAGCTACCCATGCTGTGGTACAGCCTATTTCTGCCATGTTGCTGGCGGGATGTGGCTAAAGAGGGCTGCCACAGACTCCCCTCAGTCCCCCCAGTCCACCCTCAGCTCAGGGCTGGGCAAATTCCAGTTCCTGGTGTACCGGGAGTGGGTGAAACCCCACAGTAGTATCACACCTGCCTGCCTGGCAAAGCAAATGCTGCAGAAGAGCTGTCAGTGTTTGAGGCTCCATGTTTGAGGCTCCTGTCAGCCCTTGGAAGTCTGATTCTTGCAACTCAGCCACAAAACATAACAGGTGGTCAGCCTGTGCACACCTTTTGCAAGTAACCAAGTAACCTTTAGTTACTTGGACATCAAGAGAGGGGTCTGACCACCACCCCACCACCCCCACAACCTATGACCCTTCCAGGTCTGTCTGTGTGGATACCTCAGGCTTCTTGGGGGCTTTCACTGTAGCAACACTGGATTTAGCTCTAAGGTGAGTACCCATCATTTTTATAGACTCATAGAATGGTCTGGGTTGGAAGGGACTTCTAAAGGTCATCCAGTCCAACCCTCCTGCAGTCAGGAGGGATATCTCCAACTAGATCAGGTCACCTAGAGCCTTGTCAAACCTCACCTTGAATATCTCCAGGGATGGGGCCTCAAACACTTCTCTGGGCAATCTGTTCCAGTGCTCAACCACTCTCATGGTAAAGAACTTTTTCCTAACATCCATTCTAAATCTACTCTTCTCTAATTTCAAACCAATGCCCCTCGTCCTGTCCCTGCAGGCCTTCATAAAGTCCCTCTGCAGCGTTCTTGCAAGCACCCTTCAGGTCCTGGCAGGCTGCTATAGGTCTCCCTGGAGCCTTCTCTTCTCCAGGCTGAACACCCCCAGCTCCCTCAGCCTGTCCTTAAAGCAGAGGTGTTCCAGCCCCCTGATCGTTTTCGTGGCCCTCTTCTGGACCCTCTCCATCAGGTCCATGTCCTTCCTGTGCTGAGGGCTCCAGAGCTGGCTGCAGTACTCCAGGTGAGGTCTCACCAGAGTAAAGTGGCAGAATCACCTCTCTCCATCTCTGGCCACGCTGCTTTTAATGCAGCCCAGGAAGCCCTTGACCTCTGGACTGCGAGCTCACACTGTCTGCTCAGGTCCAGTTTCTTGTCCTCTGGTACCCACTGCCCTGGGCAGTGCACCCACAGGCCGAACACAGGGCACAGGACACACCTAGGGTACAGCACACACCGAGGGCACAGGACCTGCCCTGCCCGCCCGGCTGCTCGCGCATCCCTTTGGCGCCAGCCCGCTGCCGGCTGGGCTCTGCTCTGGTGCCCCCTGTCGGCCTGGATGTTCAGCTCACCTCAGAGCTGAGCGTGGCTGCCGCTGCGGCCTTCGCTGCCCGGCATGGCATCGTAGCATCGTTTTGGTTGCTCTCAGGAAGCAGCAGCCCAGACTGGGCCAGCCTCGTGCCTCCTGCCGTTTGGGAACCAACCCCAGGGGACTGAATTGCAGCTCAGTTCAGTCCCAGCCCCGCTGAGCAGCCCTTGCCCCAAGGCTGGCAGAGACCTGATGTGAGGCACCTGCTGCCAAGCACCAGCTGCGTGTGCTGCAGACGTCCTGGGCTCTGTCCCACCACCCAACTCCTTCTACAAGGTGCCTTGGTCCTTTCCAAGGCTGTGGGCAGGCACAAGTTCCAGCCAGGTCACCCCTGGTTCGTTCCCTGGGCTGGGCACCCCAGTGCCCCTGTCCCAGGCCACCTGCCACATCCCCAGTGGTGCAGAGCTGGCTTCAGCAGGCTCAGAAGTCATGTCAATAGAAGTGGTTCCTCTTGTTTGAAAATCTGCACTCTGGCCAACATACCATTTTGTTTCAGCAGCAAATACACACAGAATCACAGAATGGTGGAGGTTGGAAAGGACCTCTGGAGATGATAAAGTCTGTACATTGATATATTGCTTACTCCGGCAAGACTGAGGTGTATGTGCTTTCAGAAGGTTCCCTTGAACTGAGCATCTCAGAGGAGAAATTTAAACTGGTATCAGTGTCCCTTCCAGGAGCCTCTTTTTTTCTTCTTTCGTTCTTGATTCCTCATTTCTTTCACCTGCTCATCCTCCCCTTTCTTCCTTTTATCCTAAGGTTTTTATTTCCATGAGCCAGTGCTTAGTATGTGGACTTCAATGTGACTTTTTAAAGTCACATAGTAACACAGTTTTAAGGCAAATCAAATTTGATCTTTCTCCATTTTTTAGCATTGCAGCCCTTTTAAAGTGTCATGTAAGTTAAAATATATGGTGTTATAGTGAGAGGGGCAGGGAGGTTGGAGTAGATGATCTCTAAGGTCCCTTCCAACCGAAGCCCTTCTATGAACAAAAGTATTCCCCCCCCCTTCCCTTAAAGACAATACAAAAGAAATTAGTGAGTATATTATATTTGTCTCCTCAGGTTTTAGTAGAAGAGAAAACAGTAGTTTTCTCACTGAAGTTAAAAAAGAAAAGCCTCATTTTATTCTCAACATTAGGTATATTTGCTCCATATTTAATTAAATGAAAAGCCTGGCTACAGACTAAAACGTTTCAGTTTCACATCAGATAATAATGATAATAGTATGCCAATTCATCAGTTAAATGGTAAAGGAGGATGAAAATGAATCAGTACACAATGTAAGATTTGTATCACTGGTCTACAAAGGGACAATTATAGCAACTCTTATTAAAATATGCAGCATGAGGCAAAAACACTTGCACAAAAAAATCAGAGAACTTTGGGCAATTTCTCTTAACAATAGTGGCAACCAGAGACAAGCTTCATGTGGTCCAAAGGAGGTCCAAAGTTATCTGTGTTGCAGCTAGATGAAGAGCTGGCTGTTTAGACAACAAAGATTGTAAATAGGGATTTTGACTGAATTGTCTCCTACTAAAGCAAACTTCTAGCTCAGGTCATGTAGCTCACTCCACAAAATTCCTCTTTTTATTCCTTGCCTCTAAGGGGAACTGAAATTGCTCCATCACATGTAGAGCTAACTCTGCTCCTTTCTAAGGTTGAACACAATGAACCCTACCAACTGTCCAGATGGAACATGTATCAGAGTGATTTTTAATCGAGAAACCAAAATCTGTGACTTTTCTGCTGGTGTTTTTTGTTTGTTTGTTTTTTCCTGTTGTTGTTGTTAGATACAAAGCTGTGCAAAAATTCCTGAACTCAACTATTTTGCTTATTTTCATTACAGAGATATGAAACGAGTCACAAAGTCTTTGACCTAAAGGCTTGTTTGCTTGCATAGTTTTTTCCCCCCTCCACCAGAAGTCAAAACTAAACGTTATTGCACTTTAGGTTATTTTTCAACCTATGTGCTACTTTCCAGCTTAAACGTAAAAAGAATTTCTTGTCAGTCATGTGTGTCTGCTACCTCTGGCTGCTTTTCCCTCACTTTCATAGGCATACCTGTGCTGTGCACCTCTCTTATGGAAACAGAAATAATGCCTATCCAAAGTTGCCCCCTTAATTGAAAATATAAGCAAAGAAAGTTAGAAAGTAGGAGTTTATGCATACTAACTCTACAAAGCAGTTCAAGCCATAATTAGAGAGGTAATTTGGTTTCTTAATGCTTTCCCTTGGTTTAAAACTAGTAGTAAGGAGTCGCCGATGCTCGAAAGTTGAAGATTATGAAGGGTCATCTAGAACTTAGATGTTAGAAATGGGGGTATAAAACAGGGCAAAGATGTGGTGGCTCTGAAGAAGTAAAGGTTAGGAGCAAGAATCTCTGAGTTTATGCCAGAGAAATTCTTGTTTGAAGTTCAATCATTCCACGAAATCCACTCTGCCTTGTTTGTGTGCCAGAAGCTTTCACCAAGGGTAAGCGTCACAGTTGGACGTTTTCCTGCTCGCCCCGTGCAGTCTGGTGCTGAGCACTGAGGAAAAGCAAACGAGCCACGTTTCAGACCTCCAGCTCAGCCTGAGACATTGCATACTGGGTGCCACAGTGACAAAAGAATGGACAGTCTTGGACAGATTTGTAAGCCTGTATTGTGATGTCCTGGTGTTAGCCCAGGAGCTCAGTGACAGGTCAAGGGGTAGTAGGCACAAAATGGATCACGGGAAGTTACCTCTGAACACAAGGGAAAATGTCTTTACTTTGAGGGTGACAGAGCTGCATAGAGAGGTTGTGGAGTCTCCTTCTCTGGAGATACCCAAAATCCACCTGGATGTATTCCTGTGCTCTATGTGAACATACTTTAGCAGGGGCATTGAACTAGAGGATCCCCAAAGGTCCCTTCCAGCACCTACCATTTGTGATTCTGTGATTCTTTATGGAAACCTCAAGCAACAGGGACCTCTAATATTTGCTCACACAGCTGTATGTGCAGTACAACTCGAGAGGTCAAACATTATCTTTTCTATTTGTTTGGTGGGGACTACCTTTTGTGATGCTCTGGATGAATGGAGGTTAGATCTGTGGGGCCTGTGCACCAAACAGGACAGCAAGGCAACATCATGCAACCTGTGGGTGATGCTGATGAGCACTGAGCTGACTGCAATCCAGTTTGTGCAGAGCACCAGTGTGCACAGTTGGTGAGTCTTGACCTTATGAAACGCACTAATTGGCAGAGGGCTGGTGTTTGCTTCCTCTTTCTTTTTTGCTAGAGCCAGGCCTTTAATCCCAGTGAGTGCCACCCCGGCGTGGTCTGGCGTGTGCTCGTTAGGGGATGCTGAGCTCCTGACAGCCTCCTGCCTGGAGTTCATTAATTACAAGAGCAGTGCACTGTGCCAAGCGTGTGGCTTCCAGGTCTTTGATGGCGTGTGTTTTATGCAAGTGTGGACAGCACTGGCGTCTGCTGTGCCTTGCAGGGTGACATGGAAATGACAGTAAAGTCGAGGGTGTGCTTGTCCACCACAGACGTGGAAGCATCCTGCTTTCATCACGCCAGAGAATCCAGCTTTCACCATGCTCGTTATGAGCTCACTTCACTGGTGTCATCTCACAAGTCCCTGAGGTACTTGCACGGACAGAGCAGCAAAATTGAAGGGATTCATGGTCTATTTCAGAGGCAGTTGTGTGATGTCAAGTTTGAAACTGTCTTTTTAATTTTTCCTTGCAAAGGTCAAAACAGAGAAAGTGAAAGAGTGTAAATAAGTCACTATTGGGTGTAAGAGATCAAAATACTAATTGTTCTAAACACTTCCATTGGATAGATAGACATGTTTAAGAACTATTACCCAAAACAAAGTAGGCACTCTGCACATTCTGCGTTCGGCAGTGGGGGCAGTTGCTGGGCTGTCTGGCTGCTGTTTTCTTCTTCTTCTCTTCTGGCTGAAGATAACCATCCTCTGCTACCAAAAATCTGTACTGGTTTGGGGCCAGACAGATCCTCTCTTGCCCCGAAAGGGACAAAAGAATGACACTCACACAAACGGATTGGAGAGTGATGGAAAGTTTAAATGGAAAAGCGATTGGTGAAGCTACAGAAAACTACAAACTACACAGCATAGTGGCAGAGAACATCCCAAAGCGTACAGAGCCCGTTACATAATTCCCAAAGCTTCCCAGTTCTTCCCTTCTTCCCACCTGAGGGTCTACCCAAACCCCCAGGGCTCTTTCTTCCCTCTCTGCTCCCATGGGAGATGTCCTCTCTTATTGGGTAATGCCGGGGGAGTATCCTCAAGACCTCTTAGGCCTATCTAGGCCTAATGCCAGGAGGAGAATGGAGGAGGGGGAGCAGTCTCAGACCTGGCCAGCCTGAGACTTGCCTAGCAGCAGGAGGGGGAAGAAAGAGCCCTGGGGGTTTGGGTAGACCCTCAGGTGGGAAGAAGGGAAGAACTGGGAAGCTTTGGGAATTATGTAACGGGCTCTGTACGCTTTGGGATGTTCTCTGCCACTATGCTGTGTAGTTTGTAGTTTTCTGTAGCTTCACCAATCGCTTTTCCATTTAAACTTTCCATCACTCTCCAATCCGTTTGTGTGAGTGTCATTCTTTTGTCCCTTTCGGGGCAAGAGAGGATCTGTCTGGCCCCAAACCAGTACACAGGTGCCCAGAAGTGAAGGCTGAGAGGGGACCTTAGCAATGCCAATAAATACCTGAGGGGTGGGTGCCAAGATGAAGGTGATGGTCTCTTTTTGGTGGGCAAGAGGAAGGTGCCAGGCTCTTATAGGTGGAGCCCAGTGATAGGACAGGGAACAATGGGTACAAGCTGGAACACAGGAGGTTCCACCTCAACACAAGGAGACACTTTATGGTGAGGGCGATAGAGCACTGGAACAGTCTGCAGGAGAGGTTGTGGAATCTCCTTCCCTGGAGACTTTCAGAATCTGCCTGGATGTGTTCCTGTGTGACCTGCCCTGTGTGATTCTGCTCTGGCAGGGGGGGTTGGACTCAATGACCTCGGGAGGTCTCTTCTAACCCCTAACATTCTGTGACTCTATGTGATTCTGTGATCAAGATGCCACTGCTGAGGTCAGTGAAAATGGAGATAAAACTGAACCAAGATAATGGAGGGCTCTTTAATTTGGCCTGGGAGTTTCCCAACATTCCCAAACCCAGCAAGGGCTTTTTGCCTGGATTTCACAAATAGCAAATGCTAGGTAAGAGTCAGCAGCTCGCTCAAAACCAGCCAGCATAGCTCCACTGGATGTTGTGGACTGACACCACTTTGTGCCTGGCCCATAGTCTTTTGGGCCTCCTGATTGCTGTGACATCCACATTCCAAGTGAAAAATAAACCCATTTAAAGACAGTTTTAAAATGTAAGATTAGTTTATTGACTGCTAGCATCAAGCCTGCCCAAGGCAGCTATCTGTAATTTTAGAACATCTTAAGAAGTTTTATAGATCTCATGAAAACACTCTTTTATATCTCCTTGGTGATTTAGCCTTCCACTTACTTTTGAACTTTTCCACCTTCAGACCCTGTGGAAACAACACTAAGCATAGAATGAGAATGAGCTCACATCATCTGCAAAGCCTTCTGTACTGGAGATGCTGTGCCTAACTTCAGCAGACCCCTACCAGGGCAATGGAGTTCAAAGGAACATATTTTGAAGGTTTATACCATGGTACCAAACATCACACTCACTGATGTCCTTGCCAGGATCTGCTACAAAGGAACATCAAAACAGAAATTAGTTTCATGAGCAGATGTCAACCTTTTTTCATATTAGACTGATACTGGAGTTCAGTGACCAGGGGTGTTCCCCAGTGCTCAATTTTAGGGCCAGTTCTGCTCAACAATTTTATCAACGGTCTGGATGCAGGAGTTAAATGTTCCACTAGCAAGGTTGCTGATGATAGTAAATCGGGAAGTGATGTTGACTCTTCTGAGGAAGAAAAGGCTTGCAGATGGATCTACATGGATGATAAGGTCCTTGAGGAGAGTAGCAAAGCTGGTGGAGAGCCTGAAGGGCATGTCCTCTGAGGATTGGCTGAAGACACTGTGGGTTTGGCTAGTTTGGAGAGAGGAGGCTGCAGGTCAACCTCACTGCTTTCTACAGCTTCCTGAGAAGGGAAGTCGAGAGGGAAGTGCTGATCTCTTCTCCCTGTTGCCCAGTGCCAGGGCATGTGGGAATGGCTGAAAGCCCTGTCCATCAGGGGAAGTTCATGCTTGACAGAAGGAAACATTTCTTTACAGAGAGGGTGGTCACACCCTGGAACAGGTTTCTTGGAGATGGTGGTTGATAGCCCAAGCAGAAAGTCACAACTGCCCTGTCTTGTGGAGAGCTGCCTGCTACTGGCACTGCACAGGGAACACCAGCTCTTGGCTCACTCATCTGTCCCCTGTGACAAGGACTTAATGGCACAGTAGATGGTATCCAGCATGGTGGATGTTACAAACTCCACCTCTCCAGCCAAGTTTGCCCATGGAGTTTCTTGCAGCATCTTGAATTATGGGCTGCTTTATCTTCTTGGTGAGTGTCCTTCACCCAAGTTGCTGCAGAGCATGGACATGCTGGTCTGTAAACATCATTCCTTTACAGGACATTCTTCACGTTGACCACAGGTCCTTCCTGACGCCAACCATGTAGAATAACCCAAACAATGGAACTTCGTGGAGCTGAAAGAAGGGCTGCCAGCTGAACCCAGCCTCTTTCAACTCCAGAGGCAGATGCAGGGTCAACCCACAGATGATGAAACAATGCTGAAAATATGCAACTGATCTTGAAAACAAACAACAACAAAGAACCCCCCACCAATTCACTATAAAATATTAACCTTTGCCAGAAACAGGAAAGCAAATAACTGATGACTGATGCACAAAGGAGGCTCTTTCTAGAACCAACTGTGATGGTTTGAAACTGTCTTTTTAATTTTTCCTTGCAAAGTTCAGAACAGAGAAAGTGAAAGAATGTAAATAAGTCACTATTGGGTGTAAGAAAGCAAAATAACGATTGTTCTAAACACTTCCATTGGATAGATAGAAATGTTTAAGAACTATTACCCAAAACAAAGTAGGCACTCTGCACATTCTGCGTTCGGCAGTGGGGGCAGTTGCTGGGCTGTCTGGCTGCTGTTTCTTCTTCTCTTCTGGCTGAAGATAACACACTCACCTTGGCAGCTAAGTTAACAACTTTCTGCTTAACTAACTCTGCTTCTCTGTCCAGGGGGGTTTGGGGGGGAAGCTCCTGGGAGAGAGAGGCCCCTTTGGGAGGGTCCCCTTGGGGGGAAGCAAAGGGAGATCGGTTGTGCTTTTTCTGCTGATTGTATATATTTGTTAATGTCGTGAATTTTGTATATTTGTATATATTCATTGCATTTCATTGTAGATTTTAGACTCTGCTTGTAAATACAGCTTTTCATTTGCTTCCAGACTGAGCTAGCCTGGTTATTGTTGGTGGGGGGGGGAATTTCAGCTCACACCGACACACTTTTTATTTTTGGCGCTCCAACTCGGGGCTCAATTGCTTGTGATTTATTTCTGCTCAGATTAGGAAGCAAAATGAAGCTGTTTTGGATTCTGAGTCATTCTATTTCATCTATTATCGGTGCAATTGTCTACAGATGGGCCATTTCTTGCATGATAGACAAGATTGTGAGATATGTGGCATATAAGTCATTTCTTTGGGTTAAGAACAAGTTACTGAATGTTGGTGAATTCTGTTGTGGTCTTATTGGGCTAAGAAGCTATGGTAACTCAACTATGGATCTGCTAGCAGACACATATGAGTTTGTTACTCCTCTTACAACTACAGAGGGTCTTTGGAACCAGTGGTACCCTAGATATCTTGTGCTTGCCTTAATTTTGTTGCTTCTTGGAATAATCATATGGCTACTGATAGCACTGTGTCAAGAAAGACATAAGGCTACTTGCTCTTCCAACTCTGCTGTGAATGTGAAAACCAAGCCAGTAAATTTGGTGGCCACTGTAACCAGAAAGCGTAAAGGAGATGCAGATGCTGCAGGAGATGGTGCAGATGGAGATGAGGGTCCTTCTACTCAGGGTCCCTCTGTTAAGAAAGATCCTTCTGATGAGGAAGAGAGGGTTAGCCTTAAAACTCTGGTAGACCTCTTGAGACCCCACATGGACGATGGAGATGTAGGTCAGGATGTAGACCCTGGTAGATTAGCAACTGCTGGCAGAGCCTCTGAACTCAAGGAAATTCAACGGAGGATTACAACAGGATTATGGGGACAGCAACCTCAGGATGATGATGATGATGATGATGAGGATGACATACAGTCAGCTAATGCACCCAGACAGGAAATTAGACATGTGAGGAAGGATTACATCAGAGGAGATAATGAGCCAGTCCTGTCTTGGCTAGCCAGGTGTTTTGATATGGGAGCCCCAGCATTGGTGGTAGGCGACAAGTCGGCCTCTCAGTTGGGGATGCTCTCAAAGGATACAGGCATAGACAGGCACCTAGGCAAGTGCATTGGTAAAGTTTCTCTGTGGGCACGCCTCCTACTGGCAGTCTCGCTGAGGTACCCCAGCAGAGATGATTTACCATGGAACCCTAAGCCTTGGACCACAATAGCTGAGGGAATCAAGCGTCTGAGAGAGTTTGCTGTGAGAGAAATAATGTATGGAGATCATAAGACTCTGAATCCTGATGAAATTCCTGTTGGAACAGGCCTTGCCAAAAAGCTCATTAAGCTTGCTCCTCCTAATTATGCTACTATTCTGGCAAGCAGGATTGTGGCAAGAAATTATGGTGGAGTGCCTCCCACTGTTGGCCATTTCACTGACCAAATGAGGCAGTTGGAGGATAGTCTTGCACGTACTTCTTTGGTTTCAGCCATTGAGGCTCTGTCTGGAAAGATGGAGAATTGCATGAAAGAGCTGAAGGAGGAACTTAAAACCTCCATATCCAACTTGATGAAGGGGGATGATTCTGATTCCTCTTCCTCCAGATGGATACAAGTTTCAGCTGTTAGGAACAGACGTGCTCCAAGGAGGCCATTCCAGAATAGGTCAAACCAAAACAGACAGCAGAGGCAATCACGTGGCAGTATCTGGATAACTCTGCGTGATCAGTTTGGTGAGAACATGAACAGATGGGATGGTCAACCAACTTCTGATCTTTTCAAGAGGTTACAGGAGCTGCAGAGGGGCAGATCCCGAGGTAGCAATACCAGGAGGGTAGCTGTCGCTTCCTCAGTTTCCCAGAACAACTCTGATAGCTCCAACAGTGATCCTAATTCTGGTGCTGGACATTGTGCCAGCTGTACATGTGGAGGTAATCCCCACCATTAGGGGTGCCCTGCCTTCCGCCAGGGGGAGGTAAGGGATAATGGAGATAACAGAATCTATTGGGATGTGTACATCCAGTGGCCTGGCACTTCAAAATTTCAGAAGTACAGGGCCTTGGTTGACACAGGAGCTCAGTGCACCATAATACCATCAAATTATCAAGGGGGAGAATCTATAACTATTCAGGGAGTCACTGGTGGATCTCAAGAGTTGTTTAAGATAGAAGTTGATATAAGTTTAACTGGGAAGCAGTGGAAGAAACATACTATTCTAACAGGTCCTAATGCACCTTGTATTTTGGGAATTGATTTTCTGAGAGAAGGGCGTTTTAAAGACCCTAAGGGTTACAAATGGGCTTTTGGAATAGCAACTGTAGAAATTGATGGAGGGAAATTGAAGTTGTCCATTAGACCTGAGCTTTCAGATGAATCTGCAGTTGTGGGACAACATGAGATAGAGGATGTAAAGCTGCCGGTTGCTTCTCAAACTGTGCATCACAGACAATACAGAACCAACCGTGACTCTTTGGTGCCCATTCAAAACTTGATTCGTCAGTTGGAGAGTCAGAAGGTCATCAGCAAAACTCATTCACCTTTCAACAGTCCAATCTGGCCTGTGAGAAAGCAGAATGGAGAGTGGCGTCTGACAGTTGATTTCCGTGCCTTGAATGAAGTAACTCCACCCATGAGTGCAGCTGTACCAGACATGATGGAACTCCAATATGAGCTGGAATCCAAGCAGGCCAAATGGTATGCTACCATAGACATTGCTAATGCTTTCTTCTCTATTCCCATAGCAGAGGAATGCAGGCCTCAGTTTGCTTTCACCTGGAGAGGCATTCAGTACACATTCAATCGTTTGCCCCAGGGGTGGATCCACAGTTCAACCATCTGCCATGCAGTGATCCATGATGCTTTGGAGAAAGGTGGAGCTCCAGAACACATTCAGTTCATCGATGACATCATCGTCTGGGGTGAGACTGCTGAAGAAGTCTTCGAGAAAGGTAACAAAATCCTTGACATTCTCTTGCAAGCTGGTTTCGCTATCAAGCGAGACAAGGTGAAAGGACCTGCCAGAGAAATCCAGTTTCTGGGAGTGCGGTGGCAAGATGGTCGCCGTCACATCCCAATGGATGTGATAAACAGAGTCTCCACCATGGCAAATCCCATCAACAAGAAAGAAACTCTGCGTTTCTTAGGCATAGTGGGATTTTGGAGACTGCACATTCCTGGATACAGTCAGATTGTGAAACCTCTCTATGATGTGACTCGAAAGTGAAACAGTTTCCAATGGGGTCCTGAGCAACAAGCAGCCTTTGACCAGATCAAGCGAGAGGTAGTCCAAGCAATGGGTCTGGGACCTGTCCGAACTGGTCCAGACATTAAGAACATTCTGTACACGGCCGCGAGTGACAATGGTCCAACCTGGTGCTTATGGCAAAGAGCTCCAGGGGAGACACGAGGACGTCCTCTTGGTTTCTGGGGTCGTGGCTACAGAGGCTCAGAGGCAAACTACACTCCAACAGAGAAAGAGATTTTAGCTGCTTATGAAGGAGTGAAAGCTGCTTCTGAAGTGATCGGAACTGAGTCACAACTTCTTCTAGCTCCTAGATTGCCAGTTCTGAATTGGATGTTCAAAGGCAAAGGTTCTTCACCACATCATGCAACAGATGCTACCTGGTCTAAGTGGATGGCTCTGATAACACAGAGAGCTCGAATGGGAAATCTCGAAAGGCCTGGTTTGGTGGAGGTGATCACAAACTGGCCAGAAGGCACAAGCTGTGCTAAACCTCCAGAGGAGAGAGTAACTCGTGCTGAGGAAGCTCCTCCTTACAGTGATCTGTCTGATGATGAAAAGAGATATGCTTTGTTCACAGACGGTTCCTGTCGTCTTGTTGGGAACAAGCGAAGGTGGAAATCTGCAGTGTGGAGTCCAACGCGCAGAGTTGCAGAAGCGAGAGATGGAGAAGGAGAATCCAGTCAATTCGCAGAGGTAAAAGATGTCCAGCTAGCTCTTAACGTAGCTGAACGTGAGAGATGGCCAAAGCTTTATCTCTACACTGACTCGTGGATGGTAGCCAATGCCTTGTGGGGTTGGCTGAAAGACTGGAAGAAGAATGGCTGGCAGAGGAAAGGAAAGCCAATCTGGGCTGCAGATCTGTGGCAAGACTTTGCTGCTCACATCGACAGAATCCCAGTGAAAGTGAGACACATCGATGCTCACATTCCTAAGAGCAAAGCTACTGAGGAACAACAACACAACCATCAGGCAGATCTAGCTGCAAGAGTTTCCCAGGTGGACACAAACCCTGATCCTGATCTTGACTGGAAACACTGAGGTGAGCTGTTTTTAGCTCGGTGGGCCCATGACTCGTCAGGACATCAAGGCAGAGATGCAACCTACCGATGGGCTCATGACAGATCCATTGACAATTCCATGGATGCTATCACACAAGTCATCCATGACTGTGATATTTGTGCTGCTATTAAGCAGGCAAAGCGGATCAAGCCCTTGTGGTACGGTGACCGATGGTCCAAGTACAAGTATGGTGAAGCCTGGCAGATTGACTACATCACTCTACCTCGTTCTCGATCTGGTAAGCAGTATGTGCTGACTATGGTAGAGGCAAGCACTGGATGGCTGGAAACTTATCCAGTTCCTCATGCAACTGCACGTAACACCATTCTTGGTCTGGAAAGACAAATCCTGTGGAGACATGGAACTCCAGAGAGGATTGAGTCAGACAACGGAACTCATTTCAAGAACAATCTTGTAAAAAACTGGGCCAAAGAGCACGGCATCGAGTGGATATTCCACATTCCCTACTATGCACCAGCTGCAGGGAAGATCGAACGCTACAACAGTTTGCTGAAAACCACTCTCAAAGCCATGGGGGGTGGATCTTTGAAAAACTGGGAGAAACATTTAGCACAAGCAACCTGGTTGGTGAATAGTAGAGGTTCAGTGAATCGAGCTGGACCTGCCCAATCAGATTTGTTGCGAAAGGAGGAAGGTGACAGAGTTCCTGTTATCAGAGAAAAGAATCTGTTAGACAAAACTGTTTGGGTATTTTCTCCTTCAGGAGAGGCCAAACCTGTCCGAGGGGTGGTTTCTGCTGAAGGTCCTGGTCACACCTATTGGGTGATGCAAGAAAATGGTGAAATTCAGTGTATTCCACAAAGAAATCTAACTTTGGCTGAGAGAGGTTAAATTCAGAGTGTTGCGCAGATACAGCATCGCGCCCAAGAGGAGAGTTCATGAGATCTACGGTGCACAAACCCTGAGAGCCCTGAGTCACCTGAGAGTCCCTGTTCCTTTCTTCGCTCCATCTGCGAGGAAACAAGCTGTTTGCTGTTTTTCATGGGATTTGACTCTTTTGAATCATCTACATCTGAGATAGCCGGAATGGACTATGGTCTTTATTCACCTATTGTTGTAGATATTATTTTAGATTAG
Organism: Indicator indicator; assembly: GCF_027791375.1. NCBI lineage: Eukaryota > Metazoa > Chordata > Aves > Piciformes > Indicatoridae > Indicator > Indicator indicator. Next base: position 1,768,288 of record NC_072020.1, read on the forward strand.
ATAAATGATAGTAGCAGCCAATGAATTGTTTAGAAGGGGTGGACTGTGATGGTTTGAAACTGTCTTTTTAATTTTTCCTTGCAAAGTTCAGAACAGAGAAAGTGAAAGAATGTAAATAAGTCACTATTGGGTGTAAGAAAGCAAAATAACGATTGTTCTAAACACTTCCATTGGATAGATAGAAATGTTTAAGAACTATTACCCAAAACAAAGTAGGCACTCTGCACATTCTGCGTTCGGCAGTGGGGGCAGTTGCTGGGCTGTCTGGTTGCTGTTTCTTCTTCTCTTCTGGCTGAAGATAACACACTGACCTTGACAGCTAAGTTAACAACTTTCTGCTTAACTAACTCTGCTTCTCTGTCCAGGGGGGTCTGGGGGGGAAGCTCCTGGGAGAGAGAGGCCCCTTTGGGAGGGTCCCCTTGGGGGGAAGCAAAGGGAGATCGGTTGTGCTTTTTCTGCTGATTGTATATATTTGTGAATGTCGTGAATTTTGTATATTTGTATATATTCATTGCATTTCATTGTAGATTTTAGACTCTGCTTGTAAATACAGCTTTTCATTTGCTTCCAGACTGAGCTAGCCTGGTTATTGTTGGTGGGGGGGGAATTTCAGCTCACACCGACACACCAACTTAACAAGTTTAAGGATGTGACTTTGTCTGTTTTTCTGGTAATTAATTTATTTCACAGGAATTTGTATTTTGGCATTGGAAAAGAGGAAATCCCAAATATTTCATTTATAATTATTTTTCCTCCTTTGCTCCTGAATTCTTTTTTCTTTCAATTTTGGAGAAGAAAGGACTATAACCGGTGTCCTGTGTGACTTAGGATGAAAACACAAACACTCACATAATATGGCAGTGGGAACACAGGCTAAGCAGTTCCTCTTTCCTGAAGAGCAAGACAGAGGATCAGCACCACTCATACACACAAAAAGAGGTCCCTGGTATTTTCCAAAGTATGGCATGGATGGAAGACTGCTTTTTGCCTCCCAAGACTTGCACCACCACTGTGCTCCTTGGCTGGGGACACATGAAAAGTGCTCTTGTACCTGCCCTGTGCTTGTGTTGTGGGCAGGTAGAGCTGTAAATTGGCAGCTGTGGATGGGGCAGCAAGCATGGAGCACTTCCAGCACAGGCTGTTGTGCACAAGCAAGAACCGCTGGGGAAACAGAGCCACGGAAGGAGCAGAGCTGGCCACTGCTGCAAGCTTGCACTGGGCAAGAGAGCCTGAGAGAGGCAGGGCACAAGTGGTGCCTTGAAGGTGTCAGAGCAGCAGAAAGAACTGAGCTAAAATGGCATGGAGAAGCCCTGACAAAGGGGCTATCCTCAATGCTGCAGGGTAAAAGAAACAACCCCTGGGGAACCAACAGAAGCTTCCAGTCCTGGGACCCTAGAAAGCTTCCTCCCCCCAGATGCAGAGCACAAGGGTCACCTATATGGGCCATGAGGGCCACCTTTGTGGAACATGAGCAGCAGGCACGGGGCCAGAGTAGCCCAAAAGAGGCCTGCCAAGGGCCTGTGCTAAGTGCTGCAGAGGAAGGCAAAAAAACCCAGGGACATCCCAAACCATAAAGAGAAGCAAGACAGACCCTAAATGCTTGTAGAGCCTCAAAGAAGGGCTGAAATTCCAGATTGTCACTGAGGTACAGAGGAACTTTTTATTTGTAATGAATGGAAAACGAGCCTCTAACACACACTGGGCCATTAATCAGATTGCAGCACGGGAGCAGTGGGTGCAGGAGGCTGCCAGGCTACGTCTGCTGGTTAAAGAACCTCAACATTTTGATGCCAGCTCAGTGTGGCAGGACAGGCCCTTGCACCTGTCCAGCTGTGGAGCTGATGGATCAGCAGGCAGAGGCTGGAGGTGAATTCCCTTGCCCTGAGTGTCCCCCTCCAGAGGGCTGTAGGGCTAAAGCAGCCTGTCAGGAGCAAGGACTTCAGGCTGCATGAAATTTAGAAGCTCTATCAGATGCTTTGGGCACACTTGAAGCCCAACTGGTAGCCAGGGTGTTTGAGGGCTGTGCTTTCCTCTCTGCAAAGGGCCCCACAATGCAAGTGAGTGCTGAAGCAGCACATCCTGAAACAATTAGCTGTACTGCACTAATTGCATTCCTGTACTGTGCTGTATCCAGCAGCAATCCAGGCTGAGAGTATCAAGTTCCTAGCTGATTGCACTGCTTGCCACATCAGAAAGAAAAGATAATTTCTGTAGTCAGTGGTGCTGGAAAGTTTGTGGGGAAGTGCAGGTGTTTCTTGGCTTTCTTCTTCTTGACCAATTCCTTGGCTTCTCTTTTCCTTTCACCAGGACAGCCTGACCTGGGCTTTATATCCCATCCCAAAGGTTTTCCTGGGGATGCCTGCTCCACAGCAGGGCCCTCGAGGGTGAGGAGTTTCAGCACAAAGCAAATGCTGCTTCCAGCCCCCAAGTGGAATGATTCTGCTGACACCCTTGGGTTCAGGTGGCCCAAGGTTCACCATAGTGCTGGAGACACCTGACCAAACACACAGCACAGATGTCTTTGTCCTGTAAAGCCTTTGGACAGCCATGTAGAGCTACAGGAGGAAGCTTTAAAGATGTTGTGCTTGGCCACCCTTGCCTGGTGCTTTTGGCTGGCTGGGACACGACTTGCTGTGGAGGCAAAATCCAACACTCCCTCCTGCTCTTATAAAGGTCTTCCAGAGAGGGAGACTTCACTGCTGAGCACACGTCTGACATCATGCAAGAGCTGCTCTAATCCAGACAGCACTGGCCCCAGTCTGTGAAGTGTGAGAGCACTTTGCTTCCTCTGCCTTGGTTGCTGTGACTGCCTGTCTGGCCAGGCCAGCTCGGGTGGCTGGTGTGGTGGGAGAGGCAGCAGGTGCCTGGGATGTGTCCTGCCTTGGTTCACTCTGGGCTTCTGCCTCTGATTTGTCTTAATGCTTCCCACAGGGACCATCTGTCCTTTCCATCCACATGAGACTGTTGGAACAAATAATCCTAAGGGCAATATTGTTCTGACAGTGTGAGCTAGCACAAGGTGGAAATGAAAGGGGGGTGAGGTGCTTTTGGTGTCCAAACTCAGCAGCTAAGGACCTTGGAAAGGAAGGAACAGGGTCATAAGCACTGACTGTTGATTTCCACCAGCTCGAGATGACTTTGTGCTCAGTCTGTCCACTTCAGCTTGAGGTGCAAATGTTTGGTACATCCTTGGAGTGAGCCTGAAAAGCCAAATCCTTCCAAACCCTCCTTCCATTAAACAGGCTGAAAAGAGGCAAAGAGGGTTCTCTGTCATTTTATTTATTTAATTATTCCCTTCTCTTCCTTGGGGTTTGTTGGTTTCCAAAACCAAAACTGAGTCCCTAGCCTGGCCTGCAGGATAATTTTAGTGCAGCGGGTGAAACCCAACCCTCTCCTTTGGCGTGACATGGACTGTACCACAGAGCTGGAACTCAGCTGCTGCTGTTTGAGGAACATCAAAGTTGTTTATCAGTGCTGGGCAAGCGTGGGAAAAACTCCAGGAGGGAGAGAGCAGCAGCCTTGCCTTGCCATGCCTGTTTCCTCTCCTCCCTCTCTCTTCTTCTCTCCCTCTCTCTTCTTCTTTCTCTCTCCCTCTCCCTTTCCCTGTCCCCTCAAGCCCCTTGCCTGGCTTCAGTGAAGCCTGAGATGAGCCAAATGAAGGGTAATGGCTGGGTGCTGACCACATGAACAACAACCCCAGTGCAAAATGTGCACTGCTGGACTTTCTGTCCTTCCTTCAAACAAAATATCACACTGGAAGCAGGTGCAGCATTTCATTCAGTAGTTTCAGGCTCTATGCTGAAACACCCACATCAAACCACATGGATCTTTACCCTGGAATGTGTTAAACCAGCAAGGCTTGGAAATGTACCCCAGCAGCTTCACAGCAGCAGCTCAGCATTCTTATCCTGTGTACCTGCCACTCTTTTCTGAGACTGCTCATTGGATCACAAGCTTTTTTCCCTCTCCCCTTACAAATGCTTGGAACTGTTTAAAGAGTTTTCCAAGTTTGCTTCATTTGCTCCTCAGCATAAGTGCAGATGTGAAGATTACATCTGCATGTGTTCAGGTCCATGCTGTACTTTCAGCCTCCTGGAAGTAGCTGAGGGAGACCTCAAGCTCTCTGCAGTCAAGAACCTCTGCCTTGGTGGGTGGCTGCTCTTCTGAAATCTTTATTCCTCGCAGCTAGGGAGCAGGCAGTTAGCTGGTGATTTCCTGACATGCTTTTCTGTCATTGTGGGACAGACAGCTTGCCTTCAGTGTCAGGTTGTGGCTGGGAATGCAGGATATGATGCAGGAGCAACTCCCAGACCTCTCCTCAACTGGGATTTTGCAGCACCAGCAATTGTCCCTGAGCCAGTGCTGCTCTCACCTTCCTGTAGTTCAGTGCATGCTGTTCTCTCCTTTGGTTATGGCTGGCACTGCTCTAGCACCTGAGATGAGACTACTGGCAAAACTAAAGAGTCCAGGTCAGATCCAATAGGTTTGCAGGTGTTAAGCTCCTACTGCAATAAATGCCAAGTGAGAGTTGCAAGAGCTCTTGCAGAAGTGCACTCCCCTGGCTGTAGGAAGTGAAGGGGTGGTGGAAAAAGGCAAAGTTACAAGGAGTTAAGTGTGAGCAACTAGAATAAGGTGGAAAACACAAGAATTTCATGGAGGTGTCTCAAAACAAGAATATTGCATTGTTTTGAGCTGTCCTGATTAAAATTTACTATGTCCATGGATTATTGCATTTCTTCATGGAAGCTGGCATACCCTGCTGCCTAAATGGCAGCACTTCCATGGCATGCAGCATGGCTTGAAGCAGCAAAACCTATCCCTAAATACTAGAGTTAAGCAAACTGTTAAAGTAGGAACTAAACCAACTGCCCACATGTCCTCCCCAAACCCAAACTAAACTTCTTTTAAGGTTCAGGAATGTTTGGTTAACTTTATATAAAACATTGTTGTGTTTCTACACATTCTGCTTTCAGTGAAGCCTCCAAGCTGAAATGCAAAAAACATGACAGGCAGATCTGTCCTTGCACTGCTTCTGGCCCAGCTGAGACCAGGAGGCACTGGAAGTCTCACAAACCCAGCTTTGGCTCACAGGTCATCCAGCTCCCAGGTCCTGTCACTCTTGCCTGAGAGAACACAATGTAACCCCTGCACATACCAATTGATTCTGAATTTTCCACCAGGTAACATTGAGGTTCTGGAGCATATCCAGGGAAGGGCAATGAGGCTGGTGAAGGACCTGGAGCACCTGGGCTACAAGCAGCACCTGAGGGAGCTGAGGCTGTTCAGTTTGGAGAAGAGGAGGCTGAGGGGAGACCTCATTGCTCTCTACAGCTCCCTGAGGGGAGGTTGGAGCAAGGAGGGGGCAGCCTCTGGTCCTTGGTAGCAAGCAACAGGACCAGAGGAAATGGTTCCAAGCTGTACCAGGGGAGGTTCAGGCTGGATATTAGGGAATATTTCTTCACAGAGAGGGTGCTCAAAGATTGGAACGGTCTGCCCAGGGCAGGGCTGGAGCCACCATCCCTGGCAGTGTTCAGCAGCCTGTGGACCTGGTGCTTAGAGACATGGTTTAGTGTTGACCCTTCAGTGCTGGGTTGAGGGTTGGACTGGGTGAGCTTGGACGTTTCTTCCATTCTGTGATTCTGTGAAGACAAAAGGTCTCTTGTGGTACATGGCAACAAACCAGAGCAAATGGGAATAAAGATAACAAACCAGACACATGTGTTTTGCACTTCATATTTGGGTTGTGGCTAATTCAAAACACATCATCCCAAAATGTGTTGTCCACCAGCTCTTTGAGGACTCTCTTTATTGAATTTGCAGAGCACAAACACAAAGATGACAGCCTTGTTCTTAGAGGTACATGCTTCACCATATAAAACTGCCCTGCAGGTCAGTACAACATTTTTAAAGCACTTCTGCATAGCAGACTTTTGCAAATCCGTATTTAAAGGAGCATTGCACGTTATTGCTAGGAATGACCTCACTGTCAGCAAGCTAACACCTGCTCACTCAGCTGTCTGTCCTGTCACAAGTCATCCCCAATGATACAGTGCCACAGCTTCATGTTTGCTGGCCAAATCAATTCTAGTTTCCAGGTTCCTACGAGGCACAGATTACGCAATGCATGTTGGTATCACCTTAATGAGAACCTTATGCAGTTAGTATTGAAGTTGTCACAAAGAACACAAAAGTGACAGACTAAATGCACTCAAAGTTCAAGGAAACCCAACCCTTCTTTCACTACCAAAGTTTCAGTGTCTGACCTAAGATTTTGGATGAACTACCTCCACTTCAGCAGGTATCTGTACACACTTTCATCAGCAGGGGCAAGACAAAGCAAGATGCCTTTCTGCCCACAAATGTGAAAGCAAATAAGCACTGTACCACTTCCTTACATGCCAAAACCTATGAGCATTGAAAGCACTAAATGCCTGCCCAGCAGCTCTCCTCCAGACACACCAACCCTCCCAGTGCTGCACTGCTTTAGGCCAGACAACTTCTGGAGCAAACAACTCCCCAACACATGTAAGGGGACAAGGATCTGGCTTCAACCATATTTGCAAATAATAAATCAAATGCATTCCTACACCTGCAGAAGACAATTAATTTCACTTGGTAAAAGTGCCAGATCCACCAGCATCCCACACCCCTGAAAGCCTGAATGTGCATCAATCATAGAATGGTTTGGGTTCAAAGGGACATCCAGAGGTCATCCAGTCCAACCACCCTGCAGTCAGCAGGGACATCCTGCACTAGATCAGGTTGCTCAGAGCATGACCTTGAATATCTCCAGGAATGGGGCCTCTACCACCTCCCTGGGCAACCTGTTCCAGTGTTCCACCACCCTCATGGTAAAGAACTTCCTCCTAACCTTCAGTCTAAATCTGCATTTCTCTAGTTTCAAGCCATTGCCCCTGATCCTGTCCCTGCAGGCCTTTGTAAACAGTCCCTCTGCAGCCTTCGCGTAGGCCCCCTTCAGGTACTGGTAGGCTGCTGTTAGGTCTTCCTGGAGCCTTCTCTGCTCCAGGCTGAACACCCCCAACTCCCTCAGCCTGTCCTTGCTGCAGAGGTGTTCAGCCCCTTTACCATTTTCCTGGCCCTCCTCTGGACCCACTCCATCAGGTCCATCTCCTAAAGCAAAACATCTGCACTTCCCATGCTTTTTTGGTTAGTTATCTACTCCCTTTAAGGAAACTTTCACTCTGCCCACCACACAATCAGAGAATGATAGGGGTTGGAGGGACCTCTGGGGATCATTTAGTCCAATCCCCCCTGCTAAAGCAGATTTGCCTAGAGCAGGTTGAACAGGATTGTGTCCAGGCAGGTTCTGAATGTCTCCAGAGAAGGGGACTCCTGCAACCTCTCTGGGCAGCCTGTTCCAGAAAAGTATGTGAAGATAATAAGGTTTGAGATGCTGATGGGACAGCAATTAAGGCAGGGATGAGTGCAGTGGGTGCAAAGGAAAGCAAGATTGTGGTTTCTGCTTAGATTGCAGCACCTTGCAGTCACACTGCACAAAGGACATCTCAAACCCCTTCTCCCATTCCTTCTGGCACCTCTCCACCCCATTCACACAACTCTCTGTCAGCAGGTGATGTGTGAAAGCTGATTTAGCCTTTACTCATTACATGCTAAGAACAGTCTGATTTTCTGGCCTCTACTTGGGGTTATAAAGATGTTTCCATACTATTGAGTAAGGACTTCAGAAAGCAGTTATACAACATTAAAGCTGTTTAGAGTGCAGTACCTCTTAGCCTCTTTGCATAGCTTAAAGCTGGTATTGCCTTCAAAAGCAGGTACTAAAGTAAAACATGGCTGACAAATGTCTCATCAGACCCTACTGTAACACTTCACCAAAAGTGCAGCAGATGCAAGAAAACTTTGGCTTGGTTATTTTTTTGAGGGGCATTCCTCTCCCTTCTTCCCTTCCTTTCATGCCATTCTCCCAAGAAACAGAGCAGTACTTTAGCATGTCAGTTAGCATCACATGAATAGAGCTACTCCAGTTTCTTCTCAGGCAGAAAAAGAGTCAGCTCAGACATAACACTGCCAGCTTTCTGAAGGGCAAGAAACTCAAACACACAAAGCTGTGTCGGTGTGAGCACCAAAAAGCAAACCAAACCCAGGAGAATGAATTTCCATGCTTTTGATGTACACTCTTTCAAATGGGCAGTTTGGGAACAGGGATGAGGTCTTACCCAGGACATATTTCCTCTTCCCTCAAGTCCCCAAAAGTAACAACAGCAGCATCAAGCTCTTCCTTCTAGATGTTGCCTTTGTTGCAGCCTGCTTCTGCTTTGCCTTCTTTAAAAAAATAAACAATGAAGCCTCTGCAAAAGGAAGATCAGTCACAGCTTCAATAAATAGTATCTACAAATACTATCTTAGTGGTAACTATGTAATGCTGCAAGTGCACCACTGGACAGATTCATGTGATGGAAGAGCTCTTTTGTGTTCCCTATTTTGCTCAGTTAAATATTTATATTCTCTTGCAAGTGAAAACTTACAAACCCCAAAAAGATCAACAGTAAGCTTGAAAAATTGGATTAGACGTCAGCAGCTGACAATTCAAACCATACTCTTGGCTACCATCTGTTTCCCAGGGGCAGCCAGTGTCCATAATCAGCATTCATCTTCCATCCTCCTCAGCTGGGCTGTCTGGCAGGTGCTGGGTGGGGTGAAGATGGAGGGGTCAGCAATGCCCAGCTGCAAGTCAAAGAAGCGAGTGGAGGTGGTCACGCTGGAGTTCTTCGTGTAGGTCTCCTGTACTGGGTAGCAGTCCTTGACTGTGTAAACACCCACCCAGGACTCCACTGCAACCAAGCAGAAATGTGACTATGTTAGGGAACAGGAATCTATTCATGTGTTAGGATGATGCCAGTCCAAAAAAAAATACCCAGCATGGCCACTCCTCAAGCAAAGCCTTGAGGCTGGGACTGCCCAACAGTCTGTCTGTACACATGGCAACGCTAAGGAAGGCCACAAAGCTGCAATCACTTGGACACTACAATGATCTGATTATATTATCTACTTTATATATCTCTCTATCTCTGTATCTATCTTTCTGTCTCTCTGTCTTATCTATTGTTAAACACGAACGATATTTGGACAGTTGCCCAGGGAGGTGGTTGAGGCCCCATCCCTGGATATTCAAGGTCAGGCTCAACAGGGCTCTGGGCAGCCTGATCTAGTTGAGGATGTCCCTGCTGACTGCAGAGGGGGTTGGACTGGATGACCTCTGGAGGTCCCTTCCAACCCAGACCATTCTATGATTCTATGAACATATGTCTTCAGGGCTTCCTGATATTATTCTTCCTAATGTCCAATCTAAATCTGCTCTTCTCTAGTTTAAAACCATTGCCTTGTGTCCTAGAGCTACACACCCTTGTAAACAGTCCCTCCCTGGCTTTCTTGTAGGCCCCCTTCACATACTGGCAGCCTGCTCTAAGGTCTCCCCATAGCCTTCTCTACAATCTTATCCTTCATTTCCTACTTCATTATTTCTACTTTTATTTTTTCCCTGGTTAAATGTTCAAGTTCATATATTTGGTGTGTAGAGCCTGAAGTATTGCATTAGCTGAAGAGATCTATAAATTTCATGGGGCTTTTAAAATTATTTTTATGGTTGTCTAGGTCATCAGCAAACCATTGAAGAGACTGAAGCCAATGTGCTAATAAACTGCTATGCATCCAAAACCTCACATACTGTACCTTGGAAAAGTCAACCCACTTCCTTTTATGATGCAGGTGTTCAGCTGCCAAGTGCAGCAGATGTTTCATACTAGTGTAGTGCATAACAAAACTTGGGTGCATGGTAAGGATGTGGATATTAAGGATGTGGATATTTATTAAGGATGAGGATATTAAGGATGTCCATTGCTGCAGAGCCATGCTGTGGTGGTAGATCATTGTAGATTTTAGACTCTGCTTGTAAATACAGCCTTCATTTGCTTCCAGACTGGGCTAGCCTGGTTATTGTCGGTGGGGGGGGGAATTTCAGCTCACACCGACACACACGCATTGGATGTATTCTATGCTAACAGAGTGTAGACACAGACCTGCTTTGTTTCCACTATGCACTCTCTACTTTTGAGGACACCCCTAATTATATTACCAGTTCTTCTCTAGACATGTTTTGGAGCCAGGTTGCTGGGTTCAGATGCAAAAGGATGCTGTTCCATGCCAAAATCTGTATGACATAAACTAAAACACAATCAAATCCTTTGGACATATTTGATCCTGCTGAGAAATATTTTCTTAATAAAAAGCCCTGCTAACAAATTGCATTGATAACCAAATGCATGGATAGCAAAATGCATTGATAACCAAATGCATGGATAACCAAATGATATGCTGCACAAAGGTTAGATTTAGCATTTCTTCCCCAGACTTTACAAAAATATGGAATAATGCCTAATTTTATTTTTCCCTGGGTAGCAGAGACAAGAATTGTTATCATGAAGCTGAAACAAAAGCATGCACCTACATTTCCTGGCTGGTTTTCTGTCAGACCATTCCTGTACCATGATTTGATCTCCAGGTCCCCCAATGTAGTATTGATCTTCATAAGTTGAATTGGCAGGAATATTGTATGGATCCCATGGCTCTGTCAGAGCAGTCTTTGAGCAGAGCTTTGTGACTTGTTCAATCTGAAACATCACTTCATCTTTGTAGAGCAAAATGTATTCAAAGAATCTGAAACAATGAAAAAACAAACAACACCCCCCCCAAAAAAAACACAACCAAATTAATATATCACAGAATCACACTACATTAGAAGTTAGAAGGGACCCCCAGAGATCATCAGGTCCAACCCCCCTGCCAGAGCAGGATCACCCAGGGGAGTCTGCACAGGAATGCATCCAGGTGGGTTTGGAAAGGCTCCAGACAAGGAGACTCCACAACCCACCCTGGGCAGCCTGCTCCAGTGCTCTGTCACCCTCACTGGAAAGAAGTTTCTCCTCATGGTGAGGTGAAATCCTCTCTGTTCAAGCTTGTACCTGTTATTTCTTGTCTTGTTAGTCCACACCACTGAAAAGAGCCTGGCCCCCTCCACTTGACACCCACCCCTCAGCTATTGATAGACATTGCTCAGATCCCCTCTCAGCCTTCTCTTCTCCACACTAAACAGCCCCAGGGCTCTCAGTCTCTCTTCACAGGGGAGATGCTCAAGTCCCCTAAGCATCCTCCTGGCTCTCCCTTGGACTCTCTCCAGCAGGTCTCTGTCTCTCTTGAACTGGGGAGCCCAAAACTGAACACAGGATTCCAGGTGTGGTCTCAGCAGGGCAGAGTAGAGGAAGAGAGGAACCTCCCTAGCCCTGCTGGCCACACTTCTCTTGCTGCCCCCCAGGATGCCACTGGCTCTCTTGGCCACAAGAGCACATTGCAGTCCCATGCAGAACTTGGTGCCCACCAGCACTCCACTCTGTGTAAATGTCTTCAAATACTCCTGCTTCTGTGATGACTCTCACCAATCAAAATGTTGCCCAGGGAGGTTGTTGAGGCCCTATCCCTAGAGATATTCCAGTTGAGGATTGACAGGGCTCTGGGCAACCTGATCTAGTTGAGGATGTTCCTGCTTGCTGTAGAGGGGGGGTTGGACTAGATGACCTCTGGAGGTCCCTTCCAACCCAGAGCATTCTATGATTCTATGATTCATTCTGTGAAGAGTGTGGCTCTTACTGATGGTGCATGGCAGCCCTGGGTGCACAGTGCCCATGATTTACACTGTCTTTATTCAATCTGGATGTACCTCACACCCAGGTTTGAGAGAGAATTGGTCCTCTGTGTGTCCTGGAAACAGCAAGCGCAGAAATCTAAGGCTACACAGGATCTGAGTTTAGCTGCCTATGAAAGGAGAATGGTTAAGTTGTTGTTTTATAAAAAGAGCCAAAATCAATACCAAAATGTGCATTAATTTAAAAATTATAATCTAGGAAAATATTTTAAGATAATTTCCTTTTTAAAATTTTCTTCTTTTTTACCAGCCAAGTCCTAAGTACATCCAAGTCCTAAGTCTCCATTAGTTTTAAGAGCCTGGGATTTCATTGGCTGCTTGAGGGGAAGCACGGAGTCCTGAAAATAGGTCTTGGCCAAGAAACAGAAGAGGAAATGATTTTTAATTAGCTTGGGGTTTGGTTTTTGGTTTTTTTTGTTTTTTTTTTTTTTTTTAAGAAAAGGGAACATACTTGCAGCCTGTGCCCACCTGTAATGTTGTTTTTATAACCATTTAATTTCTTAAGCTGTAACTTCAAGAGAAACCCAAACAGTTCACTGGGGCACCTTCAAACAGATTTGGAGCGGTTACTTGAACAAGTTACCCTTTGCCTGACTGAGATTATTCCCCTTCATTTCCTACCATCCTATCCTGTCCTATGCCTCACACCCTTTGTACACTACACCCTTAACCCTTAACAGGAGCGTCTCATGGTCTTTTATCAGGGGGTTGGAGCACGTCTGCTATGGGAACAGGCTGAAGGAGCTGGGGCTGTTCAGCCAGAAGAAGAGAAAGCTGTGGGGAGACCTAACAGCAACCTTCTAGTACCTGAAGGGGGCTACAAGAAGGATGGAGAGGGACTGTTAACAAAGGCCTACAGTGACAGGATGAGGGGCAGTGGTTTGAAATTAGAGAAGAGCAGATTTAGATTAGAAGTTTGGAAAGAGTTCTTTGCCATGGGGGTGGTGGAACACTGGAACAGGTTGCCCAGGGAGGTGGTAGAGGCCCCATCCGTGGAGATATTCAAGGGCAGGCTCTGAGCAACCTGATCTAATGCAGGATGTCCCTGCTGACTGCAGAGGGGCTTGGACCAGATGACCTTTGTAGGTCCTTTCCAGCCCAAGCCATTCTATGGTTTTAGACAATACTTGCTTTTTCTCTGCCTGCAAATGGGTAAATTCCAGCGCATAAGGACACACTTGTGTTTTCATCCTATGCTTTAAAGTATCTCTTAACACTGGACCATATCCTGTGCAGATAATTCCACTGACTTTGCTGGAAGTAATCATGTCAGACAGGTGAGATATATGCTGCAGTCAGTACTCTCTCCTCCCAAGCTAAAGGAAGTATTTTTCTGCATAAGAGACCTATTGAATTCCATGTCAGGGCAGAATACCATGCCCACATGTCATGGGTGCCACGCAATCAAGAGGTGAAGCACTTGAGCTGAAGACATAATGCAAGGAGTGGGTGTGCATCCAAATACTATCTCACCTCTGACACTCCTCCTGAAATGTGGGGAGATGGTTAGAGGGCCTGGATAAGACAGACAGCCTGCATAACACACTTTTGGGCCCTCACAGAGTCCTAAACCCAGTAAACTTAACTAGTGACCTGGCCTTTGCATGGCTTTGTTCTGCAAGTTATTAATGCAGTTCAAAACTACAAATTATTGTTAATACTTGTCAGGAGGAAAAAAAAGTCATTAGACTCAAGATCCTGCTACCAGCTCTGTTTCAGGTACTCCATCTGCACCAAGTCCCACCAAAAAGTGCCCTGCAGAATCTCAGAACATTTTGGGTTGCAGAAGACCTAGGAAGGTCATCTAGTCCAAAGTCCCTGCAGTGAGCAGGAGTATATTCAGGTAGATCAGGTTGCTCAGAGCCCCATCCAATCTGATCTTGAATGTTTCCAGGGATGGGGCTTCTATCACCTTTCTGTGCCAGCGTTTCACCACCCTTATTGCATGCTGAGGCCCTTCCCGTCTCTCAGTCCTGAAGCACAGTACCTGCCCATCACCTAACACATCCACATGACTCCCAGGGTTCACTTCTGTACTTCTGAAGGCTTCCTCATGAACACCAAATCCAGAAGGAAGGAGCTGCTTGCTGTCAATTGCCTTTGCAGTGAGTCAGAGGAGCAGAGGTGCTGGCAGTGGCATGCCAAGCCTGTGTGGCATATTGAAGTACACCAGAGAAGGTCATTTGATAGAGAGAGGCAAAATAATGGTCTGAGGCTGAGACCGGGTAACAGAAATTCCTTGCATGCTAAATCTGTCTCTGCATCATTTTACCCTGTGGCTCTGGACAAGTAACTTACAGGACTGAAGCCTTAAAATGCCATTCTGGTTCTTTGGTTTTTGATTGCCGAAGCACTGAAGCTGTCACTAATCAGGGATCAAGAACCAGTTGTGTGAGGCATGGTATTAACAAAGAACAAAACCACAACTCCTGCCCCCCAAAAAACCATGGCATGATGGTTCTTGCAAAGCAGACTTTCCTCTTCTGCAAAGACACTCAGAGTTCTGTGCATCCAGGGCTTTAACCTGGTGATTCCCTTTTCCCCAGCTGCAGCTATTGCATCCTTACAGCTCCCACTTGCTTTAGATTACCTAGCAAGCATGCTGAAACAAGTGAAATCTGCAAGCAAAATATGATGTATGATTTGTATCAGAGATACTCAGCAGGGAACAGCACTTCTTACTTAAATTACTAAGCTGAGGTTGCTGCAATCACTCCAAAGCTACCTTTGCTTTCTCTATGGGATTAACTAAAGGCTTGAAGCATCTGTTTGCCTTTGTGGTGCTACTTAATTCTTTGCCAGTTCTGTTTGTAAAAAGGCATTTTTAAACACTCTGAAAGAAGTTATAAATGTCACTAAAAATATGTGTGTGTGACCCCCAAATTCTCTGTCCTAGTGTGCATGGACATCTAAAACATGTAATGCTTGAGTTAATTTGTACCCTCTTGGCAACAACCCACAATAATACCACAATTGCCCCACATATTTCTTATTGAAGGAAGATTTCACAGAATCACAGAATGTTAGGAGCTGGAAGGGACCTCAAAAGCTCATCCAGTCCAACCCCCCTGCCAGAGCAGGAGCACCTAGACTAGGTCACACAGGAACACATCCAGGTGGGTTTTGAATATCTCCAGAGAGGGAGACTCTACAACCTCTCTTGGCAGCCAGTTCCAGTGCTCTGTCACCCTCATAGGGAAAAAATTTTTCTTCATGTTTCCATGGAACTTCCTATGCCTCAGCTTCCACCATTATCCCTTGTGCTGTCATTGGGCATCACCCAGCAGAGCTTGGCTCCAGCCTCTTGGCACTCACCCTGCACATGAATGAGGTCAACTCTCAGTCTCCTCCAAGCTACAGACCCCAGCTCCCTCAGTCTCCCCTCATAAGGGCACTGTTCCACTCCCCAAATAATTTTTGTGAATCTATGCTGGACTCTCTCAAGCAATTCCCTGAGGTCCTTCTTGAACTGAGGGCCCCAGAACTGGACACACTACTCCAGATACAGCCTCACCAGGGCAGACTAGAGAGGGAGGAGAATACTGGGAGAATAGGAAGCTTTACTAGAAGGATGACTACAAAACCTCATCTTCTCAGATCTTCAGATGAAGTCCCTGTTCTAGGGAGCAGAGCTGCCAAGCAGATGGTTGGTAAACACTCCTTGGGTCAAGAGCATTGGTCTGCTTTTGGAAAGCCCTGGTGAGCTCGTTCAAAAGGGAGAAGCATTCGTTTGTCAGGGGATTTCTGGGAACTCCTTTCCCCTTTCCCATGAAGTTTTCGGTAATTTCAGACTTGTGTTTTTCTTCTGGTGTATCAGACCTCAACAACAACAGTCATTTACCATATTTGATCTCACATGTTTGGCAGTGGTGCTGGGCTATGGTATATTGTACAAACAGAGTCCTGTGCAAATACGTATGACAGTAAATGTAACCTGATCTTGTGTAAAAGCAGTGTTTTTCAGGCTGACTTAAATCACTCACAGCTTGTAAAGGCCTTCTCTTTTTTTTTTCTCTCTTTTTTTTTTTTTAATTTTCTAGGCTACCAAGCTCCTTTTATCAGGTATCTAATTACCAAGCTATATGAGGAACCTTAACAGCACAACCCATTTCTGAAGCAGAGAAAATTAGGCACTTTAACTCCTGTTAATTATGAAGTTTGTGTAGAAGGAAAACCTTAAATATAGGAACCACAGAATGGTCCAGGCCAGAAGGGACCCCCAAAGCTCATGCAGTCCAACCCTCCCACAGTCAGCAGGAGCATCCTCAACTAGATCAGGTTGCCCAGGACCTCATTGAGCCTGACCTTGAACATCTCCAGGGAAGGGATCCCAACCACCTCCCTAAACAACCTGTTCCAGTGTTCTACCACCCTTAAAGACCTTGTTCCTAACACCCAATCTAAATCTGCTCTTCTCTAGTTTGAAACCATTGCCTCTTGTCCTGTCACTCCAGGCCTTTGCAAACAGTCCCTCTCCATGCTTCTTGCAGCCCCTTTCAGGTACTGGAAGGCAGCTCTAAGGTCCCCCTGAAGCCTTCTCTTTTCCAAGCTGAACACCCCCAGCTCCCTCAGTCTTTCCTCATAGCAGAGCTGCTCCAGCCCCTTGATCCTTTTCATGGCCCTCCTCTGGACCTGCTCCATCAGCTTCCTACAGGGCTCCAGACCTGTACACAGCACTGCAGGTGAGGTCTCACCAGAGCAGAGTCAAGTGACAGAATCACCTCTCTGGATCTGCTGGCAATGCATCTTTTGATGCAGCCCAGGATGTGATTTGCCTTCTGGGCTGCAAGCTCACACAATCAAAAGCTGGAAAGTCAAAGCTACCCTAGCTAGGGGATGACATGGTTTTGTGACTTTAATTATCAAACTCAAAAAAAAAAAAAAAAGATGCAATGTCTTATTCTTCTAATTGTTTCCCCATTAGCTACCCTGGCAAACAGTAAGGGAAATGAAGCTCTTCAGTATTTCCTTTGCTGTCCCTTTTTGCCTATTTGACACTCGATAATAATGAGCCTGACCCACCAAGCTGCACCCTCAGAACAATACATTCTAACTGAAGCTGAAATTCAGGAAAACAATAAAACATTGTGCTTAAGGGAACTGTGTTTTGCAAGGGGCTAGAAGCTGCAGTGTCCTTACTGGAGAGCATCTGTGTGTTTCCATGATGGTACATTCGTGACTCGGAACTCTTGCTAGACAACAGCACTGCTCAAAGGGAAAGGAATGGAAGATGTGGCCAGAAGACCATAAAGTTTTCCAATGAATCAATGGAACCACCTCCTAGGGAATATGGTATATACACTAGTAAAACCACATGATATCAAAATATACTCGAGGCCTGCAATTATTTTCCTGTTCTGGGTTTGTAAAAAAGTTTAGTACAGTGAGGCCCTGAGCACACTAATAATAATAAAAGGTTACTGGAAAATCACAGCAGGACTTAAGAAGAAACCAAAAAGAATGAGGAAGGCCAGGACTTGGTTCTCAGTACACACTAAAGACCTTAGGAAGGGCAGAGTAATAAGGAGGGAAATGACAAGAGCCACGTTATCATTCATCTAATATTTTTCTCCTCCTTCTTGCACTATGTACAGAAGGGAAGTGAATAATCAAAAGAGTAGATGCTCAAAACTGAGATATGGAAATGCTTTTAGAGTGTACACTTCTACTAAGGCACTCTAACAACATGGAAAAAGGTAAGGAAAAGGAAGCTGAAATTTTAATGTGTGGAGAGATCCAGAAAAGTCATGGTTAAAATGGTTGAGAATTTGTCCAAAAAGACAAGCCCAAACCCCAACATAACAGATGTACCCATGTTCCTGTTCGGAGTTTTACCTCTAGAGTGCTGCCAGAAGCCCACAGCTCACACAACAGCAGCTAATGGGACCTGAGCAAGGCCAGGAGCAACAGAGGCTAAGACAAGATCACAGGCTCACAGGATGTTAGGGGTTGGAAGGGACCTCTGGAGTTCTTCCAGTCCAACCCCCTGCCAGAGCAGGACCATGGAATCCAGCACAGGTCACACAGGAACACATCCAGACAGGGCTGGAAGGTCTCCAGAGAAGGAGACTCCACAACTTCTCTGGGCAGCCTGTTCCAGTGCTCTGTGACTCTCACAGTGAAGAAGTTCCTCCTCATGTTGAGGTGGGACCTCCTGTGCTGGAGTTTCCATCCACTGCCCCTTGTCCTTTCACAGGGTGCAACAGAGAGCAGGCTGTCCCCATCCCTTCCTTCCTGATCCCCAGCCCTCAGCTATTGATAGACATTGATCAGATCCCCTCTCAGTCCTCTCCTCTCCAGATTAAACAGCCCCAGGGCTCTCAGCTTCTCCTCACCAGGCAGTGCTCCAGTCTTTCAATCATCTTTGTAGCCCTCCCTTGGAGTCTCTCCAACAGATCCCTGTCCCTCCTGAACTGGAGAGCCCAGAACTGGATGCAATATTCCAGGTGGGGCCTCACCAGGGCAGAGGGGGAGGAGAACGTCCCTGGATCTGCTGGACACACTCTTCTTGAAAGACCCACCCCTAGTTGTAAAAGAAGCCTTCAGGGAGCACCACAAGCTGGGCAGGCAAACAGGACATGTCGTGGAGGGCATGAGGTGGAAGTTTGTGTGGCAGGACATGGCAGAAAGGGCACCAAAGCCAATATCAGAACGATCTGACACATCAGAAAGGCACAGCACAAATAACAACTGAACTTAAACAACCTCCCTTTTCCAGATGCTTACTTTGGAATTGAAGAATAACAGAAAATAAGCACCAATTTTTCAGCTGGGACTGTAGCTTCTTACACATCTTAACTTGTATGTACAACAGAGAAGGATCTTCAGATACCATGAACAGGATGCACAAGAACTTCAGGAGACCTCTGTTGCTCTTCATTGAAATTGTAAATCCCATCATGCCTATACTGGGCCAGTTAGCTGCTTCTCAGAGTACATTCCTGTGTAAAAAGTAATTCCAAGGAAGTCTGAGGAATTGCCTTTTGAACAGATGGGGAATAGGTCCTCCTTCTGATAAATAATATCAGAATGAAATAACATCAGATAAAAGCAAACTCTTCTTTCATGATGAAATATTCCCTGGAAAAATTTGTGAGGCTATGTGCTTGTACCAGATTACTGACCCAAGATGTAATGGTTTCCACCTTCCATCTGCAATGATTTCCTTAAGAGGGATGATTCAGGTCTTTCAGATATTTGTCCAATGTAAAAAACAAAACCCACTGGGTCTGTTTTCAAGGGAGCTGGGAAGTCATGTCAGCTAGGATAATCAGACAACACACTTTGAAGGTGAAATACACTTTTATATAATTATAAAATGGCTCAGATTGGAGGGACCTCAGAGATCATCCACTCCAACCTCCCCACCATGGGCAGGGACACCTCTCAACCAGACTCAGCTGCTCAAGGCCTTATCCAGTCTGGCCTTGAACACCGCAGGGAAGAGGCAGCCACAGCCTCCCTGGTCAGCCTGTTCCAGAGCCTCACCACTCTTGTACTGAGGAACTTCTTCCTCAGCTCCAGTCTAACCCTGCTCTCCCTCAGCTTCAAACCATTCCTCCTTGTCCTGTCTCTAGACACCCTCATGAGAAGTCCCTCTGCAGCCTTCCTGTAGGATCCCTTCAGCTATTGGAAGGCAGCTCTAAGGTCCCCCTGGAGCCTTCTCTCCTCCAGGCTGAACACCCCCAGCTCCCTCAGCCTATCCTCACAGCAGAGGTGTTCCAGCCCTTGGATCACCTTTGTGGCCTCCTCTGGACTCACTCCAACAGCTCTGTGTCCTTCTCCTGCTGGGGACACCAGACCTGGAGGCAGTATTTGAGGTGGGGTCTCAGCAGAGCAGAGTTAAGGGGCAGAATCCCCTCTCTTGCCCTGCTGGTCACACTCCTCTTGATGCAGCCTGGGACACAATTTGCCTCCTGGGCTGCATGAGGGCACTGCCAGCTCATGGTGAGCTTCTCCTCAATCAATGCACCCAAGGCTCTTTCTTCAGAGCTACTCTCAACACACTCTGCACCCAGCCTGGATTTGTGCCATGCATCACAAGATACTGTCAGGTCTCTTTATGCTCTTGAAAACCAGCTGGGGTGCAGATACAGAAATAATGAAGAGGTGAATATGAATTTCCAAACTATGGAGCACTTGCCCTAGGGAACACATCTGTGTATTTGATGCACAACCACTTCACAGATTGTCTGCTGGCCCATCACAGAAACAACACTTGCTGAAGACAGAGCCATCAGCTCAAGTCACCATGGCTAAGCACACATGGCTATTCTGAAGAATGTTTATAGGCACTTTCATTGTATTAAAAACCTGACCCATTTATTTTTTCATTCAAGGGACAGCTGCAAGAAGCAGAAGCAAGGAAGGCAAGACCTGTAAATAATATTGGTATAAATATACTGCACTGGCACAGCTGAAAGTTTTCCATTACTCAGGAAAAGGTCACTAGACCTATTGAACATGTTTAGACTACCCCTGCTGCTTAAAACATGACAGAAATAGCTTTACCATTTAGCATCTGACACAAATACAAGTTGAAGTCTTTAGCAAACAGGTATGCCTGCCTAATTGTGGGGTGTTTTCCTGACACACAGCCCAGGGTCATACATGCACTGCCAGGGAGCCAGACTTTCCATTGAGCTTTTCTTAATTAATATGAATTCAGAACTTTTAGACCTTCCAAGATCAGTTTCCTTCACTGTTCCTATAAGGATAACAAATCAGAAAATAACTCTTGTTTTGAAACTAAAAATGACCTTATAATTATTTAAAATGTAGACAGTGTCTCATATTTGCATACTGTGGGTTTTGGGTTTTTTTCTGTCTCTGAGTTCTTTTATACATTTAATGGGCAAGACTTTCAAAGCTGACCAGTAATTTTGCCCCTGGCTGTCAAGAGATAATTATTCTTTCCACATCCCAACACCAGATCCTCATGTAACTGCAGCTGTTTACAGTTTCCATCTCCCAGCTGTGTAATTAGAGATAAATCTGGCTGTAGAACCCCTTCTCCAAAATGATAACCTGACTCAAAGCCCTGTGAAATCAGCCAGAAAAGCCCCACTGATTTTTACAGAGGTTACATCAGGTGCTTATTTGCCCTTCCATTTAGAACAAAGAAGCTGGAAGACGTTTAAAATCTAACACAGGTGTCAACCTCACCTCAAATATTGCATCCAGTTCTGGTGTCCTCCTCATCAGAAGGACACAGAGCTGCTGGAGACACTCCAGAGGAGGCCATGAAGATCATCTGAGGGCTGGGATACCTCTGCTATAAGCATAGGCTGAGGGAGCTGGGGGTGATCAGCCTGGAGAAGACTCCAGGGGGACCTTAGAGCTGCCTTCCAATAGCTGAAGGGATCCTACAGGAAGGCTGCAGAGGAACTTCTCATGAGGGTGTCTAGAGACAGGACAAGAGGGAATGGTTTGAAGCTGAGGGAGAGCAGGGTTAGACTGGAGCTTAGGAAGTTCTTCAGTACGAGAGCAGTGAGACTCTGGAACAGGCTGCCCAGGGAGGCTGTGGATGCTTTCTTCCTGGGGGTGTTCAAGGCCAGGTTGGAGGAGGTCTTGAGCAGCTGAGTCTGGTTGAGAGGTGTCCCTGCCCATGGTGGGGAGGTTGGAATAGATGACCTCTAAGGTCCCCTCCAATCTGAGCCATTCTGTGATTCTGTGAGCAACTTGTCTCAAATGGGCAATGTGAGGAGATGCTGGGGGCAAACACAACATGTTTTATGCACTCTCACTCCCCAGAATGGATTTTCACAAGTTTAAGCTGACTGTTGAATATTCTGGCTTTCATGATATTTCTTGTGCTCTTCTTTATACTGTTCTGGGCTTTGTTTTTAGGCACTTGCCCTCACCCTAACCTCCCTCTAAAAAAACACAGGACATGGCACATCTTTAGCAAGCACATTATCCAAGTCATCCCTTTGATTCTCTTCTGGGACAGGTAGGTTAACAAACATCTGACTGTTCAAATCCATGTGTGTTTTCTGCACACAGGTATTTAAAGTAAAAAAGTGATAGAAGGAAGCATCCAACTCCCCAGATGCCACCACAGATAAGAAAAAAAAAATTATTTTTTATACAGAAGATGTAGGCCACCAAATCTGGATCTTACTAAACAGTGAAACATTAATTTGGGAACTAATTGTAGTAAGAATTCCTCACCCTGTATGGAACTCTGCTTTCCAAATAATGAAAATCCTCTGAGAATTACCCCAACTGCATAGCATGAGTAAACTTTCCAGTGCTGGCTGGCTAAAGTATGGCAGAATCCTGTTTCCTGGCATTAAAAGTAGCTGAATATGATAAAACCACAGTTGCAGATGGTATTAGGAGATACTGAGAGAATGAATAATGACACTGTTCTTTGCTGCACTCGCTGCATCGACTCCATATGAGCATTTAAAAGCTTTCAGCACTGCCATGCATAAAACTACCCTTGGAAAACTTTGGGGAAAATCTGGCCATTTCTCCTCAGAAACATCACCAGGTACCCATGCAAACAGTAGGTTTCCATGCCAACAGGCTGCTACAGGAGAGATTCCCAGCTGTTCAGCAGCTCAGCACTACACAGCTTTCCTGTGTAGGGTTTCACCCAAAGAAATGGCAAATGCCAAGCACATCACATTTTTAGGAACTTTATCTACTGAGCTATATAATTCACAGATGAAGCAGCAACTTCACCATGAATTCCCACAAAGAACTGACAGGAGGACAGCAGATAAGGATTGTTAAGTGTGAAAGCACCAGAACTGACAGGGAAACTGATGGGCACCATCAGGACTCATCAGAAACCTCAGTGGAACATCTTATAAGTAGTTGTCTTCATCACTGTCCTACACCATTTTTTTTTTCTACAACTGGTCACAGAATCATAGAATGTTAGGGGTTGGAAGGGACCTCCAGAGACCAACTCCCCTGGCCAAAGCAGGATCACCTAGGGCAAGCCACACAGGAATGCATCCAGGTGGGTTTGGGCAGTCTGCAGAGAAAGAGACTCCACCTCTCTGAAGTCGACCTCCAACCTCTCCATAGAGAAGTGTCCTGTGTTCTAGCCCGTACCTGTTGTTCCTTGACCTATCACTGGGCACCACCAAAAGGAGCCTGCCACCTTCATCCTGACACCCACCCCTCACATATTTATAGACATGGATCAGATCCCCTCTCAGCCTTCTCTTCTCCAGACTAAACAGCCCCAGGGCTCTCAGTTTGTTTTCACAGGAGAGATGTTCAAGTCCCCCAGTCATCCTCACAGCTCTCTGTTGGACTCTCTGCAGCAGATCCCTGCATCTCCTGAACTGGGGAGCCCAAAACTGGACACCCAAGTTCAGAATAAGAACACAGCAGAACAGTGACAGATGTTTTCCTTCTTTACTGTGCTGGTAAGTGGTTACCATTCTGTGGAAGTGCTCTGGGGGGGCTCTTTTTCTCACCTCATTAAAGCCTTAAGAATAATAAGTTATTTATTAATTAGAAAAAAAAAATTATAAACCAGTTTGTTCCCAATAGACAGCCTGGGATATTAGTTACAGATGTCATTAAACTTTTGCTGCCTTCCTGCTAACTCCAGTAAGGAGGTGGACAGTGTGTTTTGAACTTACACTCAAAAATATGAAATGATGTTTGGCAGTAGTTATAAAAGAGCAGATTCTGAAGAGCACATAAAGTCCATCTACAAGGGTCAGTGAAACCATTTTTGGAACAAATTCCTTGTGAACTATTCAAGTGGCCCAAAGGTAAATATGCACAGTGTCATTACAGTGTTGCTTTTTAAATGGAACAAAGAAACAAGGTTCACCATAAGTAACCTTAACATGAGCTGTTGCAAGAGATGTGGTGAATTTAGGCCTTCCGCACTGTTCTGCTATCAGTCACAGTATCACATTTCGTTATTAACCGTCCTCAGGATAAATAATCCATGTAGAAAATCAGATACCCAGTAAGTATGTGGTATCACCTCCCCTCTGAGAAGGGCAGAGGAGTTTAATCAACTTAAGGAAAAGCCACTTCTTGAACATTTTATACTAAGTCAATTCAGACTGCAAAGAAGAGATTGCTTTTGGTTTTAATTTAGGCAACACAGTTGCAGCCTTCAGAGATCCAAAAGAAGTAAGGCCAGGGTGGACCAGGCCTTGAGCAGCTGAGTCTAGGTGAAAGGTGTCCCTGCCCATGGCAGGGAGGTCGAAGTAGATGATCTCTAAGGTCCCTTCCAAACTAAGCTGTTCTGTGATTCTATAATACTCTTCCAGAATTCACAGAATCACAGAATCAATAAGGTTGGAAAAGACCTCAAGGATCATCAAAGCCCAACCTGTCACCCAAGACCTCATGACTACTAAACCATGGCACCAAGTGCCATGTCCAATCCCCTCTTGAACACCTCCACCACCTCCCTGGGCAGCACATTCTATAAACCTTATTTGCTTTTTACCTGTAGCTTTTAGATGGCTCTTTGGGGCCATGTGGGTTGAATCAGACCATCATGCAAATTCTACACATATTTCTATTAAGTTTTGAAAGATGCTCCTTTTCTATTTACAAAACCAAAACGCAGACAGAGCTCCAGACTTGCAGTAATTTGGTATCTATCAGTGATATCTGATAATCTGAATCTGAAGGGTCAAAACCTTAGAGGGTTGTTTGGTGTTTTTTGGTGTGTTTGTTTTTGTTTTTTTTTTTTTTTTTGGCCAGGCCAGAAATTAACCCTGCATTGTCTTATATGCAGAAGAAATAAGCTATGCACATGCAGCACAGCAACCACCCATTACTGGTGACCTTCCCTTCCAATAGAGCAGTGCACACCACTGACCCTCATCCACAGGGGTGATGGACTAGGGTAACTTCCAACCCACCCATCCAGTCCCTCTTGTTCCTTCAACATGGACACAGGGGCAGCAAGACAGCGAGATCCAAGTGCCAGACAATTATTGAAGCAACAAGGAGCTATTCAGCAGGGAAAGGCAGAAGGCTGGAGGGAAGTTCCCCCTGGGATGGATCTGGTCCATGAAATATAGTCTGGATGATGCCAGAATGAAAGGGTAAATTTCATAAGGAATGAATGGGATAAAATAGGCTTTCATGGAATGAATAGCTAAGAAGCTCTCAAGACATATGAAAATTTAGTAGCCAAAACCTGAAAAACTATAATAACTACAGTGAGAGCACTGTACAAGAAGAAAATGTCTGCCAAATTCATTTTCTGATGCCAGAAATTCTGAAAATTGTGAAAAACTGAAAACAAAATCTGAAAAAGTAAAAATATGGTCATTGTTAAGTGATGGGAACAGCTCTGCTGCCTGTAGGAATGTTGCTAACTAAATTCTCAGAGCAAAAGCAAGAACTGCAAACATTACTTTTACCTTACCCACTTCTTGTGGTACAAGGGAAACATCTTCTAATAAAGGAGGACATAAAGCCAAATGTGTGCATATAACCTTCAAAAGAATTATTAAGCTGATTCTCAAATAAATGTTTGTCAAGAGTCTCTATTCATAAAAGATGAAAAAAAAAAAAAGGTACAAGTTCAACTGAAAACAAGTGATTCTTTCTTTGATTTCTTCTTTCTTGCTACCTCCTGTCATAAATCAGGTTTTGGGCAAGGGCAGTTGTGCTGCTGTTGGAAACCCCTAATTTACTCTTGGGTATGAAAGTGTAAAAGGTACCAACTCCAGAAATTAAGAGACTACTGAAAACAAGGCCTGTCTTACATGTTGAGCCTTCTATACTTTCCTGCATGGGAACAAACTCTTGGCAGAAAATCCTGTCCTTGACCTGTGACTTTTTGGGTACCAAAGAGTGTCCATGATACAGGCAAAAAGACATCTCCCAGAGCCTCATGAGGACACAAAGTTTCCCTGTGGAATCTCAGATTGCTTGTTAAAATAGATGTCTCTCCCCTGGGGCCATAAATGTGAGGCAGTAAACAAAAACAGCTGAAAGAAACAGGTCTGCTTGGCAGAGACAAGGAGAAGGTTCATTGGCCAGTGGTACCTCCAGGTTATGCAATGCCACGCTGGGCATAATGCTCCTTATTCTAGAAGAGCCAAAATATTGCACAAGGTGGCCCTGTTCCACCCAGACATCACCCCCTTCCCAACATGCCAGACGCTATACTATGCCTCACAAACACTTTGGAGGAGAAAATAATTTCCCCTTTGAGTTAAGAAGAGCAACAGGTAAAAATACGTGGAGAGAAAGAACAGGCGAGGTGCTGAGCAGGCAGTTCCCTATAAGGAAGGCCAAGCTGTAGGTCTTCTGAAGACAGGGATGAAGTTGGCCATATGAGGGTCAGGAGTCAGAATGAAGCTGCTGCAGCTACACAGATCCACAGGCCAAAAGTCACTGCCCAGACAGGCACAAGTCCATTTCTCCAGAAAGCAGCACTAATGTGACAGGTACAGGACAGACTCTTCCCCCCAGGCTTTGCACAGAACCCATGCCTAAATCTCGGCTTGAGAAGAAAGCTTTGTCCTGTTTGCTACTATGTTCATTCCTGAATTGTCCATGGTCTGTTTCACTTTCTAATCTTACACATTTATTTACCTGTCTCTTATTCATACTCTTACCTCTTGATGACATCTGGCCATTGTGGCAAGCATTCTTCTTCCCCAGAGATCCTCTGGATGTAACCTTCTCCCACGTTACGTGACAGAGGAATGTGTTTATGGTTTTCCTGAATGACTCAGTATTATTTGCTATGCCACTGTCCTTTCCTGGACTGTAACATCTAATCATGTTGAGTTTAGCCATCAGTTCATAGCAAAATGGAGAGGATGGAAAGAGATTTGAATGTTTCAATGCTGCATCAGCTAATGACCTGGCATCCAGATGGAGGTACATATCAGCACCATTTCACTGATTTGACTTGTCTCTGAAAACGTCACCCAGCTGAAAGCCTGCCCCATGCAGTTAATAAATGGACAAGCCTGATGAGATGCAAACCAAATCAATTCTTCAGCAGGAGAAGAAAACTTTCAGAGCAAGATGACCTTTGACAGGAAGAAGCATGAGAGCATCCTCTGAACTACAGAAGAGTGAAGCTATAACATAGGTAAACTCTCTTGTCACATGCATGAATCAACAGCCATACTAACTAATGAACAGCAGTCAGCATTAGAAGTACATCACTGAACAAGTGGATGGCAAAATGAAGTGCTGGGGAGGTTCAAATAAAAATCTTTTGTTCTTCTAATTAAAACATCCTGCCTCCTCCCTTGAACACTTCCTCTCCTCTAACTGGTAATCAAACACCAAAATTCATCCTTGGAAGTGCTGGCAGAGGCAGGGTGTGGCCTGGA
The DNA here is from genome assembly GCF_027791375.1 of Indicator indicator. Lineage (NCBI taxonomy): Eukaryota > Metazoa > Chordata > Aves > Piciformes > Indicatoridae > Indicator > Indicator indicator. Next base: position 1,795,330 of record NC_072020.1, read on the forward strand.
TTCAGAGGCACAGGTTTTATCACTGCATCTTCCAGTTGCGCTCGGATGATACAACACTGAAAGCTGTCCACCACAGTTATACCACTGCTGTCATCAATCAGCCTGGAGCCTGAACAACAGCTTCAGTTCTGGTAGTGTGGACCAACCTCAGGAACTGAGACCAAATTTCAATTGCCAACAGAGAAATGTACTTCTTGTTCATACCTCCCACATACATTACAAACATGCATCTGATGTGAAGTCCTGGGACAGATCCTTGTGCCAAAGGCAAATTTCTCATCGGCTTCACCAAGTTTGAAGCCCTGAGTTACCAAAGTAAGTGAGAAGTCCTTTCTCCCCCTCCCCCAAACTCTTCAGCTCTTCAGGATGCTTTCAGCTGTAGCATATGCAGCCATCAGAGCCCAGACCCTTCTCCTTCTGGCAGATCAAAGAAAACAGAAGGTTATATAGGGTCTGCATTCTTCAGTCTATCACCTGGTCTTAGCTCTCTCCAAATGCCAGGATGCAGTAGAACCTCCTAAATCCTGCTCCTGGGAACATACCACTTCCCAGCTGCTAGGACAATAGTGGAGAATATTCCCTCATCCTGCAACTAAGGGAGCCCTGGCACACACCTAGGGCTCAGCCCAGGGAGAGCCACAGCCACAAGAGGGAACTGATGGGATACACACATCCCTGGGAAGAGGCTGTGCCCTGAACCACCCTGTCATGCCAGGCACTGAGATTGTGCTGAACCAAACAGGGAGGGAAAATCTGGACAGCATACAAAGAGGAAGGATTCTAGAAAGCTCTAGCACACATTAACTGGGTATGTTTCTGGAGGCATTTCAAGAAATGCTCTCTTGAATACCTAAAATTGAATAGAATTATTGGCCCTTTTACATCTAGGAGACCTGGATCCTTGACTTAAACAGGATGCAGTTGAAGCATCAGCTGGTAAGGTGTCTACCCTTTGAATGCTTTTGTCCTTCACATTTCTCAGAAAGCAATGTACAAGTCAGGCTTTTCCCCTCCTCACAGAAGTGCAAGATCAGTCCTAAAATGAGAAGATTATGGTTTGTCCCTCAGAGGAGATCCTTTTTCAGACAAACAGCATTTGGTCCTATGAGAATAGGTATGATGTTGCCAGTTGTGCCACCTGAATTACATCAGGCCTCAAGCTAAGCGGAGCCCAAATGAAGATGGTAAATACAAAGATTTCTTTCATCGTGTTTGTTTAGCTGTTCAGCCCTGTCACCATCAACTGCCTGCTCGTTCTCTGTGAGCACAGACAAATTAGGAACTAGGATATCACCTCCACTCTAGGTTTCTAGCAAAACAAAGCAAAACCAAACAAAAGCTGAGGCTTGTACAGCCAACCCTCTGTACCACAACATCACACAACTCTTACTAGAACTGTTGCACACTTCAGGCAGTTGCCTAGCATCTGATTGCCAGCCCACGTCAATCACAGCAGCTTTCCAGTGCCAGCTTTCCAAACTCACCATCATTACCAGCAGCAGACACCTAAGAGAACTTGGCACCTATGGGAGGAAAGTAAATGCAGGATTTGAATACCCTCCCTCAGTTCTTATTCTCAAAAGTGATTTAGAAAGACAGTAGTTTATGAAGCATTCTAGAACTCAAGAACTCATGTTAGATTTAGAGCAACTGCTGAAAATTCACTGCAAATTAAGGGTCTCAGAAGTCAGCACACTCTACACAATCCTAAAAATGGGGTTTAGGTTCTCAAGTAACTTGGACAGTTCTGAAGGTTTTACCCATGACCATCGTTCATTCCCCTAAACATTTAAGCTGCAGAAACCACTCCCAAAACCAAGTCTGGGAAACAAATTTGCAGTCACTCTGGGCAGCTCAATACTTAGCCTGTTGAGTCACCATAATGACCACAGAAGGGATGGATTATATGATTTTCATAGGTCAGACACTGCTGTTTTTCCTGTGCAATCACACATCCTAAAACAACTAAGAAGTACTTGAGATAGTCAGACCCACGTGCCCACATGCTGCTTGTTTTGAGAAGTCATCACCTCCTCTCCAGCACCTGACCAGATGCTGCTTGTCTTCAGTCAAGGACAGGGATTGAGAGGAGGCTCAGGGGAGAAACTTATTGCTCTCTACAATTACCTGAAGGGAGGTTGCAGCCAGGTAGGGGTTGGTCTCTTCTCCCAGGCAACAGCAACAGAACAAGAGGACACAGTCTCAAGCTGCACAGGGGGAAGTTTAGGCTTGACCGTAGAAAGAAGTTCTTCCCAGCAAGAGTGATTGGCCATTGGAATGTGCTGCCCAGGGAGGGAGTGGGGGTCAGCATCCCTAGAGTTGTTTAAGAAAAGCCTGGATGAGGCACTTAGTGCCATGGTCTGGGTGATTAGATAGGGTTGGGTGATCAGTTGGACTGGATGATCTTGGAAGTCTCTTCCACCCTGGCTGATTCTGTGATTCTGTAATAACAGACATACTTCTCTAAACTGTTAGACTAGCAGTTTTTAAGGCCAAGTGAAAGAGTTCATCCTTGCCCATAACTGTGCCTGTCTTTTGCAAACACAATTGAAACAAAAAGAAATTACCAGCATAGACTCACAAAATGGCTCAGGCTGGAAGAGACCTTGGAGATCATCTACTCCAGCCACCCTGCCATGGGCAAGGATGCCTTTCAACTAGACCACGTTACTGGCACCTCTTCCGAATGGGAAACGACACAATCTACTCAAATGAAAACCTCTTTTCTCTTCCAGTATCAGCTGAGCACTACATGAAACCAAAAGAGAGGACAGTCCCTGCTCTCCTTGTCTATCCCAAAAATTTTGACCCTGAAAGGGAAGGAAGCAACAGTGTAAGGCACACTGGAGAAAACATAAGATGCAAAGCATAGCCAACACTGGGGCTGTAAAAGCAAAAAGAAAGTCTAGCAACAAATCCCATCTGAAACAGCCTCTCCTCTAAAAAGCTCAGCCTAGGATCCCCATTGGTAGTTTCTATGCTCTTAGCAGGTAGTCAGCAGTATGACCCAGAGGAACACACAACCAGCAAGCTGCTTGAAACCACCATCAGTGCCTGCTTTAACTAACTGACTTCACTTGGCAGTACAGCAAGAAAGGTGGGTGCTCAGGTGGCATCACTGCAGCTGCCAGATGGGAATGGGCACCCTCTACCAAAACAGTCATTCCACCTCAGATCCTCTTGCAATAGCTGTGGAAAAGGTGATGTTAATCAATGGGATATTCACTTTATGGCCACTATTCAGGAGTTTGCTTAAAACTCTGGGTTGATGTCAGTATGAAAATGCCACAGAGCAAATCCCATGAATTTCAAACATGCATGTTCAGTAACAACTGAAAGTGTCAGGTCTTCCTGTGGTTATCAGCCTGCAAGCCCTTCCAACCAGGCAGATCTTTGTGTCCTTGATTAACCTCAGTCACGGAACTTCAACAGGCCTGTGTCCGATTAACGTCCACATTTGCAAGCTTCTGAAAACACTTTGTATAAAAATTGGGTTGTTTTGGCCAGCCTTGATTGCTGCATGTAAGTCACATCTGACAGGAGTAAAATGTACCTAAGAGCTGAGGACAGCACTATTTTTCTTGTTGCTTTTGTAGTCACTGCCTTGGTGTAACTACCCTTTTCTTGCCAATGTCAAAGTGGAGAGGGGGAGAAGTTATTTTTCAAAAGGCAGGATAAATCCCCTCGCCTCGAACTTCTGAAGGCTTCAGTTTATGACTCACTGTGTCCACAGTGAAATGAAGTTGTGATCACAACTCCAATCCCAATCCAACACACACTGAAGTCCATGGGATTTTTTCCATGGACTTCAATGGAAGTTGGATCACGCCCTTAACAGACACTAGCTGAGCACAAAACAAAACCGCCCTCCAGTTTTGGATGGCAGAAGATAGTGCCAGCCTGGAAAGAGCAGGGATCACTGTGGTCAAAGATTGTCTACAGAAAAAATCTAATGCAGGAAAAAACAACAGAAAGATGCTTCAACAGCACCTGTCTGCACTCTGACTCTTTCTAGCCCTATCAGCCCACATGAAACTGTGTCCAGAGCAAATATTTAACAAAGATGTAAAAGAAGACCTTGGCAAAAGCCAAAATCTGGCCCAGAATGGACAATACAGAATAATTATTCAATCTTGAAATCATGTTTTCAAATAAAATAAACATAAGCTTCAAGAAATGAGCTCAGAAGCTAGACAAGGCTTGCATCAGACTTTTTAGTACAATTTTATGCTTGTTCAACGTGAAGGTCAACTTAGGACTTTGAAAAGAAAGGGAGTATGAGCACAGCCACTGGTCAGACTCCGTTGTGTGTTAGCAGGACACCAACAAACAGCTATTACATTGCCTTTAACATTCCTCATAGGCCTCCTACAAAGAAAAAAGCTCACAATGACGGAAAGCTAACTTTGAAAATTAAACCTAAAATAGCTTTAAGAGTGTTTGGGGACTGTTAGAGAGAGGACCAAAGAAGAGCATACACTTTGAAAAGATAAAAACAAGGATTATGTGATGTGGCTAAGAACTTGATCATTGTCAGGAGAAAAAAGCCAAGAGCAAAAAAGAATATTAATGTTACACTAGCAGAGACCACTTAGTTTGGATGACACAGCATTTATAAGCTGGTCTTCACCATGGCTTATACATCCTCAAGACTGATGCACTATTATTTAAGCAATTTCTGAGTGGGAAGGGTAGAGGTACAGGCAGACTGCCTACCCTCACACTGGGAGAGTTACTGATGCCCAGTACCCAGAAACATCTCACTTACTCAGGCCTCTCTGGGATGATCATTTCTCCCACCCAGCCTGTCAGGGCCTGAACTTGGCAGGCTGAGGAGAAAAAAACAGAGGTTTCCTCAGTCAGCTTTTTTTCTACACTTATTTTTCAGCAAATCAAGAAATGCAGGACATGAGAATTTTGCTGAGTTAACTACATCCTTAACAGACACACACTGTGTAAATTCAGAGCAGGGCTGGGCAGTGGGTGCCATGTGAAAGAGTCCACTGTGCCACAGGTAATGAACAGATGCTCCTCACACCCAGCACTGTCTTAGCACTTGCAGGAACCTAAAACAACCAAAGAACTTGTAAAAGGTGACTCAAACTTGTCAACAAACTACTGGCCTACAACCCCTCCCCCCTGACATTGTTCCTACATCTGTTTGTAACCGCTCAGATTCATACACGTGTGAATATCCCACACTTGGGGCTGCGTTTGCAGACACAGCTCCCATTCCATTCGAAAAGAAAAAAAGAAAACGTAAAAAGTGGGAGAAAGGAATTATCCTCCCAAGGGTGAAAAGCTGACACTGTTGATCCCAACAGATAGGCAGATTGATGACAGATTAGATACAGATTAGATAAAGTGTAGATAGAAAAATAGATATATACAGATTGATATTGACATAAGTATTGGTATAAGTACTTACATAGAAGATATAGCTATAGATAGGCATTGATAGAGGCAGAGATAGATACAGACACCGAATAAAAGTGGTGCCGGTGCCAAGTTTTACTCCCCTAAGCCGTTCTGGGTAGCTGCCCCTGGCAGCCCCGCCCGCCCCTCCGAGGTCGTTCTGCCGCTCCCCGTCCCCCGCACCGGAGGTGCCGCCCCGCAAAGGCGGGGGGCGCAGGAGACACCCCCCACACACACTGCCCGCATCCCCCCACACCCCGCTGGGAGGCGTCTCCGGGCTCTGCCCCTATCATCCCCTCCCCGCCCGGCCCGGCCCGGCCCCGCCGCGGGATCCCGCTGCCGACACCTACTTCTTGCAGGGAATGAGGGCCTTCCTTTCCTCCAGGATGCGGAGGCGCTGGTTGGGGCCGTCGTAGGAGACGAGGGCGCGGGTGTTGCGGCCCGTGCTGTGGTCATAGAACACAGTGCGTCCTTCCCACTGCCGCGGTGCCTGGCACGGCTCGGCTCCCGCTGCCGCCCCGCCGGCCAGCAGCAGCAGCAGCAGCAGCAGCAGCAGCAGCCCCAGCCGCAGCCCCGGCCTCGGGCACCACAGCCCGCCCGCCGCCCGCGCCATGCTCCGCGCACGGCACGGCTCGGCTCGGCTTGGCTCGGCTGGGCACCGCGTACGGCCGCCCCGCACGGCGCGCAGGCGGACAAGCAGGCCTGCTCCGGGGGGGCGGGGGCGGCCCGCCTCCAAACCCGCATCACCTCGGCGGGGGAGAGGAGGTTTCTGTCCCGCGGCTGCCAACAAGCAGGAGGCAGTGAGCAGAGGGGCGTCGGGGACCCTCGTTTTCCTCAGGCCCCACCGTCCCATTGCACCTAGGGTGGCCGGCAGGGTTTTGCTTGCCCTCGTCCCCGAGGAGCGATGCCGGAAGGGCACCTGCGAGGCCTGAGCCTTGGGGTGGTTCTGGCCACTCTGTGGGCTTTGGGTGGGAGGGTACAGGCGAGCAGGAGGGACCTGCTGGACGAAACTGCGCTAATGTTTGCTCTCGTGGGAGGGATTTCGGTGGCTGTCCAGGGACAGTGTCCCCAGGCGCATAACAGCCCTGCAGCTCCCACTGCTCTGTCGTTCCCTGTTCCCTGTCGTTCCCAGCTGTTGTTCCCTGCTGGCTCTGGAGGAGCTTCCCCAAGGGGAAGGGAAAGCCTGTGCCCCACAGGTCCTCCTGCTCTGCAGCACCCAGGCCTGAGCTTTGCCGGCTCTGCCAGGGGATCCCTCGGTACCTAGCCAGGCCGGGAGCTACTCACTGGGAGCCGCGCCGGGGCTTTCCCCGGTCGCCGCCATAACCTGGCATTGAGTTTATCTCGGGTTTTTTTCGGCGGGTCCTCCCAGCAGGGCTGCGGCACTTGCCCTCAGCGGAGGAAGGGTCCACAGGCCATTTCCGTGCGCAGGGGAACAGAGGTTGATTGGGAGGGAGCCTCTTGCTCCCGCCTCGGCGTGCAACTTCGCTGTATGAAATGAATATAAAAATCACCTTGGGAAAAGCCTGAAATTCCTTCTCATACCCATCTGCAGATGCGACTGTGATGGGACAGAGGCGAGGAGAGAGAAACCGTGGGCTGCCTGCCCGCAGAGCAGCCTCGCTCCCGCCTCACTCCGGCCCCCTTTACGTTCCCCGTCCCGAGGAAACAGCAACTTGTCCGCCTCACGTCTTTCCACCGAAGTAACTCTGCAACCCCTCGCGGGAGGGGGACAGTAACAGCCGCTGGAGCTCCCCCAAGCCCGCAAAGTTTCTGCTCCGTGTCTCTAGGGAAACTGTAGCCTCAAGTTCAGCCCGCAAAAGGGGGGCTCCGGTGGCGGCTCCAGCCTTCCTCCCGCCGCCCTCCCGCCTCCTCTTCTTCCTCTCTCCCCGAGAAGACAGACCCTGTGGTTTGGGTTTGCTTTTCTTCCCCCCCGCGCTCCTTCCACCTGAAGGAATTTATGACACAGATGAAAACTGAAAACGGACGAGAGCCGCAGTGATGTCGCCGGGGGATTAGACGGGGTGGAGGTGATGTCACCGTGCCTGCACAGCAAAACACACGCACACCCCCCCGGCGGAGCGGTGCTGCCAAGGGAGCGCCATCAGCCCCACGTCACTCGTGCCGCCGGTATAAATGCGGTCCGGCAATGTCCATGGCTGTCGGCGCGGCGGATCCCGCCACTCCACTGCAGCCGGGTGCCGGGAGAGGCAGCGGGGCGGCGGCGGCGGCGGCGGAGGAGGAGGAAGAGGAGGAGGAGGAGGATGCTGCGCGCCTTGGTGGCGGTGTCCCTGTGGCTGCGGGTGAGCCCACGGGCGCAGGGCGCGCCGTGTGAAGCGGTGCGCATCCCCATGTGCCGCTCCATGCCCTGGAACATCACCCGCATGCCCAACCACCTCCACCACAGCACCCAGGAAAACGCCGTCCTCGCTATTGAGCAGTACGAGGAGCTGGTGGCCACCGGCTGCAGCCCGGTCCTCTCTTTCTTCCTCTGCGCCATGTATGCTCCCATCTGCACGCTGGAGTTCCTGTACGACCCCATCAAGCCCTGCCGCTCCGTCTGCCAGCGCGCCCGCGACGGCTGCGAGCCCATCATGCGCCGCTACAACCACAGCTGGCCCGAGAGCCTCGCCTGCGACGACCTTCCCGTCTATGACCGCGGTGTCTGCATCTCCCCCGAGGCCATCGTCACCGACCTGCCGGAGGGTGAGGGCCCCAGGGGTGGCTCCCTGGGGCGGTAGGGAGGACCCTCCCCTGCCCGCCGCGGGGTGCCCTGGGTTTAGGGAGCTGCGGGACCCCCATGCCCCTGCCTCAGGAGCATCTCCTAGACAGCTTTCCTTCCCCGTTTGCAGATATGAAGTGGACGGACTTCACGCAGGGTGTGATGGTACATGAGAGACCCTCGGAGCCCGACTGCAAGGGCCGCGGCCAGGGTGAGCCTCGGGTGCCCCCCCACTCCCCCCTCCCCGGAGCCAGTCCCTCTCTGGCACCCCTCAACCATTTCCCCTTCTCTTCCTTTGAAGAGCGGTGCAGGTGTAAAAAGACAAAGCCTACGCTGTCGACCTACCTGGCCAAGAACTACAGCTACAGTAAGTGTATGGCAGAAAATGCTTCATTTTTGCCTGTCCCATCCCTCTCAGTGCCCACTCCCCACCCTAAATAGGCAGCTCCGTGTGGGTGCAGCGAGCAGAGCGTGAGGACATGACAGCCTTTCCAAGTGGGTTTTTGCCCAGTGACACCTCGTTATGCTCTTCCAAACCCTGCACCTCATGCTGGCAGCAGTAATTGCACAGACGATGGTGTGTTTCTGGTGAAAGCAGTGAAATGTTGGTAATGTGCAGGGGGCTCAAGAGGTCACTGAGCAGAAAGAGTGCTTTCTTCTCTAAAGGTCACTCCAGTAAGTGCTGTGTGACCATGTGCTGCTTGAACTAGATCCTGTTTTCATCGAGCAGGTGGAATGAACAGGGTTTTATCACCTCAGTATAACTTGGAAATGTGAATGCAGCTGAGGCAAGGAAAAAAAAATACTTAGAGGTTCATCTGCTCTTTCGCTAGCCAGAGTTTCACCTGGTGCAGAATTGTCAGAAATTAATTTAATTCAGTGACACTTTGCACCACCCAGCAAGGAGCTGGCCCATAGTTTTATCATATGTTGCATGACATACTTGCAATACAAGTAAGTACTCAGCCCTCCTGTCATGTGCTCCCCTTCCCCTCTCCTTGTTTTTCTGGTGCTTGTCAGGAAGAACTCTAACTAAGATCAAATCAATATGAGCTGAAGTGTCTGTAATGACGATAGAAAGCCCCTATTAACTCTGAGTTGAAGGTGTGGTGGGATGGGCTTCTGTGCTCCATGGCCTTTTTCTCACATGACAGCTGTTTCTTCACAGGATGGGCTCAGTTCTCCTGCAGCAGGGTTGTTCTAGCCAGGCAATTCCTGTTTGTCTGATACTATATGAAAGTACATTTGTAGTTATTTGCTTCTTTGTTAGTTTAGGGGAAAAAAATCCCAGACCCTGGGTTGGTTGGAATAATCAACCTGGACATTTAACTTAGGTAATTGTACACTTTTTTTTTTTTTGGTCATGGAATTTTGGTGCATTTATGCTGTTATACTTCCTTAATCCATCTTAGTGCAACACAGTGATATGTTCAGGTGGGACAATGAACTTCCACAGCTGTCTGAAATACAGGAGGAGGCAGTGATATAAAATGACTCTTTCAAAGTGAAATACAGATGTTAGCCATATGAATTCTGATTTCAGTGGGAGTGTTGCCCAAATTAAAACCATAGGTTGGGATCCAAAATTTAATTCCACTGAGTGTGTGAAATCAAAATTTTGTTTGAGTGGTTAGTTTCTATTGAGTCTCCTCTGAAATTAATAGATATGTTTATATGCAAAATTAATTGAGAGACAAGACAAGGCAGAAAAAGCTACAAATAAAATCCATTTTTTTTCCTGAAATCCATCCAGAATCTAACTGATTTGGCTGGATTTCAAAACTTGATGTCAGTCAGACTTGAAAATGGATTGTGGGTCTCCAAAACTGAAGTGTCTCATGTGTTTTGGAGCTGCTACACATGTCCTGATAAAGCTAGCACATAAAATTCAGGCTGCATAAAAATTGCTGGAGGACTGGAACAGGCTGCCCAGGGGGGTTATGGAATCTCCTCAGGAGCTATTCAAGACCCACCTGGATGTGTTCCAGTGTGATCTACTCTAGGTGGTCCTGCTCTGGCAGGGGGGTTGGACTGGATGATTTTTTGAAGTCCCTTCCAACCCCTAACATTCTGTGATTTGGTGATTCTGTGATTCCAAACATTTGTAGGTCCATGTGAAGGTTTTTGACCAGAGGCAGTGTTGATGCAGGCTGATCATCCTGTGGTACCTCCACTTCTCATGCTTCTTTCACTGAAGAATTTTGTGACAGTAGGACTCTTCCTATTTTGACATTTCCTAGAGACAAAGTCCTTCTTGTAAAAATGATGCTTCTTTCCTCTGTTTTGATCCTTCTCCGAAGAGAGAAGGGATGAAATGCTGCAGGGGCAGGTCTTGCCAACCTTCACAGGTGTAAAATTAGCCAGGGGTCATCCTCAGTGCAACTCACACAGTTTCACCAAGGCAAAAGATGAAAAGTACAGACTGAGTAAATCATGACAATCCTAAGCCTCTTAGTGTTTGACTACTTGTCCCAAACCTTCCCTTGGGTCAGTGGTTAGAACTGATGATCTTAATGGTCTCTTCCAAACAAAACAAGCCTAACATTCTATGATCTTCTTTCTTCTATTTAAGGATGCAGCCTACAGGGAAATAATTCTATATTGGAAAGTTCGAACTCACACTAAAGTAAATTCTGTATTACTTAATTGGAAATAGCAGATGTGGCTATCAAGTGGGTCTGGTTCATGTGAGGGGTTGTTCCAGTCAGAGCCAAAGGAGCTCTTTGTGTATGTGACTGCAGGCCAGATCGCTTGGCCTGAGCTGGCAAAGAGGTTGAATTTCACAGTTGTCAACAGTCCTATTGAAAACCAAATCGGGATCAGGCCTCTGTTATTCTAAGCCACTGTGTGTGCCCACACATGAAGAAGTGGTTGGAGCTTCGCAGCCAAGACAGCAGCTTTCAGCTGGAGAAGTTTCATTTCATGTTGGGATGTGTTCACGTTGCTGAGGCTCTTTGTTGTTCTCATGCCTCTGCTTTCCCACTGCAGTCATTCACGCCAAGGTAAGAAGTGTAGAAAGAGGGAGCTGCAACGAGGTCACGACTGTGGTGGAAGTCAAAGACATACTGAAGTCTTCCACACCCATTCCTCTGTCTCAAGTGCCTCTTCTGACAAATTCCTCCTGCCAGTGTCCACCTCTCCAGCCCAAGCAGGACGTTCTCATCATGTGCTACGAATGGCGCTCGAGGTGAGCCCTGGCTGTGTGGTATTGAAAGGTGTTACGGGCAGGGAGGAGGCCCAACAAAGCTCTATTTCTGGTCATGTTTTGTGAGGCTTACTTGGCATTACACTGCTGGTAGTTGTTCTGAAAGTGACTCAGTGCATACCTCCGTGTTTCAACTACCTGCACAACTACTTTTTTTCTGGTCTCGGCTCCGTGCCGTGGTGCAGTGTTGCTGGCACACAGAGCATAAACTCTGGGGGCATTTGGTGCTATCAGCATATTGCTTAATGCATCATGCAGCAGCTCAGGCATCTCCAGCCATTCAGGAATGTTTTTCCAGAACTGCTTTCCATAGGTATGTTCTGCTTTATGTGCTACAAGCCTGATGGTGGCTACAGATGGTGGTCTTTGTTGGCAGGACCACAAACCTCACCCACCCCAGGGCAGGGGACAGAAGATGATACCCATCTCCTGTCCGCAGAACTGCTGGAGGCAGAGCCAGCCCTTCTCTGCCAGCCTGTCCATACCTCAGACCAGTGCCATCAGTGAGATGTTTCTGATCCCACAGCTGCACTGGGGCAGCCAAGGCTGCAGCCGTTGGAGCTCCAGATGTAAATACTCTCAGAGCAGCTTGCCAGTGCTGCTGTATGATTGAAAGACAAAACAACACCAACTTTACCACATCATTCATCTGGCAGTCAGCCTAGCTCCAGGCATGGAAGGCAATCCCACATGCTGGTCTGGAGGGGAGAGAGATGAATCACAGCTCCCTTTTCTCTCTGGGTCCTTTAAGCAGAAAGTGACCTCCCATTACCAGTGTATACCAGTAGCAGCAGGCCCCACCAGGACAGGTTGTGGTGTGGTAGGTCCATGTGTGCTGTGGGTTAGAGCTCAGGCTGCTTGTAGAACATGCAGGCTGGTTTTGTATAGCATGATGTGGCTGTTAATTGATCATGCACAACTGTAAGGCCCACAGGACATCTCTGTGCAGCACTTGATTGGCCACCTCCACAATTCCAACGAGTTTATGTTAGTTTTATGTTGATCTTTTAAAAGCATTTTACAGTGTTTCTAAAAGCTGCCATCTGATACTTTATGACCCTCCCTTTTTTTTTTTTTTTTGGTGAGCTCACAGGCACAGGATTGTGTGAGCTAACAGTATTTTATTATTGCACAGCACCTTGCCCCTCCAGGTCTGGAAGTATTTCACAAAGGTTATTTAGAGCCCTCTACTTGTGTGAGTTGTTTTAGGGATCCATGTTCTCAGTTCTGCAGAAGGATCATGACCGATTCTGGAGGAGGAGCTCTGAGCTGCAGAGCTGTGGTGGAAAGGACCCTTGTGAGGCTGTCAGGAAGAGGAGGTTTCAAAAGTGAAAGGCTGTGATCTGCTTCTCCATTCCTATGGAAAAACACACCATTCACTAACTATTTTGTGATGGTTTTTAGAGGCCACTGAGGTTTTTAATTTTACATAGTGTACTAAAACAGATTTGAAAAAGAAACATGAACTATTATATGTGCTTCCTGTTGAACTCAGTGGCATGCAAACAGAAGGTTTTGGGTTACAGCAGCTTTGTAAAATGCCAGAAACAGAATGAGTGGAAGCTGTGTCTTTGCTGAAGTCCATGGCAAAACACCCAATGCCTACCTATAGGGTTAGGGTCTCACTCAGTCATGGAATCATAGAATAGGCTAGGCTGGAAGGGGCCTCCAAAGGTCATCCTCTGCAGTCAGAAGGGACATCCTCAACTAGATCAGGTTGCCCAGAGCTCTGTCCAGCCTCACCTTGAATATCTCCAGGGATGGGGCTCCAACCACCTGCCTGGGCAACCTGTTCCAGTGTTCTACCACCCTCATGGTAAAGAACTTGTTCCTGATATCCAATCTAAATCTCCTCTTCTCTAGTTTGAAGCCAATGCTCCTCATCCTATCACTACAGGCCTTTGTAAACAGTCCCTCTCCATCCTTCTTGGATTCTTTGACCTGAACAGAAGCATCATCAGATGTGCAGTGTGTTGTGGTTCCACTCATCACAACAACCTTAGCTTCAGTCCTTTATGTTCATTCTCTAATCTCTCCTTGGAAAGAAAAAAGAGCTGTGTGTCATGCTAACCTTGCACTCACTGCAGTCCTTTTATGTTTGGGCAAAGTGGATGCTCTGTGGCTAATGGGTGTGAGTGGCAGCCGTTTGTACTCTTTTTGAACTGGTGTGAGCAGCAACACTGCTCATGGAAACTGAAGGCCAGGCCCTGCTGTTCTGTGTGAACCTCACCCACCAGCAAAGTCCTGCATGAAACTGTTTGCATTTATAATGATAGTTTGATGTCTCCAGTCAACACTGATGTCTAAGTAAAGCCTTTTGGAATTAAAGCATATTGAGGCCCAGGTCCTCCAATAGGGGAAAAAATGGAAAAAAAAAAGGAATGAAAAGAGAAAAGTTAAAACTACTTAAATAAGTTAAACTAGTTCAATATTTAGCAGTAGAGGAGATACAGAAATTCCAGCATCCCTGTGCTGTAAAATAGTTGTTTCTAGGTAGGGACTTAGAAGGTGAGGTGTGACATCAGACAGCTTTAGAATATTTTAGAAGCTGTTTGAGGCATGTATATTTAATAGTTCTATTTTTGTTTTGTTAATTTCATAGCACCTATACTCAGTATTTTTATACAGGGGCTAGGCAGGTTTCACTGGTAGGCAAATACCAGTGCCCAAATTCACTTTAGAGCACTCATTAAGTGGCTAGATGTAGGAAATACCTAATGGCATCCTTGTGGGTTTATGGTTAGAAATGGAGATGATTGTGCATGGTCAGATAATGTGTGAGCACCAGTCAGCTGAGCTGGATTAACTGCTGCATGTGGAGCAGCTTGATTAAATTCAGAATAAAATACATTAGTTTCAATGTATTTTGCTTTTTGGCACACACACATAAATATATAGTGGAGAAAAGTAAAAATCTGTGTGCATAGACTTCAAAAGAGTTTCATGGGGTGTTACTTAACCCATCCCTTTCTCCTACCAGTGACCAAGGCAGGAGAGTCTTCCCTTGCAGAAAAGCTGCAGAGGACAAAGTGCTCTGTGTGTTCCCTCAGTACTGGTCATGCACTGCAGATTTGGCTGTAACTTTTAATTTCTCTTGAAAACTGTTTTTGTTTCTTAATGCACCTGTGGTGCATTAAGAAAAGTGTGGCCAGCAAGTCTAGAGAGGTTCTCATAACCCTCCACTCTCCCCTGGTGAATTCCACACCTGGAATACTGTGTCCAGTTTTGGGCTCCCCAGTTCAGGAGAGACAGAAATGTACTGGAGAGAGTCCAACAGAGAACTATGAGGATGCATGGGGGACTTGAACATTTCTCCTGTGAAGAGAGACTGAGAGACCTGAGGCTGTTCAGTCTGGAGAAGAGAAGGCTGAGAGGAAATCTGATCAATGTCTATCAATATCTGAGGGGTAGGTGTCAGGATGAAGGTGCCAGGCTCTGTTTGGTGGTGCCCAGTGATAGGACAAGGACCAATGGATACAGGCTAGAACACAGGAGGTTCCACCTCAACACAAGGAGACACTTCTGTATGGTGAGGGTGATGGAGCACTGGAACAGGCTGCCCAGAGAGGTTGTAGAGTCTCCTTCTCTGAAATCTTTCAGAACCTGCCTGGATGCATTCCTGTGTGGCCTGCCCCAGCAGGGGTGTTGGACTCGATGATCTCTGGAGGTCCCTTCCAACCTCTAACATTCTGTGATTCTATTTTTACAAAGTTTAGAACAGAATTTCAGAAGTGTCCTTAAAAGGATGGAGAAATCCTTTAGAAAGCATTTAGGGGTGGGGAAAAAGATTTTTTTCTACCTATTGTCCCCCACACAGAAACTGTCAGCACCAAGTTCCTGCTGGTGCATTTCAACTCAGTCTGTGCTGAGTCCTCTGAAATGGCATCTCAGGAATCAAAAGCAGAAATATCTATAACTTGTGTTTATTTCTTAATTTCCAGGTTGATGCTTCTTGATGGATGCCTAGTTGAAAAATGGAAAGATCAGCTGAACAAAAGATTTAAGGTAAAGACAACCAAAGAGAAGAATGCTGATAGTCTTCACAGAAGGTTAAACACCTTTGTCCTGTTGCAGCACTAAATAACTTGCTTTGACTTTCAGGTATCCATAACACCTCTGGGTATTCTTTTCAGTTCAACGTTTTCATAGCTCATAATTACATAGAAGTGTAAGTGGGAATTTGAAAATCTTAGTTGTGCATTGCAGGGTCTCTAAATTTTTATTGCTATTTTATTTCTGTTTTACCTGCAAACTGTCCCTAAACAGCGTGGTGGTTGGGTGATCCTTGTGTGAATTCTGGCTTATTGCAGCAATGACTAGGAATTTGTTTCCTATCACTGCTAAGGCAAGTGACTGTCTGTCCACGTCTCGTAAGAAAGGAAGTGAAATTCTACTGTCTTGGCTAGCTTGGCTTTGCTGCATTGAATTTTGCATTCTGCAGACAGAGACTCCACCAGCTGCTTCCTACTAAACACCCACTCCAAGTATTGGGCATCCCCTCAGTGGTGTCAGGGAACATGGGAAGGAAAAGCTTACTGCTTGTAAACTCCTCTTTATAGTGGAAAGGAGAGGTGAAGCAATGCAGTCTCCCTCACACAGTTAGAGAAGGGAGAAAGTTATTTCTGGAATTCAGGCAAGATTTCAGAGCATTAAGGACATGGAGGTGTATTTATTTTAATTGTGAACTGATAGGCAGTTGATAAAGCTGAGGCAAAAAAGAGGTGTATATCCATAGATTACAGACCAGCTTCATGCAGGAAAATGTAGTTGTTGCCTTTATCATTCTAATTTCTCCTCAGTCATAGAATCATGTGAAAGCTGTGTGTGAACAAGAAAAATGCTTTAAATATTTAAAAATTAAATACATTGCAATTTGAGTTGATAGCCATGTGGGATTTAGGAGGATACTGACATCTGCCTCAGGCTCTCAGAATCCCTTAGCTGTCAATTAAAGAGCTGTTCTGGCTCTCAGTGTGTTTTAGTGCCCTATTCACACTGCTCTGTCATTTCTAACTGTGTTGTGAAACCTGTCTGGAGGTTCATTTCCAAATTGTCATGGCTGCATGACTGCCAGACAAAATACTTACTCCAGCATGTGTCATTCCCTCTGATATTAATAGTTTAATGAATTAAGTCCTTGCTTGTACATCTCTGGGTGGGACACATCTAAATGCCCTCTGATGGTTTTTGGTTTGTAAGGATGCCTGTCATGACCCTGACTGCACCAAGATGGCCCGTATGGAGACAGGCAGCAGAGTGCCTTCGTTTTAATGCCCATCCTTCATCTCTCTAGACTTGCATCCAGCTTTCTTCTTGAGTTACCACTTAAAACCTGTTTTGAGCTGTCTGTGGACCACAGAAGACAGCTGTTAACCACAGCATGGCTGAGCTCTTCTCTAGCCAGGACCAAGAGTCTCAGTAGCAAGAGGATCAGTGCAGACATAGTAAGCAGGAAATCTGGAGAACACTTCTCTTGCTCTGGTCACTGGGCAAAGTACCTGCCTTTGGGACTTTCAGAAAAGAAAAGTCATTATAGAGGGGAGAGGTGAGATCCTTCAGTCAGGTGAGGTTCTTCAGTCTATCTTGCTTTCCTTAGAATAAATATTTCTGTTCCTGGAGGTGAAAGACTGCGGCCTCTGCTGGTGTCATGGGTCTCTCCATGTTTTGGATTGACTAGCCACATACTACAACTGTCAAAGCTTATTTTCTAACCATTGGGCCTGTGGGTTTGGAAATCTGACAGCTGTTCTCTTTGGTGGGTCTTGTTGCATTTCAAGCTTTCTGAGGGTTGCTGCTGAGTGAAGCTGGAGGTGCATTACTGACAGCCATCCCAGTGTGGCTGTGAGCACTGTCATTTCGGGGGTCCTTTCTTGCTGGCTGCCTGTAACAGAAGCTCTTCCATGCCTAGGGAAAAGCAGAAAGTAAACACCACCTTCCCTTGTAGCTGCCTTTTGAAATACATCCTTTGCTTTCTGCAGGCTTTTCTGAGGGTAAGTCAAATGTTCAGTAAGGCAGCAAAGAGGGGGCTGCAGAGGAGTTCAGTGTACAGAACCTCTCTTTTTGATAGCATGGTATTAGCTCTCCTGGGTCTCTGGAAAGGCATGAGATGTGCATTCACCTGCAGCATGGAGATGAGATGTGTTGTTGTTGTCATTTTCATCTGGCATTGTGGAAAATCCCTAATTCAAGAGCATGTGGCAGGTTCCCCCTGCAGAGAGCCACGACTGCTGGGATCAATGGTCCTGCAAGCAGGAGTACAAAACCATTAAGTGCAGCACTAGTACCAATGGTTCAGACTTGTTTTGATTGAGATGTAATTATTTATGGTTCTGTCCTTCCCTAACTCAGCCTCTTTGTCTTCTGCATGTCCACAGAGGTGGGAACAGAGACTGCAAGAACAAAAGCTGCGGGTAGCACGCAGTAAGAACCAGAACGCAGGACACAGCGGGCGGAGTGGAGCCCCAAGAACAACCAAGAACACCAACCCGCTGGTCAGTGGCCCCAAAAAAGCCATTAAAATGAGGAGTGGCCAGAGAGAAATTAACCCTAAAAGAGTATGAGTGTGAAGTTTCTCAGAGGAAAGACTTTGCTGCATGATGAGAGTCACCACCCGGCTCGGTCGGCATGTTTCAGTAATCCAGAACTCATGGCCTTAAAAACTCACAACCCTTTCTACATAGACATTTTTGCTGCACTTTTAAAAGTAAAGGTTTTCTTCTTCCTTTCAGGCCACTGCAAGCCATAGAGTGTAGGCTTGCTCTAATCCGTGGCAGGCATATTCAAGATGACTGACCTTTATCTTAGGGCTCTGATTTGCAGTTCTAGATAGATCTAGCCTTGGCTGCCAGAGGTTTTAACTCCTTATGCCGGTTGCCTGCCCTGCTTCCCTGCCAGAGGTTGGAGATTCGCTTGGGTGATGAAAGGTTGGGAGCTCAAATCTTACAAGGAGTGGCTGAGGGAACTGGGGTTGTTCAGTCCAGAGGAAAGGAGGCTCAGGTGAGCCCTTCTCACTCAACTACCTGAAAGGAGGTTGTAACAAATTGGGGGTTGGTCTCTTTTCCCACGTAACAAATGATGGGATGAGAGGAAACATCCTCACATTGTGCCAGGGAAAGTTTAGGTTGGATATTAGGAAAAATTTCTTCACCAAAACGGTTATCAAGCACTGGAACAGGCTGTCCAGGGAAGTGGTGGAGTCACCATCCCAGGAGGTATTTAAAGGATGCAGAGATGTGGTGCTTAGTGATGTGGTTTAGCGCTGGGTTAACAGTTGGATTCAATGATCTTAAAGGTCTCTTCCAAGCCAAACAGTGCTATGATTCTGACGGGCACCTCTTGTCTCCTCAGAAGGTGCACTGGTGTAGGAGTTGGTGAGTTGGTCTGCCAATTAGTCTGGTCAGCTGAGAGCTATGGCAGCTGAGGAACAGCAGAGGGATGGTAACCTCTGGCAAACATCTTGGGCAGCAACTGCTGCAGCTGCTGGAGCTGAATCTATCTGCTCTTTGGAATAGCAGCCCTTGCTCAGAGCATTCAGAAGCATAGTTTACCAATA
Organism: Indicator indicator; assembly: GCF_027791375.1. Classification (NCBI taxonomy): domain Eukaryota; kingdom Metazoa; phylum Chordata; class Aves; order Piciformes; family Indicatoridae; genus Indicator; species Indicator indicator. The sequence goes on from NC_072020.1 coordinate 1,814,221, forward strand.
AGCAGCTGGGTATGCATTATGTGATTCATTGTTATCTGTGTGCCAAAAATATGCTTACAGTGTTAGCATTTGATCTTGTGGGTTTGTGTAGCAAAAATGCATTGAAAGCAGACATTTTTTTTTTAAATTGTACTTCAGGCTGGCTTCTGTTGTTATAATTTCAAATGTATTTAAGCAACTAATTGACAAAAAAAATCAATATTTTTTAAAAGCACAGATTGAAGTGAATCAGATCTGTAGAATTCATAAAAGTAACTCTTATGTTTGCTATAATATAGCTTTGGTATGAAAACTGGAATGGAAGCATTATTCTAAACATAACTGACAGCTACTGTCCAGCATGAAAGAGAAGACAGAGCTCCCTGTGGCTCAGTCTTCATTTGGATAGCTTTTTATCCTTTGATCCCATATTTCTGAACCTTTTTCCCCATATCAAATAAAGAATTACACAAGGTTTGTCCCTATTCCTCAACTTCCCCAAACAACTGGCTGGCAGCAGCTTTGCTGATCGTGAAGGGAACATTTACACTGCAAAGGGTGACAAACACAGCAGATGCTTTTGTTTCAGTACCTGAGGAGGCCTGCAAGAAGGCTGGAGAGAGACTGTTTATGAAGGCTTGCAGTGACAGGATGAGGGGCAGTGGTTTGGAGAAGGCTCCAGGGAGACCTAATAGCAACCTTCCAGTACCTGAAGGGGGCTACAAGAAGGCTGCAGAGGGACTATTTGCAAAGGCCTGCAGGGATAGGGTGAGGTGCAATGGTTTGAAATTGAGACATAGATTGGATATGAGGAACAAGTTTTTTACCATGAGAGTGGTGGAACATTGGAACAGGTTGCCCAGGGAGATGGTTGGTGCCCCATCCCTGGAGATATTCAAGGTGAGGCTGGACAGGGCTCTGGGCAACCTGATCCAGTTGAGGATGTCCCTGCCCACTGCAGAGGGGTTGGACTAGATGACCATTAGAGGTTGCTTCCAACCCAGGTGATTCTGTAATTCTATTTATGTACTGAGTTTTACAGAACAGGAAGACTTCTGTGTAGGTTAATACTCAGTTGCTGCACACAAAATGACAGTTGGTCATTACAAGAATTCCAAGGAGATTCTCAGGTGTGACATTCAAGACAGAACATGCTGGAGTGATCTCTGTAGCAGCAGCAATATACTTGGTTATGTGCTGCTAACCTGAGCTGAAGGCATCAGTGCCAAGTTAGAATGCTTCAAAGAAAGGGACAGGAGGTGCTACACAAAAATAGAATCACAGAATTGTCAGGGTTGGAAGGGACCTCAAGGACCATCCAGTTCCAACCTCCCTGCCATGGGCAGGGACACCTCACACCAGATCAGGTTGCCCATCCAGCCTGGCCTTAAAAACTTCCAGAGAAGGGGCTTCTACCACCTCCCTGGGCAACCTGTTCCAGAATAATAGCAGATTGAGTAGTTGAAGGGGAAGAAACCCAACCCTGCATGAGCATTGGTTGAGTTTTCAGCAGTTGATTAAAATATGCAAAGGTCAGCATTTGAATGCAGCCCTTCTTGCTAATTCTGGGCAGATGAAGAACTCTACCTCTGTGGAACATCTGCTGAAAATGAGATCCAAAATTCAATCTAGGTGCCAGGAATGCTGAGCATGTATTGCATCTCTTGACTTCAGTAGGAACTGTGTGTGTTTGACATGTTTAAAGAAACAGACCACCAACTAAATACAGACTATAGATGAAATCTTCATCCTGTACAGTGAAATGGAAAAGCTGCAATCGACACCAAAGGAGGCAGAATTTCACTGCAGGTGACTAAGAAAGGTGAGTTTGAAAATGCTGAATTAACAAACATGATCCAAAAGAGCTGTGTGATTGGAAAGCTTCTGAAACTTTGTAGCAGGAGCTCTGAAGCTTTGATTGCCTGTTGATCCCAACTGAAAGCATACTGTGTCTATGGTTAGCTATTAAAAATGTATGACAGTCCTGTCAATGTGATGTTCAAATAGCAAACACCAAAGCTGTGATACTTCACTTCAACAAGGTCTATTGTGAACCTCACCAAGTGTAGTGTTTGTGCAAGGAAACCTTTGGGGCAGCTAGCTAGACTTCATAGCAACATTACATATTATTTTACAAATCTTAAAATAAAACTTTAGGGGTTTTGGGGGTTTGTTTTGTTTTAAAGCAGAAAAAAATGTAAAGATTCTTTTGTACAGAGATTTGTCACCATTCCTTCTGTAAGTTACTGTCATTGGACTGTGGGGGTTCCAGTAAGTTGGAATAAACGTTGATGCACCAAACCAGAAGTTTCCAAGGTCCTTGACATTTTAATGGGTCCTTTATGCTGACTTTCATTCTGATGTGGCAAAAATGCAGAAGGCAGAAAGGCAATAGAACAAAAAACTCGTGTTACAAAGAGCAGATGTGCAGACAGGGAGGATGGATCAGTTAGGTCGTGTGTTTTCCCAAATCTGTGTTTTCCTGCCCAATTCAACACTAAGAGAAGTCACTCCATTTTGAAAATCCCTTACGATGGTTAACTCTCTGTGACATCAAGTGCCAGCTGAATGCAGAACCGTGACATCCCTGCCCTCCAGCCCTCTGCCCATCACTTGTGAAGGTGTGAAGCAGATGTTGGAGCAGCAGTGGCTCTTGGAGCAGGTGAATGCATCCTCCCAGCTCCCCACTTAGCTTGCTCACACTTCTGTTCCCTTCCTCTTTCTGCTCACCTCGCCTGGTGCACATCCCTGGCCAGGTGTGATCACTGCTGTGTTGGTACCTCCCAGCACTGCAGTCAGGAAACCTTGCTCTAGCAGAGAGGGCAAAGAGCTTGCTGCTGGAGGAAAGTAATTACTGTACCTGTTTACAGCTGAAAACCAAACAGGCCAAAGTTTGAAGTATTAAATGTTTTTTTTTCTCAGATACAGTTGTCTTCCTACTGAGGGGCTTGGCATTTCCTTCATACAAAATAAAACCTGCCTGGAACACCCAGCAGATGGTTCTGGTGTGTTTCTTACTACCTCCCACACACATGTGCACAATTTGGTAAGAGGTGCTGTTGAATATCTTCACTGAATGTTCTACCCTCAGGTCCAAAAGATTGAAACCTGAAAAAATATTTATTCTAATTGGGAATAATTGGCACCCTTTTAGAAGCTCACTCTAAATGTAAATCAAAACTCTTTTATGAAACACATTTTGGAAAAAAAAAAAGCAAAAACAAACCCAAAACATCAATGGCCCTCCACCAAGACCTGAATGACCTGGTCACTTGAAATCAATTCAGCGTGGTGGTGACTTTGTACTTTTGTCCAATCACTGCATATAACTGAGAAATACTTCCTGTACAAATAAAAAGATTTTTCCAGTCCAAAATACTCAAACAGCTCTTTAAGTGTTTTATGCAGCATTGTAGCTTAGATTCCAAATGAATGAAACCTGAAAAAATATTGACTCCAATTATGCACAACCAACACACTTTTTTTTTTTTTTGGTTGTGCTTAGCAGTTGAATCTAAATGCACAGCTAAAGATGTTTACTCAACCAGATTTTTCTGGTAAACCACATCAGCTCTAATTATTAATTTTCAGAACAAATATAAACCTGTCAATAGGGGGTCAAACACTCAAAATTGTTCCCATTTACAGGAAGAAACCAATAGCTTGCAAGTTACTCATTTCTATAGAGGTCCACAACTTCTAATTAGAGCTAGTCAAGGCTCTATGGAAAAACTACATTTAACTTCAACTGCTGGCTCTGTATTTCCTGTCACATCTCTGAAAGTAGCCATCAGCCTTATTGGAAGGTGAGACAGAACTTTGAACTTTGTTTGCTATGCAGTAAATTCAGGGGCTTCAGGCAATCAATATTGGGCTGGCTTTGGTTGTTGCTGGCAGAAGGCTTGTGGATGAACCAGTATAGCATAATAAGCACAGAGGGAAGCATCTGGATAGGAGGACATACTCCTTTCTAGATCTGGATGATAATATTAAGATCAAACCCCACAAGCACCTCAAATATGTCAGTCTGTCTTACAGAGAGAAGGGTAATGTATGCATCAGAGTGGTGGGGAGGTGCCCCAAACAGACCCTAAGTATGGATTCCTTCTGGTTGCAAACTCTGGTTTGTAGATACTCAGAGCACATCATTGTTTGTCCTCTGAGCAAGGCAATCAGAAAACTTCAGCATTCACTCACAAAGAACTGTAGATAAAGGGAACAGAGATGTGCAAGGTCTGACCTGCCCATGTGTGTATCTTGTTCAGCAGTCAGAGCAAAGGCAAACCACCACAGTGGTACACACCCACAAGCTGATTGACTCCATCTTCTTGGCAGGGAAAAAGCTTTTCCCCCACTTCTCTTATTTTATTATGCAGTAAGTCCCTACAAATACTCATTACAATCAGACACACTAATCTTTCTTGAACAGGATTTTGAGATTTAGAACTGGTTTGTTTACCATTCTAAACCAAAACACATCTTTAATATAGACTTAGTGTCCGATTATGATTTCTTTAAAGTTCCTAAACAAGGAAATACGTGGTCTGTTGTACAAATAAACATGGCCCTGTGGTTCTATTCCTCTCTGCTGGGACAGAAATCAGAGGAATAATTATGTTATCTTTTGTTAGTGTTGGAAGAATTTTCCTCACATCACTGCCCCAGTTAATTCGACGCCGAACCACGAGATACTTTATAAATAAACGGTCATGAAGGTCACATTCTCTCTTGATCTGGCCTTTAGCTATGGGGAAAAGGACAGAGCCAGATTTGAAGGCAGAGGAGTTCTGTCAATTTAACTGCAAGATTTTCATCTGTGATACTCAAGGAGTTTGCTGGAGCAGAATCCTCCTACCTCTGTAAGTGCAAATGCTTGCTGGTCCCACTAGGAGTGCTCACATTCTTGGAAGTTACATCCATGTCTATGTCACAGTAAGAGGAAGACGAGTGGATGACAGCCTCAAGTGTGTGTAAAATACCTAAATGTTGAGCTAAACCTTCAATAAGACAAAGTAATATTTTAAAATATTGGCAGGTTTTCAATGACCATGGTTTTGAATGTTCAATATTTTGACATTGTGCAACAGGCTGTAGCTCAAAGATACAAAACCTTCATGAATCTGGATCCCTTCACCAGCTGACTGAAACAGATTTTTATTGTCTTGAAATGTATCTCTTAAATTCCTCCTTTCCCAAGCTGCTAAAAGACACTAAGGGCAAGGACATATTTAGGAGAAGAAACATTAATAAGTTGGATGTTCCCACATTTCAAATTGGGTTTGGATATTTGTGCCACAGGAAGAAACACTGTCCTAGATTTATGCATTTCCATGTTAGCTACTGGATCACTTTAAGCCAAGCACCAAGCAGGGGTCATAACAAATGCACATGAACATGTGAAGCCTTCAACATCTAATAGTTAAACCAAACTGAAGGAAATCTATATTGATTAAGAGTGATGCAGTGGAGGATGAGGAATGGTTAAACAAGTGATAACTCAGGATATAAAATCATATCACACTTAGGCTACTGTTCTCCTACAGCTAACTGAAATTTCTAAGACCACAATAAAGGCAATAAGTGACCCAGAGCATTCCAAACCTGTGTATGGTGCCTATCAAACTATTTGCTTGTCAACTTCCATCAGAAGTTTCACAAGACAAAGACATTTTGCCTTTTTTGGGTATTTCTGCTGCTGGCAAGAAATAATCCCATCTAAACTTTCAACACTGGATTTGCCCCACTGGTAGAGAAGGCAGCAAAGATCTCAGGAAATGAGCTGAGGTGTCTGAAATTGCCCTACTCAGGCCTTTTCTAAGACTGCTTCACCCAGAATACTCAGAGTGCTGAAATACTGCCAGAAAGAACACTTTTAATGGGTTTTTGAAGTAAAAGACAAGCCAAAGAACATACAGCCCTTCTGAATATGCTTCTCAGAACTCACTTCACCAAGGTGACATGTAAATTCTTCACTAATCACAACTTCCTCCAGGCTAGCTAGCCTCCAGTCAAGTTTATGGCAGTAAAGCAACTGTAGGTGAAAACAGGCCACCAGGAGAACGCTCAGTCCAACTTCTACTGGAGCAATGTCTACAATAACAAATGCCCCACCACAGCAGCAATATTTGTCAGGAAGCTCTTTATAACAACTGGTTGTATTAAATAAATAGGAACAAGAACAACAAAAAACCACGAGAGAAAGACTCTGGACTTTACACTTATTATCAATACCATTAAGTAAACTAATTGAATGTCATTCTTTAATACCTCAGCTTCCAACAGACTTGGACAGCAAAAGTGAGAATGTATTAGCTACAAAAGAATTTTTGTGTTCTTTACAAAGCCCAGCCAAATTAGACTCAAACAGGACAGAAATTCACCAGTTTGGCAGGAAGGTAGATGTCAAGAGTAGCTCTCATGTAAGAGCTGTCTTTGTTTTACTGCATCTGATATATCTGAATTGAGTAGATGGAGTGGAAAGCAGCTTCTAGTTTATTATCCTACCTGTGAGTAGGATTATCCTGCCTGTGAGTGCTAGAAGATGTTTAGGGAAAGGATAAATAAACAATGCAAATGCTTTTCAGGACCTGAGGGAACCAATAGGCCTTAAGAGCTCTGGGCAGTTTCCAAGTGGGATGCAAACCCATACTGTTGGCCAACAGGCCCAGGAGCTGGATTTAGCCTCACACTAGGGCTTAATCCTTTCCTGTTTCAGGAATACCTGTCTTTGGCCCTCTGGCCTGTTGTTCCTGACTGGGACCCTGTTCTATATCTGGTTCATTATTTGCTTTACATAAGATTGCTGATGGACAAGGCTACTCAGTCCTGCATGGATGCTGGTCTGGTGAGGACACAGCATGGCTTCTGGCCCCTTCTCCCTTGTGGAGCATTCCCAAACTCACTGCTGCTCCCTGACAATGTTGTAGCTGTGCCTCCATGACCTTTCAGCATTTCTCCTTTGCACGCTCCCTGAGCTGGAAGACTCAATCCACATCACAGTAGACTTGTCATTAGCAGTGTTTTAATGACCTTCCTTGACCCTGTTTTTTAAGGTAATTATATACAAAACACCTTAGACTCCTAGAAATATCAGAAAGGCAAAAAATCTGCTAGAATGATAAAAGAAAAACTATCTCCTAAGCATACATAAAGCAATCATTACTCCTATCAACCTTGTAGCAGCTACTACTTGTTACATGGACATGCTTTGCAATATGGCAAAGCTGATAAAAAAAAAATGGATGGAGCTTGGAGGGACATGTGTGTGTGTGTGTGTGTATAGGATCTTAAATAGGTGGATAAATGGGTGGATAAATCCCTCTAATGACATGAATATCACATTTCAGAGGTGGCACTTAGTTGTTCAGTCTATATCAAGCTCTCCAAATACGCACTCAATGCTTTTCAGGGCGTGCTCTTGAGTAGACGATCCATGAACAGCATTGGACAAAATATCCCGAGCAAAGCGAGCTCGAATGGATTCAGGAAAGTTCTCTTTTGCCACTTCTGGGTCTGTTGGACCCATTAGATTCCTCCACTCTTCAACAGCATTTTCCTTCGTCAAGATCATTACCACTGACGGACCCCTGTGAAATCACAGAATCACAGAATCAACCAGGTTGGAAAAGACCTTCAAGATCATCAAGCCCAACCTCTCACCCAACACCATCTCATCAACTAAACCATTGCACCGAGTGCCTCATGCAGTCTTCTTTCAAACACTTCCAGAGATGGTGACTCCACCACCTCCCTGGGCAGCACATTCCAATGGCCAATCTCTCTTTCTGGGAAGAATTTCTTCCTCACATCCAGCCTAAACCTCCCCTGGCACAGCTTGAGACTGTGTCCTCTTGTTCTGCTGCTGCTTGCCTGGGAGAAGAGCCCAGCCCCCACCTGGCTACAGCCTCCCTTCAGGTAGTTGTAGAGAGCAATGAGGTTTCCCCTGAGCCTCCTCTTCTCCAGGCTAAACACCTCCAGCTCCCTCAGCCTCTCCTCACAAGGCTGTGATCAATACAAGGAAATCAATACAAGGAAGCTCTCACACTGTCCCAAGGTGCAGACTGATCATGAAGGGTTGTGATAAGCATTATGCTGCCTGAATTTTATTAAACTGTTTATATTTTAAACTTTGTTTCTGAGTGGTTTTTCTGGTGTTTTGTTTTGGTTTGTGTTTTAAGACAATATCCTGTGTTTGAAAGCCAAAAGGATTTTAATGGATCAGCTATGTGGATTTGGACTCTTTTGTCCCCATAGTTTCTGAAGCAAGATCACAGAATCATAGAACGGTCTGGGTTGGAAGGGACCTCCAAAGGTCATCTTGTCCAACCCCCCTCTGCAGTAAGCAGGGGCATCCTCAACTTGATCAGGTTGCCCAGAGCTAATACACAGTGTTTTATCAACAGCTATACTAACAATATTATGAGAAAGAGATTTGTCCTACACGGGTAGAACAAGGATTCCTTCAGAATTTGGGCTTTGGGAGGGAAAAAAAAAAAGTCCTAAATAAAGGTCACCATCCCTAAGTTTGGAAAGAATTTTAAATTGGGCTTTTGGAGGAAAAAAAAAAAGTCCTTAAATAATGGTCACTATCCCTAACTTTGGAAAAAATTTTAAATCTTCCTTTTGAAAGGAAGAACATTCCAGGCTAGAAGCCACTCAACCTGCCAAGAAGAATGAGAGTATAAAATCTTTAGCCTGTTCTGGGTGCAGCATGTTTTGTTAGCACTGTAAATTCAAAGTTTGCTTCATAACAAGGCACTTACTCAGTCATATAGTTGACTAGCTGCTCAAAAAAGGGTTTTCCTTCATGATCCTTATAAAACTGTGCAGCCATTTCACGAGTTAAGGCTTGTTCTTTAATCTTTGAGATGGTAAATCCAGCATCTTTCACTTTTTGCATGATGTCATCTAGGAGAATAACAAGCAAACTTGTTCTTCATTGAAAAAACCCACCCAAACTTTAAGTTTCAAATAAAACTAGATGCTTTAAAAAATAATAAATAAATTTTAAAATCACCAATATCTATTAAAATTCTACTTCAAATATTTAACAGTCATGGAGAATATAACAAACACTTCAAGAATCTTCTAAAATACACAGAACTCATTGTCATTGTATTAATCTGTCCCTGTGCAGGTGACCAACCCAGACTGGTATAACCATACCAGGACTGGTATAACTTTACCAGTAGCATTCACTACTGTTTCTTACACTGGGCAGAATGTGGACTGTAGCTGAAATGTTCTACCACACATCAGCTGGCCTGTTAAAATCAGTGTGGCTTGATAGAGGAGGGGAAGAAAGACTCACAAAATTTAGTGATAAATTAACATTAGAAAGATTATTGGAATTTGTTAGGGCAGGAAGGAAGAATGCCCAGAAGAGGCTGTGGATGTAGGGTTTGGAAACAGCAGCAGCAAAAATCTTTCAGGTAAGATTCCAAACTGTACACAGTGTTCTTTCTGCTTTGACCTTTCCTTCTCATTCTCTTTGTCTAAATGGCAAGTTAAACCAAGGATGGGAATGCATCTAATTGAGCAATGATCCCTTCTGAGCCAATAGAGATACCTGGTTCATGAATTTGGGAAGACTCTCTCCTTTGACTTAGGAGGCTACTGGGCAGTTAGGCTGCACAAGTGTCTGGCTTTTACACAGTTTAACTTAGCTAGGAACTCTCTCACTTCAATTCACTACTATTCTTGGGAAGAGCAAAGGAAATGCCATATCTGAGACCTCAATAAGACCTGTAAGTATTCCCCTGCATGGAAAATGATTTCAGAGAATAAAAAGAAGGTATCTGACACGAAATTCTGCCATTCACACTGCTAAGATTTTGCAGAAATCACATCACAGGCCATACTTTCTAGACCACTTACCTTTGTGCTCTCTAGCAGCATCAGGTTTGATTAGTGCCAGAGTATGCTCCTGAGGGAAGAAGAACTGCAGTTCCTTCTGAGCTTCATGAGGTGTAGAACTGCCATGCAGCTGACTAATAGGTACATTCTCCACTGCATACATGGCTCGCAAACTAAGAGTCATTAATAGAGTGAAGTTACTGAGAGGAATAGCAATTAGGGAGTCAGCGTTGGCTGACCTTCACCCAGAGAGTAGAAGGTAGTGTTGATCTGATAAATGATCCCACTGTAGGAAAAGGAAGCCTTCTTTGTCTACAAAAACAATAATCAACTTTTTAACTAAGTGCCTGAAATGTGAACACCTTCCCCCCTGCTCTCATCTCCTTCTATTTCCAACATAATTACAGTTCTTTCTTAATGAAACAGCAATTCTGTCAACAACAGGTAAGATATCCCAGCAATTGCTTAGCACATTATGATAAGCAGATGAAAATAAGGTCTTCATTTAGAAAAGATGTAGGAGAAACTTAGTCACACATAAAATATTCTACTGATGCATTAGGCTGAGAAAAGAGACATTTAGCCTAGAGAATAGTTGTGCTATGTCAAGGGAAAAATTAATCATTCAGTCATAGAATGGTTTGGGTTGGAAGAGACCTCCAAAGGTCATCTAGTCCAACCACCCTGCAGTCAACAGGTACATGCTCCACTAGATCAGGTAGTGCAGAGCCTTGTTGAGCCTGACCTGGGGTATCTCCAGAGATGGGACCTCAACTATCTCCCTAGGCAACCTGCTCCAGTGTTCCACCACTCTCATGGTAAAGAACTTGTTCCTAACATCCAATCTAAATCTGCTCTTCTCTAGTTCCAAACCATTTGCCCTCATTCTATCCCTACAGGCCTTTGTAAACAGTCTCTCTGAAGCCTTCTTGCAGGCATCCTTCAGGTCCTGGCAAGCTGCTATTGGGTTTCCCTGGAGCCTTCTCCAGGCTGAACACCCCCAGCTCCCTCAGCCTGCCCTCATAGCAGAGGTGCTCCAACCCCCTGATCATTTTTGTGGCCTTTCTCTGGACCTGCTCCATCAGATCCACGTCCTTCCCGTGCTGAGGGCTCCAGAGCTGGCTGCAGTACAGGTGAGGTCTTACCAGAGCAGAGCAAAGTAAGACACATTTTTTTTTCTCTGACTCAAGAGATCACCTTTCATCTCAATACCCTTTTTTAAACTCAGCTTTTCATCATGTTTAGCAGCCATTATTTCTCCAAACAGTGCATATAGTTTCTATGTGTACTACATAATTTCTTCCAAGTCTAGCAACCTGCAGAAATATGTCTGTGTTCCCAGATGATGGCACTGTAGTTACACCAGTTGGAATGTGGTATGCATCCAGATGAGGAATGTGAATACAAATTGAAAGCTGTGAGTGATACTGGCTGAAGTATTACCTCTCTGGATTTTCCTTCTTAGCCTCTTCAACAGTCTTTGGGCCTAATAAATCTCTCCAGTGTGCTACAGCATTTTCTCGTGTTAGAGCAAGTACAAGAGTTGGACCACTGTAAAATGGGAAAAATGGCATTAAAAAAACCCAAAACAACAACAAAACCCCCACAAAATGCTCTGCAATTTGTAAAGGTAATTGGAAGTTTTATAATCCAGGCTAGGAAAACAAGATCTAGTATTAGAGGACTTTAAAACCCATGTGTTTGAACAGCTACAGACTGAAAAAAAACATATGGGGCTTAGACAGGGATTTAAATTTTGGTGGTACTGAATGTTAGCACAACAGCAAGAATGTCACAGAATTGAGGAATGTCTTTGCTATTAGATAGAAAAATGTTAATCAACTCCTAAGTTTTCCTCCCAGCGATATCCCAGCTTCATATGAAGGCACTATGGAAACATGATTTCTTTTTCCTCCCCAAGAAATCCAGCAGACAGCCTGGATGAGGATTTCAGAGCTCTCCCACAGACAATCTCAATGCAGCTTCCAGAGCAGAGCACAACTGGTGTCACCCAAAGCAATGAAGCTGACCACTGACTTCAACATCATACATACACATCTAAAACCCCTCTATCTATTTATCTGCTCTGCTTGGGAATGATCTCATTATCTGCAGCTATCTGATCCTGATTTGAGTTTTACTAACCCCCCAGGTACATGGGTGTCTTGTAGCCATGTATTCATTATGAAAATGTCAGTCATCTTTACAGATCCCCAGTGTCCCTTTTCACTCAGTGTACCTGGTCATTTGCTCTAGAAGGACTGGGAAGTAGTCTTGGTCTACGTGCTCTTTATAAAACTCACGTGTTTGCTCTTCAGTTAGCATTATTTCTTTCTGCATTGCTATTTCAAAGCCATCATCCTTTATTCTTTGTATGATAGAATCTGTTGAATATATCGAAATAATTCTAAGTTGCCATCCAGTCATTAATGTGCACACTTGTGAAGAAATCACATGGACTTCCCAATCGTAATGTTGCTTTTGGTTTTTTTTTACAGGTGAATTAATTTCCTAACTGAAGAACAGAAAACTAATTTCAAGCAACTTCTAGAGGGCTTCAGTAGCTGCCTGGACACTCATGATGATCACCTCCCTAATGCTTTCTCTCACTTCAGAAACACAGAATCAGAATCACAGGAAACATTCAGTTGGAAGAGACCTCCAAGCTCATCCAGTCCAACTTTTGACCCAGCACTGAAGGGTCAACACCAAACCATGTCCCTAAGTGCCAGCTCCACACACTGCTTAAACACCTCCAGGGATGGTGACTCCAGCACTGCTCTGGGCAGACCATTCCAGTGTTTGGGAATCTCAGTAGGAATTGCTGATTGAGAAGTATGAGATGTGTTCCTATCATCAAAAGAAGGTCTAAGGATTTTGAATAGGTGGATATTCACCTACCACTCTTTGATTCTGCAATTCTAGAACCATTCCATCCAAATACCAAACCTAAAGATGTTCTTGAAGAGAAAGCATCCCAAGCAATAAAAGTCTTGACATTTGCATTCTCAATAGATCAAAATCATTAACCATGCAACTTTTTTCTCACAAGGATTGCTCTTGACTTAATGCTGGGGAAACAACACAACCTAAGAGCATTTTATTAATAGAATCAAATTTTTATAATTTAAAATATGAGATCTTAGGTAGAAAATGTAGTTATTGACACTTACTTCGTCTTTCCTTTAAGAGACAAGGTCTAATTAAGGCCAAAGTCCTTTCAACTTTGTGGTCTGCCTTCTTTGCATCAAAATTTGGGAAAAAGAAGGCAAGTTGTCTGCTGGCATCTTCTATGCTGTCTTGCACATCACAAATATTTAGTATGCTCTCTGCTTCTTTCAGCCTAATGAAACACAATACTGAAGTCACTGCATGTGTTGTGTTAACAGTTGTCTTCTTGAAGATGCACTTTCTTCAAGCTTAGTGAAGCATAAGAATAGAACTAAGTTTTTATTAAATTCATGACTAAAGCAATGTTTCTGAGAAGAGTATTATTAATCTTCTCCAAAAGTGCCTTGTCCTGTGCTATGAAGGAGAAATCTCAGTCGTGCAGCTTTTCTAATCCTCCTCTAGCTTATTCACAGAATCACAGAATTATCAGGGTTGGAAGGGGCCTCAAGGATCATCCAGTTCCAATCCCCCTGCCATGGGCAGGGACACCTCACACTACAGCAGGTTTCCCAGAGCCACATCCAGCCTGGCCTTGAATAATTCCAGTGATGAGGTTTTCACCACCTCCCTGGGCAGCCTGTTCCAGTGTCTCACCACCCTTGTGGTGAAGAACTTCTTCCTAACATCTAATCTAAATTTCCCTTCCTCTAGCTTGGATCCATTCCCCTATACCTATCATTACCCAACACCCTAAAAAGTCCCTCAGCAGCTTTCCTGTAGCCCCCTTCAGATAATGGAAGGCCACAATAAGGTCTCCTCAGAGCCTTCTCTTCTCCAAACTGAACAACCCTAACTCTCTCAGCCTGTCTTCATAGGAGAGGTGCTCCAGCCCTCTGATCACAGAATCACAGAATGTTAGGGGTTGGAAGGGAGCTTAGCATACTTCAGGTGTCCCTTGGACTCCCTTGGGCCACATCTACACTTTTCCAGCAGACACAAGAGTAAATATGGACAGAGTGCAATGCTTAGTTGGGCAATGATGGTGGTGAGCTAGTATGAAGTGGAATTGCACAAGCTTTGAAGTGTGGCACTGTTCCCATTTGTCTGCCAACCCATTCAAGAGTGGTTCAGAAGCAGCAAGAGGTCAGTGTCCTGTGCTTGTCGCCTTTGTCTGGGAAGCATGGAGTTTCTAGGTTCCCACAGGAACTACAGATGCATCTCTTTGGTGGTCTTATGAAGGACCATGCCTGCCTACTCCCTGGACCCTATGAAAATGGGCACCTGAGAATGTACCTTGGTATAGGGTGAGCTCTGAATATGTTAACCACATCACCTGTGCAGGTTTTCACTGGTACTTACCTGTCTGGACTCTCAGCTTTGGGCTCATCAGGCACACTCTCACTTGGTTCATCTAGTTCTTTCCAGTGAGGAATAGCACCACTTGCTTTTTTTTTTGTGATTGCCAGAATGTGGCATGGTCCACTCAGCATGAACTGAACAAAGTCCTCAAAATCGGGCTAAGAAACAGATGTTTTCCATATGAATTGCAAGAAATCTGAGTTTATAATCAGAAATGAGATGGCCATCTGTGATAAAGGAACTCATCAATTTCTCTTCTAAAATTGCATTATCCTACGTTATTCAAAGACCTGTCAAATTGTTTGGGAATTCTTTTAATCAATCATTTGAGACAACAAAATTATAAAATGTCCAAACCAAAATTAACTAAACCAATTTGTTGTGTTTTTAACTCCTTCAGTTTCAACCTGCAGTCTTAGATATTTTCATCAGACAATAACTTTGGAAGCTGTTGGTTTTAATTTTTTTCCCATAAAGACGACTTATTTTCACCTCTGTTTCGAAACTTTGTATAAACTCAAGTCCTGGGTTTTGAACACAAATCCTGGCTTTGCCAAAACCAAGCTCTTCACTTCCTTATGAGCTTTCCCTGTTACTTCCTTTCTAAACCACAGTGCAGCCACCTGGTGATTACTAGCAGATTTCCACATTCTCTGTCTTCAGTAGGAATCATCTTGCCTCACTCTCATTTGGAATGCTGCAAGAACACTTTCCCAGCTTCTTGGTTTGATTATGCCAATCGTTTCATTGATCCCTTCCATTAGTGTCACTAATAACATCAAATTAATTGTCTGCATAGAATTCCAACCGCTGTCTTATGCAGATCTTAAACAGAAGGAGGTAGAAATATTTGCTGAACAGATTCAGATCCTTCTGTAGAGTCAACTTTCAGTGTCATATTGCCAAAGCACTTAAAATATCCAAATGCTGGTTGCTAGACCACTGTCATTTAATGATGACCAGCATGATTTCATTGTTTTCTTGAACTTTCTGTCGGTCCTTAACTATTTGTTTCCCTCTAATACAGAACAAGGGCAGAAAAATAAATTTCAATGGAGATGCTCTCTTTTTGCCTGTGCCCCTGCTTATTCCTTTTACTATCCTGTGATAAAAGAGGAAAAGTTGCAATACACACAATCTCTGGATCTATTTGATGCATACTATCATATAGATGACAGTTACTTTTGGGTTTATGCTACATTTCAGTCTGTATTTAGAGTCACAACTAAAACTCTTACACATTCTTGATAACAGGAAGAACTTCAAAATCTTTTGGTGGACTTCAGTATAACTCAGTTGGAATGTTAGAGTGCTACCAAGCCATACATTTGGATGAGTAAGTAAGAAAAGAGTGATACCTCTCTATTTTTTTCCCCTACCTACTAATTCTATATTAATTCAGTTCCTCAGCATACTGAAAACATACAAGATCTGCACACACAGATAACTACAACAATGTTTTACTTCTTCATTTTGTTCAGATTTTCAGTTTGGTTTTACCTGGTCTTTTTTCTGGGCATAGAAGACTCTGATTTGTTCGTCAGTTAGCATTTTCTCCTCTGCTGCTTCAATGCGAAATCCTGCACCTCTAATCTGCAATTATTTAGTTATTACTCAGCAGCATTTGAAAATGGATATATACAAAATCATAGGTTATTGTAAATCTAAAGAATTAACTTCACCACCACTGTCTCCAGTTCTCATTTCTATTGCAAATGTGGCAGAAGGGCACTTTTCTGTTTGCAGAGTTCATGCCACTGATCAGCACAGTACAAACTAACGCCATCCCTCATCTACTGTCGTAAAATATTGAAGCAGTAACACCAATCTGAACATCATATTATTTCAAGTCAAGATTTTTGTGTTCTTATCATCCTCATCAGAAAAGCATTAATACGTCTTGTTCTAAAACCTGGGCATAAATCTTGGATCTACTTAATCTTATGTCTCTTAACCAAACAGGATGAATGAACCTTTCCAAATTCTGTCTACCTTTCGTTTAATTTCTTCTACATGTCCCTCTAAAACATCATCAGGTTTTATGATTCCAACAGAATATCTAACTGTTTCTTCTGGAAAAGGAAAAAAAAATGTCAATTAATACACTGATTAAAACAAACATGCAATTTATTTTTCAGTTATTGGCAAGTGGGTCTCCCCAAATAAATTTCCCATTTTATCATTGAGACCACTGAACAGTGGTTCCAAACCTTTAAATTACTACTGCACTTGAAACATGTCTTTGAGTGCAGGACTATCTTTGGCTATTCCTGGAATCCACATCCCTGATCAATCACTGGTGTTTGGGGTAGTAAGACAGAGAAATGGATCATACAGAGGGTTTGTAATACTGTGCTACAAGGCCTCATAGGATTTGTGAGAGAAAAAAGAATAGGCTAAAGCAATGGTCATGACTATATCAATTGAAACATACAATAAAGAAGGCATCAAGAGAAAGGAGAATAGACTCAAATTAATCCATGCCTATGATATAATGCCTTCTCACAGGAAAAAAGGTAAGATCAAGGAGAAGCTGGAGGAGTTTATTCCATTTCAACCTTGCTGAATGGAATCCTGTGCCTCTATGAAGCCACCGGAAGCTTCAGCAGCCACAGATAACAAGAATAGAAAATATATAAGTCCCAGTTCATGTGAAGCCTGAGATAAATCATAGATATGGGATTCACAAGCTGGATGGTGCTTTTTTGGTGCTCTTATGCGAGTCTGTTCTTTATTTTTTTAAATCCAGTCTTCTGAGAGTTAATTAAAAAACAATCTGAGACACAAGGCATGCCAGTGCTTCACATGAACTCTTCCGGTCCTCTCTGGTTGTTCCTGTAGAACATCCAAGGTTTAACAAACAGCACTTGAACTAAAGTGCAGCACTGACACAGGGGCTGTGTAGAAGTGACTTTCAGGCACTAGTTTTACACAGGAAGGTTCCCTGACACATAGCACTGCTGCTGTGTGCCAAGGACATGAAGGTTGCCAAAGGTGGAGGCAGGGGTGAAAATATTACTGACAGTCCAATATCTTAATTTCTTCAGAAGAAAGAGTCTTCTCAGTTTGATATCCTCAGTCATAGCCTCTCATATTATGAAGTCAAAAGAAGACCTGTAAATGCTGTACATAATTCTTGATCAAACAACTCAAAAGACATTTGTTTTTTTCTTTCTGTTAGCATTTCTAAAGCCAAATATATTTACCCTCAGGTACATTCTCTTCAACACTCTCTTCTGATGATTTCTCCTCTAGGAAAACAAGTTCATCTACCTAAACCAATTGCAAACAGAGCAGAAGTACACCACCAGTGCAAAGTTACAGTCAAACAGCAACCAGAACTTTATGACACTTATCTTAAAGTAAGAACATATTTGGTATCCTGGAAAGGGAGAAATTCTGAGAAAGGCCCATGGCTTAGTTTGATTTTCCTGAACTGAGCTGTGGTTTGTTCTAAGTTGCCTTTTACTGTAAGCAGAGTTCTTTGATCTCCATTTTCACTCAAAGCAAACAATGAGACATGACTATTTGCCATGTTTCCATTTGTTTCACGTGATGCACTAAGTTAGAGCTGAAAAATACTCAGGCCTGAAAGAAAACACCATGACTAAAACCTTTACGTGCTAGTGACATTTTGTCCTCCTTTCCATTTCTTACTCTGTAAATGTAAGTCTGTGAATTTAACTTCATCTTAAGATGAAGTTTAACAGAAATTTAACAGAAATTAAAAAGGAAAGCAACCCCCATGACACTGTACTTTTAAGAAAAAAACAACCAATCACCCAAAACTGAAACATTACCAAACCCACTATGATAGGCATTGAGAGAAGCTATGTAAGTGTAATAAAAATACTCCTTTATATCTAAGGGTCTGTTTTGTGAGTACCTTGGTGTGTTCCTTCTGTCCAGCTTCAATTTCCCTCTCTTCCTGCACCAGCTCTGTTATTTTCTTACTTATAAGAGGAGCATTTACACCTCTCACTATTGCAATAATTTTACCATTCTGTAAGAGAAAATTACACTCTTGATGAGTCCTTGCCACTTACTTTATACATTCACTTGAGGTTTGGAACATACTGTATCTTGCTATTTGTTCCAGCAGCAGGACCATTTCCTATGCCCACTGAAGTGAGTACTAAATCTACTACTGCCTCTGCTTGTTCAGAAAGAGCCTTTCTTGCTTTAACTTCCTCTCTTCTTCCTCTACCTAATTTTCTGTTCATCTCTGGGCTCAGCATTAATAGTACAGGCAGAAGTAAATGCAAGTGTGGAATTTATTAGCTCTTAATTTCTACAACCTGGACTTTCTATCCTTTTATTTACACCACATTTTGCTGTGTGCTCTACCACACTCAGGAGCATCACAGAGAACCTGTGATCAAAGGTAGTGCTGGCTTCAGTTGGCAACCATTTAAAAGACATGTAGACATGGTGCTGAGGGGTATGGTTTAGTGGTGACCTGGTAGTGCTGGGTTAACAGTTGATCTTGATGATCTTAAAGGTCTCTTCCAACCAAAACAATTCCATGATTCAGATTCAAACCTGAAAGTGTCTTGAAAGTATCATTGTTCTTTGCCCACCACCTCCTAAGTGAGCAGGGGAGAATGAGGAGAAGACTCTGTTCATATACATTAGTGAGAGATAATAACTATTAATTTTGATGATTGCTCAAGTGTGAAAAACAATTTTGTTTATCTGAAAGACCTTAAAGTGGCAGGGAATATAAATTCTTTTTCCCTGAGGGAAAGTGTGCATAAAATAATCGTTTCAGTGTAGCCACACATATAATTTTAATGTGAGAAAACCCTGGAAAACTTGCATGGGTTTCTCACTGAGTAATTACCAAAACTGTGGCTACCCCAAATCTTCTGTGGCTCTTTGTTCAGCAGCCACAACAAAAATGTTCTTCAGAACCACAGATTCAGGGCATTGGAAAAAGCCTCAAATAAACAATGCTTGATTGTGTGATCCTACATACAATAAAATACAAAGACATGATTTATACAGCTTTACATTATTTTAAATTTCAGGCAAAAGTAGGCAGCACAGTAAAAGAAACTGGTGGGATGTACTTACAACACAAAAAAGAAATGTAGGTTCACAGGTATTCCTAAATGACTGCAGAGTTGGAATGCTGTCAGCCTCTGCCTGAAGTAAGATGAGGAAGAGTACTTATATAAGTGTATGTACATAGCATATATATAAACATTATTATATATATTAGATACTTTTTATATATGTCTATAAAAACTTTTTTGCCTGCAAGAAAGCTGTAGTCTTGTATACTCTGGTGTTACACACTCAAAGTGCAGTCTTATATGCAATTAGCAGTCCTTATGGCACTGGTGATGAACAAACTGATTTAGTACCATGGGATTGGCCTCCCTTCCTATTTCAGCAGCTAATCATGGGGAAATATTTCATCTTAACACTGCTTTCCAAGGTAGGTTATAACAACATACATAAATCAAGAGGTCCATGCAGTCATAGATGGCACAGGTTGGAAAGGACCTCAGAGATCATCTACTCCAACCTCCCTGCCACGGGCAGGGACACCTCTCAACTAGACTTGGCCACTCAAGGCCTTGTCCAAACAGGTCTTGAACATCCCCAGGAAAAAGGCATCCACAACCTCCCTGGGCAGCCTATGCCAGAGTCTCACCACACTTGTAGTGAAGTACTACTTCCTAAAATCCAGTCTAAACCTACTCCCCCTCAGCTTCAAACCATTCCCCCTTGTCCTATTATGAAAAGACAGAAGAGATTATTCACTGTGTTGATTGTCTTTGTAACATGATTAGTGCTATGAAAGCATTTGAGATGACCTCTGAACATGACTGCCTGCTCTTTTCTGCATAAACAATAGCTGTATTTTCTGGAAAAATGCTTGATTGGGCAACTGAAAGTTTTCGGTAACATGAACAAAGATGAGCCTGGTCAACAGCAGAGGAAATCAATCTGTGAAAGAAACTCATCTACTTTAAATATGATCTCTACCTGCTATTTTGTGCTGCTAGTGTAGGGGAATATTTTTACTGTTACAGTTGTGTGATAATTTATTTTTCAATTCCCCATTTTTGCTCTCTTAAAAATGAAATGCAAGGGAATACTTGGGCAAAAGTTGCAATGGCATTTTTTCAAGGATGTGAGAATTTTATATGTGATAAACCGTAACGCAGAAAGTTAAAACTCAGAATCGTATAGCCTGACTTTGGGATGTTTCTGCACTCTCAGCAAGGGACATAAAAGGCAGCTGATAGCCCACAAATTTCCATTTCAGATCCTTTCATATTTATTATGATTTCTAATCTACCTTGAAACAAAGGATATCTATGTAAAAAGAGGCAGCAATTAGGCCAAAATTCTATCAGCTTGGTATAAGGGCAGTAAAGTGAAAGCTTTCTGTATGCAGACAGATAAAAAAGGATATACTTAAAATAAAATGTAAACCATATTCCATACAGAATGTGCATTCTTACCACTGCAAAATGCAACACATCATCTTCACTGAACTCATTCTGCAGTTTTCTGAACAAGCTCTGCACAGCTTTGCAAGGACCACACCAAGCCTGATACACATCTATTACTGCAATGGAATGAAAACCAGCTGACCTGAGGAATTTACAACATCAGATATATTCATAAAGGTGGGGGAGCAGTACTGGGAAAGCATTCACATACATTTTTCTGACTTCTAGTCAATGAATGCATTGTGAGTACATCAGTTTATTCAGTGGATACATCATAGTTTCCTTTCATTTAGAATACATTTGAGATCAACAACTATTTCAGACGATTAATCCCAATTAGCTATATTTCTGCCATATTCCTTTTAATTTAATTTAATTCCTTTTCCCAATATTGGTTTTCATTTACATGATTTTTGCCTCCCTGAGCCCATGCAGACCTTTCCTTTCCCACTGCTGCTCCTCTGTAGATATGACCAAATTCATGAGAAAGTAAACAAAAAGTAGTAACAGTACCTACTACACCTTTTGTCAGCAACATTTCATCCCACTGCGTTTGATCGGTTATTGTGGTCTGAAATAAAATGAATTGACTTTTTTTTTTTTTTTTTTACATCTCAAAAAGGCAGGGGGAAAAAAAATCTCTAAAATTGTTTAAATAATTAGGATTTATACCTGGAGCTGGACTTCTTTCTTCTTGCCTGCCATTTCCCTGTGATTATAGGAAACAAGTCAAAACATAAAGACCATGTAGCAGGTTTTCTAAAAGAATACTGACACACAGAGATAATTTATGTGGGGTTTGGTACAGTACTGCCTTCTGATTGCCTTAAAAACTAACTCATCTGAAGCCTCTATAACAATGGCAGTAAGCACCCCAGGTCAGAATTCTCTGGAACAACATGCAATGTATTTCACAGAATCACAGAATGGTCTGGGTTGGAAGGGACCTCCAAAGGTTATCCAGTCCAACCCCCTCTGCAGTCAGCAGGGACATCCTCCACTAGATCAGGTTGCCCAGAACCCTGTCAAGCCTCACCTTGAATATCTTCAGGGATGGGGCCTCTACCACCTCCCTGGGCAACCTGTTCTAGTATTCCACCAGCCTCATAGTAAAGAGCCTGTTTCTAACATTCAATCTAAATCTGCTCTTCTCTAGTTTGAAGCCGTTGCCCTGGTCCTATCACAAAACCCATTTAGCACAGGAAACAGAATAAAATCTAGTTCCTTAATCTGCTAGTCTTCCAAATTCTTTTTTTTTTGGCTCAGCAATTGTTCAAGCTTATAATTGCTCTGTTCAGAATAGCCACCGGGACCTTGGATGGGCTGACAGCTGCTGTAACACTGGACCATTTCAGAAAAAGCATTGATTAAAGACAATTATAGCATTGAATCAGGCTTCCTGTTTTCTGAGATGCACAAAAAGCAATGACGTACATGTGTCAAAATTAATCCTCATGCATTCATCATTCTGCCATTAATTAAAAAAAATATCATTTTAAAAAACAAAAATAGATCATTAACTATGAACTGAGCAAGGAAAGCAGTCTCAGTTACATACAGTGGATGAAGTTTTACTTCAGATTCCAAATGAAAGTTGACTGAACAATCAATGGTATCACTGCACTAGCAGCTTGAGTGAAGTTTTCTAAAGTCCTTGGTGAAGATGGTAGTCTTTGCCTTGGGGAACATGGAAGTGCTACCATGAATGCAACCTCTGCTGGCACTGACAAGTTAACCAATAAAACCATCCAGAGTTTGTCTTGACGTTCTTACTAGAGCTACTCCAATCACAAATTGGAGCACAGTGACCAATACAAGAACCTGAGAGCTCTTTTCCTGATGCCTGCTTCACATTTCATCTACACCCATTAAGGAACAAAATTCTAAATGCAGGCTTGCTTCAAATAATTTAAACCAGCTAGTGTGACAAAGTCATTAGCATAAGATGAATTTCAGTCTTTTGAAGACTGAGGAGATGATGCTAACTATTGCAACTACAGGAAACTGTAGTTTCTATTAGCAGGAAATCTTCAGCTAAAGAGTGTGACCATCTCATGCATTGTTCCCTACCATCACTGGACAATAACAATTAATGCATTGCAAGAGCAGATCTACAAAACATACACCACATAGATGACAGTGGGCTGTACTTCCCAATCTGCCTGCACATGCTGCCCAGTGGAAAATGGACAGTCATGCATTCTCAGATGGCAAATGAAGGCACTGCAGAACAGACACTGTAAAATAAAATCTGTGCATAATAACACATATTGGCCCATAGGTAGGGCTAAACTATAGTAGTCGCTCTATAATCTGATGAGCCCTCCCCAGCACAGAAGAGAAATAGAGCAAAGGAGACTCAGGTTGTGATGACAACAGATTTAATGAAGCAACCAAACCGGTGCCAAGGCCAGTACAAAGTACACACAATTATACTTAACCCACCAAAGGTGGAGTAGTCACAACATACAGGAAGGCAGCCCTCAAGAGGAGGAGAAGGAAGAGAAGCTGGGTGAGGACATGCCCAAGCAGGAGGTTCTAGCAGAAGACTCCCTCTTGCCCAGCAAACTTCTCCCATTATGTGATGCTTACAGTATGGGCTACACCTGTGAAGCAGCTCAAGTCAGCTGTGCTCAAAAGTACTAAGGGCCTGCGATTCTGCCCCACCCCAGCTCCGGGCGAGGTTCCCATTACCTGCACTCCTCTCCACGACCCGCACACCGTCACACAGCAGCCTGAGTGCCTGTGGCAGGGCCCCTCTGGGGACACACCTGGCCCCTGCCCTGCGCCAGCCGCTCGCCAGGGGCCACCCAGCAGCTGCCTAACTGCCGCTTCCCCAACGGCTCCAACGGGCTCCCTAGGCTTTTACCCCACTGCAGCCCCCTCGCTGCTCAGTGTCCCAGGGCCACTTTTGCCCACCACCCTCTTTCACCGGGCTGGGGCTGACATGGCACCAGGGAGCTGCTGGTAAGCAGAGTGGGGAATGGGGAGGGAGCAGGGGGAGGGGGAAGGGGAAGCAGCACCATTTTTTGCACTCTCTCCTCTCTTTCCAGACCAAACTCAACCTTAGCTTTTAAAATGTGAGAAAAATATTCCTGGAATTTAGCAATCTACCTTCACTTTGTGGTGTTCTGCTTGGACCTTACCTGTAGTGCTGTGCCCAGCTCTGGAGGTCTCAGTACAGGAAAGACAGATTGAGAGAGTTGGGGCTGTGCAGTCTGGAGAAGAGAAGGCTCCCAGGAGACCTTCTTGTGGCCTTCCAGGATCTGAAGAGGGCTATGAGAAAGCTGAGGAGGCACTCTTAAGGGTGTCAGGGAGTGACAGGACTGGAGGGAATGGAATTCAACTAGAAATAGGTAGATTCAGATTGGATGTTAGGAAGAAATTCTTCCCCATGAGGGTGGTGAGACACTGGCACAGGTTGCCCAGGGAGGTGGTGGAAGCCTCATCCCTGGAGGTTTTTGCAGCCAGGCTGGATGTGGCTGTGAGCAACCTGCTGTGGTGTGAGGTGTCCCTGCCCATGGCAGGGGGGTTGGAACTGGATGATCCTTGAGGTCCCTTCTAACCCTGACAATTCTGTGATTCTATGGACCTGTTTGAGTGGGTCCAACAGAGGACATAACGATGGTAAAAGGCCTGAAAAACCTCTGCTGTGAAGACAGGATGAGAGTTGGGGCTGATCAGCCTGGAGAAGGAAAGGCTCCAGAGAGGCTTTCCTGTGCTCTTTCAGTACTTAAAGGGGCCTAGAAAAAAGACAGGAACAGACTTTTTAGCAGGGCCTGCTGTGACAGGAGGAGGGGTAACAGACTGAAACTAACAGAGTGGAGATTTAGACATAAAAATAGAAATTTTTCACAGTGAGGGTGATGAAACACTGGCACAGGTTGCCCAAAGAGATGGTAGATGCCCTTTCCTTGACAGCATTCCAGGTCAGGTTGGAAGGGGCTCTGAGCAACCTGACCGAGTTAAAGCTGTCCCTTCTCATTGCACAGGGGTTAGATTAGATGACCTTTGGAGGTCCCTTCCAACCCAAACCATTCCATGATTCTGTGGTTCTAAGAAATTATGAGAAATTATGAGACAATGGGGATGAAAAAAGGAAAATTTTGTGAAATCCACAGTGACCAAAGGATGATCTTGAAAGCCGACTAACGGTGACCTCTCATGCTCAGCTGTTTTTTCGGTGAGGGTTTGTGACTGCACTGGTTCAGAACAGGGTGTTGTTTATTAAGATAGAAGCTTGCATCTCAGCAGCCACCAGAATTCACAAGACAAGATAAAGGCAAAGTTCATTTGTGCAGGTAGAAATCCTGACTGATCCAGAGTGTCCAAGGTTGAGGCTCAACTGGCCACTAAATGAAAGGTAGATGTTTTGTATTAAACCTTCTTGGCAAAGAAGGAAAGGGGAGGATGTATAGATTGAAAAACCTGAAACAGCTTTAATAAAATGGTAACAATATTTTAAAAAATATTAATAAGAAAATAATGAAATGTATACAAATATATACAAACAAAATATTGAATTCCCCCAGGAGTCCAGGCGAGACTCGGCCATGTATGGGAACCAGATTAAGGAGCTGGATTCTGAAACTGGATTCAGGAACTCCCACACTGGATTGGCAGACAGGTAGGTTATACCACTTAAAAGAAGCAAGAGTAGATGTTCTTTCTCACTGTTAAATTGTCCCAAGTTAAAGGATGTTCATTCTGCAAGGGAGTCAACAAGGTAGCCTTTCCACCCAGCTTCACAAGTCTGCATGCTGAGGTTGTGCTAATATGCCCTAACAGCTTGCATTAGAGAGCAAGACAAACTTCACATTCAGATCAGAAGTATATATGCATTTATACAGTCAACACTAAACCATTTTCTAGATTGCTCTACCTTTGGAACTAGTATAAACTCTGCATTTGCCTGCTTAGATGTGGGGGAGTGTCCTTGAATAATCTTTCTTTTCCTGCATGAAGCAGGAAAACAGCTTTTGAAACCTTAATAGGCTTAAAAAAATTAGAACTACAAAAGAAGAGATGAGATGTTTAACCCACTCTCCACATGGAATTTAAAGCCCCCGCTACAGGCTATGTTTTAGGGGGATTCCTTCACAAACTGTTAACTGCTTTGTCTAGATCTCTTTCTTCAGGAGTGCTCACTTTTAAATACATTAGGAAAAAAAAACTCACAGAGAAGCATTAGAATGAGGTAATGCTCATGTAGCAAGTGTTAAAAGGCTGATGCAGCCTGTTCTTTAACCTCCCCGCTAGGATGGGTTATGTGTATGCTTTGGCTATCACAAAATATTTAATGCAAAAGGATGTCATTCATAAATATGGTATTTCAAAATATTGGACTTAAAAGAAGAGGTCAGTTTTCCCCACACCCACTCATCAACACATTTGCAAAATTTAGAAGCAAGTATTGGAGTCGTGTTTACTAATGAGTAGCTGAACTTCTTGGGTCTCATACTGTGCTTTCCTCATTTTCTTGTTATAATCCTCAACATTTCAGTGAGAAATTGGTTCCAAAAGTTGCTGCCTAGTAATTATCTGGTAATGGTATGTCCTGGCTAGGTGATGGGTAGGAAGGAAGGGAAATTAAACAGTAAGGGCTTTGAATATGGAAAAATATTTTCTCCAGCTTTTTATGCTTAATCTTTTCTTTTCTATGTGCTTGATCACATTGTACTAGTGTGAATTTATCTGGGGAGTAGCAGTCAATAGCTGCTGCTGCTTCTCTACAGAGACATGAAACTAAGACCTTGATTGGAGGTTGTACCTGATTTCCATGTCACTTTCCCTCCTGCTCGCTTCCCCCCCAAAAAAGACTTTCTTGTGTCAGAATGTTTGCTGCCAGCTTAGGCAGTTTCATCGCAGTTTATTGATTTTATATAATATTCTTTATAATAAACACCATCAAAAAACTCTGAAAATCTGCACGTTCAGTGGAACAAGTATAATAATAATAATAATAAACACATTGTCAATTATTTTAATTGTATTTTTGATAATTTTTTTAAAAAGCAAAATCAGTATACTATAAGCCAGTTGCACACTGAACAATAAGAGCCAGGGGTAGCAAGAGGCTATCAAGTTATCACAATGCTGGTTTCCACCAGGATGGGCTCCTAGAAAGTGGTGGTGCCTTGGCATGCTGTGAGTGGTACCAAATCTTTGCACAGAGCCCCAGCTTGCATTTTGTGTATAGCCAAAGTTGTCAATAAAAAAGCAAAATAGTTTATTTACTAGCAAGGAAAAAAAAAATAAAATCCCATTGTAGTTGGAAATTTACTCAACAAATGCATTACCACCATGTGCAACAAATGCACATAACAATAACCTGTAAGATACTGGAAACTACATCTGCCATGAGATTGGTTTCTTATTTTCTAGTTGGTGAAACAGACACAGAACTCATTGCACAAATCATCTTGACCTGCACTTAGAATCATAGAATCAGTCAGGGTTGGAAGGGACCACAAGGATCATCTAGTTCCAACCCCCCTGCCATGGGCAGGGACACCTCACACTAGATCAGCCTGGCCAGAGCCTCATCCAACCTGCCCTTAAACACCTCCAGGGATGGGGCCTCAACCACCTCCCTGGGCAACCCATTCCAGGCTCTCACCATTCTCATGGTGAAGAACTTCTTCCTTACGTCCAGCCTGAATCTCCCCACTTTCAGCTTTGTTCCATTCCCCCTAGTCCTGTCACTACCTGACACCCTAAAAAGTCCTTCATTTCAAAAAGCCAGGGAAATCTGTTAAGCAGATGGATTTAGGCATGAAATAATTTCAGTGACTGAAAGAAAAACCATTCCTGGAATACTACTGCTTGCCTTAAAATCTTTGACTTTGCTGCTCTAATCTTCCTACTTTTCTGGGTCTCTTGTTCATCTGGTAACCAATGATTTCACATTTCTTTCTGTCAGTTAGCTGTTTTTAGACATGATAGCAAAAGTTTTATGGGGGGAAAAAGCTTGGCTTCTGACAGACAGAAAAGACAGGATGCACAAGTATGTGTAATATCAGTCTTGTGATTCCATTCATGACCAGAAACAGGAGGTAACTCCAAACCAGTCATTTACTGTTTGATTCACCACTATTCAAGAAACATATCTTAACAGCGTTGTCACTTGACAGACACCTTAGAAACCACAGCAGTGGAGCTTACCTGCTGAGCTGAGGTGGTGAGGGAGGTGATTCTGCCCCTCTGCTCTTCTGTGGTGAGACCCCACTAGCAGTGCTGAGTCCAGCTCTGCAGTCTGCAGCACAGGAAGGATATAGGCTTGTTGGAGTAGGTCCACAGGAGGCAACAAAAATGGTCAAAGGGCTGGAACACCTCTGCTATGAAGAAAGGCTGAAAGAGTGGGGGTTGTTCAGCTTAGAGAAGAGAAGACTCTGAAGAGACTTTCTTGCAGCTCTTCAGTACTTAAACAGGGCCTGTAAGAAAGCTGGGGGCACGCTTTCAGGAGGGCCTGTTGCAGCAGTAAAAGGGGTGACAGCTTTAAATAAAAGAAAGGAGATTTAGGCTAGATATAAGGAAGACAGTTTTTGCAACAAGGCTGGTGGAACATTGACCAAGGTTTTCCCTGGAAATATTCCAGGTCGGGTTGGACAGGGCTCTAAGCAACCTGATTTAGCTGGGGACGTCCTTGCTCACTGCAGGGGGGTTGCACTAGATGACCTTTGGAGGCCCTCTCCAACCCAAACCGTTCTATGATTCTATGATCCAATCAGCCAGCACAGAAAGAAAAAAAAAAACCAACAGCACCCAAAAACCCAAACCAACCAAACAAAAAAAAAAAAGCCCAAACTCACACCATTTCTGCATAGATTGCAAACAATGTGTAGGCAATTTCATCTCCTCTGCACATCATGAAGCTATTAATTCTTCCTAACCTGTGGTTGATTGGTTTTGTAATTCTTAGTTGTTAATTAACAATTTGTTATTAATTAGTGCATGTCAATTGTGTAATCTTCCTTGCAAAATACAAGGGCTTCAAGCAGGGTTTTTGGGTTTTTTTGCAGTATTGTGTCACAGCTAGGGTGTACCATCTGCAGGAGACACTGATGGGTTCCAGGTTGCTTTAGGCAGTAACTTTCTTCATGTCCACTGGAGATTTACTGATTGCATCAACTCAATGTCTTGAAAAAGGATCTAATGATTCATCTGGCTGTTCCAAACAATCCACAAGGCGTCATTTGTACCTCTCCTCAACCACAAAAGAATGGGTGGACAGAGGACAGATTACAACAGAAGTACTCATTTCTTGTTTTGAGGTCTGCTTTCCATCATCTTAAACTGATCAGGATAGTTTGTTATAAATGCTTTGTTTGCTTGTTTAAAAAAAAAAATCTACGTGGTTATGAACTCCAGTAAGTCAAGATACATTATTTTTAGTTTGAGATTTGCTACATGTTTTGGCTTAGATATTTGTTTTTCAAAATTACATGAAAGTGTGCCTCTCTTTCAATATTTTTATTACTCTTTTAAAAGGTCATTGTGGTTTTTTGAAGCAACGGAGACACTTAGGTTGAGTTCCAAATTCAGAATAAGTTAAAAGCTGACACTTAAGGCAGCAAGATGTGGAAAAAAATTATCCATAGTCAATTGTAATTGTTAAATGGTCTTTTGAGACATTCCTGAGGTAAATTTGCTGCTTTGTTTTGGTTTCAAAGTTCCTTATGAATAATGGGTTATCTTCTAAAAATATGCATAATTGAATACGGCATAGAATTGAATACAGCAAACATTGAAACTCCCAGTTTGGTGAATTAAGGAAATTATCTTTACTTCATTTATTTTGGAAGGAGGAATTCATGGTAACTCTTTGTCCTATGCTTTCTTGTTGATTACTTGTTTCTGACTCTAGAATTGCTAGAGAAATAAATGTAGCAATATATAATGTCCCTGCTCACTGCAGGGGGGTTGCACTAGATGAACTTTGGAGGTCCTTTCCAGTCCAAACTCTGTGTTTTCAGTCTGTACCTAGCTGGGGAAAGGAGGTGAATCCCAAATGAGACTTTGAAAAGTATTCACTGATTTACGTGAAGTAAAGGTTTTGCTGCAAAGCAAGAAGGTCAATTTAACCATGACCAAATTTCACAAGTTATGGGGTCCTGCCTATCTAATATCTACCTTATACTTGCACAAATGAAGGTAATCCTCTCTAGCAAGAAGAACATTTAGTACTTACCCTGCTTAAGAAACTGATGCTTCTTTTCCACTGAGCGTTTGTGTCAAAGTCTGGACATATCCAAGAACCTCAACATATCAAATTAGGAACGTTTAAGAAAGGGCACCTTGATTTCATACCTGGAAAGGCAAATTCTGTGGGTTGTTGTTTTTTTGAATGGAAAGTTGCATACTTTTACTAAAATATTTTATGTATGAGGCTCAAAAGATTATTAGAGGAGTGGTTGTTCACCACTTTTTCTTCTCTCTTCTTTTTTACATGACTCTGCATACACAGCAAATGTAAATTTGAGTGGCACAGACATATGCTGTATCGTCAGTATCTCTGACCTGCTTATGATTCAATTTGCCAGCAGGTACTACTATGACAACTTAATTTAAGGGGACATGGAACATCCAAGACTGGATGCTCGCATGGTGTGGTAATGATGCAAACCCTGCATTATACGTTTTAAAAAGTCAGTTTGATTTTCTTTACTGGCAAGCAGTGTATCTGTGCTTAAAAAAAGTGAAGATACATTGTGAAAGCTATGGCATATAAATGTAGTGTACCAAATCTTAACGGAGAGAAGCTGTTGGAGCAAGTCCAGAGGAGGTCCATCAGAGGAGAACCATCAGAAAGACGATCGAGGGCCGCAACACCTCTGCTATGAGGATAGGCTGAGGGAGGTGGGGTTGTTCAGCCTAAGGAAGGGAAGACTCTGGGGGGGACCTTAGAGCTGCCTTCCAGTATTGGAAGGCGAGGAAAGGGACTTTTCATGAGGGTGTCTAGCAATAAGAAAAAGGGGAATGGTTTGAAGCAGAGGGAGAGTAGGGTTAGACTGGATCTTAGGAGGTGGTTCTTCGCTAGGAGGGTGGTAAGACCCTGGAGCAGGCTGCCCAGGAAGGTTGTGGCTGCCTCCTCCCTGGAGGTGTTGAAGGCCAGGTTGGATGAGGCCTTGAGCAGCTGAGCCTAGTTGAGAGGTGTCCCTGCCCATGGTGGGGAGGTTGGAGTAGGTGATCTCTAAGGTCCCTTCCAATCTAAGCCATTCTATATCAAATTTGTACATATGTGTACACAGTAAGATTGTAAGCTGACAGGAAGAAAGCCATATTACTTTTCAACACTTGAAATTAATTCAAAAATTCAGCCTTGAATTTTCTACATTTTTCAGTTCTATCTCCTTGATGCTGTTTGCTGGCATTCATTTTCTCCACCTTGTCCTTTGCTAGAGCTGAAATACAAATCACTTATCCTGCAGGTTTCGTGAGTTTATTCTTTAAAATTATTAGAGAAAATCAAATGTGTACACTTTGAAATAGCTACTACAACATTGTCTCTTGCAAACAGGGAGGATAAACAAATGCTAGTAAATTCTGAAAAGGAATCACTTCCAGTTTCATCACTGGGGGTCAATATACTTCAAAGAAAAAACATCCTGGAAAAATATGTGTTTATGTTGCAAACTATATGCATATCACATGTCAAGAGTCATTATCTTGAACATCCTGTTATATAAATGAAATAGAATCATTTTCATCCTCGAGATTCATTATGATTACTACCACTTGCAAGCTTGTTCTGTATTGAATCCATCAGTCATTTTTAGATCATTGACATTTTCATCAGTGTAATTTTCAACAGATAAAGCAAATAATCCAATTAAATAAGGCTGTTATGTCTGAGGTTGAAGGTAGATACATTTTGATTATCTGCTGCCATAAACAGTTGCCAGAATTGCTAGAGATGCCTGGAGCATTGTGCAGCAGTTCAACTGTGCAATGAGTGGACCTTCGGCCCATTTCACAGAACCATAGAATTGTTTAGGTTGGAAAAGACCTTTTAGATCAAATCCAACCATTAATTAAACTATGTCCCTAAGCAGCACATCTGCAAGTCTTTTAAACCATGCAAAGATGTCTTTCAAGGGCAGTTTTATGAATATGGCACTTATTAGCACCACAGGTTCATCATAAACTTCAGCTATATCACCATTAAAGCCCCATAAAAGCATGCTTGGAAAACATCTCTCTTTCTTGGTGCTGAAATATCCTGTAGTAATCCCAGGAGTCTGACATCAGCAGTGGATGAGCTAAGCAAAGAGTTGTGTCAGCAACAGCAAGAAGGCTTTTTCACCTAGAGATATGTTGCCTGATATTCTTATCCTCTAAATGGTAGGTTTCTATACATGGTATATATTCAGACCTGTTTGAGCTCCTCAAATGTTTTCAAGCCAATCTGAGTTTTTATTCAGTATTTGGCTACTGTGGTATCCAGAACTTGCAGACAGTTAGTGTTGTCTTAAACATGCCAGTACTAAATACCTACTCTTGTAGGAGAATCTTACTGTGACAGAAGGAAGCATCATGGAACACAAAAAGTCTGAGAGAAAATGCCATTAAGGAAATTATTCCAAAATATGTTAATTATGCACCAAATAACAACATTTTTCAACAGAATGCCTGAGATGTATCTGAATCATCCACCTAGATGGTGGGTGCTTCGGGTCCACCAGTTTATCCCTTGCTCTTATTCCAGTTGGTTCTTATTTTAAGGACAAAATATCTCTGTAAAAGAATCTGAGTGTCTGCAGGAAGGGAGAAGCAGTGACAACTGCACTGCTGCTTGGCTGTTTACATGATATCACGTCTGTCACTTCAGAACAGTGGGAGAAAGTAAGTGTGAAGTTTGTACTAAAACTTGTTGCTGTTCTGCAGCTGTCACTGTTTCCTTGTTCCACTCCTCCACCATTTATCTTTCTTTGAAGGATCTCCCCTTAGCCTTCTCTTCTCCATACTAAATGACTGTAGTGTTGATCTCAGCACAAGAAAGACATGGACTTTGTTGGAGAAGGTCCGGAGGAACCACAAAAATGATCAGAGGGCTGGGACACCTGTGCTGTGTGGAACAGCTGAGAGAGTTGGCGTTGATCAGCCTGGAGAAGGAAAGGCTCAGGGGAGACCTTCTTGCAGCCTTTCAGAACTTAAAGGAGGCCTATAAGAAAGATGAGGATACACTGTTTAATAGGGCCTGCTGCAACAGGACAAGGGGTGATGGTTTTATACTAAAAGAGGGGACATTTAGGTTAGAGAGAAGGAAGAAAATGTTTCTAATGAGGGTAGTGAAACACTGTTTTCCCAGAAAGGTGATAGAAACCCCATTCTTGGAAGCATTCCAGGTCAGGTTGGATAGGGCTCTGAGCAACTTGCTCTAGTTTGAGATGTTCCTGCTTATTGCAGGGAGGTTGCACTACAAGACCTTTGGAGATCCATTCCAACCCAAAGCATTCTAGGATTCTTTGATTCTATTCTTTATTGCCAGAACTAGTAGATTTTATGTTAACATTTCTTCGGAGCTTCAGTTTTATCATAATTTTATCTACCATATTTATGGAACCGATGAGGATGTCCTAAGGTTGTTATTTCCTGGAGTAGAGAGTAGGCAAACCTGTAGTGGAAGGAGAATGCCAGCAGATGGCATTAACTGCTTTGGGAGAGACTGTCCTTGCAAGCTCTGGAACTGGCAATGGATGTCTGTCATAAACTTACACATATGTCTTGTGTGATAATGCAGTAAATGGTTTAATGCATACTTTAGGGAAATCACTTCCTTCTATGGCAAGACTGAAATTACCCTTTAAAAACCCCAAACATCTGATGCTGAAAGGTGATAGTCTTACTAGCAAGACTTGAGGAAACTTGTAATCATCTTCTTTTTTTCTGTATGCTAGAGAGGGGTCTATAGATTTCTTTCAGACAATAACACAATAATTTCAAGAATAAACATCAAACCAAAATAAAATGATGAAGTGAGGCTATCAACATTTCTCATCCTTCCTTTTTCTGTCACAGAAGAAACTTAGCTTCAGATGTTGTTTAAAAAGATGCCATGGAGTGGCAGAGTATCTTGGTTTTGTGAGGCAAACATTCTCTCTTTACGTTTTTTTCTTATACATTTTTATTTAAGTCTATGTGTATGTTGAATTTTGCTATTCTCACTTATTGATTCTCTTTATCTTTTCAGTTTAGATTTTATTTTTGTCATCCTCTCATTTCATTCAGGTTCTAAAATCCATGCTGCCTCAGTGGATTTCAAGCTGGGCAGTTGTAGCTCACCTATGCATACTTCTTGTGTTCTGTAGTTTTGTTTCAAGTCAAATAAAAACTTATAACTGAAAGGAGGGTTTCCTTTTTAAAGATCTATAGCCTGGGTTTAACTACAGGTTCTAATTTTCATTTAAATCTTTATTCATGACTCACTGAAATGCTTCTATTACTAGTAGCTACTTTCTGCATAACCAGGCTTTCTGCCGTCAGTCATTGTCTGTTCAGCCAGAAGGGAAAAATGTAAAGATTGATAATATTGCAGCAACACTGATGTGCATGCTC
Organism: Indicator indicator; assembly: GCF_027791375.1. Classification (NCBI taxonomy): domain Eukaryota; kingdom Metazoa; phylum Chordata; class Aves; order Piciformes; family Indicatoridae; genus Indicator; species Indicator indicator. The sequence goes on from NC_072020.1 coordinate 1,848,552, forward strand.
AGAGCTTTAACAGGCTAAGTGTCAGCAGTGATGCACTTAAACAGCACCTGTTGCAGCAGTACTGAGAAGTGGAGGAAGAAGACAGCTGAATTGACATTTGTATAGTTATCTCATGCATGATCAGCTAAGTATTCGCTCCCATGTGAAAGCAAAGGTGTATATATAGGAAAGGATTATGTATAGTGAAGATTACTACTCAAAGCACATCACTTATTAATGTAAAATTATGAATGGATGAATAGCTTTCTGTAAGAAAGGGCAGAAAAACTGATGCAGATGTGAGGATTCGCTGTGCACTTTTCTAGCTGATTAACTTATTTCATAGGAGAGAGACATCAGACAAGGGATAAGTTCTTGCAGAAGCTCAGCAAAGCAGCTCAATTGCAACTCACCCCTGAAACATGAAGTAGCTCAATTACAACTCACCTCTGAGATTCTCATCTTGTCTGTGGTGTTTGCTTTTCTTTTTAAAATAGTTATGTCAGTAGCAGATTGGTTTCAAGCACATCCTGCTATGCAACTTCTCATGTGTTGTGATTAGTTATTAATAATGGAGAAGTTGAGACTAAATTACATCTCTGCACCAGCTTCACTGTTACGTGACGAATACTGGTTATGGATTCTGCACAGCTCCTTTCATAGGACTTAGGTAACTCAGATCATACATCAAATTTACCAGCACTGCACTGCCCAATGTGGTTGAATTCTGGTAAATATTTCTGAAGGAATATAAAAAGGTCTAATGAGGTCTTGAAAAAGTAAATTGTAAAGCACTGGAAATTAAGCCAGTGAGGTGCTTCGCAATAACATATATATGGGAAGGTCAGAAAGCCTGGGTGGTTTATCTGGCAGTGTCTGAGGAGTGAGAGGGGATCTGATCAATGTCTATAAATATGTGAGGGGTGGGTGTCAAGATGAAGGTGCCAGGCTGTGTTTGGTGGTGCCCAGTGATAGGACAAGGAAGAACAGGTACAAGCCAGAACACAGGAGGTTCCACCTCAACACAAGGAGACACTTCTGTATGGTGAGGGTAACAGAGCCCTGGAACAGGCTGCTAGAGAGGTTGTGGAGTCTCCTTCTCTGGAGAATTTCCAAACCCAGTTGGATGTGTTCCTGTGTTACCTGCCCTGGGTGATCCTGCTTTGGCAGGGGGGTTGGACTCAGTGATCTCTGGAGATGCATTCCAACCCCTAACATTCTGTGATTGTGTGACACATCAGCTTAGTTGTTAGAGCCCATATACTGCCAGAGGTACATGCATTTTCCTCATACTCAGCTCCTCTGTGTTGGACAGAAGAATGCAAATACCTAAGGTTCTCTAAGCAGTGATAGATTGTTGAGTTCTGATGTTAATTCTCTTACTTACCTCAAATGCCTGTTTTCAAAAGGGTAGGACTGCCTGCTGAAAGTACCTATCTCTTCAAGACAACTTGCTTAAGCTATACTTATCTTTTGGGTGGGCACAGTAGCAGTCAGTGACTTTGTGAGGAACAGGATGTTTAAACAGTGGAAAGACAAGCAGAGATAACACCAATCACAGGGTGGTTCATTACAGCCAAGTGGAAAAAATTATTTTGTAACCCTCTCTAATCTTTCTTAAGAGCACTCTGTTCAATGTTATGCACTTCTGCTCTTTCTCTGAGTGTGTTTTCAAACAGTAGGTTATCTGATGTAATTGTTTTCTGGCAGCTCCAGATATTCTGAATTTCAGGTAGTTTTTTAGTGGTGTGCTTGTCTGAGGAAGAACGCAGGTTGTCTGGTCAGAGGTCAGCTCAGCTCATGGTGAGGAACCTGACAGACCTGGGTGCTTTTTAAGAGGGACTAAAATGTAGGAAGCACAAAACTATTCAGACGAGTTCAAGAATGCCACTTGGTGACTAGGCTACTGCCAAGCAGGAAACACAGAGAAAGTGTGTAGGAGGCTTTCTGAGAAGCTGGCAAGTGGGCAGACACCTCTCATGGTGGAGAAGGAAGGGAGGACAGCTAATGAGTAATCCCATGTGAGTCTTTCATGGCACCAAAACTGATGGTGGAGGGTGTCTCTGCCCATGGCAGGAGGATTGGGACTAGATGATCTTTGGGGTTCCTTCCAACGCTGACAATTCTGTGAGCCCAACAAAAAGTTGTCAAAATACCACCAAATATCACAGTTCAGTTAAACAGATTTGAAGAGAATTGCATCAAGGTGGCTTCTAATGGTGGCAGGTTTTGAGTCAGCTAACATAAAAAGATTATGGCATCAAACATAGGAAGTGGTTATTGGAAAATGTCTGGCTTGAGTTAATAATTGCATTGTTATGAAAGCTTAATGCAGTGCTCTTGATGCTGTCACAGCTATTGCCTGTGCACACACAACATTCTGTGCAATAAAACTGGAGTGTCACTTAGAGTGACAAAGCTGAAGACTTCTTCTCTTAAGATTACAGGAAAAGCTGTTTGACAAAACAGAAGGCAAGGCAAAAGGAAGAAACGATTCCATGGCTGGGCTTCCAGTTGCCACCTATCCCTTTACTGAAAGACCAAGTGTCATCCAGTGCTTGAGAGAAAGACAGCTGCCTGCTGGGCTACAGATAAACCCAGAAATGTTACACAGTACCTGCTGGAGATTTGCTGCAAGGCAGCAGGTATTTCTTCCACATTGAAATTACAGCGGTGGGGAAGAGTGTGCTGCTAACTACTCAATCAAGCTGAGCTTGCACCACTTTGCATTGCTTCCTGCCGAGTTCCTATGGACAGAAATTCAATGTTTTAAAACATCTCCATGAGCTTCTGATTTCCAGCAGTGTTATGAAACAGCACATGCTTTTTTGAGAAAAAGTTTTATTGTATCAACATCTGGTTGTTTCAGTCAGACATTTTGATGGACAAGAAGAGGAGCTCTAAGCCTTAGAGAGGAAAACTTGAGTGTATTAGAATAGGACATGGATCATTACTGGTTCCTTCTTCCTGTTGCTGGAACAGAGCAATCATGCAGCAAGAAGTGCTCAGACTTTGGTTCATACTGAAGCCCTCAACACAGGAAGGACATGGAACTGATGGAGCAGGTCCGGAGGAGGGCCATGAAAATGATCAGGGGGCTGGAAAACCTCTGGGATGAGGAGAGGCTGAGGGAGCTGGGGGTGTTCAGCCTGGAGAAGAGAAGGCTCCAGGGAGACCTAATAATGACCTTCCAGTACCTGAGGGAGCCTGCAAGAAGGCTGGAGAGGGACTGTTTACAAAAGCCTGAAGTGACAGGAATAGGGGCAATGGCTTCAAACTAGAGAAGAGCAGATTTAGATTGAATGTTAGGAACAAGCTCTTTACTATGAGGGTAGTGGAACACTGGAACAGGTTGCCTGGAGAGGTGGTTGGGGCCCCATTCCTGGAGATATTCAAGGCGAGGCTTGACAGGGCTCTGGGTCAGCCTGATCTAGTTGAGGATGTCCTGCTTGCTGCAAAGGGGGTTGGACTAGATGGCCTTTGGGGGTCCCTTCCAACCTAGACCATTGTGTGTGATTCTGTGAATGCTGAGTGATGCAAAGCAGAGCAGTGTTATGCTAGCACTGCACATGTGCCAGCCATATCCATGCCTCATATTAGTTTTTCCTCAACATCATTTGGTATTAAACTACTACTGTAGTGCTGATGCACAAAACAAGAGAGTTTGGCAAGAGAAGAGAAGTTGTCTGCAGCTCTGATGGATGGAAACAAGTGGTGTTAATCCTGTAAAGAAGTCTGCACCATTAATTCTATTGAGTGTTGGAAGATTATTTTTATGTGTATTTCAATGATGCCCATTGGTTTATCTGAGGACATGTAGTAGCACACTCTATTTAGGAGTAATGAATCACAGAGTGACAGGACATTCTCATGGCATTGTGATGTGGCACAATTACTCCTCAGTTCAGAGGTTAATGAGTTTTTTCCTCTAAATGCTTACAGAAGTTTCAATATGCATACCCCAGAGCAGCTAACTGGGTTGTTTAATGACTGCAAAACTGAGTCCTTGCATCATTGTCAGGTCTATTTGAGATATTCTACCAGTCTCTTCCAAATCTGTGTAGAAGGGTTTTTCAGGTTACCACAGAGACTAATGGCATATGTTGGCTGCTTGAGGTCTTACCATATTTTTTTCTGTGTGCATTCACATAATTATTTTTCTGATTGGCCAGCATCCTGTTCATGTAACTCTTTGGAAGCATGTTTTGTGAATTGTTAGCTGCTTGTAAACTCATATTCCCACTGCCCTCCTCTCCAGGAAAAAGTGCCCAGCCATGTTCTGCTGGCCAGCTGGCAGGACCTCATGAAATCCTCCTACAGCGTGGTACTACGCACCAGAAAACAAAGGCTGTGGTAAACCAGCCTGTGCAGCAGTTTGGAACATCCCCTTAGCAGCAAGAAATGGTGGATATGCTCTTCTTGTTTTGCAGGAGGAGGAAGAGTTGATTATCTAAAATTGCTGGATTGCAGTTCTGTGTACATTTTATAGCTAGGAAGCCCTGTGAACTCTCTTATAATTTACAAACTCAGCAGAAATAAACAAGCTCTATCTTACCTAGCTACGAGCTGGAAGAGTGTTTCTAAAATCCAAAGATTGTGGCTTTACAGCCTGGTGACCGGCAGGACCTGTGTGTATTAGTATCATACAACAATTAATGGTTTGGTTTGGAAGGGACCTCCAAAAGTCATTTAGTCTTACCCCTGCTGTGAATAAGGACATCTTCAACTAGATCAGGTTGCTCAGAGCCACATCCAACCTCACTTTGAATGTTTCCAGGGATGGGACATCTTCCACTCTTCTGTGCCAACCCTCATCGTAAAACATCTCTTCCTTATAGCTAGTCTAAGGAAAATGACTTTTGGACTGATGACATCCAATGCTCCTACCCCTCCCTGGCTTCTTGGGGTGTCCTGGCTTCCTGGTGATCCCCCAAGGCAGAGGTTTTCCAGGCATATGGCTGCACTCTGTGTCCTGAATAACAATCACACTGCTGGGTTGGCACTGCCTCCTTGACACTTTGCTTGTGGCCTTCTCTGATGGCAGCAGCTCAGGAAAACCTCAGCATGAGGAGATGGTCTGGTGGCTGATATCCTGCTAGCAGAAAAGCCAAGATGCTTTGATCAGACTCCCCCTGGCTCATGCAGTGTGGGAGTGTAGGAGCCGACCTGAGCTGAGAGCTTTTTCCCAGGAGCTATTTGCTGAGGAACCAGCTGTGTCCTCATTGTTTTCTTTCAATTTTTAGTGAAAGACTGTTTTTATCTTTGTAGGTGGAAAAACTAACTCACTGAGTGCCAGAAACTTCAGAGTAATTTCTTCAGGTTTCTAGACTTGAGCTTGGCTGTTATTGATGACTCCAACACTTGACTTATTTGACTCGTTGCCAGCCATGCTGGGGCGTGAGGAAGCTAGATAATAAAGGTGTGAGAACCACCCACTGAAACCAAAGTGATGCTGCCATTAGAAACACTTTCCAGAAGCTTTGAACAGCTTTGAAGTCTATTTAATTAACAAAACTCTTAGGAAGCCTGGTGCCTGCCCACAGACAGCGCATCTGCAGTTTAAGAAGGTTCCCACCATGCAAGATCTTCATCTTGACAGCTGTGGACTAAGACCCATATCACACACATGGAAAGGACACAGCCTGTCCTGATTCAGAAGACAATCTGTGTGCCAAAGCATGAGGTTTTGCTGAAATATCTGGGCAGTGTTGATGGTGGCTTCCTCTGACAGCACACTCTGTATAAATACAAGAATCAGTTATGAAGTAATCTTACAACAGCAGGATCTGCATGTGAAGGATTAGAGCAAGATTAGAACCACACAGAGGAAATGAAGAAACTCTGAGAAGCCTGTAAAACAGAGACAACGACGACAAAATCTTAGGGTTTATAAAAGAGAAAGAGCTCAGTTACAAAACTCAGGCCATTACAAGTCAAGACAAAACAATGCAAGGGAGAAGACTGGGAGAAAAAGGAAATGTGTAACTCATAATGTTTCATTTATTTGTTATTTAAAGCAACAAAGAAGTGAGAGAGTGTAAGAGACACATAGATACAAAGACAAAGAAACAAAAGCAGCAGCTAAAAATTATGTCTCTGAAGCAAACTAATAAAATGTTACGGGTCAAAGAAAAGCAAGTGTTGCTGAGGAGCTAGCCACTGCAGAAGCAGGTGTAGAGGATGTATTGCTTTCCTGTCAGATCATTATTATTATGTCTGATCAGAGAAGATCTCACTGAACAGATTATATTCTGCCTGATAATGACAGAAGAGCATTTCTTTTTAACTGAATTCCTTTTCAAGCTCTGTGAGCAGCAGTAAAAGAATAATTCTAGAAGAAAACTAATGGATATTGTCATACTTAGCAACAGAGATATTCTGATTTAGGGTGACTCCACAAAGCACTTCAACTTCTGTGAGTGCAGTCTGTGGCTTTGGTCTACTTAGACTCTCCTAAAAATGCCTTTCATTTCTCCCCAGCATTTCATCTTTGCCATTACTCTGTTGATGCTGGTTTCAGTCACTGCTGTTTTTCAGCCACCAATGGTTTAGAAGCAGGCAGAAGGAACAGATATATCAGAAGGAAATGGAGATATTTTTCCACTTAACCATTGCTGTTCCTGGGTACCAGCAGACAGTTATTAAAAAAGATATGCCCCTTATGCCTGTGAGGCTGAGGCTTACATAACCCTCAGCATTGTTTAAAAGGACGTACCTGAGTTAGGTAGAAACATGCCACCTATAGGAGCACTGTAGCTGTGAAAGGAGTGAGCACTCTAGTTTCTGATGATAAAAATCTGCCTGTAGCCTTCTCAAACTAATTTAGGAAGTCAGGCATACAAATGGGATTTTGCTTTGGTTTTGTTTTCCTGCTCTTTCTATGCAGAACTTCATGCAGAGAGCGACAAGAGAAGATACATTTAGCAGTTTGATATCCTCCTCTTTCAGAGTATCTGTGGATTTTCCCAGTGTTCATTTGATAGCATTACAAATTAATGGGATGACTTAAATGGTTTACAATTTTACATATTCAGTTACCATGAAAGCAATTACTAATGTGTATAATTATCTCCAGAATTACTTGGATCATGCAAATGGCATTCAAACCGAGGGCTTTTAACTGTTTTCTACATAATTCATGGAGAGAAGAGTACTCTACAATCTGAGCTCAGTATTATTGCCCTCTCAGAATTTATTTCTCAGATTATCCTCCTGGAGAGTGATAACTTTCTATTTTAACCAGATTTTAGAGTGCTTCCAGATCTTAGTGGAGGGCTGTGTATTGAATTCATCTTCTCTCTCTCACTTTATTGTGAGTCTTAGATGTAACACAACACTGGGATTGATGCTTAATCCGTTATCCTCTTGATTAAGAGGACCATACTGAGACCAGTGAGTGGTTTGACTTCACATGACTGAGTCCTAGTCAGTGAGACAGGGGACAGAGAAAATGGTCAAGAACAGAAAAAATATAAAAGGACCTTAGATTAAAATGCAGGAATGATAAATTAGTGGCAAAGGCCAGGAGGCAGAGGAATGTTGTTCGTTGGTAAGGTTAAAGAAAGTGATCATTAGGTGGCAAAAAGAATAGGAATGAAGTATGATCTGGATGGTACAGCAAGCACCAGAATGAAATTCTACTGAAGCTTTGGTGCAAACCTGTTGTAATCTTTAACAGCTCTGAGAAGAAGCTGATGCATAAGCTGCATTTCACTCTCCATACTTTTCCTCATTGCAAGGGTTAATAATAAAGGTTATTTGATTGTGGCTGCACAGGCGAAGCACCACAGATGCAAATTTCAGCTACATCACGTTTTCTGGCCATGAGGAGGCAGGGGTCTCACTGACAAGGTGTGTGGGGTGGGCTGACCCCAGCCAGCAGCTGAGCACCCATACTATGGCATGACATCATATCAAAAGAGAATATCAAAAGGAAAGCAAAATTCACGAGTTGAGACACAGACAATTTAATAGATGAAGGAAAGAGAAAAAAAGCAAACAGCAAGCAGGAAATCATTTATTATCTCCCATACCAAGTTTTGACCTGGTTAAATAGAGGGATCATAACACTTCTGCAGCAAAGATTGCCAGACTCAAAATTATGGCAATTTATGGGGCTATGAAGGAGGAAGCATACCCTTGTGTGATTCCTGGGAGCCTGTGGTAGGAGAAATCTGGCTGGAGGCTGCTGGGGTGCAGCAAATGAGATTGGGGCCTTTGTCAGAAGGGTTAGAGACCTTCTGTGCTGACCAGGACAGATGGAATGCAATCATGAAAAAAACTTTTTGCATAATGAAGATAAACCAGAGATTCCCAGAAGGGATGTGGTTCCCAAAGAATATAAAAGTCTAATGGAGAAAATACAAACTCCAGCACAAGTTTCTGTACACCACAGAAGCATATGTGGAACTGATTTAAGCACAGCTTAGTTAGTTTATTCTAGTTTTGCTTAGTTACATGTGTGAATGGAAAAACATATTGCAGCTGATAATAAATCAACAGGCAACTGAAAATGACCAGAAATCAAATGGTTTTTGAAGGCTGATAAAGTATTTCCCTTCCTTAGAGAGCAGCTGATCCTTCAGTAAAGGACCAGACCCCTCAAGTTGAACTCCAGATCCAGTTATGGGATCAGAGTAATTTGTATGTATTTGGCTACAATGGGCCTAAGGGATAACAGCCATAGATCCAGACCTATGGCAGAGTGAAGTAAGGCAGAAGTTTTGAAACCTGTGGCCTATTCTGATCTCACTCACTCTAAATACATGATTACCACAATTCAGTGAGTTGCATGTGGTTTTGGAGCAAGTAGAGGTGAAGCTGTGGCAGCGCTGACTGTTTAGATGGAGTTCAAGTTAATATACACTTTGTATAAGGAGGATTCTGCTGAAATATGCCACATGATATTTCATTCATATCCTGATTCATGCCTTGAATAATTTACATTTTAATAGAGTTTGTGTCCTTGGTATCTAAAATCACTGGTACAAAAATCCTGTGAAAGAATTTTTCTTGCGTCCCTGTCCTTCAGTATCACAATTGCCAGAAGTTGTTAGACTTACAGAGAGGCCAAGGTAGGTTGCTGCTACTGAGGCACTCTGAGGAAAAAGTAGAAAGGAATGGATATTGTGTTGTAATTATTAAAGAAGGAAAATCTTCATGAAGCTTCAGGGTGTGACTCATGATCACAGACTAAAGTAAGGCTCATGTTTCTGCTTTCAAGAGGGGAGATAAAAACCAGCAAGTTCTGCAAGATGGATCTTATTGGTCTGTAAAAGCCAAACAACACTACCGACCTATACAGGCATGCCGGATGCTCAGCAGTCTCCCTAGCTCAGCAAAGTCCCAACGTGGGTTTTTTTTATGCCAAAAGCCAGTGGTGACAGCCAGCAGCTGGGTTTGCTGGTAGCTCACAGTTCAGTGGGCTATTCCTGCTGTGAAGCACAACATGTCCAAGCAGCACATCGTTGTTAAAGCTAAAAAAATTTCATTGTATGGCAGGAGTTCATGGTCTTTGTCCAGGTGGCGGTTTTGGATGTAATACACTCGGAACACATGATGAGGAATGAAGTACACCAGTGTTACTAAGATGAAGAAGAAACTCTTTGCCTGAGCCCTGAATTCCACATGGGAATTGATGTCTGGCCAGTACTTCACAGCCAGCCTATAGATCACAGACAGCTGGATTACAGTGAGCACAGCACAAACTGACACCAAAATCCCAACCAAGCAGTAGTTTATGGTCACCATGACCACCTTTTCCATCTCCTTGTGGAACTGAAAGCATTGGGAGGAGTGGTATGAGTTCGAGGCACCGTAGTAGGAGAGAAAAACAGGAGTGATCACCAGTGCTCCCAGCAGCCAGACAGCAGCCACCCAGGCTGTGGTGCAGCTTTTCTTAAACTCGAGTCGCAAGAGGCGTATGGTGATGATGGCCACGTAGAAGGTGAAGGTGATGTACATGTGGATGTAGATGATGGCACTTGTCAGCTGGCAGGCCAGCCAGCCAAACCTCCATTCCCTTAAAATGTAATAGCTCAGGCGGAAGGGGATGCTGAGGAGCAGCAACATGTGCAGCACCAGGAGGCTGCTGATGATAATGGTCATCACAGACTGTGATCTCCTTTGGAACAACTGATGGGACATCATGATGACCCCGAGGGTGCCACCAGCCAGGTCGATGAGGTACAGGGTTATGAGAATGGTGCGGAGACTCTCAGAGGTGTCCTGCAGTGTCTCGTTGGAGGAAAGGTTCTGCTGGGTTAAGCTGCTGTTACTCATCTCATTAGCTCCTTTTTCAAAAGTTACTGAAACTGAAAAATGGGACTTTTAAAAACAGAAAACTTTATTAACTGCAGAATGTCACAAATTCATTTCAGAGCAAGAAGAGACATCTTACTGAACTGTGCTGGCCACACCTTGAGTACTACGTTCAGTTCTTGGCTCCTCAGTATGAGAAGGACGTTGAGGTTCTGGAGTGTGTCCAGAGGAGGGCAATGAGGCTGGTGAAGGGCCTGGGGCACCTGGGCTATGAGGAGCATCTGAGGGAGCTGGGGGTGATCAGTCTGGAGAGGAGGAGGCTGAGAGGAGACCTCATGGCTCTCTACAGCTCCCTGAAGGGAGGTTGGAGTGAGGAGGGGGCAGACTCTTCTCCTTGGTGGCAAGAGACAGGACCAGGGGAAATGGTTCCAAGCTGCACCGGGGAGGTTCAGGCTGGATGCTAGGAAATATTTCTGCATTGAAAGGGTTCCCATCCCTGGAGTCACTATCCCTGGGGGTGTTTAAGCAGTGTGTGGACCTGGCACTTAGGGAACGTGGTTTAGGATTGACCCTAAACTGGGTGGAGGGTTGGACTTTGAGGACTCTTCCAAATGGATGTTTTCTATGATTCTTTGCTTCTTTGCTATCCTCTGCATTATACAACCTTATACCTGTTATATAACCCATACCTCCCAATGTTCAACCCAATTTTTATATAATTATGGGTGAGTTTTTAACTTACTAAACTGCATTTGAGTTGTTGGGATTTTTTTTTTCGATTATTTGTCTCCAGACTCAGCCATTTGAAACAGCAAAATGACACAACAGCTGTTTGTGGATTAAAGTTAAATCTGCAGTCCTATTATAAAGCTAAAACTGAAGGTGAGAAAAATACTGATACGTGAAGAGGTTGTACTTACAACTTGTGGATACTTTATGACAACACTTGACTCAGCTTTTTAGCATCTTGCAGGACAGCCATAAAGCTGTAATAGTTCAAGTTTCTAGATGCATAGAGCATATTGAAAATACAGGTCTGCAGATGAAAAGTCAATTTCTTCTTACTTCATCTCCGAGTCTTTTTGATACAGAATTCCACCTGAGCTATTCTACGACGAAAAGTGAAGTAAAGTTAAAAATTAATTTAGGAACACTCTTATGAAAGACAGAACGCTACTGGCACTTGGTAAACATAGCTGCATATGGCTGAAATCTTATTTAGACTGTGGGCAAAATGCAGACTCTTCAGTTGCCTGGTGGTGCATACAGATTTGTGTGCAAGTACCCAGGGATAGCACGCAGGGTACATACACACTTTGTGATGGAAATCTGCCTTTACCTTACAAATGGTTTTGAAAGAACAAAGAATCAGAAAATCGTCACCTTTCTCTGATTCCTTTGAAAATTGAAAACAGTAAACTTATTTCAATTGACAATTCTTCTGTTGCACTCATCTATAAAGTCATAGACAGTGGCTGCAGAACACACTCAGAGAAACGTCTTATTTACGAAGCACTTGGCAAAGCATCTTTAGAAGGCCAGTGAAGCATTGTGTCCAAGGCTGATATAAATATTTCTCTTCACTCCCTTTAAAAATACATTATCATAGAAGGATTTAAATGGTTAAATTGTATACCTGACTAATATTCCTAAAACAGGCATAAGAAATTCACCTTCCCAGAAAGTTTCCTATAAGGAAAGTTTCAAGCTTCAAGAAGAAGACTTTGTGCTCTTGACACAAGTTCGTTTTCTAATGCGTGTTGTTAATATTTCAAACCAGTTTTTAAAGAACACATAAAGCTGATTGTTTTGGTTACAAACAGCTTAATTACAGCCTAGATGCCAACATAGTACCCAGAAATAGATTATTTTCGCACTACTTCTAGATATAAAATACTTAACATTTTACCTTATCATCTCTTATTTTTGTGACTTCCCCCTTCTTTGCCACTTCATGCATCCATAACAGGCATCTATAACCAGTGTGAGAAAAGGAGCCTTTAATGTTACTGTTTGACCAGGGTTGGTTGTGGATTTTCTCAGCCCACATACAGGAAGGCACAAGCCTCTCTTCTTGCTTCACTCTGATAGCGATCACACATACTCAGCATCAAGTGCTGCTTCATTCATGCAGGAAGACCTATGAAGAGCTGCTGAGCTGTCAGGGAACATCATTGGCTCAAACATGTCAAACAGATCTACTCATCAGGACCACTTCTGCTGTTTCATCAGTCTGAAAGCTCAGATGGGCAGTGAGTCCCTGAGCTGTACACCTACCACAAGTTACTGAGTTTTCCTACATCTGAGTTTTGCTACTAAGGAAGTAAGAAGTGCCACTGATTAAGTCAGGAGCTGCAACTGAGCAGAAGATTTTTCATCATGAATAAATGTACTTTTCCTTTACACTTCTTTGATGCTTAATAATTAAATGTGCTAGAATAACAAAATGTTTAGCAGAGTTAAAAGATTTCACTCCAACATGCTATTATATCTTGGAGAATTCAGAGGACATTATTTGCTGCTTAAATATTAGTAAAATGAGGTTCAGACACACATGAAAAACTATTTAAGAGGCCGTGCTGTTTAAAAAAAAAAAAAAAAGACATGCAGAGGGCAGTGACACTTGGATGTGAGGATGGGTCCCTCTGAGAGGCTTCTCTCCTATTGCTAAGTACAGTCATTAGGAAGAATAAGATATGAAAGAGAAGTATTAGAAGGAAATATATTCAAAGACAAAACCCCAGGGCATTAATAGTCAGAGAGAGAACAGAAAGGGTTGTGAGGGTGAGCAAGAATGAAGAGACATTATCTGTGAGACATTCTCAGGATAAAGTTGGAAAGCTTTGTGGGAGAAGCAACCATCTCCTCTAGAGCAGGGTTCAGAACAGGAGGGAGAATTTGCTGGTTTAGAGACTGTATATGCTCATGGGCTTTGGTTACAAGTGTGTCATTGCTCCAGCAGACAGAGCACTGAAGGAAAACAGCTGCATGAGTATTGGTACTCACCAGGTGTGGTTCCTGCATCATTTCATCCCACACAAGCTGCTGCCTGACATGGTGGCAGTGGTGTTTGGATGGCAAAATGATCATCTGGTTCTACAGATACACACAGAAGGTGGGGAACAGCCTGGGCACCAGACTCTGATGGTTTCAATGACTTATAGTCATCATGCAGCTACATCCACAGCCTCTGGGTAAAGCAGAGAAATGCTTCCAGCCTTGTGCTCTGTCCACAAGACCTGAAGTGATCCACAAAGCTTGAACCATCAAGTAATAATGCAGAAGAGAAATGAAGAAGTTGCATTCCTGAAATGGTGGCTATGGGCAGCTGGCATTCCAAATCAGGCTACAAGATCAAAGAGCTCTGCACAATCTATTGTCTTCTTGAGTCTCTCCTGAGCTCTTTGGATGCAAAGTGATATCAAAAATTCTGCAGAAGTGTTGCATAAATAATCTTCTTGTCACCCTGGGGAGAGCAGTGCTGGCACTGCTGGAGGTCAGAAACTGAACTTCTCAATTGATGTTTTGTATCTCTGAGTCACTTTGTCCTCAAAATGGTCCTTGAAGCTTGTGTGTTAAAGCTCTTCAGTGTGTTAACTTTTCAGCTCCTTGTTTTCTGTTAAAATAAAACCCCCAAACCCACTCAGCTCTGCAATCTAGGTCTTCAGCTACAGCTTAGTTTCTCATTTGAACACAAAAGGAAACTGAGTCACATCAGCCTGTACAAATGAACTTTCAGATCTTGCTTTTGCTTCTTACATCGTCAGCACATAATTTACCCTGACTAGAGATGAGAATAAAGGTTGAAAAACAGATGTGTACAAAGACATCAGAGATCTAGGTCAAGACTAGCAACACAAATACATTTTAAGGAAGGAAAGAACTGGGAATGTTTGGTTCACCAAGAAGACAAAGGAAGAAAGGTGGAAGTCTAAATTATTAAGAAGATAAAATGAAACAGAAAATGCAGCAATAGCTGAGAGAAAAGGAATGTGGCTTTTGGGATATGCAGAAACAGCATGGGTCACTGACTGTGCTAAGTGCATAGCTATGGCAGAGTTCCTTTAAGCAGGGCTAGATCTCTTAATTTCTGCCCAATTTCCTCTGCTTTTTGTGTCACTTCATAAGAACATTTTATGTTTACTGGTCAATACAACAGCAATTGAGGTTTCACACACAAGCTCAAGAGCTCCTTTCTGTTAGGAACAGCTATAAAACTGCTCTACCTTTTGTTGCTGGATAGGTTTGCAATCCTTGCTACTTCCAGTCCAGGGTCATAATTGCTGATAATTTCAGTTATTTATTAATATTAAATCCTCTATTGCTACTTAATTATAAGAACTGAGCTAGACATAGGCCAACATCATAAACAAGAGCAAGACAGGAAATAGTTGTGTCATGATTTGCTGCTGCTATGATTGCAGTTGCTGTCTCACTCCTATACTGCTAGACATGAGTCATGGGAACTGGAAAGGGAGGAAGTCATACTGCATGGTTAGTGAACTTGCAGGATAATCCCTTTCATTTGCCAATGCCACCCATTCACATAGCATGAAGAATTTAATAACTTTAAGCCAGTAAATGGTCAAAAAGTTTAGCCAGAGACATGAGATTTGCAGACCGATCTTCTACTCACTTGGCTGCAGATTAGCTGAAAGGTTTTGCAGGCTTTACTGGTCAGGATGGAAGAGGCTATCTGGCTATGATGATATGCAGAATCAGTAAGTCTCTGCAGGAATTAGATCCTTACAACAAGTGCTGGCTTCACACAAAGCTGGGCAAGGCTTTATATTTATTAAACTAAAATGATATTAAAAAAAAAAACAGCACATAAATTATTTAACTTATGCAGGAAGACAAAGCTCCTTGTTGCACTGATGGCAGTTTTCAGTGAGTTACAAGAAGCATGGAGGGTGTCAAAGGCGCTTTCAAGGCAGGGTGAAGAGGTTATTTTTGAGGTTTTGGATTATTGTTTCCAAACATCTGTTGATTTTAAACTCTCAGAAGTTTGGCAGAGGTGTGTTTTTGTGACCATCTCCCACAAAAATGACACTTACCTTTACTGAGAAATGTTTTCCATTTTTCTGTAAGGAAAGCAAATGTTTATCCTCAAGGTAGAGTTGCAGGGGGAGCGCTAGAAGACAGAAACTAGGACTCTGAAAATGAAAAATGTTTGCATTTGTCAGTAAATTAGTTTGGAATTTGATTATTCTGGTGTCTAGAGGCTGGTCACCCAGTTTCATCAAAACACACATCACAAAAAGCACATCTAATAGGAGTATCAATGACAAAAGAACTATTGAGAGCTTGAATTATCAGAGATCAGCTCTGCAGAATCCAAACCCAAGAGCAAATCAGAAAAAATGGAGGGAGGGAAAAATCAATTATCAGTAGTATGAATTCTGAGATAGAAAAGAAATTCAATATCAGTATGAAATAGAAGACATAGAGCATCTGCAATGGATGGTGGCAATATTTCATGCTGTTCTCAGCGATGGTAACTGGACTGGTTGTGAAATAAGAAGAATTTTTCAATTCCTAAATAGAGATTTGAATACAACATCTATGCTGCAGGCTACCATCCTTTTCTGATTTAATTTCCTGTGGGATTTCCAAAGATGCCCAGAGAAGCAAGAGTAAGTTTGAAATTTGAATATTTCAGATAGTGAATGCCACCACAGAAGCTGCTTCCTTTGGGTCCTTGGAAGAAAAGACAGGGCCAAGGTTTGGAAAACCTGCGGTGGAAGAAATCCATAAGCAGAGCAAACTCCAAAACTACAATGGCCTAAGTCCTGTTTCTACAAAACCCATCTCTTTCACTCTCAGAGTGCCTTGTCCACAGCATGGTCACTCTCTGCAAAAGAAAATACAACAAAGAAAAAGGAGTTCTGCCACACTCAACAACGGAAGTGTCTTAGGAAGCAAAGCGTTGTGCAGACAAGACTAATTGGAAGGGATTTGAGAAGAGATGATCACCATATATTTGGAACATACCTTCCTTCTCACCTGCCTTGGAAAAGATTTTGCTGACTTTTTCAGAGATACCAGCAGCAAGCAGTAATGAACCTACACAGAATGGCGGCGAGTCTGTCACCCATGGTAAGACCGGCGGTTCCAGCAGACCCATACATTACTCGGGGAAGAGTTGTCATTTCATTTTCTGTTTATGAGTGAGAGCAGCAGATCAAAATCTCACAGAATGGTTTGGGTTGGATGGGACCTTTAAAGGTGATCTGCTTTTAAGACCCTGCCATGGGCAGGGCCACATTCCATTAGAACAGGTTGTTCAAAGCCCCATCCAACCTAGCCTTGAATACCTCCACTGAGAGAATCTCAGTGATTTAATAAAAGACTGCCAAAGATACAAAAAATATAGCATCTTTTCTAGGATGTCTTTCTAGGTCTTGGGTTTCTTTTGGGCCCAAAACACCCAGTTCTTCCCTTTTCCAACAGGAGGAGGTTGCAGACCTCTTAAATGACAATATTGAAGACCCCAGCTGCTCTGACTCCTATTCCAGCCAGCACTTCTATTGCTATGATAATAATAAGTAGTGACCACAGCTTCCTTACAGAAGGGTATTTCTTCCCAGAAAACAAAAAAGACCAAGAAAGCAGACTCTATACTTATTTAGATTTTGTCCAGCTTTACTATTTCTGAAAGGAGAGGAACCACTACTTGAGAGCATGGCCGAAAGCAATTCAGAAAGGCTTTTACCTCACTGTATTGGATAATATCCTTAAACCTATATAGATTGCACACATTCCTAAATAATTTGGCCGTATTCAGCATTTGGCAGACAAAATAGGATCATTTCTGCTGCTAATTGGGAAATCTCTGTGCTTCCATTGCACATGCTGTTTGCTGGGATGGAATGAAATGAATGCTGTGCTGGATGTCTATACCCCATACTCTCAACACATGGCAAAGAGAATCTGTGCAACCAGTCTAAACACTCTGACACTGAAATGATCATGATCCTTAGCATCATCAAACCCTCTACATCAATTCATTCAATAGTTTTCACTGTTTCTTTGTTTTCTCAGTTGAAGGACTTGAGCAATTAATGTAATTGTAAGAAGATTTCTACCCTAAAGAATAGAAGACCCATGCAGCTAATTGATATACTTTCAGCTGACTGTATGAAAATGAATGATGTGCTATGTTCCAGATGAACTGTTTAGCACAGTCTTGTTGGACTTATCTCTCCATTGTCACAAAAATAGACTGTAGAACAAGAGAATGGTGTAGAGGAGAACATTTAAAATGAAGTGATTAACTTAATTGCTTTTCTTTCAACCACCGGCAGTTCCCAGAAGTGAAAGATGGGAGAAACTTTTGTTATTGCAGAAGACACAAGGAGGAAATTGTTTCTCTGAGTGCAGTGAAGTTACTTTATCAAATCTTGTATGAATTTTCTGAGTGACTGAAACTCAAATGAGCACAAAATGCCACAAACTTGAAATTTGAATACTTAAATGTTTCAGCTGTCAGTTGAAGAGACAGGAAGAGAGGGAGTTGAGAGCAATGACCAAATCCCTTCATTTCTAATACTGTCCCACCACAGGCAATCAGTCTTGGCTTCAGATAGGAATCGACTACCTTTAAAAGCAGAAGGGAGCCATTAGGATTATACAGTAACCTCCCTTTGGGGGTAGAGACAGTTTTTCTTCTGGTGCCTTTATTTCACTTTCCATGGGTGCATGCAAGGGTTACTGGGCAGTCAATGTTCCTGAGCTCCAGGCTTCTCCTGTCTCTTCCTCTGGCTTGAAAATCTCTGAGCACTAGCTGAGAAAGTTAATGGTGGAACAGAGATTAAAAACTTGTTGCTCTTCATCCAAAATTTAGCAGGCAAACATACCCAGGTCCAGGAAGAGCCTTAAAGCCACAAAATTCAGTGTACATATAATACGGTGCTAGGAGTGCACCCCTTTTCAAAAGGGCAGAGGGAAAGATTGAGGCCCAGAGATGAACAGAACACACTGCCAGAAGTACCATGGGTCTGGAGCCCAACGAGAGGAATCAAACCCCCAAGATGTTTAGACATTGAAGGGAATGCCCAGACCTAGGGATGAGGACTAGAAAAAGGGAGGTAGAAAAGTTCTTAGTATTAGGTAAGACAGCTGAGAAGCACGCAACCATTTTAAAAAAGGAAAAGGTAAACCAAAATAAAGCTGAACAGGCAGGTGTGAAGGGTTAGGGCTGGGCTGGCCACAAGACAAGGGACAGACGCTTGCTATTAATCCCCTGCCCTTCCCAAAGTGGAAGAGTAAGGAAATAAGGCACAGACACTGACAAGTTGGAAAACAATCCTAAACCAGCTTTAATGAAACAGTAATAACAAAAAGATACTAAGTAAAAGTAATCAAAATAAAGAAAGATATACAAATATACAGAAAACTATTATCAAACTAAATCCTCCTGGTGGCAATTATGTCACTGTCACCACTGATGCTGTGGTCAAGCACTGTGGAAGTTGGGACTTACTCAATGGCAGACAAGAATTGGATTCAGGAGATGGATTATAGAACTGGATTCAGGAACACACAGATCAAAGCAGAAAAATGGATAGAATCCTCCTTGGAATCCTCCAGTGAAGAAAAGAGTTTGACCCTTTTGATCCCTCAGCTTTATACTGATTATGACACACATGGGATGGCATTCCTTGTTGGTCAGGTTTGGGTTACCTCTCCTGTCTGCTGCTCCCTGCTCAGAAGTCTATTCAGAAATATTTTCTGAAATATTAATTAATCCAGAAAGAAGTCTTCCTAGGGTGCAATTTTCATCCAAATAGACCAGACCTACTTAAGTATTAAGGTCCATACTTAATATTTTATCATGAGTGTCTGTCTCTATTTGCAAAACTCTCTCTTACTGTTTGTGGAGGAAGGCAAGGTCAGAGCAGGGTGAATTGCAAAGGCTTCAGTCACTGCAAGATGGGGAATTTCAGGTGAGGCAGGACCTCAGGTGTGAGGCTCAGACATGGCATTGAAACACCAATGAAGAGGAGCTGATGGAAATAAGTGGCAGTCATTTAAGATTAAAGCTCCTCAGCATGGGAGAGCTTTTGTGGATAACATCAAATGGCAGGGAGCAGCAGTATGCTGGAGATCAAAGCTGCCATTAGGAGGGATCTCAGCAGACTGGAGGAATGGGCCAGAAGGAATTTTATGAGGATATTAATAATAACTTGTGAGTGGTGCAGCTGTGGGCAAGGAGCCCAGAGAAAATGTTTGGATTCTCTGTCCCTAAAGGTTTTCCAAACAGAACTAGACACAATCCTGGACAGCTCCATCTGACTTGAGTTTAACCATGCTTTGAGCAGGGGGTGGTCTTGAGAGATATCTTACAATCTCTTAAGAGATCTCTTAAAATATATTTTTTTCTATGGGTCTGTGAATTGCACTTATCTTAATACCATAGAGGTGAACCTCCCTTCCACATCTTTGTGTTCACAGTTTTCTGAAAGTTCAAATTAATAAATCTGGTTACTAAATATAGTAACCTACTCACAGCAGTTATTAATATGGAATATCTAGTAGCACAAATCTCAATTACCATTTGCTCCACAAATCTAAATTACCACTTGCTCCTACACACATTCTGACCTCCAGAGCAAGCTTTTGTCCTTGCTATTATCTTATCAGCTCATGGGGTTGTTTTTTTTATGTTTTAGCCCCCAAAAGCCAAAACAAAACAAAAAGCCAAACAAGAACAACAACAAATTCCTGACACCAAAATATGTGAAACCACTTTGGGCCAACATAATTATTAACTTTTTTTCACATTTACTTTGCCACTAACTGCAGTAGTTTCACACTCCTACACACTTTTGTAGAAGGTGTTGTTACGGTGATGTATTTCACTTGATGTGTTTTTCCCATATGCCTCTGCTACCCCTTTTTTATGTCCCTTGTGTAGTCAAATATTCCCATCAGTAACCAGTTTGGTGTAGTTAAACAAGGAACAGCTAAGATTCTTCTTGCAGATTAATTTTTGTCTCACAGCTCAGCTTTACTTATTTGTCTTTACTTATTTGTGTGAACTAACTGCTTGCTGTCTAATTTCACTTACCATGTTTTCCTCTCTTCTTGTAAGCTTGAGGTCAGGCTTGATAAGGCTCTGAGCAACCTGATCTAGTGGAGGGTGTCCCTGCTGGCTGCAGGTGAATTGGACTAGATAACCTTAGAGGTCCCTTCCAACCCAAGCCATTCAATGATTCTATGATTTTCCTGCTTCC
Organism: Indicator indicator; assembly: GCF_027791375.1. NCBI lineage: Eukaryota > Metazoa > Chordata > Aves > Piciformes > Indicatoridae > Indicator > Indicator indicator. The sequence goes on from NC_072020.1 coordinate 1,869,029, forward strand.
TATATATCACATTCCTCGAGGTGAAAAGTTTGCTGTTGTTGTTTACCAGCCTTGTTTATGCTCCAAACACCACTGCTACATTACCAGGATCATATCTCTCCTAAAACACCCAAGGAGGCTTAGCCTTTCAAAGAATTGAATTGCCTGAACATTAGTACTGCTCAGCGAAAGAAGCATCAGCTTGGATTTGCAATCTGTGGTTAGTGGTGGACAGAACAAGAACTCCACTTTCACATGTGACTATTTGTAATTATTTTGCTTCTTGGTCAGTTATTGATAAGACAAAGTAAAATGCATGAAAGTGTGCAATATCGACTCAGCAGCCCTGAAAGGAGCATATTCTTGAATATCTGAGCAGTGCTACAGTAAATTGCCTCTTTATTTATTACAAGATTGCATACAGAGGAGATAATAGCAGAGCTAATGAGACTCTGCTTATATATGGGTTAGATTAGTAATGAGACACAGCTATGCTAATTAACTCTGCTCCCTAATGAAATTAAATTCATGCAGTAAAAATCATCTATAATAAAATCAATGCAAACTCAAAATACATCAGCTTCTAATTCCTTCACTATGGCAGAGAGACCTCAATTTCTAGGGTACAGTCACTTCATCTCCATTTTTACCAGCTGGATGCTGACTTGGCCATGCTTCTCAGATGTCAACCCACATCACTCTGTTTGGCCAGCCTGGTCTGCCCATGCTCCTTCATCCTTCTGGTGAAAACAGAAGTCAGCTTTGGAGTCTGGAGTAGCTAGTGGTTGTCTGCTGGCTGTGTACTCTCGTGGCAAAAGGCTCTATGTCTGTAAGGCCTATGTGGGTGGAGGCTTCTGAGAGTGTGGGTTAATTTCATCTGACAGAGATCCAGGTGAGGGCTCTCACCTCTTGTGGTAGTACCAGTGAGGTCTTCTGAAGTGTCATGGGCTGTGGAGGCAGATGATGCAGCAGGGGTGGTCAGCCCAGAGATGAGGTCCTCCTCAGTCATTTGGCAGTTGATAACATTCAGTGGAAGGGAGTTTGAGGTGAGCCCACACCTATTCCAAACAGAGCTGAGTATGATCCACAGTCTATTCCAGAGTTCTGAGCTGAATTCTTAGCAAACTGCACAAAGCATATTCCCATAGACCAGTCCCACAAATTATTGCCTCCCATCCACTCTAGGAGCATCTCTGCAGTACTGCTGTTTGGATTCTCTGCTAGTTCTTGGCTTTGAGAGTGTCCTATTTTTCCATGCACCAAGCTGAGCTGAGGCCATAAATACTTTAGCTCTTGAATGACTTGAGTAATGAATTCTGTTCCATGACTAACCTGCAATACAAGGGATTCAAAAGTGAGAAAGATGCCAATAAGCTGCAGAGCCACCTCAGCTGCTTTTTTTTTTTAATGCAAGTAGAGAACACAGAATTTAGTGATTCATCTGGTTCACCATTATCCACTTCAAGCTGCCTAGACACTCATACTGCATATCAATAAAGTTGATTTGCCACAGTGCTACGTGCTCCTTGCTCAGCACAGAGCAGCCAGCAAAGCTTTTCAAGTGGTGCCTTCTTCTTGGCACACCACACAGAAGGACCTGACGTGCATCTCTGGTGAGGTTTGCATACTTTTATGACATGGTCATGGCTATGGCCACCATGTAACCAAATGTCCTTTTGTACATATGTCTTCTCAATGTTCATATCATGTGTGGGAGGTTCCTCTTTTTATCTGGCTCCTCTTAAGCAGTTTCTGAGGGTCTTCACATTGCAGAATTTCATATCATGAGGGAAGTAGTGAGCAGATTATTAGCAATAATGTTGTGTATCTAAATGGGGAAGGCAGCATTGCAGATGGAACTAACCTGGGTAGCAGTGTGTAGATTCATGGATTCATAGAATACCAGGTTGGAAGGGACCTCAAGGATCACCTAGTCCAACCTTGCAGAGTAAGCATATAGTTTAAATGAGATGGCCCAGCACCCTGTCAAGCTTGCATTGAGTGTTGATCTGCTTGAGGGTGGTAAGGCTCTGCAGAGGGATCTGGACAGGCTGGGTTGATGGGCTGGATATTAGGAAAACTTTCTTCACTGAAAAGGTTGTGAGGAACAGGCTGGGCAGGGAAGTGGTGGAGTCACCACCCTGGAGGTATTTAAAGGATGTATAGATGAGGTGCTGAGGGGTGACTTGGCACTGCTGGGTTGGACTTGATGATCTGAAAGGTCTCTTGCAATCAGAATGATTCTATCATTCTATATATTTAGAATTTAAAGCAAACAAACAAAACTAGAAAGAAGGTTCTCCATACTTTGAGAGCAAATAGTATTTATGTCTTGACTTTGACTTGAGATTCTGTTTTGTCTTCTTTATTTCAGCAATAGTTGCCTTTGGGATCGTGTACTTGAAGCATTTCTTATTCTTTTTGAAGAGTTCTTCTCTAAACTTAACTTCAAAGTCCTGAGGCATCTTCAGGAATGATTATTTAGCAAGTAGAGAAATCTGATTAATCTCCCTCCTTTTGTATATACAACTACTCTTGCACCAGTTTGTGAGATATGTCACAGTCACTGTGAAACCAGTGACTAAAATCTTCAGCTGTTTCTCAAAGTTGCTTCCAGTTATTTTGCAAAATGACAAAAAACAAGAGCTAGGTATTATGCAAGTGATCTAATTTCTAGCTCCTTGAACTTAGGGGCTAAAAACACAAAAGAAAGAGATGGTTTATTTCATTTTATTTAGTGAACTCCTGGTAAACCACACCATTTATCCACAGAGCAAATTACTTATTGTGTTTTCTAACACAAAGGCTACTCTTGTGAGGCTGACTTTACCTTCCAACATTTGCAGCTGTTTTCAATGTGTTGTTGCACTGCACTGATAGTTAACACACCTGAGCTTTCCTGCTAGAAGAACAGGGACAACAGCTCATGTTTTGTGGTATGCGAGAAACCATTAGGTGTTTCAGGTGATGATCCAGTAAAAAATGCAGTCCAGTGGTACAGTAAAATGGCCACGATTTTCTGAAATGCCTACATCCAGTAATGATATCTGTCTTGGAAAGTCATTTCATCAAAGAGCAGCAAATATCCTTTTTATTTGATTTGATTTTTAAATTTTTTTCACCCTATAGAGATCTTGGAGTCCTAGTGGACAGCAATGTGCCATTGTGCCCAAGAGGGTCAACAGCATCCTGGGGTGCATTAAGAAAAGTGTGGCCAGCAGGTCTAGGGAGGTTATCCTCCCCCTCTACTCTGCCCTGGTGAGACCAAACATGAAACACTGTGACCAATTTTGGGCTCCCCAATTCAAGAAAGACAGAGATATGCTTGAGAGAGTCCAACAGAGAGCTGTGAGGATGATTGTGGGACTTGAACATCTCCCCTGTGAGGAAAAACTGAGAGACCTGAGGCTGTTTAGTCTGGAGAAGAGGCAGCTGAGAGGGGATCTGATCAATGTCTATAAATACGTGAGGGGTGGGTGTCAAGATGAAGGTGCCAGAGTGTGTTTGGTGGTGCCCAATGATAGGACAAGGAACAACAGGTACAGACTAGAACACAGGAGGTTCCACCTCAACACAAGGAGACACTTCTGTATGGTAAGGGTAACAGAGCCCTGGAACAGGCTGCTAGAGAGGTTGTGGAGTCTCCTTCTCTGGAGACTTTCCAAACCCACCTGGATGTGTTCCTGTGTGGCTTGCCCTAGTTGGTCCTGCTTTGGCAAGGGGGTTGGACTCAATGGTCTCTGGAGGTCCCTTTCAACCCCTGGGAATTAAACAGCTTGTGATTCTAAGACGTACATGAACAAGATTGGCTAAGCTTGGAGATACTGTTGTACAAGTACCTTTTATTTCTTGAATATCTCGCCAAATTCAAACACAAAATGCTTTTCCTTTAGATACATATTTGCAAGGAAGGACTTGATAAAAATTTTCAGCACTTAGTCATTTTGTTTAACACCATTATTATGGCCAAAGGGTTATAATATAGTGTTAGAAAGGCATGCAGTGCCTACAGAACACACCTGTTTCCTTTTACCAATGATGCTGCTATGGGAGGAAATTAAAATGTTGTGCCATCTTCCATCTTCTCTCCCACCACAAAGAAAACCAGATTTATTCATGTAGCTTTAAAGCAAATTTCAACAGGAACAGTTTATTGCTTTCTTAATGTCACATAACTAACTAGTAGCGAACAACACATTCAGACTGATATCTTCCATGCTATGAAAGGCATCATAGTTCCCTGCTGCTGCTCTGTTTGATAGTCATGGTTCTTTTTACCATGATTCTTCTGCCGCAAACACCTTCTCACATAGTTTTTTCTCTCAGACACACACATAATGCAAGCTCTCACATTTGTATCTTAGCAGATGTTGTGATCCAGGCTATCTGCCAAGGTCAGGCCATGTGAGCATCCCCACAACTCACTTGTGTTATGAACTTCAGTGATTTCCAACTTCTGATGTTACATAGCATTATTCAGACCTCTGACCTGAAAATACTTACTCATGGTCAGACCTCCTGGGAGAAACAGAGAAGCTTGAAGCAAGAAGGCACACAGGGAAGAAAGTCTATAGAGGAAGTGGAATGCTATAACCATCTTGGTAGGATGAAATGTGGCAAGCATAGCAGTAAGATTGTACAGGCACAGCAAGATCAACCAATTTTAATTTGATTGCTGCCTGATGTGCAAGAGATGTCGAAGGTGAAGTAGAAAGGAATGGAAAGATTCAGAAATATGAAAAGGTGGAGTTCAATAGCATCACGAAGAGAGACTCTTGCTAGAAATGGATCAGTTGATAACCTCTAATTTGTCACATGATTAAAATACTTTATCCCGACCTTGTACAGATGGGAAGAAGAAGAATGGTGTTATTTAGTGCTGTCTTGGGTTACAGCAGTCAGGGATTTAGATCTTTCTGCAAAAATGTCTTTCACAGAATTATTTTGCTGAATTTTCCTATTTTCTAGTGGAATTAAGTTCTTTCTTCAGAGGCAGCAACTGATAATCCCTCATCAGGATACAATAAGCCTTTTAGCTACACCAAGTTCACTGGCTTTTCCCATCCCTCCAACCCAAGGAGTAACATTTGAATGTTCTTCTATCAGTACAGGGTGCTAAATATATGGAATTGATGTCAAGCTAAAGATAACTGTGAGTAGTTAGTTATAAACTTCAGAATTGCACAAAAGCAACAGAAGATTAAAAAAAAAAAGAAAGAAAACATTGTTACCTTGGAGACCTAAAATGTTTGACTTTTGCTGTCTGAATGATCTAAATAAAATGATTCTCACTGTTAAATCTTTTTGCTTTGCCATTTGTTTTTGGTTTTGTGTGTGTGTGTGGTTTTTTTTTAATTCTGCAAATAAAAATAAAGGCTTTTGTTTGAACTTGCAAGGTTCATTTCAGTACCAATGTGTGTTTCCTATTGTTAGAGATATTTTCATAATGGGGCAAAGAGGATAAAACTCTTTTCTGCTGCAGTGATATCATCTCCAAAAGGTGATGTGGAGAAAATATTTTAAGAAATAGCTATTTAGTGCTGGTTTGTTTCCAAAGAACTGCTATCATTATGCAATTTGCTTAGAAAGTGACACTTGTGTTTACAGCCAGAGAAGAGGCCTCAGCAGGAACAATAACTTCCCTGATATCTTATGAGAGCATGTCGGGAACAAGGAAGGAATGTATGTGGAAAATCATACAGACTCTTACATTTCTGTTCCTTATTCCATAAAAAAATTGTTTTCTGTTTGTGTTTCTACATGCTTTGAAGACTCTCTTGAATCTCCTCCTAGTGCCTTTACCTTCACAAAACTTGATGTAAACCCAGCAAGAGAGAAGACCCCATATCCTTTCTTCCCTCTCCTCTAGGTGCATCCGCAACTGGGTGTCATCATGAGGACATCTCAGAGGGAAGTTTCCAGTTTACCAGCTGAGACACTGGAGATGGTTCACCCCAGGGAGGAGGTATGGAGAGCCTTGCCTGAGTTTGTTGTGCTGTTTTCAGGGGCCACCCTGACTCTCTGAGGAGAGTGTTTGCCATGCCTGTCCAGCACTGTGCTCTTCAGGTCCAGGTGCACACATGCTGCAGGAGGTTGGTGCTAGCAGCACGACAACCTGCTGCGGAGCATGACCACCTTTTGCTTAAAGAGGCGGCTCCCACTCAGCACGAATGACAGCAGGTCCAGGCAGCTGAGGGCAGTCAGACTCAGAAAAACTTCATTGTAGCTTTCTAAGTGGTGAAAATCATTCACATGCTGTATGTAGTAGGCCCTAAAAAGGTGATGGGGAAGGAAGCAAATGATGATGACACAGATGAAGATCAAGTTTTTCACCTGGGCCCAGAACTCTTGGTGAGACCAGAGAGAGGTGGAAAGTTTTCTTGCCACTTTTACCAGGATGAAAATCTGCAGGACCAAGAGGGCACAAGTAATGCAGGTAGCAGCTACAATTATGAAGTAGTTGAGGGCTTTCACACTCTCCTGCTGCAGCTCTTTGTGGAACTTGAAGCACGTTGTGTCATTGTAGGAGCCGGAGCGCCCATACTCAAAGTACAGGACCGGCACCACAAAGATCATGACAGAGAGCCAGACGGCAGCGCTGGCCGCCATGGCGTGCAGCTTCCTGTAGAACTCCACCTTGTCCTTCCACTGAAAGAAGATGAGCCAGCGGATCACCAGCGTGATCACGTAGAACAGGAAGGTCAGGTACATGTGGATGTGCACCATGGCGCTCACCAGTTTGCACAGGGGCATCTTGAATGCCCACCTCTTGCTGACGTAGTAGTGCAGGCGGAAGGGCACTGTGAAGAGGAGGAGGCTGTGCACGACGACCAGGTTAATGATGGCTGTAGTGGTCACAGACAGAGTGTTCATCTTGACCAGCACAAATGACATCATGATGGCCCCAAGCCCGCCTCCAGCAAGGGCAACTGAATAGGCAGTGATCAGTATGGCGCTCATGGTGTCGGTGTGAGCGAAGGCAGAGGGGTCACTGCTGTTCCTAGGCTCTTCAACCATGGTCCTGAAATCTTCCCTGTACATATTCTGAAAGTGAAAGAATGCATAAAGACTAAGATGAGGTAGGAATCACAGAATCACAGAATCACAGAATCAACCAGGTTGGAAGACACCTCTAAGATGATCAAGTCCAACTGATCACCCAACCCTATCTAATCAACCAGACCATGGCACTAAGTGCTTCATCCATTCTCTTCTTAAACACCTCCAGGGACATCAACCCCACCACCTCCCTGGGCAGCCCATTCCAACAGCCAGTCTCTCTTTCTGGGAAGAACTTCTTTCTAAGCTCAAGCCTAAACTTCCCCCTGCACAGCTTGAGACTGTGTCCTCTTGTTCTGCTGCTGGTTGCCTGGGAGGAGAGACCAATCCTCACCTGCCTGCAACCTCCCTTCAGGCAGTTGTAGAGAGCAATAAGGTCTCCCCTGAGCCTCCTCTTCTCCAGTCTAAACACTCCCAGGTCCCTCAGCCTCTCCTCACAGGGCTTGTTCTCCAGACCCCTCACTGGCTTTGTTGCCCTTCTCTGGACACATTCAAGCAATGAGAGGGCCCACCTGAAAAGCCAGCAGACTTTTCCACTCAGATCTTGCTTGAGGCCTAATCCTGGAATTGCATAGCTGGCACAAGCTGTGAACAGTAGTTTTATCCAAACATCCTCCAGCCTAGAGAAAAAAGGTTGGGAGTGGAAGGTGCTCCAGTCCTTAAGACATTGCTAGCCCTACCCTCAAAAATAAGGCTGACTTAGTAACATGTGGGAAGAAGAGAGCCTTAGAGGAAAAACTTAATTGTGGTGTTTTTGAGCTGTCTGCATTATTAGCTCTTCTCTCTTCTGAGCATCTGCATGCTTTGGCAGGAAGATCCAAGCTGCTGTTTGAATTCTGCTGCTCATTCATCAGTATAGTTTGTTGCAACACAGGTCTGCCCTTCCCAAAGCTAGACAATAACCATATGTTGCTCCATCAAAGCTGCAAATTTTGCTTGCTACTGAGAGCTGAGTTTTGTACACTTCTCCATGGACAATTTCTCTGAATAAGGGATCAAACACTATGGATACCCAGGCTCCATGGAGAGCCTGCTCAGACCCTGCCAGACCAAGTAGTGTGGGTTGTGCTGTCCTGGTGCTCAGGGTGATATCACATCTAATATGTAGTAGCCAGGTGTTAAAAAATGGGGTCTTAAAACACATGTGAGTGCAAACAACTAGCACTGGTCCTGGCTCTAGCTAAGCTTAGATGAAAGTCAAATTTAAAAATATACTATGTATTTTTAATATATTACTGTTTCAAAGAGAGGCTAAATATAACTCTTACAACTCTAAATGTAACTTCTGGTAGGATTTTTAAGAGTTAAGCTAGGGTGTTATCCTAAAATGTGTTTGCGTAAGAGACAGTATCAAGGGGATGTCCACGCTACAGTCACAGAAAAGAAGCAGGGCAAATCACAGAATCACAGAATCAATAAGGTTGGAAAAGACCTCAAGGATCATCAAAGTCCAACCTGTCACCCAAGACCTCATCACCACTACACCATGCCACCAAGTGCCACGTCCAATCCCCTCTTGAACACCTCCAGGGATGGTAACTCCACCACCTCCCTGGGCAGCACATTCCAACCTCTAACAACTCTCTCCATGAAGAACTTTCTCCTCACCTTGAGCCTAAACCTCCCCTGGTGCAGCTTGAGACTGTGTCCTCTTGTTCTGGTGCTGGCTGCCTGGGAGAAGAGACCAAGCAATTTGATCAGTGCTGGGCTCCACACAGTCTCAGTTTTAGGGCTACTGCTACTTAACTATAATTTCAAACTGCCTCTGGTGTGCCATCCACTTCATTGGTGAATCCTGCAGTACAAGAGAGGCTTTTCTCCTGAATGAGTTCTTGCAGGTTTTCTTTTAATACTGCAATGTTGTTAACTTCACCAAGTAGTTCCTGTGTCTCTTTATACAAGTGTTGTTTCAGATTATCTTCATTTTTAGGTAGCACATAATGCCAGAAGTTGGGAGGGCAAACTTCAGCAAGCCTCTCTTTTGTAGAACAGAAGAAATATCATTAACAGTTTTATCAACTGGTTTTGCTGGCAGTGGGAAATGAATATCTATTATCCATCTCAGATAGTTTTTGTTTTTTCTTAGCAATATTTCTAAGCATTTTCCTCTACAGGCATCAAGATTTCTTTAGACATTGAAAAGTCAGTTATTCTCTAGCTATGCCAACAGGTGTAAGGCTCCATATTCATTTCTGTAATCAACATAAATATAACTGCAGTATTTCAGATTGATCTGTTGGTTGTTGGAACTTACTGACCTTTTCTGCTTGAAAGAGAAAGGGGGAACCTTACAGCTGCCTTCCAGTACTTGAAGGGAGCCTACAGGAAGAGTGCAGAGGGACTTTTCAGAAGGGTGTCTAGCAATAGGACAAGGGGGAATGGTTTGAAGCTGAGGGAGAGTAGGTTCAGATTGGATCTGAGGAAGAAGTTCTTCGCTAGGAGGGTGGTGAGACTCTGGGATAGGCTGCCCAGGGAGGTTGTGGCTGACTCCTGCCTGGGGGTGTTGAAGGCCAGGTTAGATGAGGTCTTGAGCAGCTGAGTCTGGTTGAGAGGTGTCCCTGCCCATGGTGGGGAGGTTGGAGGAGATGATCTCTGAGGTCCCTTCCAGTCTAAGCTATTCTGTTATTCTATGAAACTGCATTTCATGGTTACATGGACAACTAATTCCAGTGTACCTGGAGAAGTGAAATGGGTTGCAATGAGAGAGCTTTCTCTCAAGGCTGCTGTTGATTGGCACACCACAGCTCTTGCATAAGAAACCATGCAAGTTCCTTCCCATTCTCTCCTTCTTTCTGAGATGTTTCAGCCTCACAACAGTGCAAGCCAGAAGGGATTAGCAATAGCTGTTCATCAGTTTCTCCAAGTTGTTAAACTTTCATTCAAAAAGAAGTCTCTAAAAAGTGGCACTGTTACACTGTTTTAATTTAAAATGGGTATTTATAGTTTTTTAAAGTGCTGCAGCCTTAAAGACAACATGCTGGAAATGCAGATTGGTGGGAGAAGTCCTAGCAGCAAAGCTGAGCTTGGAGAGGAAGGTCCCCTCATGGTCACCCTTCAGATGTAGCCCTGAGGTACCACTTGAACTGAAGGCAGTAAGGAACAAATAATCAGAAGTCAGATAACTGATAATTTCCTCAAATAACCCTATTAAGGGGACAGTGAGAGTCCTATTTCTGTCTGCAAATAAGCAAGTGAGACACCAAACCCACAGGTTTCTGCAGAATTTTGTGGCCATCACTAAATCCCTTCATTGTAAGATTCTGCCAGAAATCTCTTTTTCATTAATCTTCCAAAAAGAGCTGCCAGCAGCTCTGTCCTAGGTTCCTCAATACTAGGAGCATCCCACTGAAATATCAGTGCAAGATGAATACAGAGTACAGCATGACACAGGGGATATTTCATGGAAGAAATGCTGCTTTCTGCTGAAATGAGGTTTCCTATTATATTAATGTTCACACAGCTAGAGCTTACTAACCTGAGATGCAGCTAACAAGTCCTTTGGCTAGAAATTTTCAGGAGGCACAGGGAATCAGAACAAATGCAAGTCTTACAAGAGACTAATTATTTATATGACAGAAAGCTATATGCTGAACCTCACTGGAAACAGGAGATGTAGAATTCTCCAAGAATTAGAAAATATCTTGCTGCAGAGAAGGAACAACAGAAAAGACCACACAGATTAGTATCAAGCTGTTTGAGAAATTATCTTCTCCCATGCTGCCAGAAGCCCCTTGTCAATGTCAGCTGGTGTAAGCTTTTGCCAGCAGTTAACAGCATTATAAGCTCACAGGATGTTAGGGGTTGGAAGGGACCTCCGGAGATCATTGAGTCCAACCCCACTGCCAGACCAGGACCAGAGAATCCAGCACAGGTCACACAGGAACACATCCAGACAGGGCTGGAAAGGCTACAGAGAAGGAGACTCCACAACCTCTCTGGGCAGCCTGTTCCAGTGCTCTGTGACCCTCACAGTGAAGAAGTTTCTATCCATTGCCCCTTGTCCTATCCCAGGGTGCAAGTGAGCAGAGCCTGTCCACTCCCTCCCTGTCCCCTACCCAGCCCTCAGATATTGAGAGACATTGAGCAGATTCCCTCTCAGTCTTCCTTTCTCCAGACTGAACAGCCCCAGGGCTCTCAGCCTCTCCTCACCAGGCAGTGCTCCAGTCCCTTCAGCACCCTTCTAGCCCTCCCTTGGACTCTCTCCAGCAGATCCCTGTCCCTCTTGAACTGGGGAGCCCAGAACTGGATACAATATTCCAGGTGAGGTCTCAGCAGGGCAGAGCAGGGAGGGAGGAGAACCTCCCTGGATCTGCTGGACACACTCCTCTGAATGCACCCCAGGATCCCATTGGCCTTCTTGGCCACAAGGGCGCATTGCTGACCCATGCAGGACTTGTTGCCCACCAGGATAAGAAGTCACCATTATTTTACATCAACATCTTAAAAAAACCCAACCCAAACCTCATTAAAATGATGACCCTCTTCCAATCTTTGCCAACCAGTGAGCTGTACTGCCTGTGTAACAACTGTCTGCAAAATGTAGCCCCCTCTATATGTCTGCTGAGGGACTGGCAGGTTTCACACAGATTTTCATGTGTTCTGACAGTTGGGCTGTGCAGAAGAAGCATTTGCAGGCTGCACTGCATGCACCCAGCCAAGAAGTTTCATTTGAATTTGGATGGGACAAAAGTTCAGATCAAATGAAAGATTTCTATTTTTGACAGACTTCAAAAACTGGAAAAATGAGTGCGTGTCAGAGCTGACATTTCTGCATTGGTGCAGATTAGGTTGGAGGCAGTCAAAGCACAAATATTTTTTAACAAAAGGCTGTTTAAAATGTGCATTTGCTTCACAAAATTCCTCATTTAGTCTCAGAGATGCTTTCTACTGAGGGCATTGTAATTGCTTTTCGATTTGCTCTAACCCCATGCTGTGATATGGTAATGAAGGCTACTCCACTAGAATGATTACAGGATTATCCTCTGTTCAAAGTAACCACACACACCTGAAGCTAGGAGGATAAACATCTGCTCAGAAGAAAACACCCAGAATTTAAAGAATGAAATATCAAATCTGTGTTTACATTTAGATATTTTCCAAGCAATTTTTAGTGATTCCTCTGACTCATTCACTCCCTCATTGACTCCTGTCTTGCAGGCTCTGTCTTCATTATGCTGATACTTTTTAGTTTAAATCCAGTCTAGTGAAGGACAAATGGGGTGGAAAAATATGGTGAGTTAGTCCTCTTTTGTTAGTCCTCTTTTGTTTGAGACTTTTGCTGGCTTTACACAAAAATGGAAACCATAGAACCTTCTTAAAAATAATTTTTTACTGTCCTAGCTGCATCTTATCAAAGAGAACAAAGCTCCCCTCTGGTCTTTGCAGAGATTTGAGGATATCAAAAACACACAAAAAGAGGGATGAAAACAAAATGAATTGTCTCTCTATAAATGAATTTTAGGTGGCAGTATAGAACTACAGAATAGCAGCATGAAGAAGTATGAAGCAATGTAGTGATAGGATGAGAGGGAATGGATTTAAGCTTGAGGAGGGGAGATTTAGATTGGAGATTAGGAAGAAATTCTTGACAGTGAGGGTGGTGAGACACCAAAACAGGTGGCCCAGGGAGGTCCTGGATGTCTCCTCCGTGGAGCTGTTCAAGCCCAGGCTGGATAAGGCCTTGAGCAATCTGGGCTAGTGGAGGGTGCCTCTGTCAATGCCAGGGCAGTTGGAACTAGATGATCTTTAAGGTCCATCCTACAAATCTATGAATCTACGTTTTCCTGTGCTAGGAAATTAGAAATAACCATGACAAAAACAGTAGTGTAGGAAAACTTTAAAGTGTGTTCAAAACAAACCAGACAACTAGATTTTTTTTTTTAATATTCTGAAGTTACAAACATTGTTTTAAAACCATTTCAAATGGAAGCTTTTGCTCATTCTGTACATACTTACAGACTGAAGTTTCTTTCCACTCATCAAGTGCTGTTTACCTGGCTCTTCATTTTGTGTAAGAACTAAGAACAAAAAGCAAAACATCCGAGTCATTATTTTTTGAGCTGTGTGGTATGTATGGTAAAAGATGTGATGGTGCTCCTGCACTCAGCCCTGGTGAGGCCACAGGTTGAGTACTGTGTTCAGTTCTTGGCACCACAGTACAGAAAGACTCAGAAAAGACACTGAGGCCCTGGAGCTTGTCCAGAGAAGAGCAATGAGGCTGGTGAGGGGTTTGGAGGGCATCATACAAGGAGTGGCTGAGGGAGCAGGGATTGTTTAGTCTGGAGAAGAGAAGGCTAAGGGGAGATCTTATTGCTCTCTACAGCTACCTGAAAGGAGGTTGGAGTGAGGCTGGTGTTGAGAGGAAATGGGTTTAAGTTGTGCCGGGGAAGATTTAGACTAGACAATAGGAAAAACTTCTTTGCTGAGAGAGCGGTGAGGCATTGGAAGAGGTTGCCCAGGGAGGTGGTGGAGTTGTCACCAGGTGTTCAAGAAGCTGTAGATGTGAAGCTTCAGGACATGGTTTTAGTGGTCATGGCAGTTGGGTTACAGTTGGACTCGACCTTAAAGGTCTTTTCCAGCCTCAGTGACTCTATGGTTCTATAATCTGTGAGGACTGTGTGCAAGGGTGGTTTTGCCCTCCTGTAAGTTTGACTCCTTTCTGTCAGAACACAACTATATTTGAGTGTAAGAGTTTTGAAAGCAACAGTAACAACATTCAACACTTGCACATAGTCTTACTTAAGAACACTTTAACTGACTACATCCTATTGCTTCACATTTGGTTAAAAAAAATCCAGAAAGGACATACTGTTCTGTGGCATTCACAACAGACTGGGGGGTGATGCAGATTGTCTTTTTGCAGTTTGCAATTTTAACACTGCCTGACAGCTAAAGAGCTGTTCAGATGATGTTAAAAAGTGATCATAATAACAATGCTGAGCTCTTACCTAGAACCTTCCTGCAGCTGATCTCAAAGCTCTGTTAAAAGGCATATACATAATTGTCAGCTGAAACATCTGTGGCAAAGCCAGATAGAAAGCTAAGATATCCTTAAATCAGCTCTGAAGTTAGGCTTGTCATGGCTTCTTCTAGGTCTTGTTCTGGAATAAACATATCCCAATTAATAATGGGAAGAAAGCCAAGATACATTAAAGACCTGCAGGTATCATCTGAATGTGTTTTTTTTTAAAAAACAAGTTACATAACATTGCTGCTACCTAAATAAGTTAATATATAGCTTAATATGTGTAACATTGCTGGGACATATATTGGTGGTGCATATAATAATTACATAATATAGGAGTTATATAAATGGTGTTGATAAATCATCATGTTGTTCACTCTGCTCTGCTGAGGCCCCACCTCCAATACTGCCTCCAGTTCTGGTGTCCCCAGCATAAGGAGGACACAGAGCTGTTGGAGAGAGTCCAGAGCAGGCCACAAAGGTGATCCAGGGGCTGGAACACCTCTGCTATGAGGATAGGCTGAGGAAACTGGGAGTGTTCTGCCTGGAGAAGAGAAGACTCCAGGAGGACCTTAGAGCTGCATTCCAATACCTCAAGGGATCCTACAGGAAGGCTGAGGAGGGACTTTTCACAAGAGTGTCTAGCAAAGGGGGAATGGTTTGAAGCTGAGGGAGAGCAGGTGAAGACTGGATTTTAGGAAGAAGTTCTTTGATAGGAGGGTGGTGAGACTCTGGAATAGGATGGCCAAAGATGTTGTGGATGCCTCCTCCCTTGGGGTGTTCAAGGCCAGGTTGGATGAGGTCTTGAGCAGCTGAGTCTAGGTGAGAGGTGTCCCTACCATTGGCAGACTGGTTGGAATAGATGATCTCTAGGGTCCCTTCCAATGTAAGCAATTCTCCTTCACTGTCTCACAACATTTCCCTCCTTTAGAAGCTCCAACATTGGACTTCATTCCATGCTGAAGTAGAGCATATGAATGAAACTATCTCAGATTTCTACTCACCCTTATCGTAATCCAGATATTTCAACAGAGAAGGACTGCAAACAAATCAAAACCTAAATCCACAGCAAAACCTACTGTACTTCTTTAGTAGTGTGTGTGTGTGACAAATCTAGAAAACAACTGTTTTAACACCAATGATTTGCCCAGCTTTCCCCATACACACTTCTGTTTTCTATTGTCATTTTGCTTTGGCCTCAGTGTTTGCCACTGAGGACAGGAGCAGCCACCTGAACTGCATGCAAAGGATAGCTGTGCAAGCTCCAGTGGAAATGGATCATTTTGAGGTTTCTTACTTGGTTTTTAACAACTGCACATTTCCAGCATTCTGTCACCGTTAACATTGTCTTGTTCTGCAGGATTTTACTAGTTCACATTTGCTGCATGCCAGGAGGTTTTTCAGGAATGTGCCTTTCATCAGGAATCCAGCACAGCAATTCACCAATCAGCCAAGTTCCTCCTCACCAGAATTAAAAAAAATAAATAAATAAGATATTTGCAAGGGGATGCATTGTTTCTGCCAGGGGATATAGCATTAGGACTGCAGAGAATTAAATCATATATGCAGTACCATGCTGATCCTATATTCATATATGCCTTTCTGAGAAGAAAAAGCCCTTCTCTTCACCTGAAAAGTCACTGCTTATCCTAAAATTTGTTTGAACCCTGTACTGGCCTCTCACTAATTGCCCGCTGAGGAAGGCAGCACGCAGTAAGGAAGAGGATTACAGCAAAAGCCTATTGCTTCTTGCCCTCAAAATGTTTACTGCAATTGTTAATTTGCCAATGCTGATTCATTCTCAGATTGTTTATTTCATTTGATTGCTGGCTGCAGAGGTAATATAAACTCTATCAACAGGTGCATTGAAAAAATAATTTTACTAATGATTACTTTCATGCTGAATATGCAGATGCAGATATTGAGGAAATTTATTATGCTAAAATATGTCATCTGTGCTGGCAGAGTAACAAACCTCCCCATGTTAGTCTAAGACTGCCTAGGAGCAGTACAGAAAGCAAAGCTTAGGAGCTGTACTGCTAGGTTGATAATGAAGGTGCTTTCCTATCTCAGCATAAGCACAAGGAAACACAAGACACTGTTCCTGCAGTTGAATTAGACAGGAACTTAAAGTTTCTCTTATCTCTTTCCAAATGAGGCATTTACTGCAAGGAAATCGTTCCACACTGCATTCATAAAGTATGCTGATTTGCAAGAGCCTTTCCTGACCAGCACAGCTCAAGCCTGCATGATGGAATTGGACACTGTGTGCAGGCAAGTGTTCCATGACATGAAAGTTGCTTGGGCAGAAATGGTTCTTTTTGCTGCTAAATCTGGAGGCTTCTCTTCTGAGCTAACAATAAGCATTTGCATTAAATTAAAATCTTCAGTGCACTTGCCAAAGTGTGAAGCTAATTTTGTTAGAAATAAACTCATTACTGATGTGTTTTTTAAGGCTTTTGCCTATTTGAAGTTCAGCTGAAATGTTTAAAGATGCAGCTAGAGAATTCAGCCAGAAGCAGCTGTAGAAACACCTGAAGTAAGGGCTGTGGGAGGTGTACCCACACCTGCCCTTTGTCCCACTGTCCTATTAACCTGTTTTCTTAGCCTCTCTACCCCTTTTGTTGAGACAGGGCTCTCCAGAGCATGTTGGGCCATGTTGCTTGTGACCATAATGCTGTTTTGCCAGTCCAAATCTGTTTATTTGCTATGGCGTTGCACAGGACACCAGTCCAAATCTTTATTTGCTATGGTGTTGTGCAGGACACCAATGCCACTGGGCCCTTATTCTTGGTTGGCCTTTAGATCTCTCAATGAAAAATAGAACTGAAAAGAATAAACTATTACTTAGCTTCCCTGCCTAACTTCTGTTAATTTCATTTGAATGTTCTGTCCATCTTTCTGATCACTGGAAATCACAAGCACCCAATGATTTACATCATTATTCAATACAGCTCTTATGATGGACACAGACCAACAGGGAACTCCCATGTGATATTATAAGCCCTACATGATAGATATACAGAAGAAAAAATAATTGGAGTCAGTGGAGCACGGTGGAGGGAAGGCCAAAATAGCACCAGCATAAGTTGGTACACCAGTGTATGATGTAGGAAAGGCTCTATGCAGATATGAGCTCTGATGTTGTAGCAGAATAGCCACAGTAGGGCAGTGAGGTGACTTTAGCTTCTCTGTAGGCTTTGTCAGAGCAGCCACAGCAACATGCCTCTTTAGCCCCATTGCTTCTGATACTCAAGTGAGCACTCTAAGCACTAACTCAACAGATATTCCCAAAATATCTTTCCCGTTGACATCAGTGATTTTAAGAATTTGGGGAGATTAAGAAAATCAACCCAGACAGTTAATGTGTTTAATTGAACTACTGAAGTGGAAATGAGAAGCATCAGCTCGCTGATGAGAGATTCTCTTTGCTAGCTTGCTTTTCTCTCGGCACCATCAAATCAGGATCATCCCTGAAAGTGACTCAATGGTTTCTGTAGCTCCCCTGGTGAGAGGTCTCACCATTCACTGCTGAGTACCATCAGCACAATGGAAAGTGCAAATGAAGCAATGCCTGCTGAGTATCCTCTCCACATTTTCCTTATGCCTCTTCCTTCAGCTAAAACTCTTTTCTCCTTAATTTCACTTAAGAAGAAAGATTTCACTCTGTTCAGTGAGCTGACAATAAGATAATGAATTCTGAATCTAAAGCTATCTGCACTCAATTTTCAGATTCAGTTTCCCTTAGACAAGTTACTGAGCATCTGAGCTTTCTGTTCCCACATGTAAGATTATCCTCACATGAACTTCATTTCAGCTGCATACCAGGGCTCTTTGCTAGGTTAGGTTAGGAAGAAGTCAATTAATCTGATGAGAAGTTCCAGCATTATAAATTGTTTTGCCTTTTCTGAAGTATTTTTTCCCAGAACCTTTTTTTCTTTTTCAGATTCAGAAAGAAGCAGCCTACCCCTGTTGATTTAAGGCTCAGAGGGTGTTTTCTGCACAGCACTGACAAAAGATAAGCATGCTACCCTGTGGCTTGGAGGTAGGCAGGCATCTCAGAACCTAATTCCATGCAGAAATATCTAAGCTATCTTTAAATAGGTAGCTGGTGACATATCTGTGTTGGTGTGACACTCCGTCTAGTCAAATCTATCCCTGTTTTCCAGGCTTAGAAGCTGTATTACTTTCAGTGCTGTGGGTAGCTCCTCCAGAGCTACACTGAGTGCCTCTACATGACACTGCAGAAAGCCACATGTGCACATCCCAGTTTGTGTCTGTTGTGGTTGTTAAATCATAAACTCATCCAGGTTGGCAGGGACCTCTGGAGACTTTGAAAGCAGGGCTCATTGAAAGCAGGACTTTAGACTGGGTTATCTAGCGTCCCATCAAGCCAAGCCTCAAATATTTCTAGCAAGAGAGATTCTGCTGCTCTGAATTTTTCAGTATCTGTCTCAGGCCAGGAGGAACAAACCTGGACACAACACCCAAGTTGTGGCCTAATGGGTGCTAAGTGGAGTGGAATAACCACATTCTTGACTTGCTGGCTATAGTCCTTGACCTGCTGCCTATATTCCTGCTGATGCAGCCATTGTTAGCCCAGCCTTCCAGCCTGTTGCAGTCTCTCTGGTGGCTCTTCCTTTTAGCATCTCTCTCCTCCCAATTTGTTGTCATCTGCCAACTTGCTGAGGGTGCATTCAGTCCTGTCCTCCCAATTTCTCATAAAGCTATTGAACAGTAGCAGGCCCAGTACTGACCCCCAAGAAACTCCACCTGTGATTAGCTGGTGGTTTGTCTTTGAGCTATTAGCCACCAGCCTTTCAGCTCAGAATTTTAGCCAGTTCTCTAACAATCTTGTGGTACACTTGTCCAGAAAAGCTCAGCAACACCAATCAAAGAAAAAAAACCATCACTCAGGATTCCTTTACTGCCTTCCTGATGTGTTCTTGTACACTTTGAGCAACAGGAGAGCAGGCATGTAAAATTTAGTATCAGAGTAAGTAACCCACGGCTAAGCCACACGTCCAAAGCCCCTCAAGAAGTGGGCACTAAATGACTCACCAGCTGTCCTTGTTGAGCTCTGCAAGTGTCTGAGAGCATCAGAGGAGGTATCCAGTAACACTGAACTGAAAGCAGAGCTGGCAACCTTCTCAATATCAGTGGGGCTTATGATCTTCAGCAGCTGAGGTGATTTTGAAAAATTCACTCTTCATGAAAGAGTATCAAAACCTAAGAGAAAGATAGCAGAAGCACTATGGAATTTTCCTTCATAACCTTTGTTTTAAAGACTGATTGTCAAACTCAGTACCACTACTCTTGTCCTTCTGGTTTAGATTTTCTTTTAATCAATTAATTTTTGGAAAGGATTATGAAAGTGTGGATGCTATTGTAAAAAGAACTCAGGGGTCCTTCCTGCAGTGCTGACTCCCAAAATATACATTGAATAGAATCACAGAATCATAGAATGGTTTGGGTTGGAAGGGACCTTAAAGATCATCCAGTTTCAATCCCCCCACCATGGGCAAGGACCAGGCTGCTCCAGGTCTTGTCCAACCTGACCTTGAATACTTCAGGGAAGGGGCATCCATAACCTCTTGGGCAACCTGTTCCAATGTATCACTATCCTTACTCTAAAGAATTTCTTTGTAATATTCAACCTAAATCTACCTCCCTCAAGCTTCAATCCTTTCCCTCTCATCCTATTAATAAAAGCCCTTGTAAAAAGTCTCTCCCCAGCTTTCTTGTGGGCCTCCTTCAGGTACTAGAAGGCAGCTGTAAGATCTCCCTGGTGCTTTCTCTTCTCCAACTACCTTCTACTTTGCCTCCACGGGTTTCACAAAACATGACATTCCAAACTGCTGCAGTGCACTAAAAGCTGCAGCACTTTTAACTTCCAATCTGTAACACTTTTCTCCCAGCTTTGCTTTAAGCTTACCTCCCACCAGGAACCCTTCAGCTCCATCCAGATCTGCAGCCATCTCATTTGAGTTCAGCAATATTTCCCTCCTCCTCTCCAAGGTGAGGGGTAAAATCCTTCTGCATGTCTGACTGCTGAGTACCTTTGCAGCCCTTACCCACGGACTCTCTGACAGCACAGCAGGAGGCTCACCTCCTTCTGTACAGCTCCTGGACTTTGCAGAAAATGCTCATGGGCAGCTGCAAGTGCAACCCAGCTCTGTCTGCTTCCTGAAATTTCACACATTTGCCCACAAACCACAAATGTCTGACAAATGAGACTGGACCAATTGTTACCATCTCACGTATTGACTGACACTGCTGTGTGTTTTATTTTATTAATTTCTTCTCATTTCCTTCAATACACATGAAACCTTTCCTGTTATAGTAACACATACCTGCTTGTAAGCAAGCAAGAAAGAGGACTAATTGGAATGAAAGTGAAAGAGCAATCTTATGTTTGGACGTGTAAATACAGGCATTTCTCTCCTCTGGTATGAAGGCCACTCAGCCCCTCAGCAGCAGTTGCTCACACTCCTAAGAGGTGAATATATTAATTTAAAATCCTTGCAGGACTTTTGCTCATGAGGCAGTGGTAAAATACATGTAGTAATCCTGAAGCAGGGCAGCCTGCAAGGCTGAATGCTTTCTGGTGCTCCTGAAAGGTTTCTCTCTTGTTATCACACAGCAGTCTCCCACAGCAGTATGAGTACCTGCTCTCTGTGTGCTTTTTGTATGCTTTGGGCTTCTTATAAATGAAAAGTAGTGACTTAGCCTTTTTATAAATTGAAAGGATAAAACATGTGAAAAGAAGAAAGTTTTGGCAGGGATTTGCTATGATCCTCTGCATTACGCACTGCTGGCTGTATTCTTAATTGCATCCAGCTTATATATCCACTGGCAGAAATCTGGCAGAGCACCAGAGATACATGGAAAGCTGCTACTATTCCTTCACCCCCTTTAATTTCATAGAATCATAGAATAGTCTGGGTAGGAAAGGACCACAGAGGTCATCTAGTCCAACCCCTCTGCAGTCTGCAGGGACACCCTCAACTAGATCAGGTTGTCCAGAGCCCTGTTGAGCCTGATCTTGAACATCTCCAGGGATGGGGCCCCAACCACCTCCCTGGGCAACCTGTTCCAGTGTTCCACCATCCTCACGGTGCAGAACTTGCTCCTAGCATCCAATCCAAATCTCCTCTTCTCTGATTTCAAACCATTGCTTCCTCATCCTATCCCTACAGGCCTTTGCAAACAGTCTCTCTCCATCCTTGGAGACCCCCTTCAGGTACTGGAAGGCTGCTGTTGGGTCTCCCTGGAGCCTTCTCTTCTCCAGGCTGAAAAAACCCAGTTCCCTCAGACTGTCCTCATAGCAGAGGTGTTCCAACCTTCTGATCATTTTTGTGGTCCTCCTCTGGACCTGTTCCATCAGATTCATGTCCTTCCTGTGTTGAGGGCTCCAGAGCTGGTCTCAGTACTCCAGGTGAGGTCTCAGCAGAAGAGAGTGAAGTGGCAGAATTACCTCTCTCCATCACTGGCCACACCGCTTTTGATGCAGCCCAGGCTGTCATGGGCCTTCTGGGCTGCAAACTCACACTGTCTACTCATGTCCAGCTTCTGGTCCATCAGCACCCCCAAGTCCTTTTCTGCAGGTCTGTTCTCTATCAGAGGTGCAGCAGGATAGCTGCAAAAGCTGGCTGTGCAAGAAGTATTAGGACAAATAATTGATCTTTAAAAACTCAAAGATACATTCCCAGGAGTTTCAGTGTGAGTAATAAAAGTGTTCAGAGTAAGGACATTCTCTTTTTTCCAAATTAAGGGGATATGCTTAGGGACTTTTAAATCCAAAAGCTCATTAAATGTTCTGTTCTATCCCTGTGTTAAGATTCTACAAGATAAAAAGCAATAGTTGCAGAAAACATAATGTTATCTCTAGCAACGTCTAACTGCTCTTTCTAGGGTTTAATAAGGAGAATATTGCTGCAGTTACTGGCTGAGCTTAAAAAATATTCTTGTAAGATTGTAGTGATCTGCAGTTAAAAACATACAACAAGTTCAATGGGTAAAAGTGACAGCAAGACCTTGCACTAAATGAAAATACAGTAATATTTGCCACTACACCACAGCAAAAATTAAAAGCAGTGTTGAATTTGTCTCAACTCTCCAACAGCCTACTAGCCCTATAATGCATGTCGTGAAGGTCAGGCAAAAAGAGAGTTCAGATGACTTCTTCAAAGTCACTTCACAAGTGTGCCACTGAATGAGAACTAGGCTACTTTTCTCCTAAGGTTCTGTTTTATGCTTTTAACCTGCAGGCTGTATTTTCCCTTTCAGCAGCAATGAGGATGGCTTCCAGAACTAAACGTTTCCCATGAACCTATCAAATCCAGTCACTTCACTCTTGCCTCAAGGAAAAGCAGCTGTAAGTTTCTAAGAAGCTTCTCATCCCTCAATGCTTATATGGAGCATTAAATATCCCTGAGACTTCGCTTCTTAGAGGAGTAAAGCTGGATCCATCTCTGGGAATATAGCTTTATCCATGGGTCTTAGAGACCAAGCTACTTGCAGGGTCTCAGAGTAATATAGGACATGGAGTTCTGAGGTCATCTGTTTCAGCCCATCAATCAAATCAGGCTCAGCATGCTTCAGGTGGCTCAGTGCCTGGTTCAGTGGAGTTTGAATACCTCCAAGAATGTAGATCCCATCACCTATAGGGCTCTTGTTCCAATGCTTGACCACACTTTAGGTGAAAATATTTTTTTCTGAGCACCTAACTGGAATTTCCCATGCTGCAGTTTATTGCCTCTTGCCCTATAGCTATGTGCCTCTGAGAAGCATCTATCTCCATCTTTTTCCCCACTGTCTCTCATGAAATAGTTGGAGAGAGCAACAAGATCTGCTTCTGCCTTTGGTAATGCAGCCAAGCATGTGGTCAGCCTTTCTGTATGCCAAGCCTCATGCTCATGTGGAAGGCAGTGAGGCTGGTCAGGAAGAATTTGCCTTCAGTCAGTCCTTTCTGCCTGTTCCAAACCTCCTCATCTTTTAGGAGCCTGGATACTGTTTCCAGACAGATTTGCTCCATAACCAATGGCCACAGCCCTCTAAAAGCCATAGAGAGTATCCTTGTAACAGGCATCACAAGTCTCAGCCTCCTTGGGTGAACATCAGGTCCCAAGGATTGGGCCCTGTGCAATACAGGCTGTGAAAAGTCAGTGGTGCTGGTGGTCACTGGTGAGGGTACAGACAAGGGTGGCATCAGGCTTGGAAACTCCCCACCAGAGATTGCTGACTGCTTGCATCGCAAGTTCTGGCAGCTCCCAATACAACATCTCCCAGGTCTGGATCCCTGCAGACTCAAGCATCTTCATGCTTCTGCCAGAGTAACAGCCCTCAGGTAGGGAGTGCAAAACAGAGCATTAAGCCAACAGCTGCTGCTCAGCTGCTTGATTTGGAGAGCAATTTATCCAGGGGGCTTGACCATGCCCATCAACAAATCCCACCAGAAACCCTGAAGACTTCAACTGCCTCCTTTATCTTAGTTTTAGCTGACCTGTGCTAGCCAGAAGAGGCATGGATCTGTTTTACAAATGCTTCTTGTATCTTCCACAGGATAGAAGGGCAGTAGGCTGTGGTCAAGAGCAGTAGCTGCAGTCTTGAGTTATCCACCTTGGCAGTGATTTCTCTGGAGGGTTTATATTTCCTGTAGTGCAGGATAACACTGGAGGAGGGGGGTGTTCTGCAACAGCACCTGAAGAACAATATTGGTTGGTTGTGCTGTGCAGTGCTGCACAGAGAATAAAATAGAAAGCATCTTTTGCTGCTTCTTATTGTGGTGGCCATGTTTAGGAGCAGGTTTGCCTATGGGCAGACAGCACTGGTTTTGGGGAAATGACAATCTGTATTCTGACATCTGGGTTTTCCAGTGCAGCTTATCAGTTAAATGTGGTCAAAGCCTTTGGTCAGTGAAGTGAGGGAGGCAGCTTAGACACAAGAAAGGTAGATTAGATATCAGAAGCAGTGAAACCACTCAGAGCAATGTAGCTATTCTGAAATTTTACAGCATGTCAGCTCCTTTGCTACAAAAGTGTGACACATACTTTTGCAAAGCAAACTGGAAATGCAAGGACCTCCAAAGCTCGCCTTTTATCTGTTTCCTCTCCCGGAATATTCACAGAAGTCTTCGTCTGCTGGGATGGTTCCCAGGCTTAAGCAATGAGCCATGCCTCTGGGAACTGTCTGAGGTGAAAAGCTAATCTCAGTAAGGCACAAAAGTATTCATATTTTATCCCAGTTCAGATGCTGGTTGTCATGGTTGCCAAATCTATCTTACAAGTGAAAATATAGGAAAATCAAATCTGTCCAACCACATGCAAGAGAAGATGAAGCCCTGTGTCTACTAAAAATGAGATGAGATGCAGGCATCCACCATCTGAGCACTCATGGCAGACATCATTCTCTGAACTGACAGACTTGGAAATAACAGAGGCTTAAAAAAAAACACCAACCAAACATCATTGAATAAACAATGAAATTGCACTTGGAAAACTCATGATGGATGTAGAGTAGACATAGAATCAGATGTGAGTTTTCTACCCACACACAAGCAAGAAATCTCTGGATAAATAAAATATAAAAGACCATTCAGCTGCCCAAACAGGGCAGACATTTGTGGCACAGAACAGTCAAAATCCTTGCCTTGTTTGAGTGAGGCCCTCTGTATCTGGCAGCCACAAGATTCCACCTTCCTCATGGGAGAGCTGACTTGTGAGCAGCTGTGAGCAGCAGTACTTTCACAGTGGGAAGGACATGGTCTGTAAAAAGCCAGTGATGTCTCAAAGAGAGAAGACAGCCATAACACCTAATGGAGCACAAGCAGAACAAAGACATTAGAAGTAAAAGCATGAAGTCGGCAATATGACACCCAGACTGCAGGCGCTCATGAGTCAGGGAGTGGGAAAATTTGAGCAGCACAAAGCTGAGTCTCTGTGTCAAGGGTTTTTTTGAGACAATTCCTCTGTTTGGGAAACAGCATTTCCAATGTGCTAAATGCTGGGAGGATGGAGAAGGACAGAGGGCTAGAGGCTAGGGCTGCTAGGTCTGTCTGGCATGTTCTGCCTGAAGACTGTGCCTGCTTTGTTTTCCTAAGTCATACTGTTTTGGTAATATTTCTAGGAGATCTGATGAATGAGAACACCAGGCTGAGACCTTCTCTTGAGTCAGCTGAACATTGAGCTTAAACATATTGCATATGAGCTGCAACTGCTAAAACTGAGATGGTTAGGAAGGTGCCTGGGGACTGGCATTCAGTATCAGAACCCCATAGCACTGAGCCCCACAGTGCTGGATGCCTTTCACACATTCCTGAGAGACAATTGGTGCCTGGCAGAGTTCAGTCTGAGCTGGCAGTTAAGGTAAAGCATCTTCAGAGAAATAGCTCTCACTCTTTTAAATTGAACCAAACCACTATCCTCCTAATTACCTAGTCTTCCTACACAACTCACTCAGTGACTCTCTGTACTACCCTGCCTATAGGAAAAGAGTCTTTAAGTCTTCACTCCCATTCCCTCTATAGTCAAGACATGGCTTTTTCCTGGGAGACTGCATGCCATTACCATACCTAGGTCTCCTCAGGAATGGATGCAAAGCCAAAAGTATCTAGTCTTAGGCAGCTATTGTTTTTTCCTTCCTATCATCTTGCATGAATGTATCCAGACATACATTGATATACAAACATTGCAATATCTTGGTTTAGATAGACTTGTTTTATAGTCCTTAGCTGAACACGGCTGAATACAGGTTTTAGATAGCTGAACTAAAAATAGACACTCCCTGCTAACACATCACACATCTGTGTACCTAAAACTGCACCCTAATTATCTGAACAGCCAGCTCTCTAGTCCCTGTTTTGCACTCATGGCAGTGGGCTTTCAAAGAAGACTTCACTGCATTACACTAACCCATCCCTGCAGCTGACACGGGGAAGGGCATCTCTAAAATGCAGAGGCACAAAATCAAACTGTGATGAATCTAAAACAAGAGCAACAATAGCAAAATTGTTCTTCTGTTTAAAATCAAGCTGAGTAATTTATTTGGGAACTAGTGGAAATAACACCAGCTCCAGCTGATCAGACACGGACTGCAGCAAGAAGTTGGTCCAGGTTATTGAATTGTGTACATTAGCATGTAGTACCACATTTACCTTTAAGCGTCTGTAGCTCCTCAGAGACTGACTCTGAAATAAAGGGAACCTAGCTGGTCTGCTCACTGCAGACCTCAGTAATCACAGAATCACAGAATCAACCAGGTTGGAAGAGACCTCTAAGATGATCAAGTCCAAATGATCACCCAGCCCTAATAGTATGGCAAATGAAGATGTGAGCTGGTGGCTTGCCTGCATGAAATACTACAACTGCTACTGCACCACAGTGTGTGTCTATCACACAATTGCTGTTGAAAGTTTTGTCATAGAATCACAGAATATAGCTGGTTGGCAGAGACCTCAAAGGTCACCCAGTCCAACCTTCCACCCAGCCCTGAAGGGTCAACACTAAACCAGGTCCTGTGTTGCAGGCTTCTCCCACAGCAGCATGTGGTTTAATTGATAACCCCATCGGCTTGTTTCTGTTAGGGCGTCTCTGTGGTTAGTTTAAGCACAGCAGAAGATATACTTTGTTGCTTAGCAAGTGCTGAGTTGGTTTGGTTCATGAGCTTGCATGTAACCTGTGCCCATCTGAGAATACATTTAGCTTCACAACTATGTGTCACTTCTACACTACCTGTATCTCCATGAACTTGCAGACAGCATCCTGCCTTTCCTGCTGTCCTCCTTCTTAGGATTACTTTCTGCTGGGCCTGCTGTGGTGCATACTAGGAATCTCAGGACACACATGTTTTCAAAAACCACTTAGTTTTCAGATTCCACAGAGGCTGTCTCAAGGGAGGAGAAAAACTCCTTGTTTCACTTTTGATATATAGTCCATTTGTTCATTAATACAGCCCATTTGTTCATCAATATATCGTCCATTTGTTCATTAATATGTAGTCCATTTGTTCATTAAAGAATTTTGCTGTCACTCAAGTCCTGGTTGATAGGCATGGAGCAAGCCAAGACATTTTTAGTCTTCACTGTGTTACTACTAAACACTGAGAGCTTTTCCAAGAACCTATCTGCATCTGTTTCCCCTTTTGAGGAAAGAAAATCCAGCTCATGCATTTGTTAGCTGGAGCCCTCTAATTGAGTAGAATAATGTTTTGATTGGCATGATATAAGGCCCAATTTTAAAAGCATACAATTAACTTTAAGCACTAATATTGCAGTTCAAGTCAGTAATTATTTCTTCCCTTAACTGCTTTGTTGAACTGGATCCTGCATATGAAGCAGCCCTGTGTTATAAAATAAATTGACTCCCTGCCCCTAGAGCTGATCTGCTTTGCTGACAGAACCAGCACAGAGAGAATATGTACACTGTCCTTAAGGAGAATTATTAGCTTCTCTGACATATACTGGTACCTGAGAAGCACCATCACCTGGGAGTGGTGTGGATGGCCACTGCGGAAGGTGTAGACGAGGCTGGCATCAGCCATGGAACCTCTCCACTATAATTTACCCATTCCAATGCCCATTGCTTGTAGGGAATGAAAAATACAGCACTAAGCCAACAGCTGCTGCTCGCCTGCTTGATTTAATAAGCAATTTATCCAGGTGGCTTGACCATGCCCACCAACAAATCCCACCAGAAACCCTAAAGCCTTCAACTGCCTCCTTAATCTTAATTTTAGCTGACCTGTGCTAGCCAGAAGAGGCATGGATCTGTTTTACAAATGCTTCTTGTATCTTCCACAGGATAGAAGGGCAGTAGGCTGTGGTCAACAGAAGTTGCTGAAGCTCTCTGTTGGGAGAAAAACTTGAGTCCTCTTGGAGAAATGCAAAGGTAAGATGCTGAATAATGTCTGTTAACAAAGAAATTATTATTTTATGCCACTGCACAATGTTCCTAAGGGCTTTGGGGGCTGGATGTGGTCGATACATCTGTCAACATGTTTGGAAAAGAGTTCATCTTCTGTAGTCAGGGAGCATGGCCCTCAGACCTTAGCTTTTACTTTCTGTGCCAGGTTTTTCTTGATTTTCTTTCTCTTTTTCTGTGTTTTGTTTTAAACTTAGGGGCAGGGCCCATTTATTGGGAGGATGTATAAGTAAGTCTGGCAGGTAAGATGGCATGAGAGACTTCTGGAATGTTTTTTGTGAGTTCTTGCCAGACTTGTCTCTCTGTTTGCATGGTGCACAGTGATGAATGATGGTGAAAAACTGTGCAGGAACAAGGCCAGCATGCCTCAGGGACCCTGGACTCCCTTGGGGCATGGGCACAGTCCTGTGTTGGTGAGATCCCCCAGCCAAAGCCTGCATGGAGACTTCTTTCTGGCCAGTGCCTTATACCCTGGCTTTGAGCTTATCTGTGCCCAAATGCCCTGCCTAAAAGGGAAATTGAGATAAATTCAGCAGCTACAGTACTAAAATTTAATTAGACTTAAAAAAAAAAAAAAAAGAAACTTGGCTTAAAAAAAAAAGAACAAGACAAAACAAAAGGAGCAAGGGGGTTTGTGTTTGCCTTTCGCAGTTATATGGCAGTTGTTGTTACGAAATAAATTCTATTGCTCTGTTAGATCTTGCAATGAGGATTGATTTTCTAACAGCCCATCTCAAAATCTGAAAAAAAAAACCCAAACAAACAAACAAAAAAACGTAGTATTACAAACATATAAGAGACAACCCACTGTGAGGTCTGTCAGAGAAGAATTTGGGAGAGCAGATCCTGTAGTTCACCTGAGTATCTCATTCCAGCACTGCAGGAGGTTGGACATGGCACAGTCTTGAGCACAAAACAACAAATTGTTCTCTGCAATGTGTTTGTAGGAAGATAGCCTTTTAAGTTGTGACCTTTGGTACAGAGTGTGAAGACAATATCTCAGCAACATGGGTTCCAAAGCTCCTCATGAAAACAAGTGGTTTACAGTTTCTGTATCTTCCTCTATTCTTTTATCTTGTTGCAGGAAAACTTTGTGGCTCTTTGACAAGCTCATAGTCCACTTTAGATTCTTGTGCACAACGTGTGCATGCATATGTCAGCTCCTCAGTAGAGTGCATGCACGTGTCAGCTCCTCAACAACCAGTGCTATGGATCTTGCTCATGGTCACATTAACCCTAGAAGATTTTAAAGACTACAGACTGGATTTCTGTGGGGCTACTCCAGTGCTCCTGGGAAGACCCTGCACTTGTAAAGCAGAGCATTCATGAATGCTAAAAGCCGATGACAGTCTCTGCCTTTCTTGTAAGAACTACACTAGCTCCTCAGAGGAAGAAACAGTAGCCCACATATCTCAGCAAGAGGGAGTATGCATAAATGCACTCAGTTGTTTGCTCTTGTGAGGTCAAGATGCAAGAACTGCTTCAATGTCCAGCTTCTGATCGACTTCTTCAAACCCCTGAGTGTCCTGCCCCCATCAGCACAGATATCAGTGTGGGAAATCTGTAATTAAATCCAAATAGAATCTGCTATTAATGGAAGTTGAAATGACCCCATTTACAACAGGGAATTGATAGGAAATGAAACTTTGTCCTAAAAAATGCCTCTTGGCAGGCTCAGGACCAGCCAGCTCTATAGATTAGTATGCTAGAGGAGCACCTTGCTGACCTGTGACAGAAGTCCTGCCTCAGACATGCAGAACAACATTACACACAGCCACAGAAAGCCCTTTCTGAGGAATATGGGGTTGCACCCTTTGCTCAGAGTGCGGGGACTGTCTGCAGGATGTGGTAAGCCCTGGTGCACCTATCTTGCCATGTGTGTGACAGGCCTGCAGATTTCAAATGCCCTGCACAGGCAGAAATCATCAGCATGTCTGCTGTGTGCCTGACTGAGCAGTCAGGCCTTCCTCAGCCACTGCAACGTGCAAGAGACTGGTCAAGCTCTCCCTGCTCACACAGGACAGCTCTTAAGGGATGCTTTACAAGGCTTCAGTGCAACCTGCCTTCCAGGTTCGGCTGCCCTAAAAGCTCTCCATCTCCTAATTTTCTACCCTCCAGAAGGTCTTTATGCAACCTCCAGCCTTGAATCAGTTTTGGACACAGGCTCTCTTTGCTCAGGATGGGAAATGCACCACCTCACAATGTCATACTCGGGTGTTAGAGGACATGAAGATTGCTTGTCCAAGTTACCAATTTCCATGCCTGGTCTCTGAAAGGAGTCCAGGATGATTTCCACACAGGCCATGTTTACTCTTCTGGGTTTGAGAAAGGTTTCTCAGTGCTTCAACAATCATAGAATCAGTCAGGGTTGGAAGGGACCACAAAGATCATTTAATTCCAACCCTCCTGCCATGGGCAGGGACACCTCACACTAGGTCAGGCTGGCCAGAGCCTCATCCAGCCTGCCCTTAAACACCTCCAGGGATAGGGCCTCAATCACCTCCCTGGGCAACCCATTCCAGGGTCTCAATATCAGCTGGTGCCTGTGTTTCCAAGTCTTGCTGACAGCACGTTTTCCCCTGCATCTTCCGAGTTCACCACCCATCAGCTGCACAAGAGCAGTGGGAAAGAGTCCTGCCTGGCTGTCATTGCAAAGTCAGTCATGCAGCAGTGAATAGAGCTGTTGAAGATCAAAATAACCTTGAAAATGGTTTTAACTTCCTTCTTGTGTTATTTCCTGCTCCAGATTTATTCTCTCTTCTTCACAAATCAGGAAGAGCCTGAAAACCACTCTCTGATGAGACAGTGTCTTGTGGGGCTGTCTTGTCACACACCCAGCTGCCTTTCACAGCAAGCACCTCAGGTGAAAAAGGAGCTGAAACCCTACAAGTTAGGAAAGCAAACACACATAAAGTGTTTATGATGGAACAAATGTGTGCTGAAAGCAAAGCATGGTAGTAAAATGTCCTCATTCTGTGTAGAAAATGGAGCTTTCAGATCTCAAAATGAGGATTCACTAAAGCTAGGGAAAGGACATATCATTGTAGGAAGCCCATCGTATGAGACAGAACCTTTGCAGGAACTCATATAAAAACCTGGCATGTTACAGAGCCCTGTGAAACCCTCTGGAAGTATCATCCAGGTGATGCAAGATGTTGCATGGCATATCTCCAGCTGCTGCCTGCTGTCCTGCAGCCAGGATAAGCTTCTAATGCTGATGCTCCATGAGTGTCCCCCCACACTGCTTGTGAGGCTTGGGCTTATGTAGCCTGGGGCGGGGGGGGAACTGGAAATGTGTTCTGAGATTAACATCTGTGCTTACTGCTCTATCTCCATTAACAAAAGGTTGTCCTGAGTCATCTCTGTGATTCCCTGTGACTGTCACTACCCACAGGCTGTGGTCCTTGTGAGAGAAGCTTCACTAGTGGGGCTTCACTTTGAGGGCTCCCCAAGTGTCTAGCATGGTCTGAGTGGTGCTGGAGCAATGGCATTTGCATTCTTCTTTCTAAGATCTTGTCCTTTCTCCACTTTTTCCTCTCTCGGAGAAAAGAAGGATTCTGAAACCAGACTTCAGTATCCTGAGGGACTGTGGAGTCATTTAGATTCAGACTGAATTGCCTGACAAATTCTTCCAGATCTCTGCAGCTGTTTCTCTCTGAACCAGGAAAAGGTATTTAAGTGGTGAAGGGGCGACAGCTTAGAAACATAATGGTGTTGAATACTCACAGCCCCTCCTGCAAGAGCCTGGAAGAGGTGAGGGAGAGCACCGATGTATAACAGGGCACACTGCAAAGCAGGATGCTTTTGCTGGGTGCAAAAGAACCGCTGACCATTGACACTGTCTGGGGAGCCCTTTCTTCACTGGTGCACTCCCTGACTCTGAGGCAGCTTGGTGTTGCCCTAGATGGCTTGAAAAAGTTTCAGTGCCTTTCAGTTTGTCATCTTAGAGAAGTGTGTGTGTGTGTGTAACTTCTGTGTTTGCATAACCCATTCCCCTCACCGAATGCCCTTTCTAATCCTCACTGCACAAAGGACTGACTGATGTGGATGCAAAAAAGTTTAAGTAGATTCACATCTGAAAGCCTGAAAAAATAGGTGGAAGAGAAATCTGTTGAAAGGGACTAGATAGTCAAACTGCATTAACCTCAAGAAATCCTCTGAAATGAAAACAGCTGGAGGTGGGGACAGTATTCAGAAGCACCGTATCTCTTATCCTGTTCTCAGTTTTCCCTGGATGTCTGCTTATGGACACCATTCTTATACACTCTGCATATTAGATATATTTATCAGACTGGTGTTAACAACACTAAGGACATTTCCCCATCAACCCAAAAAAGAAAAAATGGGGAGAGGACAGAGGAACAAGACAAGGAACGAAGAGAGGTGAAAACCCAGTAGCTGAAAACAAAGTAGTTTGGATCCCCCTATCCCCACTGGCCTGAAAGGAGAGAATAGGATTTGACTATGGCTGTATGTAAGAAGCACAGTCACAAGGTGCCCACTGGCATTGTATAGCCACCCTCTGGAAGGGAAAATAAATCCTCTAAGCAAGGAAAAAGGGAGGAAAAGGCAAGGCAGGACCTGCAGCAGTTGTGTTGCTGCAGCAGTAGGACTTTGGTGCCCCAACCAGTATTCGGTGGTGCTGAGGGCTGGCCCTATGGATGCTTTGTGAAGCCTGTTCGTAGAATGGTTTGGGCTGGAAGGGACCTTTAAAGGTCATTTAGTCCAACACACCTGCAGCGAGCAGGAACACCCCCAGCTAGATCAAGTTGCTCAGAGCCCCACCCAACCTCACTAGGAATGTTTCCAGGGATGGAGCAACCTCTCTGGGTAACCTGTGCCAGTGTTTCACCACCCTCACTGTAAAAAATGTCTTCTTTCTATCTAGTCTGAATCTCCCTTCTTTGAGTTAAAAGCCACCACTGTAAAAAATGTCTTCTTTCTATCTAGTCTGAATCTCCCTTCTTTGAGTTAAAAGCCACCACCCTATGTCCTGTCACAAGAGGTCCTGCTAAAAAGTCTGTCCCCACTTTCTTACAGACCCCCTTTAAGGCTGCAATATGGTCTCCCCAGAGCCTTCTCTTCCCTAGGCTAAGCAGCCACAAGTCTTTTAGCCTTGTATTGCAGCCCTCTGATCTTTTTTGTTGCCCTTCTCTGGACACACTCCAACAGGTCCGTGCCTTTCCCCACGTCTGGGGAGGGTGCCTGCACGCTGCCAGGGGCAGATGTGTAAGCAGCGGTAGTCTTGCTGGAGCTTCTTTAGCTACATCAAGGAACATCGGTGATGACAAACAAGTCAGGGGGGCCCTCAGGGCAGCACATTAGTCAGCAAATGAGGCTGCTGACAGGTTATCTAGCGGTAATGCAGCGTTTTCATTTATTCTGGTGTGTTTAAGCAGGTATGCTGATGGGTTCCCGTTGAGATATTCATGTACCTGCAGCAAGTTTTGGCTGGGAGAACGAGCAGCAGTGATTTTTTTGGTCTTGTACAAATGCAGGCCTTGTGCTGGCAGGCAGAAATATTCAGTTATCACCAAAGAGAAGACAGAGAAATGAGGAGAGTCCAGAAAGTCGAAAGAGGAAGAGAAAGCCTGCTCCTCTCTGATTTCAGCAGGCTAGCGGGCCAGGCATTTGCCTGCATTATCTGAATTACTGAGAAGAGGCTTGAGGCTACAGGAGCTAACACCAAATGATTTCCATATCAAAGGGCTTTCTGAATAAGTATCAGAACAGACATTTCCCTCTCTGAGTGTTTTGGGTGCTTTTTCTTTGCTTCCAGAAATCACTAAGAGTAACAGGTTTTTTTTTTTTTTTTTTTTTTTTTTAAAGCCTTGATAATTCATTAAGCAGAAATCTGCATCGGGGATGAGGTTCATAACTTACATCTATACATGCCAACCTCAAGCAAGCAAGAAATGGCTAGATTCAGAAAAGGGGGAAGATTAAATAATTTCTGTCATTTTCAGTGAAAATATTCCTAATGTCTTCTAAAATCTAAATCCTAATGTCTTCTAAAATCAGTGTGCAATCATGAAATTGGTTCACACTTGGAGAACTGTACTTTAAAGCCTGAGCCACACCATTTGGTTCCATCCCTGCTCAGTGCCCTAAGCATATGGCAGAGAGAGCATATTTCTTTTTCCCCTTCTCTTCTGTCTCCTTTTTTATTCTGTCTAGCCCCATTACCTTAGATTTCCTTACACTGAGTTTATGTGCATAAACCATTTATCTGCCTTCTCTCTTAATCTTGCTCTGTAATTCTGAACATCCTTTAGACCAGACTGGCAGCTCCTCATTTTGCCTTGTCAGAAAAATTATTCACCTTAATGCATATTCATTCTCCTAAATGATGATGTATAGGGAATGGAACTGGTCTTAAAGATGTTCTTTGTGTCCCTTTACTGCCTGTTTCCTGTCACCAAGGACCATTTTCCTGTCAATTCACTCTTCTGTTTCCATAGTCCTATTGCAGTGTTAAGATAAAGCTGTTATCTGCTGATAAAAATGGCTTTGGGCAGCCCTTGTATGTGCTCTGGGTTTTTAACTACATGGTTCTTCACTTGAGTGAAACTCCTTGAGTCAGACCTTTTTCATGTTAAATAAGTTGAAGAGCACTCTGAAGAGCATTTTTTTTATTTTTTTTTTTTGGCTGAATCCCCCATTAGTGGTGTTGGTCTTCAGGTGTGGATCCCTAGTGGGTATATCTCCCTGTCTCAGCATAACTTTAGTGAGAAGATAGTTCTCTCATTCTTGCTTCTGGGCAGTCTAATTGCAGCATTGTTTTTTGCCCATGGAAGAATTGTCAAGCTACAAAGAAACAAAACTTAAAAACTTAATGAAGGTCCAGCTCTCTGATTTTCACAGTGATGACAAAATTGCCAGCCCTGTGCAATGTGCATTTCCTTTCAATCTCTTTGTTTCTTTCTGCAAAGTCCTCACCCTAGCAATGAGCTTGGTTAATACTTCCCCCTCCTTTGAGCTGTGCAGAGCTTCCATCCAGGGTTCTGTCCAAAGCATGCTGCAGGATTTCTCTCCAGTGCAGGTCTGCTGGGCATTGTTCATGGCCATTTCCATAGAAACTGCAGCACTGGTGCCCAGAGAGGCAGATCAGAGCAGGGCTACTCACAGATTACTGTGTTTCTGTGGAAAGCAGTTCAGTGGCAAGAAGACTGACAGCTCCTGCACAACCATCTCTCTAACAGAAATTGAATATCCTCAGTTCTCTTTCCATATATGAGCCCTGCCTAAGGACAGAAAAAGACTTTCCATAGCCTATTATAGCCTTGATCACAGAATGGCATTTGGATCATTGGTTTTGCTTCTAGGTAGTTGCTGTGGAGGTATTTCAGTTTTACTGTTAAGCAGTACAGCACAGCAAGAATTAACAGCATGGAGAAACAGATGTGCTGCTGTCCTTAGCAGGACTTTCTTGATAAAGGGATGGTCAACCTCAACTGACTTAATCCAGAGGTATCACTGTTCCATAAAAGAACAGATACCTCAGCATATGGTACAGACTTGATGCTTTTATTTGAATATCATTAGTGACATAATCCTACAGTAAAGATTTGGAAGAGGATCCAAATCCACCCCAGTTTGGAAACAAAATGCAATACAACTGCTCTGTAGGAAAACCACAGAGCCAGCCTTCTGTTTTTAGGGATGAGAACAATTTTGCTGCCTTTCACCAGCAGAGTAAGGAAAGCTGAATGCTGCTGGCAAACTTTTGCCTCGGATCTGTGGAGCATTTTGCACGCAGCAGAGAACAGTATGATCAAAGCTGATGTCCAGCATAGCAGCCAGCAGCATTTTATTTCCCTGGTCTGGGAAATGCTGTGTTAAAAGCAACTATTATAAATGTTTACTTTTAAGAAAGGTGATCTTTAGGTTAGGGCTTTGGCTTAACTTGGGATACATTGAATGTCTTTCTTAACTCCAGCCAGTGCCACAAGCAAATTACAGAGAGGGTCTGTAAGTGGTGATGCAAGTAATTAATCAGAGAATCATAGAATGCTGGAGTTGAGAGTCACCTTTAAAGGCCATCTAGTCCAATCCCCCAGCAGTGAGCAGGAGCAGCCCAACTAGATCAGGTTCCTCAGAGCTCTGGGCAGCCTCACCTTGAATGTTTCCATCCACCACCTCTCTGGGTAACCTGTTCCAGTGTTTCACCACCCTCATGTTAAAATATTTCTTCCTTCTGTCTGGTGGAAATCTCCCCTCTTTTAGTTTAAAACCATCACACCTTGTTCTGTTGCAACAGGCTCTGCTAAAAGGGCTGTCCTCCTCTTTCTTATAGGTCCCCTGTAAGTACTGGAAGGCTGCAATAAGGTTTCCCTGGAGCCTTCTCTTCTCCAGGCTGAACAAGTCTGATTCTCTCAGCCTTTCCTCATAGCAGAGGGGTTCCAGCCCTCTGATCATTTTTGTGGTCTCCTCTGGACCCTCTCATATTGATTCATGTCTTTCCTGTGCTGAGGACTCCAGAGCTGGACACAGCTCTCTGCAGGTGGAGTCTCACCAGGATGGAGTAGAGAGGAGCAGAATCCTTTCCCTCAGCCTGCTGTCCACACTGCTTTTGAAGCAGCAGGGTATGGTTAGCCTTCTGGGCTGCAAGTGCACATTGCCAGCTCATGTGCAGCTTCGTATCTGCCAGCCGCAGTTTCATATCTATAAATTTCAGATCCTAATTATTTCTTCTGCTCTGTCTTTCAAAGAAGGCAGGAAGTTCAAAGACCAAATTACACAAGCTAGTGACTGAACCACTGTGTATTTGGGGACAGCCCAAAACAGCTGCTCTCTGGCAGCACAGTATCTCTCCCTAGCAAACAGAGGTGAGGAAAACCTGTCCAAAATGAGTGAAAGAGCTGTGGCTCTGACCTTGTGCTTCCCCCAAAGGCTGTTCCCATGAAGGCAGGGCAGTCCATGCCATCTGAGTAGCAATGCTTTGCCTGGGAGTGCTGAACTGGACCCTCTTTCTTCTCTAGGAGCAGGCTGCCTCTCCAGATTATCTTTTCCCAAACTGTGGAAGCAGAGAGGAAAATGCCTTTTACATTTGTTTTCAATTTCTCTGCAGAATAAAGCTGAATCCTTTATGACTTGTTGCAGTGCAGCTCCATGTAGACCAGGTGTCAAACCCTGCTATGCCAAAACCACAGACAGTAAGTCACTTCAGCCACCACTCTGAGATACCAAAACAAAATGCTTGCTGGGGGCTATCCTTTCTCCCTGAGCATCCTAGTGAGCAGCTGAGGTTCAAACAAAAGACAAAGGCTGTGAAAAACAGAGCAGATGCTTACTGCTTTCACTTCAGTCACTATTGTAAATTGTTTCTGTTTTGGTGGCCCTGAAAAATGTCTTTCCTTTTTATGTTGAAAAATTATTAACAGAGTTGTGAGTTGCCATGGATGCAGCATTCAGTTTATTGCAGACTTGGTCTCTTACTGTGCAGGACTTCATTCTCAGCACTCTCCTGGGCTTATAAATATTGAATAAATTGGCCCACTTTTTCTCAGGAGCCAGAGAAAAAAATTGCCACTATTTTCAAGGTGTGGGCTCTGGCCTTTTATATCCCATCCTATGTTTAATAGCATTGATCACCTGTTGTGTCAGGCTCTTGATTCTGCCTTGCAAGGCAGGCTTACACTTGGGTGTGAATGTACAAAACAATAAAGGGGAAAAAAAGAAAAATCCCTTTGCCTCTCTAAGCCAACAGAGGAAAGTGTTTGTTCCTGGGAATGGTTTTGGCTGGGACTCTATGGCCACCCAGCAAACTGTAGAGAAACTGCCTCTGCATTGCAGCAAGCTATTCGAAGAAATCAGAGTGATCTGCATATAGGATATTGTTTAGCTGCAGTAGTTTTCCAGCTGGCCACAGTGTCAGGGGCTGAGTGGATGGTGCTGACAGATAAACATTTGAGAATTGCTTGGATTGACTACAGCTGCAATTACTGTAATGAAATGAAATTTGTCTCCAGCCCTCTCAGAAGGTATTTGCAAAGAAATGGGTAGGAATGGGGTCTAAATCTTCAAAGCCATTTGGCAATGCTGCTAAAAATATATTATAGAAATGGCCTTATACTCAGTTGTTCATTGTTCTTCCACTTTAAACCATCATCTTTCTTTTCAAAGCAAGGAGCTCTGCAGATGCACAAATGTCTGTAAAAACAGTTTTTCTCTACAGATGAATCTTAAACATTACTTCAGTGATCATAAAAGCAAAAAAGCTCAACATTTCAGGGCCACTCTTTAATTTGGATTGAAATTTCTTGTGCATTGGTGCAAATCATCAGATTCCTATTTATTCACCTGTGCAATTCAAGCCAGGCAAGGCCAGGCTGGTCTGCCATGGAGCATTGAGGTCACACCAGAGCAGGACTGAGTCTGCAAGACACGCTCAGAGCCTGGGGCAGTGTCCATGCAGGCTTGGTTCTGTGCATTTAATAATTCTGATACTTGTGGTGGTAAAAATCTTGCAACAGGCTTGCTCATTTTCTCAAAAACGTTGAAGCTGTCTACAGTCAGTGACCCCCATCCTGCTCCAGTGACTTTTGCATGCAAAATGAGATGTCTAAAGTAGAGAACAAAGGTAATGTAATGACTTGGCCAAAGTTCCTTTAAATAGTGGTATCCATCATTATTATTACTCACTCAATGCTGACAGCTTCAGCTTAATTCACTTCTTTTAAACAAGCAAAGAAAGGAAAACATGGGATTGCAATTTGCTTCCCTTAGGAATTGTTACATCCACCTTGCTCAACCCAAAGCTAGCAGTCTTAATTCAAGGTAGCATAAGGAAAGGGAGAATTAGATCCACAGTCACCTTCCCAGGGTGGACAAATGATTTATTTCCTCAGTGGGCTGATGAGGAGACACTTTTTAACTTGCTAGGCTGATCAAACTGCTTCACCTTTCCTCTCCACTCCCCACACCCATTTTACACGCCATGTCCAAAGGGTGCCTGTGTATTCCCAGGGCTCAGCCACAGTCTCAAATGGGACAGGGAAACAGCAGAGATGCAGGAATAAGTGAGGTGCTCCTTAGCAGCCTGGGAGGACTTGGAGATGGACTGATCCAGCCTCAGACCTTTATTTACCCCTCATGATTACTGCAAAGGAAAACAGCCTGATAACCACCACAGAGATGCAGCATGCAGATCAGCGTATGATTTACCAGGGACCTATAGGGGGTGAGGTATAAGTTTGCCTTTCCTCTGCAGCCACCTACGTTGTGGCCTCACATCTTCGCCTTTTCTCCAGTAAAATCATATCTTTCCTGACACTGGGATCTCTGTGTTTCATCTAATGAGAGGCAAGTGCCAAAAAGTCTGTGTCCCATTTTATCCCCTAAAGATTATCTGTCTCAGAAGGACACCCTTCACAGGAGTCAGGATGGGGACACTAGGCTCCTAATTTCATGCAATTAATTTTAACTGCAGATTCTGCTTTGTCTTTTTGGGATCTTTTCTTTTTTTCCCCAGACATGATGTCCTTGCAAAGGCATGGTTTTGACTGGAAACCAGTTCTCTGAGACACAAAAAGAGAAAGAGTGAGAGCAGTGCTCAGGGTTTCTCCTTGCCTCTTGCCCTGCTGAAGCAAAATTAAAAATCATCTTTGCAAACTAACAGCTTTCTGTGCTGCATTGACTGAAGGTTTTCAACTGGGGAGAGAAAATAGTAAATTCTGGAAAATTTACTATTTACTAAATTAGTAAATTACTAAAATTTAATTTACTAAAAGCAACATCACACAAAGGACATCCTGAGGATTTCTGGACCATCACAGGCTTGAGGTGATTTGGAATACTGCAGGTGAAGGGCAAATGCCAATGCCAGTTGGCACAAAGTGATATGGGCTTGACTTTAAATAAGATTTCATAAATCGAGGCTTTGAGAAGTGAGAGGGGACTGGCAGAATGAATCTTGCCAAGCAATTTCAGCATAGTTTACATAGCCTGACACTCTTATGTCAAGCCACCCAGGTCTTCTATTCTCAGTACAACTGGAGAAGGGTCCAGAATGTGAGGATTAGAGGTAATAAATTCCCAGCATTTGCAGATCTTCGGAGAGAGATTTTTGTCTTGACAGGAAGCAAAGATTAGGTGCATCTGCAGAGTTTGGAAGCAGAATTATACACATTGCTGGGCTTGGGGTTTTTTCAAGGTTAAGGCTGCATTGTGTTTCAAAGCTTTGGATCAGGAACATTTTGACAAATCTAAACCAGAAGTTTCTGAATTGTGAGAACAACCAAGGTGTCAAAGTCATGATAGGTTTTCTGTTTTGCAGGAAAGTAACAGTGCAGCCCTCACATTCTTACAGGCACTTTCACTGGAAGAAAACTCTAGATCCACCACAATAATTGTGCCTTAGGTTTGCAGAGGTGTCATATGTGGCCCAGAGGAGCTGCATGGTGAAGTGGTACCCATGTGGACAGCCTGCTCTGAAGGATCCATCTGCTCCCCATGGCCTGGAGGTCAGGACTTATTCACTGAAGCAACTGCAGTTAGCAAAGTGACTTAAACAGTAGGAAACCACACAGTCCTTTACTATAATGACAGTTTTTACTGTTGTTATTAATAGTTATTCTTCAACTGAGCAACAAGAATTGAACTGATTTCTGTCCTTCAGCATCTATTATGAAAGATTTGGCACATTAGACAGCAAGGATCTATTCTCCTGCTGTATTTGTGAGCCAAAGCATATTGAGGATATTGATATTTAAATCCAAGCATGGAAAACAGCCATGACATGTCTGAATTTAAAGCACAGGCATATTGTG
Organism: Indicator indicator; assembly: GCF_027791375.1. NCBI lineage: Eukaryota > Metazoa > Chordata > Aves > Piciformes > Indicatoridae > Indicator > Indicator indicator. The sequence goes on from NC_072020.1 coordinate 1,909,720, forward strand.
TAGTGAATATTTGCAGTCAGTAGATCTGTGTTCTTGAAATGGAATCTGAAGTCTTCTGCTGCTGTGCCACAAGATGACTCTAGCACAAGTAGAAGGCTTGGCCAATGAAAGGAAGCAGGACATATTCCATGTCACTAAATATAGAACTAAATATAGGCCCAGGCCATGCACTAGCAATCCTGTGGCTGAGGTCTGGCATGCTGATATAAATCAGGATAATTCCAGGCTATGGTTCCCTCAGCAGCTCTATCCCAGTCACAGTGAATGTATATAAGCAGACATGGAAGTTAGCATGGCATACCATGAGACAAAATGTTACACCTGCCCAAGGGGCTTTGAGTTATGATTTCTGCAGGAGTTAATTTGGTGCTGTTAGTGGAATGATTCCTTTACAGATGCAGTCAAGCTAACATTTCACATTTAATGTCCCCATTGCCATTTTCTTTGGCCTTGTCAGCTGTAAGAAAAAAAATCAATGGTGCATAAATCTCTGCTCATGTAACTAGGTAGTAGCAGTGAAAAACACAGAGCAGGGAGTGCACAGACATGACTGTACCTACTTAAAACTTCTTGGAGCCTGATGATGTGCTGTCTTAAGGATCTCTGTTTCCAGATGCTCAACCTCAGTGAGCAGAAAGGCACCAACAGAGAATTAGGGCTCAAAGGTAGAGGCAAGGTAGTTATTTGCCATCCCACCTATTGCTGGCTCACCTTCAAACAGTTTTCTTCTGGAAGTTTTCACTCTTTAGCAAGATGTTGTCCATACACTAATAGAGAATTATTCTGCAGGTAGTGTAACTCCTGATATGGCTTAGTGAAGTGTTCCCTCTAGGGGCTTCTTCTGGAAAAAAACACATAACAACAAACCCAGGAGGAACGGCTTCCCTGACGCCGAGACAGCAAACATTATTGTTCTGCAAGGAGAGACCTTGTGGCAGCCTTCCAGTACACAAAGGGACTTCCAGGAAAGCTGGGGAGGGACTCTTTAGAAGGGCTTGTAGTGATAGGATGAGAGGGAATGGCGATAGCTGGAGGAGGGCAGATTTACACTGGAGATTAGAAAGAAATTCTTGACAGTGAGGGTGGTGAGACACTGGAACAGGTTACCCAGGGAGGTTGTGGCTGCCCCCTCCCTGGGGGCATTCAAGGCCAGGTTGGATGAGGCTTTGAGCGACCTGGGCTAGTGGGAGGTGTCCCTGCCAATGGCAGGAGATTTGGAACTAGATGATCTCTAAGGTTCTTCCCAACCCAAACCAATCCATGAATCTATGATGCCATAGTCTGGCTTCTTGCTGGGTGGTAGAACTCTTCTTGCTTCCTCCCTCCTTTCCTCTTGAACTTTAACTCCCAATAGTAAGAGGAATTGTGAGGATCAAGTGTAGTTTCTAAGAAAGTGTAACGAGAACCTGAGAAATCTCTCTTAATTCAGTACCTCTGATGAGTCATTCTCTACCTGCCAGGTGCAAAAAACCCCAACCAGACCCATGCAATTCACTTCACAGAGACACAACAGATGTGCTGTGAAATTAAGATGCTGAAAAGCAACTGGGATTTCCTGGTAGAGCTCATGTTTCCACCCGGCAGAAGAGGATAGCAAACTTCCTAGCCCTGCTGTACAACCCTTCTTCTGTTGCTGGTGCTCTACCTATTGCATTCCATCTGCTGAGCCAAATGGCAGCAGGTAGGAGTTGCTCACAGCAGTCCTGATGCTGTGCAAGCGGTAAGCAAAGTGTGGAAGTTTTGTAACACTGAGGATGGTTTTGTGGACCTCACTGTGGACAAAACATCATGTCCTAGTTAACCAGCTGCAGCTATATTTTCACATGGGATTGTAATGAGGCCTGGATTTTTGTTTCCAAAAAGCTCCTACTTGGAGCTGGGAGCACTCGATGTCTTTGGGAAGTAGGTCATTACTATGTTTGGGACTAGTTTGAGGTAGTCAAAGCCTCAGTGCTGTCCTGGTTGCCATAGAAAATAATATGTGACAAAAGAGTGAGATACCTGAGAATAGGGAGTGGGTATCCATCCTCCCAGTCCAGGTCACATCATGCTTTCTGCTGGATACTGATGGCGAGAAAGCCTGAACTGGCCCTGGTTTATTTTTCTGTAAATCAATTTATGGAAGCATTGCTGCAGCCATATTTTAGGAGATGATCTTTGTCATGTTTCTGCTCTGGATACTCTCACAGCCACAGAAAAGGAGAGCATTTTTTTTGTTCTCCTCTGTGCCTGTCCTAGCAAATCATACCCTTGTTCTAGGAGGTGGCAGGCCTCAGCTAACGTAGCACTCGCTCTGCAGGTCCATCCTCATCCCTGCTTCTAAGGATTATCATTGTTCTGCATCTGCATCCCTCCTCTGTCAGACATCAGCTGCTCACAGCTTGGGGCGATTCCTATTCCATGGCAGCCTGAAGGCAGAGATTTATGAGAAGCAGAGGAAGCCCAGACAAAGTAACTGCTGTGGTGGTACAGCATTTCTGAACCACAGCCTCCAAGTGAAGGAGGGAGGACAAGGAGGACTGGGACTATTTATCCATGCAAGCATGACCATGTGTGTGTGAGAGGAACAAATGCTGCTGCACTCTCCTTCTCCACTTGCTAACTGTCTGGGCTGGAGCCAGAGGATAAGGTGGGCTCCTTGCAGCTCTGATGCCTTTTCATCCATCCCATGGCAGCAGGAAGACCTGCCATGTGCTGACATGGCCATTTCAAACAGCTTCTTCCCATATTACAGAACCACAGAGTTTAGGTTGGAAGAGACCTTTAAGATCAATTCCAACCACTAACCTGGCACTGCCAGCTCACCACTAGACTATGTCCCTCAGCACCACATCTCCATGGCTTTGAAACCCCTCTCAGGAAGGGGTTTCCTGGCCAAGGCAGCCTGGGCTAGCACTTGACAACCCTTTGGGGGAAAAAATTGTTCCTCATGTCCAATCTAAACCTCCCCTAGCACAATTGGAGGCCATTTCCTCTTGTCCTATCAGTTGTTCCTTGAGAGAAGAGACCAAACCCCACCTGGCTCCAACCTGCTTTCAGGGAATTGTTAGGAGACAGAAGGTCTCCCCTCAGCCTCCTTTTCTCCAGGCTGAACAACTCCAGTTCCATCAGCTGCTCCTCAGAAGTTCTCCAGATCCTTCTCCTTGTGCTCTAGACCCTTCACCAGCTTTGTTGTGCTTCTCTAGACATGCTCCACTTGAGGAACAAGGGAACTGCACTAAGACAGAACAGAGCTGGGAAATTCTGTCTGATCTGAGGTCAACATTACTGCACTAAAAATGAGTAGATTGAACATAAGTGAAGGCTTTTCTCAAGACAAGGAGATACTTTCCATGCCATGGGGAGAGCATGATCAGCGGTGTGAGACAGCTGCCTGCCTGCTGTGTTCAGTGGAAGCCAAGGTGAAGCATTTAATAGTCTAAGGGGTTAAGAGGCTGCAAATTATCTACATCCAGACAGATGAGCTTTGCAAGCTAGCACTGATGATGCTGCCAAGGGCAGGTGCATGAACCCAATCAGAGAGTTTGTGCACTTCATTTGCTCATGAGCAATGATGGATAAAGCTGGGAGCCAGCAGACTGAAGAGTTCCCCTTTGCCATCACTGTGTGCTGCTATGCTGTCTTCTTGTCATTGCTCTGAGCTTGTGTAGGGGCTGCACTGGCTGGTAGAACTCTCTGTATCTGTGAAGTTTTGGATTACAGAATCACAGAATGGTGGTGGATGGAAGAGACCTCTGGAGATCACCTAGTCCAGCCTGCCTGCTAAAGCAGGTTCATCTAAAGCAGGATGCACAGAATCACAGTGTCTAGGTGGGTTTTCAATCTCTCCAGAGATGGAGAATCCACAACCTGTCTGGGCAGCCTCTTTCAGTGCTCTGTCACCCTCAAAGGAAAGAAGAATTTCCTGTGTTCCAGTTTGTGTCCACTGCCCCATCCTCTTGACACCTGCCCTTTAGGTATTTGGAAGCATTGGTAAGGTCCTCTCTCAGTCTTCTCTTCCAAGGAATTGTATAAGAGCAAATCAAACCAATGCACATTGGGATTTCACACAGTGGTGTTTTGCCATAGCTAACTACATTTTGATAGTGAAATTTGAGCTGAGAAACACATGCTTAGCACCAACTTCATTTATCACTGGACAGGCAGCCAAAAGCTAAAAGTAACCAACCAGCAGAAAAAACACTGTGACAGGTGACATGCAAAACAAAATTTATCCCATGTTAGTTACTTGGTGGGAGAGTATAGAATCATAGAATGGTTTGGGCTGGAAGGGTCCTCCAAAGCTCACCCAGTCCAACCCTCCTGCAGTCAGCAGAGACATCCTCCTTTAGATCAGGTTGCCAGAGCCCTGTCCAGCCTCACCTTGAATATCTTCAACCCCAGCCACCTCCCTGGGCAACCTGCTCCACCACCCTCATGGTGCAGAACTTGTTCCTCATATCCAATCTAAATCTTCTCTAGTTTGAAGCTACTGCCCCTCGTCCTGTCAGATGTTTCCTCTGAGTCTTTGGTGACCTGTGAAACTAAGAGACAAGCATGAAGCAGTTTTGAATGAAGGATGGGGATCCACAGGACTGATCCACAGCCAGACCAAAGGACAACTTACAGGGAGTTTCTCCCAGCTCTCAGAGCACAACCACAGAAAGTTGGAAGATGCTTGTTTAAAAGTCCTGGTACCACAGCAAATGCTCCCCCCTCATATGTTACCCACTTGCCTACACATTCATCACTGTCTCCAGGCACCTTCCATGTAAAATTGCTCTTTTGCCACTGGTTTGCAGTTCAGAGCTTTGCCACTCAGTGACCAGCCACCAGTGGCAACAAACTAAACAGTGAGTAGAGGGACATCCAAGTACATCATACAGAAACAGCTGATTTTGGAGGAGCAATTAAGACCTTCTGGGTTCACCCTGGAAATTAGAAACAAGTGTGTTGAGATGGGACTGGAGACACTGTGAGTGTCTTCATATAGTAGGCAGCCACTTCTCCAGAGCCTGCTGCAGGAAGACTGTTGGCAGTCCTGAGGCAAGCCAGGTGAAAGACAGTTGAGTCACCTCCTCCACAGCACAGCTGATAGAACTATGAAGATAAACCTTGAAGTCAGAGATAATATTTCTGGTGCATTTTCTACTGTGCCTAAGCGGGAAGGAGTTCAGGGCATGGGGGACAACACCACTGAAAGCAAGATAGCATCTGAGAGCTTGCTGAAGCTGGAGGAAAACTGTGAGGACTGTTTGCTGTCATTCCCCATTACAGTGCAAAGCCAAACCTTTGTGCACTCTATAAATATTGCTTCTTTTCTGCATGTGAACTTCAAACAGATCAAAAACTTGGGTATATCAGGCTGCAGAGGAGACACAATTAAAACTGGGTTTCCAAGAAACATCAGAAAAATCTATCTTCTCTTTAACGTGTGGTGGGAGCCAGGGTGTAAAAACTTAAACGTTTATCCTGCCCATTTTGGAAAATGCCATGGCTTAAAAATTGCCTGAGCATTCTGCAAGAGAGCTCCAACAGAGTTCCCTACTGAATTTATTCACCACCTAAACCACCAGTAAACACCTGCTAGCAGAGTCTGCAGTGACTCTTCCTGCTGTTGTTTCTCTTTACTGGAAAACAATTTTATTCTTTTGTCAAGAAACATTCCAGCAGAACTCATTCTGCACCTGGGCCGGAACAATCCTCACCATCAATACAGACTGGGGGATGAGGTGAGAGAAAGCAGCCCTGGAGAGAAGGACTTGGGGGTGCTGATTGGATGAGAAGCTGGACATGAGCAGTGTGAGCTTGCAGCACAGAAAGCAAATCACAGCCTGGGCTGCATCAAAAGCAGTGTTCACAGCAGATCCAGAGAGATGATTCTGCCACTTTGCCCTGCTCTGCTGAGACCTCACCTGCAGTGCTGTGTGCAGGTCTGGAGCCCTCAATATAAGAAGGACATGGAGCTGATGGAGAGGGTCCAGAGGAGGGCCATGAAAATGATCAGGGAGCTGGAGCAGCTCTGCTATGAGGAAAGGCTGAGGGAGCTGGGGATGTTCAGCCTGGAGAAGAGAAGGCTCCAGGGAGACCTAATAGCAGTCTGCCAGTACCTGAAGGGGGCTACAAGAAGGATGGAGAGAGACTGTTTACAAGTGCCTGCAGTGACAGGGCGAGGGGCAATGGCTTCAAACTAGAGAAGAGCAGACTCAGATTGGATGTTAGGAACAAATTCTTTACTATGAGGATGATGGAACCCTGGAACAGGTTGCCCAGGGAGGTGGTTGAGGCCCCATCCCTGGAGATATAAAGGTGAGGCTCGATGAGGCTCTGGACAATCTGATCAAGTGGAGGCTGTCCCTGCTGACTGCAGAGCGGGTTGGCCTAGATGATCTTTGGAGGTCCCTTCCAAGCCAGACCATTCTATGGCTCTGATTCCTCTGGATACCTCTCTCTCTCTTGCCACTGCCTTCACTAGGTCCAACCTGTAGTCTGCAGCAGGTGAAGTACAAACACTGACGGTTTGGTGTGACTCTCATTTTGCTCTGCTGATCTAATGATGCTCCATGCAGGGGTAAAGTCCTGCACCTTTCCTCACCCTCTGCTTCACTGCTGTGTTTTGATTAGATTATTCACATTTCCTTTCCAGTTTGCAGCAGTTTGGATGAGATTGTCCCTTGTCAACGTTGAGAGCTGTGGGCATTCCCACTGACCTGGTGGTCAGCTCTCAATGTTGACAAGGGAGAGTCTAATTTAAACCTGCAGTCCTGTGCCCACTCATGAAGGTACAGTGTCATCCCCTGCCTTCAGCACCAGTGACACCTTTCAGGAACGGGCCATGACATGCATCCAACCAAGTGGAAGAGGGGTGAAGCAAGAATGAGAAATTAATGTCAGACATATGGCTTTATTTTCCCTGCAAATCATGTTCAATTTAGGCCATAACCATTTATTCTAAAAGCACATTTAACTCCAATTTGCTTCTGTGTAACACAACAGATGGGGGAAAATCCACAGAGCTGTACTTTTCTGCATAAATAAGAATGATTGCGTTCATATCCTGCTTTGGTTTTTTTTCCCCTCCCTTTTTCTCTTCCCTTCCCCCTCCATCTTCAGATTTATTTATTTTACACCTAAACCAATGAGAAATTATTTCTGCTGGGAATTTATGTGGTGCTGTTTGGGAGAGAGGAGTGAGCCCTCAAATCAGCAGGTAGCCATTGTTCTGCAAAAGCAACTTTATGGTTCTGCTCTTCCCCCTTCCTGCCTTTGTCCCATACTCACACACAAATCCCATTGTTAGTATAGGGCCTACATTGTTTTGAGTTCTGCACACTGAGCAGTGGAGAGAGAGAGAGATATTCCATGTATTCCCACAGCTGTGCTGGCACAAGTGGAGATGCTGGTGCATCAACATGGGAGCTATCAAAACAAAGGCAGACAAGGCAGCATTGTTTCAGTTGCACTGAGGAAAACAAGAGAGAATATTTTCTTTTCTACTCTTAGAAAAAAGGAGCAAACTACCATGGCCAGCTTTGTGTTATTTCCAGGTTGAGAAATCAGCCTCTTGAGCAGTTTCTAGGAAAAGAAACATTTCACCTGGAAAAATTAAGAGCAGGTCAAATGGCCTGAGGCTTCCTATTGCTTACCTTTCTGTTTGCCAGGCTTAGCTGTTACAGTTGCTGACAGCAGTGGCTTTCTGCATCAGTCAGAGCCGAGGCTGAGTTGCCAGCCCCGTACGGGAACCGCTCTGAGCCAGCAGCCCCCTCTGACTCTTTCCAGCAAATAATTTTACAGCCCTGGAAATGACTCTGGACTGGTAAATGACATTATTTTTATGGGCCATTGCCTCATTGCAGTACTTTGCTCCTTCCACTTTAGCATAACGTATCTTTTTATGCACTATTTTACCACCCTGTTATATTAGCCCATTACAGAGGCATCCTGACATACAGCTGTTTCATACCACACCAGCACCAGGCTTAGCCTCAGCATCACTCACTTGGCTTCCACAGGCCAAAAGCCATCACTGCGCAGGGGAAAGGATCTTTCACAGGCCTCTGCAAGTCTTTGCTATTCCCTTGCACATTTACACCCGTGCCCAGTAAATACTTGGTGCTACACCTTTGATTAATGCCCGTGCCCTCACAAACCTTGCTCCACCTCTGGTGGTCTCCCCAGGTTCTCCTGGACAAAAGAAAACAGCCTCCAGTTGCACTAGGGCAGATATAGATTGGATGACGCTAGGGCAGATATAGATTGGATGACATTAGGGCAGATATAGATTGGACACTAGGGGAGATATAGACTGGACATTAGGGGAGATACAGATTGGACACCAGGGGAGATATAGATTGGACACTAGGGGAGACACAGGTTGGACACTAGGGGAGATACAGATTGGACACCAGGGGAGATAAAGATTGGACATTAGGGGAGACACAGGTTGGACACGAGGGAGATATAGACTGGACACTAGGGGAGATACAGATTGGACACTAGGGGAGATATAGACTGGACACTAGGGGAGATATAGACTGGACACTAGGGCAGATATAGATTGGACACTAGGGGAGATATAGATTGGACACTAGGGAAGATATAGACTGGACACTAGGGCAGATATAGATTGGACACCAGGGCAGATATAGGCTGGACACTAGGGGAGATATAGACTGGACACTAGGGCAGGTATAGATTGGACACCAGGGGAGATACAGATTGGACACTAGGGGAGATATGGACTGGACATTAGGGCAGGTATAGATTGGACACCAGGGGAGATACAGATTAGACACTAGAGGAGATGTAGACTGGACACTAGGGGAGATATAGATTGGACACTAGGGAAGATATAGACTGGACACTAGGGGGATATAGACTGGACACTAGGGGAGATATTGATTGGACACTAGGGCAGGTATAGATTGGACACCAGGGGAGATACAGATTTGACACTAGGGGAGATATAGACTGGACACTGGGGGAGATATAGACTGGACACTATGGGGGATATAGATTGGACACTAGGGGAGATATAGACTGGACACTTGGGGAGATATAGACTGGATGCTAGGGAAGATGTAGATTGGACAGTAGAGGAGATATAGATTGGACAGTAGGGGAGATAGAGATTGGACACTAGGGAAGATTTCTTCACCAAAACTGTTGTCAAGCCCCAGGACAGGTGGCCCAGGGAAGCAGTGGACTCATGGTCCCTGGAGGGATTTAGAAGATGTGTAGGTGTGGTGCACGAGGGACATGGATTCGTAGTGGCACGGCAGTGCTGGGTTAACGGTGGACTTGGTGATCTTAAAGGTTTTTTCCAACCTCAGTGATTCTATGATTTGTATTCAGCTGCAGATGGTCTGCCAGATTAGGAATGTGACCATGCCCTGTTGCCATGAACCAAACTAACTTTGCCATCTTGAGTCCCTTTTTGATCCTGTGCCCTGGAAAAATGATGTAGCTACTTGAACTCCCTTGTGGGGCAGCTGTAGTCCAGTGCAGCAGGGAGGACTTTACACCCTTTTTCCTGACAGCTGTAGCTGGTGGAAGGTTCATGTCAGAACTAAGCAGAAAGCTGTGAAGGGAGCACTGTACCTTCCTAAGGGGCTGATGGTCAAGACATACAGAACTAAAGGCTGGAAAAAGCTAGAATTCATTACCACTTAGGAAAGGATTTGGGGATGGGGGGTGGAAGTTGTTGCTTTTTTTTTTCCTTTTTTGTCTTTTGGAAAAGTTTGCAAATAGTAAGGGAAGTACTCTGCTAAATTCAGCATTTGAAGTTCTACCTAAGTGAGCTTTTCATGTGGAATTTGAAATATTCAATGCATTTATAAGCACACAGATTAAAAAGAGGAGATGTAGCTGTATCTGTCTAGAGCACCAGAGGGATTGTCCTGTGTCTTATGTATTCCATTTGCACCATTCATATTTGCTCACAAACTTCCTTAGCCATCAGAAATTACTGTTTCTGAACATTGTGAGGAATGCAAGAGCCTTGCTTCCTGTCAGACATCTGCAAAGAGCTTTGTTCAGCTTCAAAGCTGAAGTCAACTGCATTTAATATCTGAATTTGTCTCTGAAGCAGCAGAAACAGCGACTGACAGTAATAAAACTCTACAGGAAATAAACTCAGAGTAGAGCATATGTGAGCCAGGTCTTGGTTAGATCTCTCCTAAAAGCCAGGATAAAAGGCAAAGCCAAGAGGACTTTACATCAGCAGGTTAAAGTGTGGTTGCCAATTGCTTGCTGGAATGAAAGGATCCTACAGAGCTGTTCTGTTCATCCCCCTCATGGCTGCTAGGCCTTAAGTCAGCCAAGGGTCTTACATTTCTAGCTATTTTAGTACATTCTGAAATTGTTTCTATTCTTAATACTCTGTAGCCACTAAATTACAGCCAGCTGTGTCCTGTCACTGCCATATTTTTTATTTATTTTTTTCCCTGCAAACTTTTTAAAATGTAGTGCTTGCAGTTCAGAGATGTTTGGTTATGATGGGAGCTGACTGACAAAACAGCACATAACAAAGCAGAGGGCAACCCAGCAGCCTGTCCTGCAGCATTTCACACCTCATCTGAAATGCAGACAAAACGTTGAGGGCGCTGGACTCCGAGGAAAGCTGCTCATGAAAGGAGTTTAAGGCATAAAGGAAATTAAAGTACAAACTGACTTTGCTGAAGTGATATTTTGACATGGCATTTAACATTTCCCATATGCCTTCCTCTGGAGTTGGTTTGAAACCTTTCAAAACATTTTCTTTGTGTGCTGAATGACTCTTTACAACAAAGGAGGGGGGGGAAAGGACACCATAAATAATTTGGCCGTTAAAGCCGTTTTCATTAAACAATTGAATTGGCCTCTGTGCTTCCCAGGTGGAGAAGTCTGCGATGCTGCTTTCAAACAGCAGCTGGGGGATAGAGGTGTGGTTGTTGCAAGGGAAGGAGGAGAGAGGAGATAAAATCCCCTCTCAAAGCTGGCTCTGGGAGTCAGGGGAGCTCATCCAGTTCTGGCCATGTGAATCTCCTTCCTGGTGTGTGGTTGGCCATGTGAAGGTAAAGGTTTTTTATAATACTGTCTGGTGTTGAGGCTGTCAAAGTGTTTGTGCACTGAGCTAGGGCTGCTGGGTGGGAACATCATTTTCCAGCAGCTGGGAGCTCTGCACTTTCTAAAGGGGTGGTTCAGAAAGGGTAAAGCTCAACAGTCAGAAACACACAAATGCATTTCAAAGGCAGGAGCCAAACCACCTGAAGGTAAGGTCCTAAAGTCTGGCCGTTTCCTCTCTTTCTCTAGACCAAGCTTCCATCCACAGCTCAGGCTGCAGAGGGTTGTTGTTTGCTCTGTGTGACTGTGCAGCTCCCCCGGGAGGCAGAAGTGGTGGCAGAAGCTATCCACACCGCAGACACTGTCTGGCACTTACCACAAATAGAAAGAACACAAAAAAAGTAAGGAGGGGAAAAAAAATCCCCAAACAAACCCAAACCACAAGGATACTTCTGCAAATCCCTAACCAGAGAAAGAAAAATTTTGTACAAAGACCTAGTTGCAACAAATAAAGAAGGAGCTTGCTAGCCCTTGAATTAGCCCTAATTAGCCCTTGAAAAGCTTGAAAAGCTTTGTTGAGGAAGGACCCTCCTGAAGGGCAGGGGCATGTGAAGGGAGGTGTTTTGCTCCAAGCTTCCATACTCTGTAAGTGCCCTGCAAGGGAGCCCGTGGGCTGGAATTTCAAAGGTTCTTATTCCACTGCTGTGTGCTTGAAGTCAGGGGTTTCTGTTCAAGGAACAAAGGCAGAGCTAAATCCACTTAGGTCAGGAGTCCAGGGGCAGGGAGGGGTTTCTACCAATCTGCAAAGCAAATTGATTTTTTGAACTGTAGAGTGTAAGATGCTCAAAGGACTGCTGGTTCTTTGCCATTAGACATTCTGCTCCTGCATGGCTCTTGACAGAAGTTCATGTTTGCTCCTGACCATGTGGCAGGTCCACAGGCTGAGGGCTCTTCCACAGCTCTTGGCTGCTCTGAGGACAGTCCATTCAATGGCCCAGCACTGCCAAATAACACCTGGCAAGCAAGACCTTGATTTCCCACTCTTTTCTGAGTTATCTCATGCAGAAGGACTACTTGACAACCCCACTGAAGAGCAGGGAATGTTCTGGATCCCAGCGGGATAGGAAGCAGCTTAGCTGATTTCTGCTTTTACAAATTGTCTCATTTTCAAGCAACTGGTGCTACCAAGCTCTTGGGCTACTGGCTGAGGCAGTTTGAGTTGGAAAAAAAGAAGATAGTTACTAAGATCCACTGTATTCCTTATTATCGGTGAAAAAAAATAATGAGCATGCTTCTGGAAGCAGAATCTAGGGGAGGAAAAGCAATGGTTTGCTGGGGGCAGGGTTTAAGAGTCTAATAATGGGATTGCAGTCAAGGTCATGACAACTTCTTTGAGGACTGTTATAAACACACCCCCAGCAGGAAGAAAAACCTGCAAAAATCTCAGGATCTTCAAACATGCAGGGGCTGCCCTGCTGGAGAGCAGCTCCCCTGACAAAGACCTTGGAGTCCTGCTGGACAGCAAGTTCTGCATGGGACTGCAATGTGCTCTTGTGGCCAAGAGAGCCAATGGCATCGTGGGGTGCAGCAAGAGAAGTGTGGCCAGCAGGGCTAGGGAGGTTCTTCTCCTCCCCTACTCTGCTGTGGTGAGACCACACCTGCAATCCTGTGTCCAGTTCTGGGCTACCCAGTTCAAGAGGGACTGGGACCTGCTGGAGAGAGTCCACGAGAGAGCCATGAGGATGCTTAGGGGACTTGAGCATCTCCCCTGTAAAGAGAGACTGGGAGCCCTGGGGCTGTTTAGTCTGGAGAAGAGAAGACTGAGAGGGGATCTGAGCAATGTCTATCAATAGCTGAGGGGTGGGTGTCAAGTGGAGGGGGCCAGGCTCTTTTGGGTGGTTCACAGTGATAAGCCAAGGAACAATGGAGACAAACTAGAACATAGAAGATTTCAGCTCAACATGAGGAGAAACTTCTTTCCAGTGAGGGTGACAGAGCCCTGGAGCAGGCTGCCCAGGGGGGTTGTGGAGTCTCCTTCTCTGGAGATTTTCCAAACCCACCTGGATGCATTCCTGTGCAGCCTGCCCTAAGTGATCCTGCTCTGGCAGGGGGGTTGGTCTAGATGATCTCTGGAGGTCCCTTCCAACCTCAGACATTCTGTGATTCTGTGTATTGGTGGTGTTAGGGAAATAAACCCATGTGCTGCTAACCATGAAGCCTCAGTTCACAAAAATTCTGAGGAAAGGGAGCTTTAAAACAGCCACAGGGGGTGATAAATCAGCTTTGCCATAACCAAGTCCCCTCCAGAGTCAGAGGCTTCCCTGACATTGACATTCTCTGGCTTTTGTTCTTCCATGAGTCATGACTTGGCACATGCTGCTCCACATGCACAGCAGCAGAAGTGTGTCCCTGAGCAAGGTGGGCTCAGTGCCAGAGGAAGGCTCCTTGGCCAGGCTGCAGCCAGAGGACTTCTGCTGGCGGGTGTTCTACCACCTGTCAGGCCTCAGCTGACTGGTCCCAAGGGGCTGATGTCTTACTCCCTTTGTTGCAGGCATAGCACAAGCTCCCTTGCATAAGCTCCCTTGCTTAGCACAGGGCACTGAACCCCCTGGCCACTGTGAGCCTGGTCCTGGGGTATATCTAATGGGACTTCAGCAAGCCTTGCTCTAAATTACTTCACTGATGAAGTTGCTGTCACTTCCCTTGAGGTATCATTTAGCCCTTTGCAGGATGTGTTTCTGGACAGCCTCCTCTCTGAAGGGGAAGAAACTGCTTTCCTCGTCATTAGTGTCTTCAGGGTTGTGGAGAATGTGAGCTGCTTTTGTAATTTATTTACTTTTTTTCTTTAAATATATTGTATTGACCTATGTTTGGGTGCAAAAGGATTGGTTTCTGCTTAGGAACAAGGGAGTAAAGCAGCAAGTGTCTGAGATTCTATCTGCCTGTGAGCACAAGGACCTGCAGGGTCAAGTTACAGGGCACCACAAAACCCACATGAGGCTACTCTTGCCAACAGAGACTTCAATTTAGCTTGACTATATTCATACAAGGCCTGGTGATGGGCAGAGCTGCTTGATGTACATACACACGGAACTCCCAGGACTTGCTGCTGTCCTTCCAGGTCTCAGAGCAGAGGAGACAGGCTGCAAGACCTTGGAGGCAGGAGGTGGTGTGGCTGGGACTTTGGTGCACTGTGCAGAGCTGTGCATGGCAGGGCAGAAAGGGACACAAAATGAGTACCTAAGCTATCTGAGATTTTGATCTTGTCTGGAATTGGAGGTATCTTCATGTCATGAAGGTGATATAAGGTTGGTGGAACACTGGAACAGGTTGCCCAGAAAGGTGGTTGAGGCCCCATCCCTGGAGATATTCAAGGTGAGGCTTGATGAGGCCCTGGACAGCCTCATCTAGTGGAGGATGTCCCTGCTGACTGCACGACTGGATGACCTCTGGAGGTCCCTTCCAACCCAGCCCATTCTGTGATTCAGTGATGGTATTAGCATAGTGGCAATGTCACCCATCACTGACACATGTGCTTTGTCTCAGGTCTGGCTGATTGAGACATGCTGACTTCTCTGGAAGAGCCATGGCCAGCAGCCATGGCCACTTCTGTTGACCTTGCTCTCTTGTTGGCAAAGTCCTTGTGAGCAGCTGAGCTTCATTTAGACTCAAGGACAGACATCAATGACAAAAAGGTACTGAAAGCACAGGCTGGACTCCATCCTCTGAAGTCTTTCCATCTCCCAGTGGCTTTCTGGGGATATTTAGAGAGCTACATCTAGAGCTGAAATTCCAAGCAACATCCAAGTCCACGATCAGAATAACATCAAACAAAGTAAAAGTATTGCTCCTGGGGATGGCTCTTGCAAATCCAGGATAATCCTGCCTCAGAGGCAGGACACAGGACAGCACATAGAGGAATGAGTCTGAGCTGGTGGTGGCAACTTCTGTGTCCCTGCAAGAATGAATAATGTAACTGAGAGCCAGAGGAAACTGAGCAGTGGGGACAGCCAGCAAAGGCCTCCAGATTTTTTCCACTGCTTAATTTACTGCAGGAATATTGCAGTCTTGCACAAATACAAATAGAAGGCAGGCAGCTCAGCATAAGCTATGGAAAGCAGGCAGGGTATTAAATAAGAGAGGAGAAATGTTGACAATTTATTGGTACAGCTTTGGGGGAAATAGATGGCTAAAATAATGAGCTAATTAGGAGAGAGAAACACTCTAATTCTGGAAACACTGCTCAGAGATTTGTACAGGGAATCACAGCCTGGAGAGGGCAGGTCACACCACTGGACACTTGGCAAGCCCTGCTCACAGCCTGCCCACATTAGTGGTACACAGAGCAGAAGCCTTGTGTCATCTGCCCATGTGCCCACAACAGAGAACCTAAAGCTGCTGTAGGAACCTCTGAGACTTATCTTTGTAGCCAGCTTCCTCCTTTGATGTTCAGCTTCATCCACAGGGTCCTTTGTGTGAGGCAGTGCAAAGAGCAGCTTTACCAGCTCCTTTGCAGCTCAGGCACTCAAGCTCACACCTCCACAGGTGAGAATGCTGTGTCCATCCAGGGCCACAGCATCCCCAAGGGCATGGCCTCACACACTGAAATCTCTCTCATTTCTTGGGGTGGGTGTTCAGACCAGAGCAGTAGGCTGCTTTCCTGATGGTTTCCCGTGGTGCCCACAACCTGTGCATAACCAGACCTCTGCAGAGCCATGGTTTTGCTGCACCTTTCTTCTCAGTCCTCCCATCTGTGGCCCCTTTGCTGAGCAGAACTGAGCATCTTGGACAACAGCCTACTTCATCATTCACTTGTGGCTCCTTCTCATGAACAGGGCAGGAAGGATTGCTCACTTTCTCCCAGGAGCACTTCAGGACATCATGCAGCCTGTGCTTGTTGCTGACCTCTGAAAGCAGAGGAATTCAGCATGCAGCTGGGTTGTGAGGATCACTGGGCCTCTCCTCACTTCTCTTTGCTAACAGTGGGCTGCCTGTTTCTAGAAAAACAATAATTTTTGAAAATTAGCAAACAAGAGTGTGTGTGGTTTGCTGCAACACAGGAATGTGCCAGTGGGATGCTGGTGGTCCTGAGACTGAGGGCAGATGCTAGGTGCCTGCAAACAGGCAAATTTTAAGGTCTGTGACAAGCAGTAACCCAGTGATTCATGATTAAAAGAGAAGGATTTGCAGCTGGGTTTTTAGCCATAATCAAGGACAGGCTTTTGGTGATTCCAAAAGGCAGAGGACTCCTGGAGGAGGATGCCCTGTTCTCCAAGGGCTGCTGTGCTTTGGAGGAGATTTCATGCCAGGCAGAAGGTAGCCTTCTACTTGCTACCAATATTTTACTGAAGGTAGGAGTATTTTTTGCAGGAAAATAGCAACTCCTGTCGATGCCTTTCCTCTCACCTAGAAACCATGCCAATTCATGGGTCCTTTTGGGACAACCTCCACCAGCTGCACTTGAGGTCTTGCTTGAAACCTGGAGCTCCAGCTTGCCTTTGAGCTGAGTGTGAAGTTGCTCAAGCAAAGCTGTTCTGTTTAGGGACTGCTTCCTTCCAGCTCACAGTGACTGAAGGATATCCCCTTAGTGCAGCTCCTGAGGAGTGCAGTCAGGCAGAGCAGCCTGTCTGGACCACTTGCACTGACACAAGCACAAGGGCTCAATTTCCCTTTCCTGAAAGAACATTGTGTCAGAAATAGTGTGGCCAAGAGGAGCAGGGCAGTGATTGTCCCCTGTACTCAGCACTGGTGAGGCTGCACCTCAAATATTGTGTTCAGTTTTGGGCCCCTCGCTGCAAGAAGGGCATTGAGGTGCTGAAGGGCATCCAAAGAAGGGCAGCATAGCTGGTGAAGGGTCTAGAGCACAAGTCTTAGGAGGAGAGGCTGAGGGAGCTGGGGTTGTTTAGCTTGAAGAAAAGGAGGCTGAGGGGAGACCTTGTGGTTTTCTGTAACTGTGTGAGGGTGAGCCCCTGCTCCCAAGGAGCAAGCAATAGGACAAGAAGAAACAGCCCCAAGTAGCACCAGAGGTGCTTTAGGCTGGACACAAAGAAAAATTTCTGTACCAAAAGGGTTGTCAAGACCTGGAACAGGCTGCCCAGGGCAGTGGTGGAGATTTTTAAAGGTGTGTGGACATGATGCCCTGGGGCATGGTTTAGTGGTGGCTTGGCAGTGTTGGGTTAACAGTTGGACTTGATGACCTTCAAGGTGTTGTCTAACCTGACGGTCTGATTCGAAGGGCTGTGTGCTTTGTGGGCACAGAGCAGGCACTTGTGCTGACAGCCTGCCACTCAAACTGCAAAGAGGAGAGCTCCAAAGGTCACCATGTCAGTTATGGGAAGTGAACCAGAATAAACAGCCTCTTCATCAGGCTTTACTTTCTAGCAGAGATGTGGCACAGAGCTGCAGCTCTGCTCTCCAAGGGAGCAGCCTGCCGTGAGCTGCCTGGGGATTTGTCTGGCTGTGGCTCAGCTCACTTGCACGCTTTGTCTCCTCTCACATAGCTGCTTCCTCTTCCACTTCATGCTTGGCACCTTCTGGTGAGTGAGCACAGTTGGCTGCTCTCTGGATTCAGGTGATTTTATCCTAAACTGAACTATCCTAGTGTGTTCTCTTTGGGAAATAAACCCGTTAAGGTGGCTGACACTTCCATGAGCTATTGGGACCCCTCTGCCTGGGTCACAGTGCATGGCACACCTCTCATTTCAGCTGGGGTGTTTGTGGCAGCAGTTGGCTATGCTGTGGCCCATCAGTGTGTAGAGGGTGGGTGGGCAGTTCTGTTTGCTCCTGCTCCCAGGCCAAGGTAAGTGTGGTCCTGCTCCCCCCAGCGCTGGGAGTGCAGTGACTTGCCTTGCCTGGCCTCAGGCCATCTGAACAGGAAGGGAAATGGACTCTTTTCTCACTTCTCACTCACTAAACAAAGGCTTGTTCACAGGGGCTCCTGCTTTTTCCTAAACTCTTGCTCCATGGACAACTGCCACAGACCAGCACGTCCTGATAACATCAAAGTTTTCCTTGGAAAACCTCCAAGGGATCCAGCTCAGTGGACCACACAGTTGTTATTCATACACAGTTTGGGAACTCCTGATCTGCCTGAATCCAGCTGGACTTTCCTTGGTGGTTTTCTTTCTGTGCCACTGATGTAATTTTTTTTCTCGGCTACCAGAATGAAGTTAGCATTTCCCATCTCTCTAGCAGCTAATTGTTCATCTCTGGGCTTCATCTGTGCATTACTCGGTATGCCTGCACCCCTTGGAGTAGCACTGGCCCCATCGTTCAAGATGAAGCTCACCTCATCTCTTGAGCTGAAGATCTACTTAACACACTGAAGCAAGAAGGGATCATTTAGTGAAGTGAGAGCCAAATACAGATCTTTGTGACGTGCTACAGGTGGAACACGTTCCTTTGAGCACAACGCAGACCCTGGCTGCCCAGAAATGTTGCAAAGTCTCCATCTCTGGAGAGACCCAAACCCCACCTGGATGTGATTCTGTGCAACCTGTTCTAGGTGAACCTGCTTTAGTGGGGGGTGGGAGGGTTTTTGTGGACTAGATGACCTCCAGATGTTCCTTCCAACCACTACTCTTCTGTGAGTCTGTGATCATCCAAATCCATAAAGAGAGGACAGAAACACCCCGTGGCTAAACGGAGTCCTTGAAAAAACAGACTTTGGGACATCTTTGTTGTCAAGCTGCAACAAATCTCACCATGGTGATTCCTGAGCTTGAGCTTTCTCACAGCTTTGGCATAGGTCTTAAAATTACCTGAGTGTGGCATGCTCAGTTTTCTGCTGGGGGGGATTTGAAGCCTTACAGCCTGGAAGTGGCTTTCCTTCCAAAGTTTTGAACTTGCTCCTACCAAGCTTCACTCCAGCTTGGCTTACACTGCAATAAAAATAACTGTTTTCATTATTTTTGAGGCTTCACTGAGGATATGCTAAACCAAGTGCGATATCAGGTAAGATCACAGCGTAAATGACTCTGAAAGCTGCCTGTTAGGAAAGAGTGATTCTGTTGCAGAGCTCTTCTGCAGCAAGAGGTCTTTTCAAATACCTCTGGCAGGAGGAGCTCCAAAGAGATATCTTGTGAGGAATAGGTGTGCTTTGGTGTTGTCCTGGACTGGGGCTTACAGAAGAACATGTTTACATTCCTACAGCCTGAACAGATCATAATTTAAGAGTGTGCCCCAGGACATGCCTATCACTGCTGTCGTTTTTGTTCCTCAAAGGAGTTGTTGGCAAAATGAAGCATGAGCATCTGACTCGAGCTGTGGGAGCTGCCATCTGCCCTCCACCACTGCCTCATTGTGTGGCCTTGGGCAAGTCCTGTAATTACACTGGGACCTTTTTTCCCAGCTCTGAAACTCCTATAATAATCACCCCCCCACACACTGAGGTTTTCTGTGACGCTTAAAGCCAGCCACTGATTCTGCTCTTTTCCTTCGTGCCTTCCTCAGCAAGGAGCTGCATTCATTTCACTGAAGTTGCTCATTGTAATGAAGGCTTTTCCAGATCAGGGCAGCAGTGAGGTCTGCAGCCATCAGCCAGCACTGGGAGATGTGTGTGGGACAGACCTCTGTCATCACAAACAACTAATTACATGATTGTTAAGTTCATTACTGTTTCCTGCTGAAAGGATCAGTATTCAGAGCCTGATGTACTCTCACAAGAAATCAGTGGGATTCAGGGTTTGTATTCACTCCTCTGAGAGCTCAGTAGCTCCTTAGCAGAGACAGTGAATGGCATAAATGTCATTTTGAAAGTGGTTACTGTGCCTGTAAAGGAACTCATGTGAGGTACAGCATGACATCAAGGGGGAAAATATCTTTTTTTAATCAGCAAGATTTTATTTCTCTCAAGCAATAAAAGCTTACAACTGCATTCCCCCTCCCCCCCCAACAGGTAATTTTAGAATGCCTTAAATATACTTGCACCTTCCCCCTGTGTGAACTGCTCTTTGTTGCCTCTTTAGGCTGCAGTGAACATCTTTCTCAATTATACTCTCACTCTCTCTTGCTCCTCTTTCCTTCCCTGCCACCCTCCTTCTCCTGCTGTTGGAAGGAGCTGCTCTGGACAGCACCATGGTCTGCACAGGTTCAGGCATTGCTTTATTAATGCCCAGGGATGCAGATGAACATTTTGGTTATTCATCAAATATGACTGCAGTATGGAGCAGTCATTACTATTTCAGCTGCCCTGCAACAGCAATGCTGAGTGCTCAGGTAAGCAGACTGAAAGCTGCTTAGTTTCACTCTAGCACTGCTACACTCCAGTCCTTGCCTTTCTTAATGCAAGAATAACTCTGTTAAACTCTAGGTATGCTCCATACCCTGAGCTATGCTGCTGAGCTGAGTGAGTAGTTCTGTAGTGATTAAAAGTTCCAGAAGCAAGTGATGTCTAATGAATGGCGACTCAAAGCTGTACAGGAGCAAGCAGCAAGGCTAACAAAGGAATTTCTCACTATGCTAAAGCACTACTCACTGCTCCAAGGCCTTATGTAGTTCTGCTGTTTCCTCCTTCTGTACTGTTCAGAGCTAAGGGGAAGATGCTGGATACAGGAAGGATATCATCTGTCAGAACAGCTTGCATTTTCTGAAATGCCAAACCCAACATACCCATCTTGTGTTCCAGCTTCCCTATCCTCTTCTTCTAATGTGATCACAAATTGCTCACCTTCAGTAAACTTAGCAGTTTTGGAGGAAACTGCATTAGGTGTCTTTATTGATGTGCTGCTGCTTTGCAGTTGATTCTCCCTGGGAGGAAAGTAAACAGAGAAAAAACACAATCCACTTTGTTTTCTTCCTTTTCCAGACAGCTGCATTTCCCTAGGGTTAGGGTTTCCTGGATTCTCCTCAATCATCCTGGAGATCATAACTGGCATCATTTGAGAGGTGGACAAGCTGCTGATACCATAATTTATAACAGCACTCTGTAAGCTGGGACCCACACAAATATTTTTTGTCATTTTTGAACTGGCTATTAGTGCTCAGATATAAAGGAACTCCTTGAAACACTGTGACCCCAAAGACACAGGTGATTTTTAGGCAGGACTGTGGATTAGTCTCTCCCAGACTACCAGCTCTGTGTGAGATACAACCTGCTGCTTCTCTGTGGGTTTTTGTTTCAAGAAGAGACACCAAACTAATCCTTTCAGGATCAAGCAAGCAATAGACAAATTCATATGGTTGCCCCAAGTAAGACCTGAAAAAAGATGTTAGGAAGGTGCATTTCTTTCTGCCCCACTTCCTAAGATGTTAGGTGAGGAATGCAAGTCTGTGCTTTTTTAGTGCAGATAAAAGCCCCAAGACTTAAAATTTTAATGTAAATTTAGTGAAAGGGCAGCAGAATGGAAAATTAGATAGTCCTGAGGCTTGGTGCCCAGAGCAAACTTCTCCTGAGTCCTGCTGAGGACAAACCTCCTGGTCAGCAGCTAGGAGCTGGTTTATTACCATGCTGGCTCTACAGCAAAAGATGGGAAGAAAATAAGTTGCCCAGGGACATTGGGTTTTGGCTGGAACAAAGCAAGAGAATTCTCAGAGAGTGCTTCTGGTTGTGCAATGCAGCACGTTGTAAAGCACTGTGCACTCAGCCAAGCATTAACAGGATTAAAAATGGGAGTAATTGAAAATCCACCACAGCTCTGTGGAAGGCTAAGAACACCAGACCCAAATCTGATCCTCTTTGAAGGCAAGAGACATCCAGAAAAATACTCTCCATCTCCTGTAAATCCAGAGTGGAGCAACTCTGGACTTACAGGAGAGCAAATTGCTACCAAATTCAGCCCACTGTGTTGTTCTGCTTTGTTAGACACAAAACACAACTGCACAAAGTTCTGTCCCAGAAACAACTTCCAGCCAAGCTATTGTAAAGGGCTGCCCCCATTCTCAGGACACAGGATTGGCACTTGGAGGCTTCTCCAGTCAGACCTCAAAACAAACTACAAGCAAGTTTGAACAATGCAGGCCTTCAAGTGGCATTGGTGAACACTCGTGTTAAGGTTATTAAATGAAAAAGGCATTTTTCATTAGGATGGAAATTTTGGCCCTGCTGAAATCAATGGCAGTTGGTTGAAGCCTGGGTTTCCTCATCCATATTTTAATAGCATCACTGCTCCTTCTCCAGGAAAAAAAATTACAAAAAAAAAAAAAGGAAGAATCTTCAAGGGAAGATTAAATTTTCTGTCTAGATGATTGTAATCCCCTCTAGCTCCAGTGGAAAATCTGAGTGCAGATCCTGTTCTTGGGTTAGGCTTTTACCTAAGGAAATAGATGAGGAAAGGAAGAAGAGGGCATAAATCCCTTCTTATTGCTTTATAGGCAGTTCTGTTTCCAGAGCCAGCAGAGTTAGTTGTCTTAATGGAATGAATGATGTTTTTCCACTATTCCTGATCCTCTGTAACTTAATTGCTAATTGTTTTCTGTAGCACCTGTCAGTGACAAGCAGGCTTGGGAGATTGAGTTGATGATAAGGTCACTCTGAATTTACACCAAATGCAACAGGAGCCAGGGAACAGCTGCCTCAAATGGGAGGTGAAAAGATTGTGAAGCTACTTCATGTCCCCAGGTAAGCAGACACAGAGTGTGAATCCTTCTCTGAGCCACACTGTGCTCATCAGCTGGGGTTTTGTGATTTGCTTTGCAGAACAAAGCCAGCTTGCCTAGGCTCTTTTGTCCCCTGTAACCTTGTTAAAACTATATAGCCACTTCTGGCTTTTAGGTCCCCTGCTTTCAGATCCTGATTTGATTTGATTTTTCCTGCTTTTCCCAGAACTCTCCTCAAGGGCATTCTTTTATTTAAGGTCTCCTTTCTGTCTTGCACAAAGAGATGACTAAATGCAACACCTCAAAAGGAACCAGTTGTGAGCTGCTCATCACCCAGGGAAAACACACTAAAAGGCTCTTGAGAGCAAGCTGTAGAGAGAAATTGGTAACTGTAGAGCTAATATAAATGTGTAGGTACTGTGAGGATAGTGGCTTTGGGAAAACATCCTGCTTTCAGAAATTCCATAAATGCACTGCTGCAAAAATGTGATTTGTTTGATTCTCTGGGGTATGCTCTGTAATTTTTTTTCTCCTCCTGAGGAAAGACCTCAGAGATTGTTCAGTCAATAAGCTTGGTTGGGAATAATACAGTTTCCCTGATCCTGTGGCAGTGTTGTGGTGTTCTGGTTTTATTACAGGCATACATGACACCCCACATCAGACAGGTCTGGTTAAGATCCATGAGTGCAGGAGGGCCAAGGACCAGCCCCTAGCTGGAGAAAACCAATTGAGGCTTCTTGATTTTAATGGGTGGCTGCTGAGCCACACCACCACTCCAGCATCCAGCCCCTCCCTTCATCTTGTGATGCAGCTAATTGCAACAAATAATGAGGTTTCCTCATCCTCACCAGGTCCATTCTGTAATCTATTTTTAGTACTCAGGATCACAGAATTGTCAGGGTTGGAAAGGAACTCAAGGGCTACCCAGTTCAACAGAGACCTGCTGGAGAGAGCACAATGCAGAGCCATGCTTAGGGGACTTGAGCTTCTCCCACATGAAAAGAGACTGAGAGCCCTGGGGCTGTTTAGTGTGGAGAAGAGAAGGCTGAGAGGGGATCTGATCAATGTCTATCAATAGCTGAGGGGTGGGTGTCAAGTGGAGGGGGCCAGGCTCTTTTGGGTGGTTCACAGTGATAAGACAAGGATCAATGGTTTCAAACGAGAACATAGAAGATTTCAGCTCAACATGAGGAGAAACTTCTTTCCAGTGAGGGTGACAGAGCCCTGGAGCAGGCTGCCCAGGGGGGTTGTGGAGTCTCCTTCTCTGGAGACTTTCCAACCCCACCTGGATGCATTCCTGTGCAGACTCCCCTGGGTGATCCTGCTCTGGCAGGGAGGTTGGACCTGATGATCTCTGGAGGTCCCTCCCAACCTCTCATGTGCTGTGGTACTGTGATCATCCAGTTCCACCCCCACTGCCATGGGCAGGGACACTTCACACCAGATCAGGTTGCCCAGAGCCACATCCAACCTGGCCTGATAAAACTCCAGAGATGAGGCTTCTACTACCTCCCTGGGCAACCTGTTCCTGTGTCTCACCACCCTCATGCCACAGAACCATTCAGTGGAGGAGAGTTAAATGCATGAAAAGCAAAACAAAACTTCAGAGAAGTAAGTGAGAGAAGAGCCCAAGCAGCAGAGTTGAAACATGCAATGAGTACAAAGTACACAGCAAACTTCTGGGCTGTGTCTAGAGGGACAAAGTCATTCAGTCCATCAACTTGCCTGTTGCTTGATTTCTGCCATGCTAAAGGAAATGCAGTTAAGTTACATTCTCTGTCAACTGGTGAGTTTCCATCAATGATACCAGGCTCTGCTTTAATATCTCTTTGTAATGGAAAAAAACAGCAGCTGTGAGCTCTGAAATATCTGACTAATGACACAGCATGAAGTCAGAGATAACAGCAAGATGTAGGTGATAGAGCCAGCATCAGGACAAATAAGATATGGGCAGAGATCTCATGTGATAGCTTAGATCTGGTTCAAACCAGAGCAAAGCCGGTTAGGGGTCTTTTGATGGTCAGTAATTTTCTCAAGCAAACAGCTGCCTGGCTTCTCACTCAGAGCAGCAGGGAAGTGGGGAGGTGCAGGGGAAATTTCAGCCACGTAAAAATCCACAGCCTAAAGAAGTGTTTGAGGTGAAGGCTTGAGCACACAGGCCTGTATGTGACCTGATATTGAGGAGTGGGGACTGCCAGCTGAGAAAGCCCCTTCTCAGGCACAGATCCTACCTCCTATGAGGAGGTGCATGAACACGCATCAGAAAGAGCCACAGAGCAGCCCAGCCTCCTGCAGAAGCCAAGCAAGGCATCTCCACAGCAGCACTGACACCAGCTGCCTCTCCAAACAGGTCCTACACATTGTAGGGCTCCTTACCTCCTTCTTCTCACAGAAAGCTCCTCATCCTTTCTCTGCTAAACTCCTTGCCAGCTCTTTATACCCTGTGTCCTCGTAGAAAGGTATGCAAACAAAAAAGGAGGTTGTGGAGTCTCCTTCTCTGGATGATCTCAAAGCCAAACTGGACATGTTCCTGTGTGACCTGTCCTAGCTGATCCTGCTTTGGCAGAGGGGTTGGACTGGATGATCCAACCCCTAGCATTCTGTGATTCTGTGAGTCAAGACCACACTTGCATCAGGTCATCTGCTACCCTCTCAAATGCCAGCAGAGGTAGTACAGAAATGCATAGAAAGGACTCAGAGCTGTCCTCTGTCTCTGTACTTAAGGTGCATAGATAAGAACAAAAACTGTGGGGAAGAAGGAAAGAAAACCAAAGCAAAAGCCAAATCCTCTCTAGTGTCATCAAACCCTTCTGCAGTTCAGCCAAATATAAAGCTCTGGGAGGGGAGAAGTTTCCCAGAAAACATCACCATTGAATACCCATTTTGCAGAGGAGGGTGGCTTAGCTCATCTAGCATCTTTAAAAAAAAAAAAAAAAAAAAAAAAAGACATTTAGCTGTGTTGGTAGGAAACATTCTGGTGGCTTCCTTTAGAAGGTTTCTCTTACTCTTCATCAGTGAGAGTACTCTATTGATACCCTCAGGACTCATCTGGACTCTACAATATCATCCCCCTGGAAGTGCTGCTGTTTTGAGCAGTTCTGGTGGGCAGGCTTGATAGGTTTTGTAGGTTCAGCCTGCAAATTACTGCCTGTATCTGTGGCATTGTCTCCTTCTGGGGGCTTCCAGAAACCACACATGGTATAGAAGCATGAAATTGTTCTTCCTGAGGATGGAGCAGAATTGATAAACTGAGGGCCTGCACTTGTGTCACAGCAACCCCATGCAACTCTAGAGGCATGGGGAGAGTGGCTAGAAAGTTTCCTGTGGAAAAAGGACCTAGGAGTATTGGCTGACAGCTGGATGAACACGAGCCAGCAGTGTGCCCAGGTGGCCAAGAAGGCCAACAGCATCCTGGTTTGTGTTAGAGACAGTGTGGCCAGCAGGAGTAGGGCAGCACACCTTGAGTACTGGGTTCAGTTTTGGGCTCCTCACTACAAGGATACTGAAGTGCTGGAGCACATCCAAAGAGGAGCAGCAGTGCTGGTGAGGGGTGTAGAGCACAAGTCTTGTGAGGAGAGGCTGAGGGAGCTGGGGGGGTTTAGCCTGGAGGAAAGGGGGCTGAGGGAAGACCACCTCACTTTCTACAACTACCTGACAGGAAGCTGTAGTGAGCTGTGGGTTGGTCTCTTCTCACAAGTAACAAATCATGGAAAAGAGGAAATGGCCTCAAGCTGCACCAAGGGAGATTCAGGTTGACAGTTAGGAAAAATTTCTTCACCAAAAGAGTTGTCAAAACCTGGAGCAGGCTGCTTAGGGAAGTGGTGGAGTCACCATCCCTGGAGGTACTTAAAAGACATATAGATGCGGTACTGAGGGCCATGGTTTAATGGTGACCTGGGTTACCACTTGGACTTGACCATCTTAAAGGCATTTACCAACCATCATTAACAAAAGCTTGGCACTGATTTCTTGCTTCTCTTACACCAGGCCCTGTTTTGCAGCACAGTGCTGGTTGTCTCATAAATCATTAGTCATTTTTTCTTCCAGCCAAGCCTTTGACAGCTTGCTTTGTGTAGGGCAGTGGAATATTCCACAGGATGACAAAGCAAACATATGGCTGAGGAGCTGTGCAAGGCCCTCGCTGCAACAGGGCATGGAGACCGCTGGGGGAACGTGGTGCAATAAGCTACATCCAGTGACATAAACCATTCAATGCCACACAGGTCTTGCACTTCATTTGCCTTTTTTGGGGGGGAAGATATTGTGTGCTACTGTCACAGAGGGGAAAGGAGAGGGAAAGCAGAACTGGCAGCAGTTTATGATATGTTACACTGCCGTGAGACAGTGGGGAACTCTGGTTCGTAAAGTCAGTCAGTATTAAAAGTCTCTTCTCTTTGAATGCTCACAGCCAGAGCAGAGGTTTTGCCATCCTGTTCCTCCATCTGTACACCAGTTCAGAATCAATCATCTGCACTAGTGGCCACTGAAGAGAGGAAGAGCTTCCACAAAACAGCCTTTTAAGAGACAACCTTTAGAAGGCAGCCGTAGCCATCTGTCACGGCAAAGCACAGTTCACACTTTTCACCTTCAGAGGGCGTCGCAGGCATTGACTAATTGGGCCCCGGGACTTCAGAGGACCAGGGCTTTTCCCCCACTTTAGATTGGGAAGCCAGCAGGGGCATCTCGTATCCCGGGGCAGGAACCGAGGCTCCCTGCCAGGCGGGAGAACAGAAGTCCTTTTGTAGCAGTCAGCATTTTCAAGTGGGAGGGTGTGAAGCTGAGCACTGCTACCTCTGCTGCTGCACTTGTGACAAATGCAAGGCTGGGATTTCTCTTCTTTCTCCTTTCTTGCCACAACTGCTGCACACCCAAACGCTCTCATTGACTTCTAAACACTGAATGTCTCATCTGAATAGGAGCTGCAGGTGCTCAGTTCTTTGACTATTAAGCCACTGCAAAGGGTGTGTGAATTAGACCTACACAAGTATGGTGTCTGTTCATTTGTTGGCTGAACTGGAAAATATTTCCCATGCTCTAAATGGTATTGAGTGGATCTGAAAAAAAAAAAGAAAAAAAAAAAAAAGTTTTCTTTTCAACCAAAATTACCTTCTCCTACCACATTTTTTAATTTAATGCTGAATAAAATATTTACCTTTCTGCATTGATTTAAAGAGTAAGAACTTTAGATAGCTTAAATCTTGAAAGCTCATGAGCCTTGCTC
Organism: Indicator indicator; assembly: GCF_027791375.1. Classification (NCBI taxonomy): domain Eukaryota; kingdom Metazoa; phylum Chordata; class Aves; order Piciformes; family Indicatoridae; genus Indicator; species Indicator indicator. Next base: position 1,937,498 of record NC_072020.1, read on the forward strand.
TCTTCTCTCATTTAGAAATGTCACATTTAAAACTTTTTAGAAAAAGAATTAATGCTTTTTTCACCTAAAGTATTCATCAAATCTGATGTAGATTCATGGACAGTTCTTGTTGACACAGATCTTCACATTTCAGCTAATAAATCATTCTCCTGTCTCTGCCTTCAAGCTTGGGAACTGAACTTATGGCTTACCATAGAATCATAGAATATTTTGGGTAAGAAGAGACCTTTAAAGCTCATCTAATCCATGCCCCCTGCAGTGAGCAGGGACATCCTCAACTAGATGAGGTTGCTCAGAGCCTCATCCAACCTGACCTGGAATGTTTCCAGGGATGGAGCTTCTATCACCTCTCTGGAAAACCTGTACCAGTGCTTCACTACCTTCATTGTAAAACATTTCTTCCTTCTACCTAGTCTAAATCTCCCTTTCTGTGGTTTAAAACCATCATCCTTTGTCCTATTGCAACAAGCCCCTGATACAAAAGTTGTTCCCATTGTTCTTATAGGCCCTCTTTAAGTACCAAAAGGATGCAACAAAGTCTCCCTGGAGCCTTCTCCAGGCTGCACAATTCCAACTCTCTCAGCCTGTGCTCACACGAGAGGGGTTCCAGCTCTCTGTTCATTTTTGTGACCCTCCTCTGGACCTGCTTCAACAGGTCCATGCCTTGCATTTCTTTGCTGGAGGTTGCCACACAGCTACCCCATCTCACAAGTTATTGTGAATGCTGCCTTGCATTTATCTTTAAATGCCAGGCTGTGGACAGAATTTGCACCAATCTGCCTGACTGAGCCCTACTCAAGCCATCCTCTCTGCACTTCTATCTCATCTGGGAAGGAAACCTGCCCCAAAGCCTTGCCAAAGGAAAGGCAGGAGGGAAAGGATCATTAAAATAGATGAAGTGTTTAAAAATGTTATTTAGGAGAAATGTGGTGCAGTTACCACACAGGACACACAGAGGATGTGTCTGATTGGAAGAGACCTCAAAGATCATCCAATATGTTAGCAATGTAAATGTGGTTAGAAGGATGGGTGTGAAGGCTATAACTTCAAGGCCTCAGTATAAAGAAACAGAAAGAGCTTGGAGGTACTGACTAAAAAGAGGATGGCAAAAGGGAAAAGCCAATAGGAGGCATGACAAATGGATGATGTAGGCAGGTAAGAGGAACACACTAAAACACAGAAGTGTGGGGACTGTGAATCACCTCCAGTGGGTTAGAATAGATCAGGATGTTACCTACAAGACCTTTGCCTCATCTTTTCAGATTTCCCTAATTCCATATCTAGGCCATCAATGGTGGGAATAACACAGCATTTAAGGTCTGAAGAGTCATTTAGACTGAAGTAGGTCATTTTGGAAACTGTGTTTGTTCTAAATGAAGGTTATTTAGGATGCTCTGCTATCTAAGGAACGTGTATGCAAAGGTTAGGACACTATGAAGTGCTCTTTGTAACCAGCTCTGAAGCCTCATTAATTGTTTTTGGCATGGACAGTCATTTTCAGCCATGGGCATTACGGTCCTCCAGAAATATGCAAAACAAAATGTGACAGCAGGGCAAAATATTTTATAGGCAAAGTGACTTTCCATAATAGTGGAATAATAAATGCCAAAGAGGGGAAGGCCAAGTGCAAATGCTGAAATGCATTTTCAAGTGCACTTGTGCTGCTTCTGCAGCTGCTGGAGTGCCACTTGCTCACATGGGTTCATTCAGGAGAGCGTCTGAAGTTAATCACCTCATTAGGAAAGTGGGCACCCAGCATAGCTCTGAGCAGTGAGCTTCTACTCTTTATCACTACTCTGCTGCCAGCAATTACTGATGATTGATGAATATTGGGAAAGAATTAAAGTGGATGATAGACAGAGCTGTCTGTTATTCCCAGCAAGAACATCACAAAGCTGTCAAAAGACTTGGGGGCAAGTTCTAGGGAGACAGATGTTGAGCTACTTCTGTGGCTCTCTCTGTACCTGCTTGGTGTCCCTGTGTGTCAGACTCTGTGTTTTGAAGATAGGATGGTGTTTACCAGGAGTTTGGGCAGCCTTCAGCTAGCTGAAATCTCTGTAGGCTAGTGCAATATAAATAACTAACACTGCTGCTGCCCAGCGAGGATAGAACTGGGCTTTAACACTAAAGGTCTGTGGCAGGACATGACATGGCTTAGCACCCTTCAAGCCTCAACTGCACATACAAAACAGTTGTTAAACTGATAAAAATAGGCCACTTTTATCAAATATTAATCTGCAAGGAACACAATGTGACTAGAAAATTTGGTGATTGTTAAAGGTTGAAGGAACAAGCAGCCCTTACGTTTTGGGGCTTTTCTTGGTTTTCTGGGGTTTGTGCACTGGCCAGTAAAGCTATTACCTGCAAATCAAAGAGGATAGGAGACTGGGTAAAGAAGTAGAAACCTGAATCAAAACTCAGTAAGTTAATTCACAAGGCTAGAATTATTAATAATAGCTGTGCTGTGGTTGTATCAGGAGAGGCCAAACAAAATTTAAGCTGAAATACATTGGTTATCTACAAACACACAGAGAAAAACAAACAAACAAAAGGCTTGGAGAATTTACAGCTTAAACTGTAAACAAAAAACCTCCAAACAACCAACCCACAAACCAACCACAGAACAAAAGGAAAGGAAAGAGCTAGGCTAGGAAATGAATTGCTAAAGAAGAAACAGTTCGCCCACAGTTAAGACTCTGATTAAGGGTTTGCAGCTGAGTCAAAACCCAGGTGTCCCAGTTCCCTGACTGCCCAACTCCACCCTTTCAAGAGGAGAGACACAAAGCAAAGGCCAAAACGAGTGGGAAAGAAATTGATCCTTAAATGTGCTTGAAACAAGTAGGAGGTTTCATCATAAGGGGTTTTCTGATAACAGATCACTGTGTGGTGGTGAAGAAAACATGGCCTTGGCAAGGGCTGGGCTTGAAAAGTGAAGTAGCTGAACAGAATTCATCCTGTTCCAGCTAGAACCAGGACAGGCATGCAGCAAACAACTCTGTTATGTCCTGGAGAGGTGATTAAAATTCATGTAGTGTCTTCTCCAAGGACTTCTCTAAGCATCTCTTCTTTCAGCCAGACATCTGAACTTGGAGCTGTGAAGAAATCAAGTTCTCCTTGTCTCTGCTGAACTCTCTTCACAGTTGTCATTGATAAATTGCTTGGTGTTACACAGAGCACGGAGGGCAAACCCTGCCAGGAATCACACAGCCAGCAGCTGGCTGAGGCTGGGACCCTGCCCTGTTTCATATCACAGAATGGTTTGGAAGTGCCTTAAAGATCAGCTACTTCCAACGCCCCCCAGCCATGGGACATTTTCCACTATATCTAGTACTTGGAGCTCCATCCAACCAATGTTTTAGTCCACAGAAACACAATGGCATGAACACTCTGAGAACCACTCCTGACCTCTTCATTTCCCTGCTTCTTCATGCTTGGATTCTGCCATCACAGAAACATGGTGGGATGATTCTCATAATTGGAGTACCACACTGGGGGGTTATAAGCTCTTTAGGAGAGACAGGCAAGGAGAAGAGGAGGAGGGGTGGCCCTGTATATTAGGGAATCCTTTGATGCCTCAGAACTTGAGGTTGCAGAAGAAAGGGTTGAATGCTTGTGGGTTAAAATCAGAGGGAGGCCACACAAAACTGACATCCTGGTTGGAGTCTGTTATAGACCACCCAACCAGGACGAGGAGGCCGATGAGATATTCTATCAGCAGCTGGAAGCTGTCTCAAGATCATCAGACCTTGTCCTTGTGGGGGACTTTAACCTACCAGACATCTGCTGGGAACTTAATTCAGCAGAGAGGAGACAGTCCAGAAGATTCCTAGAGTGCATGGATGACAACTTCCTGATGCAGCTCTTAGGTGAACCTACCAGGGGTAAGGCTCTGCTTGATCTGCTGTTCTCAAATAGAGAAGGGCTGGTGGGAGATGTGATGGTTGGAGGCTGTCTAGGGTGCAGCGACCATGAGATAGTGGAGTTTTCAATATGCAGGGAAATAGGGAGGAGCAGTAACAGAACCCTCACTTTGGACTTTCGGAGGGCAAACTTCAGGTTGTTCAGGCAACTTATTCGGAAAGTTCCCTGGGTAACAGCCCTTAAGAAGAAAGGGGTCCAGGATGGTTGGACCTACTTCAAACAGGAGCTCCTAAAGGCACAGGAACTGGCAGTTCCCACATGCCGTAAGACGAGCCGGCGGGGAAGACGACCGGCCTGGATAAGCAAGGAGCTCCTGAAGGATTTAAGGGAAAAAAAGAGGGTTTATCACCTTTGGAAAGGGGGGGAGGCAACTAGTGATATGTTTAAGGATGTTGTTAGATCATGCAGAAGAAAAATTAGAGAGGCAAAAGCACAGTTAGAAATTAAACTGGCTGCTTCCGTGAAGGACAACAAAAAGCATTTTTATAAATATATTAATGCTAAAAAGAGGGGCAAGAGGAACCTCCACTCTTTACTGGACGTGGAGGGTAACATTGTAACTAAGGATGAGGAGAAGGCTGAGATTCTAAATACCTTCTTTGCCTCCATTTTCAACAGTAAGGCAGGAGGACTTCAGAATAACTGGCCTCCTGAGCTGGTTGATGGGGTCAAGGCGCAGTGTTGTACTCCTGAAATCCATGTGGAATTAGTTCGAGACTTGTTGAGTCACTTGGATATTCACAAGTCCATGGGACCTGATGGGATTCATGCTAGGGTGCTGAAAGAGCTGGCAGATGAGATGGCCAAGCCTCTCTCCGTCATTTTCCACCAGTCCTGGCTCACTGGAGAGGTCCCAGAAGACTGGAAACTAGCCAATGTGACGCCCATCCACAAGAAGGGACGGACAGAAGAACCTGGGAACTACAGGCCTGTCAGCCTGACCTCAGTGCCAGGGAAAATCATGGAGCAGATTGTCTTGGGGGCAATCACTGCATACCTGAAGGATAGCCAAGGAATCAGGCCCAGCCAACATGGATTTAGGAAGGGCAGGTCCTGCCTCACCAACCTGATCTCCTTCTATGATCAGGTGACCAGCCTGGTGGACGTGGGAAAGGCTGTGGATGTAGTCTACCTGGACTTCAGCAAGGCCTTTGACACTGTCCACCACAGCAAACTCCTGGCCAAGCTGGCAGCTTGTGGCTTGGACAGCAGCACTGTGCTGGGTTAGGAACTGGCTGGAGGGCCGAGCCTAGAGAGTGGTGGTGAATGGTGCCACATCCAGCTGGCAGCCTGTCACTAGTGGTGTCCCCCAGGGATCAGTGCTGGGCCCCATCCTGTTCAATATCTTTATTGATGATCTGGATGAGGGGATTGAGTCCATCATCAGTAAATTTGCAGATGACACCAAGCTGGGAGCAGGTGTTGATCTGTTAGAAGGTAGAAGGGCTCTGCAGAGGGACCTTGCCAGGCTGGACAGATGGGCAGAGTCCAACATGATGGCATTCAACAAGTCCAAGTGCCGGGTGCTGCACTTCGGCCACAACAACCCCATGCAGAGCTACAGGCTGGGGTCAGAGTGGCTGGAGAGCAGCCAGGTGGAAAGGGACCTGGGGGTACTGGTTGACAGCAGCTGAACATGAGCCAGCAGTGTGCCCAGGTGGCCAAGACAGCCAATGGCATCCTGACCTGCATCAGGCATAGTGTGGCCAGCAGGAGCAGGGAGGTCATTGTACCCCTGTACACAGCACTGGTTAGGCCACACCTTGAGTCCTGTGTCCAGTTCTGGGCCCCTCAGTTTAGGAAAGATGTTGAATTGCTGGAGCATGTCCAGAGAAGGGCAACGAGGCTGGGGAGAGGCCTTGAGCACAAGCCCTATGAGGAGAGGCTGAGGGAGCTGGGGGTGTTTAGCCTGGAGAAGAGGAGGCTCAGGGGAGACCTCATTGCTGTCTACAACTACCTGAAGGGAGGTTGTAGCCAGGAGGGGTTTGGTCTCTTCTCCCAGGTAACCAGCACCAGAACAAGAGGACACAGTCTCAAGCTGCACCAGGGGAGGTTTAGGCTGGAGGTGAGGAGAATGTTCTTCACAGAGAGAGTGGTTGGCCATTGGAATGTGCTGCCCAGGGAGGTGGTGGAGTCACCATCCCTGGAGGTGTTCAAGAGGGGACTGGACGTGGCACTTGGTGCCATGGTTTAGATAGTCATGAGGTTTAGGGTGACAGGTTGGACTCGATGATCTTTGGGGTCTCTTCCAGCCTTCTTGATTCTATGATTCTATGATTTCATACCTGGTATGATGATCACAAGTATGATCATTTCACAACCTTAGCTTCTAATAGTTTGTTTCATTGTAAATGTACGTGCAGGTAAGATGGAAATGAGGCCACAACCAGACTGCTTTTTAGAAGAGGGTTATTTTTAGGTTAATTAAAATATCTCTTACATGAGATGCATTTATTTCTTCATTGAGGTGGCTATTCTGCAAAGGTCATCATCTTCTCCAAAAAAAATAGATACCAATATATGCACAGCAGAAGATTTACAGTCTGAATAGGTATATTAAAACCCTTACTGACCTTGTTTAGTTGTCCCATACCAATTGTTCATATATATGTATAAAAGAATGAAAGATTGATACATATGTAGATCTGTAAAAGCAAACTGACCACTGTAATTTAGGGATTTGGGAGTAGGGAGATCTGCAGCTTAGAGAAATGAGCTTGAAGTTTCCAATACAGTCCATTTGTATTGATATCACTCTCTGTGAACTTAGGTCAGACCTGCAGCGTGATGAAGGGGCTGGAGCACTGCCCTATGAGGAAAGGCTGAGAGCCCTGGGTGTGCTCAGTCTGGAGAAGAGAAGACTGAGAGGGATCTGATCAATGTCTATCAATAGCTGAGGGCTGGGGGTCAGGAAGGAAGGGACAGGGACAGCCTCTGTTTCCATCCGTTGCCCCTTGTCCTATCCCAGGGCACAAGATAGGACAAGGGGCAATGGATGGAAACACCAGCACAGGAGGTTCCACCTCAACATGAGGAGGAACTTCTTCACTGTGAGGCTCACAGAGCACTGGAACAGGCTGCCCAGAGAGGTTGTGGAGTCTCCTGCTCTGGAGCCTTTCCAACACCATCTGGATGTGTTCCTGTGTGACCTGTGCTGGATTCTATAGTCCTGCTCTGGCAGGGGGGTTGGACTTGAAGATCTCCAGAGGTCCCTTCCAACCCCTAACAACCTCTGATACTGGGACTTCTTTAAAAAAATATCTACTAGGCTATTCATGCAGATGTATACACAGACAAAATGTTTTCATTTAAACACAACAGATAGCCAGCTGTGCAAAATAAAGAGAATTTGATCCATGACTTCTAGAAAGTCAAAATGCAAGAAAAAAATCCTGTCTATTGTTTCTATATCACAGCCACCATCCTGGTATGCACTCATTATTAGGAACAAAATTCTTTAGGCAATTACTTACATAGAATTAAAATACTGATTTTATTAAGGGCCATTCACAAAGCCTATCAGCCCAGTAAAATCCAACCCTTTTTGCCACTGGCTGTAACAAAGGCTGTCTTTAGCCTCAAGAACTATGACAAAACTCAACTTCTACCATTGCCAGGAGCTCCTTCATCTCAGGATCTGTGTTTTCACTGCCTAAAGTGAGTAGCTTCAACGTTTTCTACAGGTTTGGGACAATCAGGTTGAGATTTCTACAGTCCAGGTTTCAGTATGATCAGCAATTAGTGAACTATTCTGAAACATCATTGGTGTCAGCAAAACTAAGCAGGAGTCCTTCCTGGAAATTATTTGTTTGTTTGTTTGTTTTTAAGGTTGTAGCTGAAATAGCCACACAAATTTAAATGCTTAATTCTTGGTGTTTTCTGTTCCTGCACTCCCTCTTCTGGCTTTCTAGAATTATTTAGCAAATATCTTATGCTTACAGCATAGAAAAACTCCTGTATTGGTTGAAAAAAAACAACACCCAAACACTGGTTGCAATGGAAACACACGTTTTGGAAGCAGACATCACAAAAGGGATGATAAATAATTCAGGAAATGGCCACAGCAGCAAATACATTCTTGAGTATTCCGAGTTCCTTGGGCTTTAGGAGAGCAAAACCAATCCTAGTACGGGTGCAGTAGTTGCAATACTCTGGATATGAGGTAAGGACAAACAGGAGGCTTCACTGGAGTGTGCTCTCCAGATTTCCAGTTTGTTCTCTCCCTTGAAAGGTGCATCAGAGTGGTGTGCTTTAATGGCATCCCCAGGAAGCAGGAGGCTTTTTGTTGTTCACAAATTTTCTTCTAAACCCTGTAACAACAGCATTGTTTAATAAACATTGTCCTGCTCTTTAAAACCCAGCTATTGATGCTGAAATTGCTTTTAATGATTTTCACTGCTGAGCCTGAGAGAAAAATAAAAACATGGTGAACAAAACTTTGCATTTAAAGTATTGTTCATTCCTGGTATCTTTCCAAAATGTCTTTTCTACCACCGTATCTACATGCATTTATCTTCACAAATGAAGCATGAAGCCAGACCCCCCCCCCATCTAAGCATAGTGGGAAACTGCTTTTGAGCTAACAGTGGCAAATGAGGTAGACAAAACTTTCTTGCACATTTTATAGTTACAATTCTCTTCTCAAAGTTGTAAACACTTTTTTTGTTTGTTTGTTTGCTTTCATTTCAAGCAGCAAAACCCCAGTAACAACACACAGCAGTCTGCCTGCTACAGAAGCAGAGCAAGCTGAGCAGCCATTTACTTGGTGCTGATGCTGCCTTTCCTTCAATGAAGTCTGTGCAGCTATACGAAGCTCTTGAGATGGTTTGAGAAGGGTTTTCAGTGTATATAATAAGAATTTCATTATGTATGCACTCAGTTCTGCCTCGATAAAGGACAAGAGCAAATGGCTTCAAGTTGTGCCAGGGGAGGTTTAGGTTTCATAGTAAGAGAAATTTCTTCACGGAAGGGATTGTCAAACACTGGAACAGGCTGCCCAGGGAAATGGTGGAGTCTGAGGGACACAGTTTAGTGGTGGGCTTGGCACTGCTGGGTTAACATTTGGGCTTAATGATCTTAAAGGTCTTTTCCAAACCAAACAATAGGAAAGGATGCTTTAAAATGTATACTAAACACAGGAAACAACACATTCCAGTTCAACGTGCTAGCTCCTCCACAGATTTTAGCACTCAAGAAGGTCCTAAAACTCAATGGCTTTAAAGATCTGTTCCCTGATTCCAGGGAATTCCTGCCATGGAGAAATTTCAGAATGAAGATGTTTCCTGCCCCAGCTCCCCTGGTTCTCATTGTTGTCATCCACGCCATCCACCAATCTTGCAAGGTGCTGGAAGAAGGGTGAGCAGCCAGGCAGTTTTTGTATGTGTGAAAAGGAACTTCCATGGTTTTGGGATGCAGTCTTGGACCTTGCCAGCTTGTAGAGTCTGTGCCCTAGTCCTATAAACACAGTAATGTGTGACTCAGGTGAGTCATGACATCTATTGCCACACACCAGAATGTTTGCTCAGACCTTGCACACTGCTGACACCCTGCATTATAGCCTAAGGCAACAATCAAGTCCTGCTTCCTCTTCTGGAAAGCCCCCAGCAATTCTTCTGGGTATAAACTCCCAGTAAGTGGCTGTGGTACTTCCAGGGCAATGAGCCTGGTAAATGTCAGCTGATGCATAACAGCATTATTGTGGGCTGGAGGACCTGGATGCTTCAGGAGAGTGGATTTAGAGGAAATCACTGGCAATTATTAACTGGCATGAAGCTACTCTCATACATAATTATTTGTAAGATTAAGGCCAGGAGTTTTGCAAGTTTTGGTTTTCCTGTTCACAAGGAGTAAATGTTGTTATACCAGACAATAGAAGTGGCTGTGCCACAGGGAGGCTTTGTGGCTGTGCATTCAGTTCTTACCAAAGTGAAATGTACAAGGCTTTGGGAAGAAAACCAAACACAGCTCACTACCTGTAGCAACTGCAGTATCAGAAGGTATAATTTGGTGGTGTGATGGCTCACACCGACACAGGTGGCTTGAAGTGTTGCATATTGTTTATAGTCCATACAGAAGCTAAGTTAAAGCCTAAAGCAGCTTGCTGGTTGCTCCTCTTTTAGGGAGACTGAGAACAAAAAGCAGAGATCTGGTATCCTGAGGTGGCCTAGGGGAGACTTTATTACCTTGCCCCAATATTTAAAGGTAGCTGCTAAGAAGATGCAGACTTCATTTTTACAAGGAGTCACATGGGAAAGACAAGGCACAATGGATACAAGTTTCTGCTGGGGAGATTCCATTTGGACACAAGGAAAACTTCACCATGACAGCAGCCATTGGTATGATCTCTGTAGGGAAGTGGTGGGGTCACAACACTGGTAGGATTCAGATGGGCAGAGTTCTGGACCATCTTATCCAGACTTTGCTTTTCCCAGAAAAAGCTGGACCAGATGATCCTTGAGGTCCCTTAGAACCTGGGATGCTAGGATTATCTGATTTGCAACTCACTGACTGGTCCTGGTGGTGTTAGTGCCACCATGGTGGATAACACTCTGCCATGTTAGTCAATTTCTGCTTTTCACAGAAGAGTTGGTGGTTAGGAGGACTAACTTCTTTGTTTCCTTGTTTCCTGTCAGATCATTTCTGAAGCTTGTTTGTTCTCAGGGTCTGTTTACCACTTCCCATAACTCTCTGAAGCCTGCATCTTATGAACTTAAGTGTTTTCAGCTGCATAGAAACCACCACCTTAATGGTCCTCTCTTTGTGAAATGAGGGTGGGAAGAGCAGGTGGAGATGGTTAATCAAGAGAGCAGGGAAAGGGAGTGTGAGGGGGTAAGAACAAAAAGCAGAGTGACAGTGAGAGGCAGAGTGACAGTGAGAGCCAGACATACTGAGGAAGCAGATGGAGGAGGGAGCCACCTGGGACAGGTCTGAAAAGGTAGGATAGGGATGATGCTTCGAGTCCCTTTCAAGCTGATGTTTTATGATACTCTATTCTTCCAGCGAGCCAAAGTCACGGGCCGGGCACTCTCATCTCTCGCTGGCTTTAAAGAGCCCCGGGGGTGTTTGGAACGCGAGCCAGGGCGGGAGCAGGTACCTGCGGGCTGCAGCTCGGTGGGGCCGGTGCGAAGCGTGGGCGCTGCCGCCCTCTCCCGGCTGTGCCCTCCCCGACTCGGGGTGAGGAGCAGAACGTCCCGGCGTCGGCTGGGCTCGCTTCGGACGCGCATAGATGCTCGCTGTAGCGCAGGAACTGCTGGAGGAGGGGCACCAGCGGCACCGAGCAGTAAGAGCCGGCAGAGGCGGAGGGGTAGCCGGGCGGGTGTCGTCCCCTCCGCCCGCAGGTGCTGCTGAGCCGCGAGACCCCCTCGGCGGCGGCGGCCGGCCCGGGGCTGCACGTCGTGGCGCGGCCAGCAGGAGGTAGGAAGAGGAAGTGAGAGCGGCGGCGGGGAGCTGCCGAGTGCCCCGGGATGGGATAGAGCCGGGGGCAGCGCAGCGCACCGAGGTAGCAGCGGCGGTGGGGTGGCTAAGCGGCTCCGCCGGCCCTCGAGGCAGGGTCGGTGCTGCCCTCCCTGGGAGGTAGGCGAGCTGCGGAGCTGGTGGCCAGGGCGGTGAAGTGTCGCGTGGGGAATTGCGGAGGAGGAACGGGATGGAGCGAGCAGGCGGCCGGCGAACTCCGCACCTGCCCGCGGCGGGCATCGGCAGCCAGTCCCCCGCCGGAGCTGATGCCGGGTGGAGCGGGGGCCAGCTGGAGGGAGCGGCCGGCGGTTGCAGTGAGGAAGAGGAAGCGCAACCTTGTGCTTGTCAGTGCGGCGGGGCCTCGGCAGGGAGGGGGGTGGCCCGGCCTCCCTCGCATAGCGGCTCCTCCCGCTGCCCTGCCCTCTCCGCCGGCCCGCGGCCGCTCCTGCTACAGCCGCCCGGCTCTCTCCGCTGCGACGCCGCCTCCTCCGCTACGGCCTCCGTCCCGCTGCGTACCCCCCGGGCGCCCCTGCCCGCCCCGGCTGCTCCTGGTGGTCGGAGGCCGCTGGTGAGGAGCAGCGAGCGGGGGCCGCGCACCTCTGGCCGCCCGGGGCGGTGGGGGGGGGGAGAATGAGCGAGTGAGCGGTGGCGGGGCCTCGGCGGGACCGGCGGGACCGGCGCGACACTTAGCGGCGGTGCGTGGCCGGGAGGGCGGGAAGCGTTAGGGACACCGGCCCCGGCATGTCCCGCGTGGGTCAGGCTCGGGCAGAGGCTCATTCCGCAGCAAGTGTCCTCACGGCCGCCGGAGCCGCTCGGCAGCAGGAGCGTCAACTTGGAAGCAAGTGCATCCTCGCAGCCCGCCGGGCTCTCGGCTCGGCGCTGGTACCAAGCCGCCGCCTGCGGGCTCTCCAACTGGCCTTGAAGAGCTTCGGGTGGGATGTGGGGATGTGTGCGCGCCTCTTCCTAAGCTTGGGCTCACAGAAGTGATGAAACCGCTCACGGATTTCGGATGAAATGGTTGTTCTGACATGTGGGTGGCGGTTACGCAAAGCCCCGGTGCGCTGCCTTGTAGAGCTAGTGGGTAGCGGGTCCAGAAAGTTACGGTTTCAAAGTTTCTTGGCTCGAAGCCTTCACAAAGTTTATTTTGAATATCTTTTCCTTGCAGAACTCGTACAACTGTCCAGCTCTCCCCCGGGAATGGTGTAATGTAAATATAGGAGTTCCTGACAAATAACAGTGAGTACATTTCAAACCGGCAACATTTTGTTGTTAACTTGATAAGAATCCCTCTTGACCTGCCAAGGCTCAAAGTGTGCAGCAAGCACAGGGAGAGTGCCAATGATAATAATAGCGTGTTAATTGCTGTAGTATAAACGTGGTTGCCTGTGAGTCGGATTTCATGAACCGGCAGCTATGGTGCAGTTTCAGCAAGGGATGTTTTGAAGCACATTATAAACAAATGGGTTTTCTTTTGCTTTTGTCCCTCGGCTGCCTGATTGCCTGCGGTTACAATATTTCATCCTCTGAGGAGGGAAATTGACCAAGAACTGTGCAGAGCCCTGTATCTGTGACTGAGGACACTGTTTCCTCCTCTTCCCCTTGGCTCTTTCTCCTGCTTTCCCCCAAATGCACACACACGCATGCTGTCTCATCCTCAGTTATATAATCTTGGAGACATTTATGGATCGTTCATTGTTCGCACTAGCCCTGTTCTTTGTGTCATTCCGGCTTGATTGAGTGACTTATGCAGAATATTTCACAGTAAAGAAATATATGTGTTAGAATTTTCATTAAGTTCTTTCAGTTAGGCTGTGAGTTGGCTTTCTTTGAGTTGCCTTTTTTTCCCCTCTGATTTCCCCCCCTCTTTTTTTTTAATATATATGTAAGTAGGTGCTAGAGATCTAATCTGATGCCTTAACTAGGTAAGGAGGAACATAATTTACTAATAGAAGTCCCTGTTAATACCCATTAACACATGTTATAAAGCTGTTAAAAGTTCTACAGCAACTTCTGAAAACTCAACAGTCCAAGAAAATAAGGATTAATATGGATAAAGCATTGGCATGATGTGACGGGGTATTGTTGAGAGACACTGTCACTGCAGTCTGTGGATCTGAGTGGGTGATTGGACCAGTCCAGAGGTGTACCTGATTCCCAGTTTATTCCTGGAGGTTGCACAGGGGTAGTTAACTTTCTTTTTGTCTCTTTTGTAACCTGTTTGAAGCTCACTGTGTAGTCCCAGCATGTTTATCTTCTGTGTAGCTTGCAGCTTTGCTTTTGAGTGTCAGTTGTCTGAGGATTACTTTTAATGAAGGATGGGAGAGGTGGGAAGGACTGGTTGCTGTACTGACTGTTTTGGTATTTTTCTCTTCTCCATACGCCAGGAAAAACCTCACAGGTGTACAGTAGTTCAGGGTTTTGATGAAGGAAAAGTTCTTACCTACTTATTGGGGAGGGACTATTTAGGATATCAGGTAGTGATAGGACTAGGGGAATGGAATAAAGCTGGAAGTGGGGAGATTCAGGCTGGACATGAGGAAGAAGTTCTTCCCCATGAGAGTGGTGAGAGCCTGGAATGGGTTGTCCAGGGAGGTGGTTGAGGCCCCATCCCTGGAGGTGTTTGCAGCCAGGCTGGATGAGGCTCTGGCCAGGCTGATCTAGTGTGAGGTGTCCCTGCCCATGGCAGGGGGGTTGGAACTGGCTGATCCTTGTGGTCCCTTCCAACCCTGACTGATTCTGTTGTAGTCTTCTCTGGTCACTGAACATACCTGCAGTTCAGTAGTCATTGTTATATAACCTGACCATGCATGTTCTTAAAAGCAGATACTTTTGCTTCCTTGCTGTTCAGGTGAAACATAATGCATAGATTGTCCTATGAAGTGTTTTTCTTCATGCCCTTTCACCCTAGGAAAGCTTGGTATGCTACATAAAGGTGTAACTGTTGCTGAAACACTGCTGTGTGCCTTGCACTTCCTGACAGCAATGCCGCTCTGCAGCGCATTGCAGATCAAGAGTAACGTGCTGCTCCACCCTTCCTTCCGCTCTTTGTTTTCCCTTCTACCTAGCAGAAGTCCCTTTGATTTGAATGTTTAGGCTCATAGATGTGCTTGGTCACAGTGTCCAGCCTGCAAAGTGGACCTGGGCTGTGAGTTTGTGTTGCCCATGTTGATACGTGGGGGGAGCAGGGCTCCCATCTTCACGTGTGGCTGTCGTCTTGTGATACTGTAGAGAAGTTCAGTATGTGATGGGGTCAGAAGCTATCATCTGTAGGTTTAACTGCAAGTAGGAAAAGCTTTCCATAGATCCCTGCCAGTGCACTGCACACTGGCATGCAGTGTTCCTCCTGTTCCAATAACAGGCTGCTGCTTTTTTTTTTTTGGTTATATTGCCAACCGCAGCATTTCCACACAATCCATCTGTGATTCCCAGATAAGGATTTGTTGTGACTTAGATGAGGCCACTGAGCAGAATTGTCCTCTTGACTTGTAACTCTGCTTATTACTTGCTGTTCAGTTTCCTTGAAGTAAATGATCCTTTAAAAGTTTAGGAGCCCTCTTTGTGGTGCTGTGGTACAAATGTGCAGTGTACCCTTTCATTAAGGAAATGAGTATACAAGGTGATGGGATTTTGGGGGACCCTGGAGGCTGGAAAGCATCATCTGCCCTTGGACCAAGCAAAAGTACTCTGATCTCTTCTGGTTGATTTCTCTGCGTAGTTACACCTGGCTCTGGTAGACTTTCTCCTCTGCTGTGTCCCTGCAGTCTCCTGAAGGTACAACTTTGAGGAGAATGAGTTGGTTGGGTTCACCTCCCTGTTCAGTCATTATCCTATTAAAAAGGAGATTTCAAAAAGGGTTTTTTTACAGTCATGAAGTCCTTGTGGTCTGAACTCTTATGACTGGAAATGACTTTGTAACAGCTGTCAAACCACTACTGAGTAAGGTCTGTGCTGTATCTTTAAAAGATTTCCCTTCTTTGAATGACTTTCTTTTTAGAAGAATGTTCTTGTATTTGTGGCAAGAGGAATGTGCCAAGTGCACTTTGTTAAACTTGTGTCAATTTAACAGCACAACTGTTTAAAGGATTTTGGATAATTTTCCTTCTACTTGAGTCAGTCTTTTTTTTTTTTTTCACCACACTTCCACCCCTTCTCCTTTTTTCACCCCCCTTTTCCAATTAGAGCACTGGAAAAGGAGATCAAGGGAAACTAAAAGCAGTTGGCAGAAGCCAGTATGTTGGCAGCAATTTGATAGTATGGATCATAAGAGGTGATAATACATCTGTGACACTTAACATAAAATAAACTGCCTGCATATGGTGGTACAGAGATGAATGGAAGAATAATCACAGAACTGGGAAGCTTCTTTAGTCAGTGTTTTTGCATCAAGCTGTTTACAAGGATTTGGGGTTTGTGGTGTAAGCTTTCATTATTGGAAGTGTTGTGAGGCACGTGAGAGGTTGAAGGATAATGTCATCACCTTTGTGCTAGTCTCTTCAGTTTTCTGATCACCTTTAACACTTCAGAGGAATATTAATGAGAAGTCCATGCCATGGGGGATAGTTAATGTGTTTCCTCTTAATGTGGTTCCTCTTCTCTGTTTCAGACCTGGTAGAGGTAGGCTCATGGGCAGACACCAAGTGGCAGGTGCCAGGTGTGGTTCTATGGTACCCAGCAGTAAGCAGTCTGCTGAGGGGATTGCTTTGTAAAGCACTGGCTTGTGCTTAAGAGGTGATTCACATGGTGCTTGTTTGCAAACACTTGAAAATGTTTTGATACACTTCTCCTGAGGGCAGGTTTCTGTTGTGAGTATTGGAGGGAGCTGTAGTAGGCTTGTTTTCAGTGACTGCTAGGAGGGGGAAGTCAGTGGCGAGAAGGTGGAAGTGGTGGATAAACCATTTTTCTGTTCAGCAGTAAATTGCACTATGAAGGAGACTTGAAGCTGATGCTGATGAGGGTCCCCTTAGATAAGTGTTTGTTTTATATGTACAAGTGAACCCACTTTGGTCCTTTCCTAGTGAGCTTGAAAACTGAAGAGACTACCTGGAGATAGTAGGGAAATGTGATAAGCAACCTGATCTTAGAGGGCATAATTCTACTTGCTGCTGTGTGTCATTTACAGTCAAATAACACTGCAAAACTCCACAGGAGCTAGCACAAGGGAGGGAATGGAAAGTACCAGGCTGTGCTGAGGGAGAAGGTTTCCCCTTTCAGATTGAATTCTGTTGATTTAAAATGCTAGTGAAATATCTTCCTCAATAAAGAGGCTGGGGGGAAGGAAGATGGGGAATATAAGAAAACATATTGTTCCCAAAGACAGCTATGGCAAAATACTACCTGTGCCCTAGCTGGGTGTGTTTTGTTGTGTTTTGCTTCTGCTTGCGTTGTTTGTTATTTTTTAAAGTTAAATGTTCCTTGTAATTTCTTCTTGCATGCTTGTCACCTCTACTTTGGTATCTTCTTCTATGATGCATTTATTTCTCCCAGCTCTATAGGTTTCTCTGGCTTTGTCCAGTCCTTCAATACTTTCCAAGGCATCCCTTAGAGTATTCATCAGTTAAATAATTTTATGTAAGTTTTGCAAGAAGCACACTTCAGTCCAGAGCTTATCACCTGCTGTGTACTTAGCTCAAAGTGTTTATTGGACAGCCCTAACCTATGGGTGGCATGTGGAGGGTAAAACTGTCTCTGAGATGCTGTGTCATCAGAGACAGGAATTATTTCCATCAACTACATGAATACTTATATGATAATGTGACTTCTTTTTTTTTCTTGTTCAAGTTGCTTCAGCTGGAAGGGAGAATGGGTCACTGCTTCTAAGAGAACTTTAGATGCTGGAGGTGTGATGGCGTTAAACCCCTATCCTTTAATACAGCAGAAAGTGTTTGCTTGAAGATGCTTTAGTTTTTCAGAGCTTTTTGTACATCAGAGAGCGTGTGAGAGCATGGACAGAGTGCTCCATGTGGACTTTTTTCCCCTTCATGCTTACAAGCTGTGTATCAAATGCATCCAACATTTTGAAGTTGACAAGAGGAAGGATATGCAGGATGTAACAACAGGCTCAAATACCTCAGCTATCAAAGATCTTTCACACTCTAACCTAACCAAACCAGCTCCCACAAGCACAAGTTATTGTGATTACTCACGCATGCTTTTAGACCAGAAATAACTAGAAAATATACTAACATCAGTAGTTGGGCTCTAGGCAACTCTTCTGTGATAACCATTTATTCAGTACATTAGAGGTTAGAAGGGACCTCCAGAGATCATCAGGTCCAATCCCCCTGCCAAATCAGGATCACCCAAGGTAGTCCTTGCAGGAATGCATCCAGGAGGGTTTTGAATGTGTCCAGAGGAGACTCTACAACCCCACTGGGCAGCCTGCTCCAGTGTTCCATCACTCTCACTGTAAAAAAGTTTCCCTTCATGTTGAGGTGAACTCTTCTATGTTCAAGTTTGTAGCTGTTGTTTCTTATTACTGCCCACCACTGAATCTTTGAAATCAGTTTATAATAGGGATTCTGTGGCACAGCTGCCTCTGCTAGCAGAGAGCTGTGCTCAGTAATTCTGCATGGATGGCATAGCAGTGCTCAAGAAACATGTGGATGTGGCATTTCGGGACATTGTTTAATGGCCATGGTGGTCTTAGGTTGACAGTTGGCCTCAATGATCTTAGAGGCCTTTTTCCAGCAGAAGGGACTCAATGATCTTAGAGGTCTTTTCCAGCTGAAGCAATTCTATGAAATGGTGCACAGCAGCCTTCCCCCTTCAGCTGACATTTTATGTATGATTCCTGGGACTAAATGGCTAGTGCTAATCAAAGGTGTTTTTCTTCTAGCTCATTGTCAGCTTGAGGCTAAGAATGGGAAGAGTCAGGGCTCCTATTTAAGTTTGTTGGAAACTTACATAAGGTTAGGCATGCAGTTGACTTTTCCTGTGACCATGCACATGCTTTAAGTAGAGAATGTTTTGTGTGTCCGTTTCTTCTGATGCTGACTTTTTATGTAGGAGGAGGAGATGTGTAAATCTTGTGCAAATAGGAGAGTAAACTTCAATTTAAAAGAAAATGTAGATCAATCAAATTTTGCTGTGTTTTGGGGTAATGGAAAGAGTTTCTCAAAAGTCTTATTTCAATAAGCTTCTATGAAATGTGATGGTTTAACATTTTCTTCTGTAGATATGAAACTGTCTTAGTTAACTATTCATAATTTTAAGTGCATGCATGATTATGGTGCTTGAGTTTTTAGCTGGAGTGAAAATCTTGCTTGCCTGTTTTTCTTCAGCCCATGTGTTGTATAGCCCAGCTGAAGTGTGAGGGCTATGTGGGATATCTTGGGTCAGTGGTTCAGGCTTTTGCCTGGCCAGGCTGGCAGTCTGCTGTATGTTTATGGATGCCCTTGCTTACTGCAGAGGGGGTTGGATTAAATGACTGTTGGAGGTCCTTTCCAACCCAGACCATTCTATGATACTTTGGTCAGTCTTGCCAGTGAGGGTGACTCTTTAAATTGCTGCTTCATATTTTAAGAGAGATGGTAGTCTGCTGAGGTGGGGGCATAAAGAGTTTAAAAGTATTCACTTAATACTCCCTGGCCAGACAAGTTGATTTACACGTCCCTTCCCTAATGGAAAAGGGATAAAAATGTCTATGACACAGGTTGGTGGAATACAGTTTATACTCAGTGCCAATGCAGGTGTTTGTTACATTCAAATATGGTCTTTTCTACTGCTTTTGCTATCTGGAATGCAATTCTATGTTAGTTTTCATACCAACAGTCATGCCTTCAGCTGAAAAACGAAACTTGATGAGTGTTGGCTCAGTGCATGGACTTTTGGACAAGCCTTTTCAATAACAGCCAAACCAACTGGAAAAAAAAAAACAACCAGAGGTAAAGATGGGTCCTTGCCTTCTGGAAAGGCTATTTAGTGTAAGCCTTGTTCACTGGGCTTTTCAAATGCTGGAATATTGGTGGTTAGATTCCCTGCCCCTTTCTCTCCCTTCAAGCACCAGGGCACTCGTCTGTTGAAACTTTACCCTCTGTGGTTCAAGAACATTCCTCCTATCAACCTTTTCACCCCACCTCCCACTGTCCTTCTTCCCTCATACTCTGACATCTCTTCTGCTCACCAATAGAGGTCTAGACATGGTAATCTAACTCTGAGCTGTACTCCTTGGAGGTCTACAGTCTCTTCTATAAAGATGCATTCAAATTTCTTGTGCTTCATCTTTTCCTGAAGAAAGGCAGACAATTTGAACAAATGAGAACTTCCAGGGGAGAGCAAAAGACAGAACATTTGGTGTGGTGGTTGCTAACTACTCAGGAGAAGATGGCAAAGGGGGGAAGGATCCAACCAACCAAAAAGCCTACAAAGCTGAAAGAAAATGCAAGGTCTTTTCTGCTTTGGACCACTTAATGCAATTTTAACTGTATCTGTGGCAAGTAATTAAAGATCACAGAATTAACCAGGCTGGAAAAGACCTTTGAGACCATCAAGTAAAATCTATCACCCAATACCATCTAATCAACTAAACCATGGCACTGAGTCCCTCACCCAGTCTTATTGTAAACACTTCCAGGGATGGTGACTCCACCACCTCCCTTGGCAGCCCATTCCAGCTAGTGCCAGTTCCAGAAAAGGGCATGAAAAAATGGCCTAAAGAGTGATCAAAAGTACCAAAGCATTTTGTTTGATTTTTTTTAAATTTATTTTTAATTGTAACTACCCTTAGGCCAATTTATGGGATCTTTTTTGAAAGAGTCATTTTCATGTTTTTGTAGCCAAAAGTGAAAATAATTTTTTGCAGAAGGTATAAAATACAACAAAGGAAAAATGGTGTCTTCTGTGCTGTTCCCAGTCTTTTTCTGTCTTGGCTTTCTTCTCATTTGGACTTGACCTATTGGACCTTTGGCATCTCTTCTTCCATCTGTATATAAAGTGGTGATGATTTCACTCTGCATTTCTTGGGGTAGCCTTAGGATGTAACTTATGCAGCATCTTTAATGAACTTTTCTAATATGCACTGGCCTGGGCTCTTATTTCTTGACCTGCCAAGAAATTTCTTGACACCTTCGTTCCCCCCACCCCCCCCCTGCAGCTACCTTATGAAGATAGATTGTTGGAAGAGGTAGTGTGTGTTTGTGTAACAACAAGAGTCAGCAGCACTGTGCCCTGTTGGGATGGCTTTTCTGGAAGGCAGAGCTTTCAAAGACTTTATCCCCTGCAGCTGCCAGTGAGTCAGAAAACACCTTATGATAAAGGAGACATGTTTGCAGAAGGAGGAGGAAAGAAAATAAGCTACATAATTTGAAATCCAAGTTGGAATTGGAGTTCTAGTTTAAAACAAACACACAAATAAAATGGTCTTGGGCTATTTGCACTGGAATTTCAAATTGGTTTCCTGACTCGTGTGCTGCAAGGGATCAAAATATTCACGAGTCGGTGGTGGTGGCAGGGTGTAAATTCAAATTAAGACTGGAGGTTTTAAGATTAATTTTTTGTTGTTGTTGTTAGTGCTTAGGTTTTGTAAAATTCCTCACCTGCCTCTAGAGATGGCAAGGAATTAAATTTGTACAATTGATGTATGGAGGCTGCAAAAGCAAGGGTGCTGGCCTGTGGGCTACTTTTCTGTAATTAAAGGAGCAACAGCAGAAGGGAGAAAGCAGTCAGCCTTGCCTGCATAGATTCGGAGAATAGAAAACCACCAAGGTAGCCCAGAAGATCAAACCTAAGCCAATCCACGGATCCTTTTGTTTCCACCTAATTGTCCTTGCCGTGTTCACTGGTCCCCATAAGCTTGTCTAAGGGGATAAGCCTTGCTTTCCTGTCTTGAGGCTTTTCTCTCTTGATCTATTGAAATTCAAAGTGGGAGGGCCCCCCTTTAGAGAACGTCTTGTCTCCTCTCTAACAAAGAGGCTCCAGCTGTGGGTATGGATTGAAGAGAGAGGTAGCTTCTCAGGCGAGCAATTCGGAGCCGTTTAGGAAACCAGAAGCGGTTTGAATTTAATTTGCAAGCGGTAAAGCTTGAGTCGGTGCAGTCTGCAGAGCACTGATGTCCTGCTCTTGAATTCAGAGAGTAGCTGGGCAGTGTGTTCTGCTGCAGGCACTGCTGCTGAGACCTGTGGTGCTAATTGTGGAGCTGGGTAGTTCTAACGTGATGGGAGAGAGATGCTATAAGCCCTGCTTTGGTGCTGGAAGGTTGTAGCTGCAGTCTTTGGTGAGGGGTCTAGAGCATGAATTTTATAAAGAGCAGCCTAGGAAACTGGGATTGTTTAGCCTGGAGAAAAAGAGGCTGAGGAGAGACCTTATGGCTCTCTATAACCACCTGAAATGAGGCTGTAGTGAGGGGAGTGTTGGTCTCATGCCCCAAGTAACAAGTGATAGGACAAGAGGAAATGGCCTCAGGTTGTGCCAGGGGAGGTTTAGGTTAGAGTTTATTTAAAGAAAAAGTCTTCACCAAAAGGTTTCCAAGGCCTGGAATAGGCTGCCCAGGGAAGTGGTGAAGATGCCATCCCTGGAGGTATTTAAAAGATGTGCAGATGTGGTGCTGAGGGACATGGGTTAGTGGTACCTTAGCAGTGCTGGGTTTATGATGGGACTTGATCTTAAAAGTCTCTTCTGACCCAAGTAATTCTATGGGTCGAGCTACAGACTGGTGTCCTAACTTTGTCCTGGGGACAGCTGCTTTCCAGTGTTTCAGAGCCAGCAGTGTTCTCACAGGAAGGAGGGTTCAGCTGTGCCACATAGTGCCAATTCTGGTAAGAAGTAGTGGGCGTCACCCCTGTTAGAAGAGCTCATAAAATATTTTCTGCATCTTCTGGGTCCTTCATCCCCCTCTGTGTCCAGCAGCCTCATTTGTGTTGGGCTGCCTGGGCATTGGTTATGCTTGTGCTCCCCCACATTGCCAGCAGTGGCTTCTGGAAAAGAGTTGTGTGTTGTCCTTGGGTATGCAGGCTAAACGAGATGGGAGACTCTTCTTGAAGACAAACTTGGGGAGAAAAGAGCATTTGAATAAATTAATCAGGAACATATCCTAGGCTGCATCAAGAGGAGTGTGGCCAGCAGGGCAAGAGAGGTGGCTCTGCTCTTCTGAGACCCTGCCTTGAATACTGTGTCCAGTTCTGGTGTCCCCATAATGAGGACACAGAGCTGCTGGAGCAAGTCCAGAGGAGGGCCACAAATACAGTCCAAGGGCTGGAATACCTCTGCTAGTACACCTGTGCTTGTCAGAGGAAAGGCAAGATGGTATTGAGTACGACCAACAGAAGGCTGTGGTATTTGGCCTCACCATCTGCTTTTGCAGTAACAGAGTAGAATTACTGGAGTGTTACTTAGGTCTGTGGGTATGACAGATCCACAATGTGATGTCTTTTCCTTCTTTTCTGCGGAGTTTTTCTGTAGGTATGAGGAGCTCACCCCCTTCCTGCAGGTAGAAGGCATCGGTAGCTCCATGCCCCTTTGGAAGGGAAGATTTGTGTGTGTTTGGTTAAAAACTGACAATGCCAGCAGCTTTTTTTTTTTATTCTCCTTTTAAAAACCATGTTTTGGACTTCCTTATCTGCTTTCAAAAAAGATGATTGTTCAGTTTGAGGCTTTTTGTCAGAGCTGTATTGCCAGGAGCCTTCCTGGCCTCTGGCACAACAGCAAATGCTGCTCTTGAAAGAATGGAGTACAGTTTAGGAAGGGTTGGAGGGGGTATCCCAAGACTGTTAGTGAAAGGCAGAACTTGGCATTGCAGAGAAGTGGCTGAAAAATTGTTTATGTGCCTTGAAACTTTTGACAATGGCAGAATAAGGTTAAAGGAAGGGGGACAAAAGAGAATTAAAGTAGAAGGGGGAAGCATTAGCAGGACTGAAAACGGGAGGGGATGCTTTTGTCTTTATTTAGTTCAATGATTTTAATCAGTGTGAAATACAATTATGTTTTGGGGATTTTTTCCCTCCGGACTCAGCCACACAAGCTGAAGTCTGTCAGAGATATGGGAAATGAATATTGCTGGACTGTTGTGTTACCTGTAAGTGACTCTGAAGGATGGAAGAGTGATCTATAATGGCACTTTCCATGGGTGATTATTCCCCAGCAACACCTCACTCCTCCACAGCTTTAATACTCCCTTACTTTTGCATACTACATTGGCCATCTGGGTGCAGGGCAGGACCATGACAGGTTCCTAAACCACCTTTGTATCCCCTGGGGGTGCACAATGAAATCTTCTTGCAGCTGGGCTCCTTGCATGGTTCAGGAGCTGTACAAACTGGCTGCTCTCTCAGAACCATTACCTGGGGGTATTTACCAACCCCCCCCCCCCCCCCCTTTCCATCCTTTGTCTGCTGTTGCAGAACTTGTGTAAGTGTTCAGCAGGCAGCAATTGTGAGTTGTCTACCATAAGGCTGCAGTGGGAGTAAGGAAGCTCTTGAGCTTTTAAGGCCAATCCTAGATTATTCTGGGTCTTTTAAGGTGGGAAGGTGGGTGTGAAGAGAAGAAGGATTCTTATTCCCATTAAATTGCAATTAAAGACGCACTTTAGTGGTGTTGGTTTTTTTTGTAAGTCACCCTGTTGATTCTGCACAAACCAGCACAGAGATGGGTCATTCTTTTTTTGCAGTGCAGACATGAATAATGATGGAGAAAAGAAATGCTTGGTGCAGAGCATGAGTGGGAAGCATCTTATGCAGCTATGCTTCTGACAATAGCTGCTTTCTAAACAGCTTGCAAAGTCTTCCTATGAAGATTTTTTGTTTGTTTCTGTTTAGGAGACAAGAGGTTGTAATTTGTGTTAAAGAAGCATTCTTTTAATCAAAATATTTGGCTTTTACATCCTTGCATATGTGTGGAAACATGCAGTGAGACAGCACAGCAGGGCAGCAGAGGCTTTGCTTATTTTGCCTTTTTTTAATGGTTGTGAATGTTAAGAGATGAGCCATTAAAGTATAGATGGAAAGCAAGTTCCTGAAATTTAATGGGGACTCTGGTTGGGCAAAGGACATAGGCACATGGCTGTGTTCTTTATCAAGAGTCTGAAGTCTGGATGAACAGTTTTCATCTCATTTCACTGACCTTTCACCTGGAAATTTTTTATAGTTAAGAAATTAAGCCACTTGTGGGTTATTTGGGATTCATTTCAGAAATCCACTATGCTACAGAAATTGTGACTTCCCTCCTGCAGGAAGGATGAGCTCTGTGCTGCAGCAGTTGGGTGTCACAGGGGTGCAGTGGTGCCCAGAGCTGATGCTGGGCTGCTCCAGCAGCTGGTGCAGCATGAGGGCTTGTTTGTGTTGTTGCTCTGAGGAAGTGGTGGCTGTTGGGTTTTCTTTCCCATGTATCTGTTGGATGGTCCCCTTTTAAGGATTGGACTTGCTTTGTAATTAATGGATCATAATGTGTTTTCTTGAAAGCTGAAAATTAATGACATTTAAGTCCTTCATGGTGCTTTAGCTTATCACAGTATATTAGAGGTTGGAAGGGACCTCCAGAGATCATCAGGTCCAACCCCTCTGCCAGAGCAGGAGCACCCAGGGGAGTCTGCACAGGAATGCATCCAGGTGGGTTTGGAAAGGCTCCAGACAAGGAGACTCCACAACCCCCCTGGGCAGCCTGTTCCAGGGCTCTGTCACCCTCACTTGAAAGAAGTTTCTCCTCATGCTGAGGTGAAATCTTCCATGTTCTAGTTTGAACCCATTGTTCCTCGGCTTATCACTGTGAACCACCCAAAAGAGCCTGGCCCCCTCCACCCCTCAGCTATTGATAGACATTGATCAGATCCCCTCTCAGCCTTCTCTTCTCCAGACTAAACAACCCCAGGGCTCTCAGTCTCTCTTCAGAGGGGAGATGCTCAAGTCCCCTAAGCATCCTCCTGGCTCTCTTGTAGACTCTCTCCAGCAGGTCTGTCTCTGTTGAAGTGGGGAGCCCAAAACTGGACTCAGTATGGGAGGTGTGGTCCCAGCAGGACAGAGTTAGAAAGGGATCCTGAGTATCAGTACCTCATGTGCCAATGTAGGCTGGGGGCTGCTCTGTTGGAGAGCAGCTCTGAGGAAAAGGACCTGGGACTCCTAATGGACAGCAGGGTGACCATGAGGCAAGAAGGTCAATGGCATCCTGGGGTGTATTAGAAGGGGTGTGGTTAGCAGGTTGAGGGAGGTTCTCCTGCCCCTCTACTCTGCCCTGGTGAGGCCACATCTGGAATATTGTGTCCAGTTCTGGGCCCCTCAGTTAAAGACGGACCTCAGGTAACTTCTTGAGAGTCTAGTGCAGAGCCACAAAGCTGCTGAAGGCAGTGGAACATCTCTCTCTGAGGACAGGCTGAGGGAGCTGGGGATCTGTAGTTTGCAGCAGAGGAGCCTGAGAGGTAACCTCATTGCTGTTGATAAAGATGTGCAGGGCAGTGCCAGGAGGATGGAGCCAGGCTCTGCTCAGGGATGCCCAATGACAGCACAAGGGGCAATGGGTGTGAGCTGGAGCAGAGGAGGCTCCATGAGAACATAAAGAAGAACTTTTTACTGTGAGGCTGCCCAGAAAGGTTGTGGAGTCTCCTGTAGAGACATTAAAAACCCACCTGGATGTGTTCCTGTGTGACCTACTCTAGGTGGCCCTGCTCTGGCCAAGGGGGTTGGACTGGCTGATCTTTTGAGGTCCCTTCCAGCCCCTGACATTCTGTGATTAGGGTAATTGGCAGAACACTTGAAAAATTTCTCCAAGTGTAGTTGTGAGACCTGTGGAAATGAGCAGATCTCTGGAGTGTTAAAAGAGAATAAAATTTTATTGCTTGCTGTAAAGTTACCAATGGGGGGAGGGAGTAGTTACACTGAAGCAAGATAAAGTTTAAATCTAAACCAGCCTGGGTGTGCTGGTCCATGGAGATAGATCCATATTGCTGCACTTCTTCTGAAATAAGCACCTCCAAGAACGGCTTGGAGAGGAGAGGCAGTGAGCTTTGGCTTGAGTTAGATTCTTTCCTTACACTCACTTCTGAAGAGGAGCCACACTGGCTTGAGCATACAGCACTTTGCTTTGACTGCAAATTCTACCGAGGAGGAAGGAGAAGGAAAGAAATGTTTGCAGATATAATTTGTTGTCCTGACTGTGCTGGCAGCAGAGTTACTGGCAGGTCCTTTATAACAGAGCACAGCTTCAGGAGCGTGGCTGCCAGCAGAGCCAGCAGCTTGCTAATAACTGACTAATCATGTCTGTCACACCTGCACAAGCACTCCCAAACACATTAGCATTCATCAGAAGCTACTGAACCACAATGAATCACAAACACATTTGAAGAAATTTTTCTGTCATTCTCCTCGAGCCAAGTGTACCTTTCATAAGAAATACTTCATTTTTTTTTCTACCCCATAAAAAAATTTTTTTCTTCCCAAGTCAGAAAAATGAAAATAGGAGGAATTAGGCCCTCTCTGTGCATTCAACCTTACTAAGCTTTTAGTAAGGACTTTGTACCTTTCAGTTCTCACTTTCTAGCTCTGAGCTCCCTCATGCCATTAGGTGGAAGAGCCCTGCTCTGTGCTGCTTGTGTTCTGCCATAATTCCTGCCTTAGTGACACGTCAGTGGTGAAGCTTTGGATGCCAATTCTGTCACTTCCCTGGGTGTTCACCCAGTTTGCAGCCAGTTTCCACAGAGGGGCTATATCTGTCCCAGCATTGCTCATTGGGTCAGATGATGGTTACTGAAACTGCATGGGAACTCCACAAGCCTTTTCCATAGCAGAGAGCCTGGGCTGTTCTAGGATCTCACTGTGACCTCACCAGTAGGTGCCTGCCAAGTGCTTAGCTTGATTTACTGTTCTCATTTGCTGTGTAAACTTAGGCAATCATGAAAGGGAGGATTAAATCAGAGTGGGAATGACTATGCAAATAATGGATGAAAGCTAGGAATGAACAGCAGCAGCTATCTGAATATTGGTGCTTCAGGGGTTGGAAGGGACCTCTGAAGATCATCCAGTCCAACTCCCCTGCCAGAGCAGGACCCGAGAATCCAGCACAGGTCACACAGGAACACATCCAGATGGGGCTGGAAAGTCTCCAGAGAAGGAGACTCCACAACCTCTCCGGGCAGCCTGTTCCAGTGCTCTGTGAGCCTTACAGTGAAGAAGTTCCTCCTCATGTTGAGGTCGAACCTCTTGTGCTGGAGTTTCCATCCGCTGGCCCTTGTCTTATCATAGGGTGCAGCTGAGCAGAGCCTGTCCCTTCCCACTTGACCCCCCAGCCCTCATATACTTATAAATATTTATTAAATGTTCTCTATTTTCTCTTCTCCAGACTGAGCAGCCCCAGGGCTCTCAGCCTCTCCTCCTAGGGCAGTGCTTCAGTCCCTTCAGCATCCTTGTAGCCCTCCCTTGGACTCTCTCCAGCAGATCCCTGTCCCTCTGGAACTGGGGAGCCCAGAACTGGATGCAATATTCCAGGTGTGGCCTCACCAGGGCAGAGTAGATGGAGAGGAGAACCTCCCTGGATCTGTGGCCATGCTCCTCTGAATGCACCCCAGGATCCCACTGACCTTCTTGCCCCCCAGGGCACATTGCTGTCCCATGCAGAACTTGTTATGCACCAGCACTCCCAGGTCCCTCTCCTTGGGGCTGCTCTCCAGCAGATCCCCTCCCAACCTGTACTGGTGTGGTTTATTTGCCAAGTTCAGACATGATAGGGTTGATCCATAAGTGCAATGTTTTGCAAGGAGATCTTGTGCACTGAAATGGAAATATGATCTGAAATCACATCTAGAAGAGAACCTCAGGTGTGAGTGTTACTTGGTACTTCCAGCACTTGTAAACTAAAGCTTTGGGATGGATTTCTGCTTGCCAAATGTTGTGTATTAGGTGTGGAGAACAAGAAGAGCTCCTATATCAAAAGTTGGGTTGTTTCCCTTCCCTCCCTTCCCCCCTCTCAATTTTTAGCTTGATGCCCTTAGAAAAAGCATCAGATGGTGTTGCGTCCATGTATATCTGTGTCTCTCATCCCCTTTCCACTCTGCTGTAACTTTTAAATGATCAGCTGAGTCAATCCAAGGCCACAGAGCAATAGAGGTCCCAAAGAGGCAAAGTTTAGACAGATTTTGCGGAAGCAGGAAGCTGGATAGGGCAGAAACTGTGAAGGACAGACTGCAGCCTGAGCCTTAAACAGCTGGAACCCTGCCCCAGGGATTCAGATGGTTTTGCTTTAGCCCTGCTGTTCACAGGGAAGCTCTTTGATTTGCTTGGCTAGATAAATATATGAGAAAAGGAAAAGTGAAATGAGAGGCCTCAAGACTAAAACCAGGCTGACATCCCATGACTTACCTGACTCCAGCTCTGAATCATGCAGGGTACAAGTTTGCTGTACACAAAGCCTGGCTGCCAGTAGCTGTGAAGGGTCTTCTGGGTAAGTGAGGTTCTGGCTGCTCTCATGTTTCCATCAAAGTGTTGAAATAAATATATTTAGGAACACTTGCTTTAAACATTGGAAACTCCAGCATTTGAATGAAGCACTGTATATTAGTCATTTTCAGCAGTCCTCTGCTGATCATACAGTGGAAGAGCAGAACTGGGCAGTGATGCTTCTAATGAAGGAGACTCAACAAAAGCCTAAAAAGAAGCCCTGTGTGTCCATATGGGGTAGTGCTGAGCAGATGAAGGCTTACAAAACCTTGCTGTACTGGGGAGAGCTCAACTGAAAAGAAACTTTTTACTGCCCAATAAGGATGGATTACAAGGTTTATGTGCTTGACAGGGATTCTTTCTGAGGTTAAAAGCATCCTAGAGCAGGAACCCATGCTGATTAGTTTTGCTGTAACTGTGAAGCCCCCATATTATTATTTTTTGTCTTTCTATAAATATTTTAAATTATACAGGGATGCAGAGAAGAGGAAAAGGCTTTCCTGAACACGATAGTTAAGAAAATGGGATGTTCATTGATTGGAAATGCTGACTTGCTTTTTAGGTGGAATTTATCACTCCCCTCTAGTTGGAGGAGCCACGCAAATTCAGGTCACTGGTGGCTAATGAGGCACTAGGTCTGGTGAAGCCGCCTTAGAGCTGGACTGGTAGTAAGTTCCAGCATGGCTTTTCTCAGACCTCAGGCGGTGGATTAGCTCTTCCTTTTGACTACAGCTAGCCAAGGACTTGATCAGGCTGTTTGTTTGGTGTGGTTTGGGTTTTTTGTTTTGTTTTGTTTCCAGCTGGCCCTGGGCGTAAGAAGCTGGGAGTTCTGTTCTTCTTCCCAGCCAGCAGCACCATTGCTGGTTTCTGGTACTTGCTCACAGCTGAAGTTAAGAGGTGCTGTAACTCAGTGTTTTAAAATTTCTTGAGTAACTATTTCCCCTCCCCATGCTTAGCATAAACTCCTCTTCAGTTGAGTGTCTTTGCCTTGAGTTTGTCATGTGTCTCTCCATTCTAGCAGGTTTATGATATGTCCCTTTTTGGTGATACTGTTCTTTTCCAAGCCCTTGTGGCATCAAGACTCAGACTCTTCTATAGTCCATCCACCACTTGAATGCTAGCAGTCACTGCTGGCTATGCTTTGGTCTGGTCCTAGCTGCCTTCCCCCTCTGCCCCCTCCTCTCAGAAGTTTTGGTCTTTTCTGCCCTAAATGTTTAAATTCTCACATGTCTATTTCCTTTACAGTTCTTAAAGTCAGATTTATTTTCAAAGTCCTTTTTGCAAAGGAATGTGTGGGAATGTATGCAGAAACCATAAAAAAGTTAGCCCTTTGGGAGCCACAGTTGGTGTTCCTACCTACTGATGTTTTTTAACCAGGCCATGTTTCTTTCCTCTTCCCTTCCCTCTCCTGGGGAGCGCTATTTGAGGTGAGCTTTCTTCCTTTAGGAGTTTGAATCCGGGTCAGAGTAGGATTATTCATCTTTTGCAGCCAGGAATTCTGAGTTACTGCTGCTGTAGCAGTCTGGGCTATGGTATGCCTCTGCTGGGTTTGTGGGTTGATGTTAATTTAATGCAATTCTTTTCAGTGATTTAAATCTTATGCTAAGCTAAGGAAACACAGCTCTTGTGGCATACTCAGCTGCTCTGCTTACTAAAGACACTCATAATGTGCAACACACTACCTGTAAGAGATGTTCCTGTCTGCCGCACATGACAGTTCATAAAGTGCTGCAAAATTATTTAATTTTTTTTCTTTTTGCCCTTGTAGAGACTTTTTTCGGTTTCGTCTTTTGCCACTTCCTTCCCTTTGGCATTGTCTTCTTTGTCCTATGTCTTGGTTTAAATGAATGTTTAAAAGTCAATTGATGGCAGTATGTGTCTACTGGTTCACTTCTCACCCTGCTGCAGGAGTAGCCTGAGCATTTCTTACATGGTTTTGAGAACCACATGCCCAGGATGGTGGAAGTTCTGCTGCTTCTTTAACATATGGCACCTGGATATTTGTGGTGGTGGAGCTCCTGGTAGTTTATCACAGCAGGAATCCCTTTGCTTGCAGGTTTGGACTGCTTTCCAGATGAACTAAAAATGCCCACCTACTGGAGAGGGTGCTGGATTCGGCTGGAAGTCAGCAAGATGACTTCACTGCTGTATCCTGTAGGAGGAGAGGATTCACTGCAAGGGAGGCAGCAGCATATGTTTGAGCTTAAATACCGTATAATTAGCCCAACTGGCAAAGGAAGCTGTGAACAACATAAGGAATATGTATTAAGTCCATTTGGTGATGTCTAAAGAGTTCCCCAGTGTGAGAACCTCTACTCCAATGTTGATCTTTTCAAAACATTCCAGTCCTGCTTAAAGGTTATGTTTGTCTCTGTCAGCAAGAGCTGCAGCTTAGTTTGCTCCATTTCCTCCTCAGGTGTGTTGATACACCTGTTGTGGTGGGGAATAAGATCAGCCAGGGAGCCCAGCCAGGTTAAAAAGAAATTGTTTGTTTTTCTTCAAATTATTTTTCTGCTCACTTGAGGCTTTGGATCTGTTCCCTGTGTCCCACCGCAAGGAGTTTGCCTAATGTGACTGAGAGGCTCTGCTAGAAGAGGAGGATAAAGCAGGAGAGAAGAGGAATGAGAGGACATGAATGGAAAACTTGGACCCTGGGAGAAGTGTCTCTGTGAATAGACTTCTAGGGGAGAACGTAGGTGTCAGGAAGGATACAGCCAACTCGTGAATGACAGCAATGTGCCACTCTCCCAGCTATACTTATTTTTGAGGAATATTAACAGGTTTAACTGTGTGGGCACTCCTCATTATTTAAGTGAAGAGATGGTTTTATTCTTGGCATGGCATATCCTAGTAAAATCCAGCCCCCTTTTTTTCCTGAGGTGCTATTCAAGCCTATAGGCTGCTCCTCACCAAAATTAGCAAGAGGCAGGCACTGCCTTGAAGATAACTGGCCTAATTTCATGAGCTCCTAGAGAGGCTGGGAGAGGACTAGTGGCACAAAGATGCAGTTTGGCTAAGTTCATAAAGTGGGTTAGGAGCTGAGTCAATCTCTGTGGCAGGTCTCCCGTGCCTGGTAGACTTCCTATTCCTGGCCCCATCGTGCTGCCAGGCTCTCCGGCTTTCTGCACTAATCCTCTTCATCCCCTGGAGCTGCTGCCATGGGGAGAGAAGGGGGAGGAAGCCTGGGGTTTTATTGATGAACTCTGTGTGGTAGAGGGTATCTCGAAATGCACTTGCTCTGGCTGTGGCATCCCTTCATCACAGAACCACAAGCACCTATCTGGTCTGGCTGATGGTGCCAGCCACATCTGCTTGCTTTGGGTTGTGTGCCTGAGAAGTGTTGGGATGAAAATCCTTGAGCAGGGTGATCTTTTACATGTACTGAGAGCACTTCTACTGCCTGACTTAAACCCTATTCTGTGGTGGTGTTTGAACCAGGCTAGCTGTCAAATACTGCTGTCCTTACTGGGAACTCTACCTTGTGAGCTTGCCCTCAACCTTCTGTGCTGTACCCAGATTTAGGATGAAACCGTAATTTTATGTCCTACAGTGAAGGTGCTGCTACCATAATAGGTTTTTATGTGTATTTGCACTTTCCTGGGGGGACCTTAGAGCTGCCTTCCAATACCTGAAGGGATCCTAGAGGAGGGCTGCAGAGAGACTTTTCATAAGGGTGTCTTGAGACAGGAGAAGGGGGAATGGTTTGAAGCTGAGGGAGAGCAGGGTTAGACTGGAGCTTAGGAAGAAGCTCTTCAGCAGGAGGGTGGTGAGACTCTGGAATAGGCTGCCCAGGGTAGCTGTGGATGCCTCCTCCCTGGAGGTGCTGAAGGCCAGGTTGGATGAAGTCTTGAGTCTAGATGAGAGGTGTCCCTGCCCATGGCAGGGGGGTTGGAGTTAGATGATCTCTAAGGTCTGTTCCAATATAAGCCATTCTATGAAACCATCTGATACCTTCCATACTGTGAGGAGACAGTTCTGTTCAACCAGCTTCACACTGCATCTCCATGCTTCATTGCCAGAGGGTTTCCTCTGTTGCATAGAAGAGTTTTGGACAGCAACTGTTAAGTGTTGAAGAGTTGGAAAAAGACCTTTGTACCTCTTTGGTACCTAGATACCACTTTATTCCTTGGAATAAGGACATTGCATATGATTCACATTTTCATATGGGTCTAATCTGTTTACTAATTGTGCTCTGCTGTCATCTCTCAGAAGCAGTATATTGTTTTTGAGGTTTCTGAGAAAGCTGGCACAGGAAAGTGTTTCATGGGGAAAAACAACAAAAAACCCACCCTGTGCAGTTGCCAAGAGTGTATCTGCTCTCCTTTTCACTTGGAGTACCACCAAACTGGGGGAAAAGCTAGTCTGCTATCAAGTAAAGAAAACAAACAAACAATGTCTTTTTTTCTCTCTCATGTTTGTAAGTGGTGAGAAAAGGGGGGAAAAAGAAATTTGTAGGCTGTGGAATCTTTGGTGGCTTTTTCTTTTGGGGGGGTGGAGGGAAGGCACCTATTAAAAATCAAACCCCATCTGTATGAAGCTCATCTGTTACTGCAGTGGTTTTTACACTGCCAAAGGGACTCTTGGCTAATTCACTCACAAACTTTTTATATAAACAAGTGTGAGATGTTGAGCCTCCAGTAATGCCTGTGCTCCCAAGGCTCCCAGAAAAATTGCTCCTCCTTTCTCAAGTGCATAACTCTTTATCACATGCAACAGCTGATACTGAATTCCTTCATCAGCTGCCTTCAGAGGGGTCTGCTGAAGACCCATGCTGGTTTTTCTAACAGCTCTGCAAAGCAGAGTTGCTTTGGTCTAGCTTTCTGCCCTTGCATCAGCTTCAGCTGCAGTTTCTTACAGCAGCTCTGCCTGAAGTTCGTGTTCTAAGTATCAGGTTTCTGCAGTTTTCTTTCCTCATCTTAAGCTCTTTTCAGATTACTTAAGGAATCCTTCATGCTGCTTCTCCCTGCACTAATAGTGATTCCAAACTTTTCTGTCTTCTCTTGACCCTTGTGTTCTCTGTGCTGCTTCTCTGTCTTACCAATACTCTGCTCTGTGGTGCTTGCCCACGTGTCAGCAAATCTGTAGCAAGAACTTCAGCTCAGAGGTGCTGACAAGAAGCAATCAAATTCAAAACACAGTCAAAATATTCCTCATTCATTACTGGCTTCTTGCTGCACCCTGTCTATTTCCTTTTGTCACTTAGATTGTCAGCTTCTTAAAGCAGAAGACAATTCTCTTTGTAACTTGGATAAGACTGAGCACTTTCCAGCTGCTTAATAAACAGCAAATCAAACAATTGGTATCCCTGTAATAGGTTGCTTTTACACAAATCCCAGACACTTGTCTCTTATATTGCCTAGCCTTATTTTTTATCTGCATTGCAAAGCACCATCTACACAGTGCAGTCTAGGACTGGAAAATTGTGCTTTGGATCAGACTTCCAGCTAGATTTTCTTGTTCTATGCTTGTTGGGTTGCATTTTAGTGCGTTTTGGTTGTGCTTGCTTTTCTTGGGCTGTTTATTCCATCAAGGTTAAGGATAGATTGCCTGCATAGCACTGTGCCTTGCATTACATAGCTCATTAAAACTGAAGCCAGGGAACTGCTTGAAAGAGTCCAGTGCAGAGCCACAAAGATTCTGAAGGCAGTGGAACATCTCCCTGCTGAGGAAAGGCTGAGGGAGCTGGGGCTTTGTAGCTTGGAGAGGAGGAGGAGGAGTGTCATCATTAATGTTGATAAATGTGTGAAGGGCTGTCAGGAGGACAGAGACAAGCTCTGCTCAGGGATGTCCAATGACAGGATAAGGGGCAGTGGGGGCAAGCTGGAGCATAGAAGATTCCATGTGAACAGAAGGAAAAACCTTTTCCACTGTGAGGATGACAAACACTGGAACAGGCTGCCCATAAAGGTTGTGGAGTCTCCTTCACTGAAATTGTTCAAAACTCACCTGGTTGTGTTCCTGTGTGATCTGCTCTAGGTGATCCTGCTTGGGTTGGGGGGTTGGACTTGGATGAGCTTTTGAGGTCCTTTCCAACCCCTAACGTTCTGTGATCTGGTCAGCATGGATAAACTTGGTCCCTTCAGGACAGTTGCTCATCTCCCCACCCTTATCTTCCATGCAGCTCTGAATCCAGGCACTGCTAGGTACTTCTGCTGCTTGCCAATTGATTTGCTGTTGCTATCTACTGTGTTCATCAACAGCCAGCTGAATATGAACCAGCAGTGTGCCCAGGTAGCCAAGAAGGCCAGCAGCATCCTGGCTGTGTCAGCAATATGTGGCCAGCTGGAAGGGCAGGGATTGTCCCCCAGCACTCAGCACTGGTGAGGCTCCATTTCGTGTTCAGTTTTGGGCCCCTCATGACAAAGATATTGAAGTGCTGGAGCCAAGGAAGAGTGAAGATGGGCAGAGCAGGTGGTGAAGGGTCTAGAGCACAAGTCTGATGAGGAGCAGCTGAGGGAACTGAGGTTGCTCAGCCTGGAGAAAATGAGGCTCAGAAGAGACCTTATGGCTCTTAACAATGACCTGAAAGGAGGCTGCAGTGAGGTGGAGGTTGAGCTCCTCTCCCAGGTAATAGTGATAGGACAAGAGGAAGCATCCTCAAGTTGTGTCAAGGGAGGTTTAGGTTGGGTATTAAGAAAACATGTCTTCACTGAAAGGGTTGTCAAGCCCTGACCAGGCTGCCTAGGGAAGTGATGGAGTCACCATCCCTGGAAGTATTTGAAAGATGTGCAGATGTGCTGAGGGACATGGTTTGGTGGTGGACTTGGCAGTGCTGTGTTAATGGCAGGAGTCTATGATCTTGAAGATCTGTTCCATCTTAAGCAGTTCCTTGATTCTATGGTACTCTTGTTCTGCTGTAGCCTGGGTCAGTGACATTCATTGTAAAAAGCCTGTGGGGAGGAAGGTGTGTCGGTGTGAGCTGAAATTCCCCCCCCCACCGACAATAACCAGGCTAGCTCAGTCTGGAAGCAAATGAAAAGCTGTATTTACAAGCAGAGTCTAAAATCTACAATGAAATGCAATGAATATGTACAAATATACAAAATTCACAACATTCACAAATATATACAATCAACAGAAAAAGCACAACCGATCTCCCTTTGCTTCCCCCCAAGGGGACCCTCCCAAAGGGGCCTCCCTCTCCCAGGAGCTTCCCCCCCAGACCCCCCTGGACAGAGAAGCAGAGTTAGTTAAGCAGAAAATTGTTAACTTAGCTGCCAAGGTCAGTAGTGTTATCTTCAGCCAGAAGAGAAGAAGAAACAGCAGCCAGACAGCCCAGCAACTGCCCCCACTGCAGAACGCAGAATGTGCAGAGTGCCTACTTTGTTTTGGGTAATAGTTCTTAAACATTTCTATCTATCCAATGGAAGTGTTTAGAACAATCGTTATTTTGCTTTCTTACACCCAATAGTGACTTATTTACATTCTTTCACTTTCTCTGTTCTGAACTTTGCAAGGAAAAATTAAAAAGACAGTTTCAAACCATCACAGAAGGTCACTCCACACTGAACTGGGAACTTGTTAGGACACTACAGCCACATCCAGGTTGTGTGGCAAGTGTGTATCATGGTTGTGTTTTGGTTGGCTTTCTGGAGGGATGGCCCGATCTGCCCTCCACACATCAGTTTCATTCCAGTGGTTTAGCCTCAGAAGCTGATGACCATGTGCCACATACCCAAGGTGAGATCAGTGTGACTGGGGCTTAAGTGGATGATATTCATCTTCAGGTGGAGGCCTAGCCAAAGGTTTTAAGAGGCATCTGTGCCTTGTTAGGCTGCCTGTGCTAATGGTTATTTTGTGCCATGTGAGCTCTCTGTGGTTCCCCACCACTTTTGTGCCAGGTTTACTCTTTGTTTCAAATGCCTTTTTCCTTGGTCAGAAAAAGAATGTACCCCAAGCTCACCCTTGAAGCATCACAGGTTTGTTATTGCAGTGAGATTGTAATTGATCAGGTTCAAAAGTTGTTCTTGCACCCCTTGATGTGAACAGAAATATTTGCAATGCTTTGTGTTGTGAGCAGGGCACAGTCCTGGTCACATCTGCTGCACATTGTAGACACCCAGTTAGCTGTGTGAGTTACTCAGCTCTGTTCCACTCCAACTGAGAGAGTTATTCCAGGCATATGATGGAAAACCAGAGTCAGTTCCTCAGTTATCACCCTGCATATATTCAGTGAAGTTGCATATGTTTAGCCTCATTTCACCCCAGATTTTGTTCCCAGCTTTGTTCAGTAGGCAGAGGGTGAACTCGCTTCACATCACGTTTCTCTTGCTGGTGTGCTTCGTGAGGAATTGCGTCTTTCTGACCTTTCCAACTTATTCTCACAGGAGCAATTGAAGTTCAGTCTCATGTCACAGAAGAAGATCCTAAGTTTTGTTTCTTAGGTCTAAAGTTGATATCATGGTTCCACTCAAATGCTGAGTTTCCTTTTTGTATGCTTTTGCTTTATTTTTTTTTTTTTACTAGCTGAATGTCTGGTGGTGTTGTCTGAGGTGAGCACTGTGAAAATAAATGCAGGAATGGTTGAGGCCTTTAATTCTGTATTAATGACCCACAGAAAAACTTGGGGAAAAAGAAAAAAGACTGTTTGCATGTATGCAGCTAAAATATTCAGGAATTCTGTGGCTTGGGAGCAGTAGAGAATACAGAGATAATGGAGCTGTAGCAGAAAAGCATCTGCATAGCTACAGAATATTTTATTGGCTATTCAGAATAAATTCACAATTTCAAAACATCATTGGACTGAATACCATAAATCTATGATCACACATTTGTCTATCCTCATGTTTTAGTGAGGTCTGGTGTGAAATGCCAAGTAAATACCAAAGCAGTGCTGATGTGTTTTAAACTGCCTTGAAGTCAATGAGAGAGATTTGTTTAAATTAGATGATACTTCATAGAATATTGCTCTGTTCTAGGTTACAAATCTCTGCTACTTAAATATTTCTCTGAGGGGGTTGGTGATAGGAGTGGGAGGAGATGCATTTCTAGTTTCATCTGTATCCTTGAATTAACTCTGAAAAAGGGTGGGTTCTTAATTTAACTGACTTGAAGCTAAAATCTTGGTGAAAATACAGTTTAGAGTCCTCTGCACAAGCTTTCACAGCTTGTTTTATTTTCATTAGTTGACCATGTTGGGAATGTAGGTTTTTCACAGCAAGATGAAGACTTCAGATGCTGACCTGCTGTGCATTAATTCCTGTCTCTTTAGTAGTCTTCTCCACCAGCTTTGACTGCTGACCTGTTTTCTCCCTTGGATGGGGCAGCAAGAGACCTGGCAGAAACTCTTTGCTTGGTTTTTAGAGGGTTTAGATCTTTTCTCACCTGTGGTTGCTGGTGCTGGTTTCTTTTGAGGTTGTCCTCAGTGGAAAGTGATGGGTGAAGTGCTTGTCATAGGAAGGGACCTCCAGAGATTGAGTCCAACCCCCCTGCTAAAGCAAGATAACCTACGCTAGATCACACAGGAATGCATCCAGGCAGGTTTTGAAAGCCTGCAGAGAAGGAAACTCCACAAAATCTCTGGGCAGCCTGTTCCAATGCTCTATTAACCTCACCATCAAGAAATGTCCCTGTGTTGAGGTGGAACCTCATGTGTTCTATCTTGTACCCCTTCTTCCTTTTCCTGTCACTGGGCACCACCACAAAGAGCCTGGCACCTTCATCCTGACACCCACCCCTCAGCTATTGATAGACATTGATCAGATCCCCTCTCAGCCTTCTCTTCTCCAGACTAAACAGCCCCAGGGCTCTCAGTCTCTCTTCATAGGAGAGATGTTCAAGTCCCCCAGTCATCCTTATGGCTCTTTGTTGGACCTCTCCAGCAGATCCTTGTATCCCCTAAACTGGGGGGCCCAAAACTGCACACAGTATTCCAGGTGTGGTCTCAGCAGGGCAGAGTAGAGGGAGAGAAGAACCTCCCTAGACCTGCTGGTCATGGCCTTGCTGCATGCAAGGCACAATCTTCAGAAGAGTTTCTCTGGCTTGCTGTGGAGTAGCAGCTCTTTTGGAAAGATGAGGCTAGGAAGAAGTACATCTCCACCTGTGGCTGTGCAATGCCAGCTAGAATCCTGCATTGGACAGACAAGTTTGTTAGCTGGTGTCTGTCTCAGAGAACTTGGTTGTCTTGGTGAAGAGTTTTACACATCTGGCCTTTATATACTTGATAAAGCTTTCTACACAGATTAGTCAGCCTGTCTTTTGTGGTCTCCAGAAGTCTCCTGCTAGACATCAGGAGTCTCAAAGTCTGGGAAGCTCTGTGAAGGAGACATGTTTTATTTGAAGTTAAGATATCCACATGAAATTAAATCAGCCAAGCTATGTCAGCCCTTCTGTAGGTAACCACTGATCTTGACAACAGTGC
This sequence comes from Indicator indicator, assembly GCF_027791375.1. Classification (NCBI taxonomy): domain Eukaryota; kingdom Metazoa; phylum Chordata; class Aves; order Piciformes; family Indicatoridae; genus Indicator; species Indicator indicator. Next base: position 1,976,579 of record NC_072020.1, read on the forward strand.
ATAAAAGACTAGATCTTGTGTGCCAAGTCCTCCTTTTGGATTTAAGGGACAATAAAACAGGTCTGGTGGACACTGTATTTGAAGCAGCTTTTTGGTACAAGCCCAGAGGTAAAGATTCAGTGTCTGGTAGATGGGAAGCATGGAAGCTGAGATAGAAGCTGTCTGGATTCTGGTACTGAAGGGTGTGTAAGTGGGTTGGTGGTGTGGCATAAGGTGAATTTGCAAGTCATCATCAGCTCATCAGCAACTCTTTCATGCTAAGTATAAAGTAGTTTATCTTTGAGAAAGCTGCCTATGCACATAGCACATGCTGAGGGTTTGTCTACATGGGAACACTTGGGAAATGCATCTGGATTGAGAGATGCTTTGGAAGTAGATTAAATTACCTAGTGTTCCTACACTGGGACTTCAAAATAGAGTTCAAGTGGCTTTAGTTTCTTTATTTTCTAAGTACAGTAAAGCAGAGTTGCTTGAACTTTACTCAAATGCCTGTCGAAGCTTAATCTTAAGGGTCTACTTTTGGTAAAGGTTTACTGTCCAGTGTAAATTCCTTGTGCATGTTCTCAGGTTGGCCAGCTGTCTCTCACTTAACTGATCCTCCCCAACTCAGCCTTCTTCTACTTATATCCCTCATTTGCAGGTTGTCAGTAAGGAGCTTGATGTCCTTGAATGGATTGAGAGCCCTCCATATGAAAAAGGCTAAGTAACAGCTGTGGTGCTGTTTGATTAGATGCAAGTTTGAATCAGAAATTTGGCCTTGTTTATTGGTGTAGAGGTGAAGGTGTAGTTCACAGGATGTTAGGGGTTGGGAGGGACCTCTGAAGATCATCCAGTCCAACCCCCCTGCCAGAGCAGGACCATGGAACCCAGCACAGGTTGTACAGGAACACATCCAGGTGGGTCTGGAAAGTCTCTAGAGCAGGAGACTCCACAACCTCTCTGGGCAGCCTGCCCCAGTGCTCTGTGAGCTTCACAGTGAAGAAGTTCCTCCTCATATTGAGGTGGAACCTCCTGTGCTGGAGTTTCTATCCATTTCCCCTTGTCCTATCCCAGGGTGCAGCTGGCAGAGCCTGTCCCTTCCCTCTTGATCCCCAGCCCTCAGGTATTGATAGGCATTTATTAAATCCCCTCTCAGTATTTTCTTTTCCAGACTAAAAAAGGAAAAAAGACTGAAGTTGAGGAAAATGAGTGATTTATAGGAGGTTTCCCTCTGAGTATAGTTATTTTTCTGTAGCATTGTGACATGTAAACTGTGATTTTTGAAGTCCAGGCATCTACAGCTGCTTTTGCTGCACCTGGCTTAGTGTATATGTGTAAGACAATACAGGCTCTTCCTTCTGCAGGCTCTCAGATGAGGGATGTGAAGGTGCTTTAATGAGTAGATGGTGAACATGAGGGGGTTTATCCCTTGCTGAATTGGAGATAAAAATGAGAGAAACCTTACTTTGCTTTGGCTCCCCAGAAGCTGATGTTGTAGGTTTGCCAAAGGGCAAGGGCAGCTTTGGACCTTTCGAGAGACTCTTTGTCATCAGCGTTCAAAGCTTGATGTGGATCCACTCATGTGGGGTACTTGAGAATAGTAAATATTGGTATGCAGACATCAGAATGAATGGCTTGGAAGTTTCCTGACAAATTGCTCCTGTTGGCATTGCAGTGTGAGTGCTGCAGAACACTGCTGTGAGAGGAGACAGGCAGTGATTGTGAGTGCTCCCTCTGAATATGCAGGAGGAGGATGATCTCTGGCATGGGTTTTGCCTCCCCGTGGCAGCAGCTAGCAGTGGGTAGTTGTAACGTTGGAGGGTTTGCAGTTGCGAAGTGGAGCTTTTACACTCAAATCCGTAAGAATCCAACCTTCCTTCCTCTGCCACCCACACCCCCATTGAGAAGTGAAACACCCAGACTTGCAGAAAGTATGTCAAACATGCATTGAAATGCCTTGCTCCTGACGTTGGCTTTGGTACGTGCTGCATGTGACTTGGAAGCATAATAGCACATTGTGCCCAGCTGATGGATTTAGACAGTTTGAGCTCTTCCACTGAACAAATGGATTGTTTTAATGCAGAGCAAAAGACCACTTGTACAGGAGAATTGGTTTAATGTGTCTTTAAAGAGAAACTAGGATGTAGCGGTGGTTTTTTTTTTTTTTTCCTTTTGGATTCACAGCAGAGAAGACAGCAGATAAGCTGTGTTTCCCCTGGCTAGCTGAAAGGTGTAAGACATGGTAAATTCTGTGCTAGTGTTAAGCCCCTGTAAAAATGGGTTGTTTGAACTATGCAGTGTGTGGAATAATTGGTCGTTAGGGTGCTTTTGGTTTTTTTGGTTTAATTTCTAAAATTTATCAACAGCTTTGGAATCCTAGAATCATAAAATGGCTTAGGTTGGAAGGGACCTTAGATCATCTGCTTCAACCTCCCCACCATGCACAGGGATGCTACACTTGGCTGCTCAAGGCCTCATCCAACCTGACCTTCAACACTCCCAGGGAGGAGGCATCCCTACAACCTCCCTGGAAACCTGTTCCAGAGTCTCACCACCCTCCTGCTGAAGAACTTCTTCCTAAGCTCCAGTCTAACCCTATTCTCCTTCAGCTCAAAACCTTTCCCCCTTGTCCTGTCTCTAGACACTCTTCTGAAAAGTCCCTCTGCAGCCTTCCTGTAGGATCCCTTTCAGGCACTGGAAGGCAGATCTAAGGCCCCCACAGTCTTCTTCAGGCTAAACACCCCCAGCTCCCTCAGCCTATCCTCATGGCAGAGGTGTTGCAGCCCTTGGTCCAGCTTTGTGGCCCTCTTCTGGACATCTTCAACAACTCTGTGTACTTCTTATGGTGGGGCCACCAGAACTGGAGGCAGTATTCCAGGTGGGGTCTCACAGTCTAGATCCTTATTCCGAGGGCAGTATTGGCAGCGTTGTAGCTGACCTGCTGATGGTCGGGTAACATCGAGATGGTCCAGCTGAAAGGAAGGTCGGACTGAAAGAGTTGGGGCTGTTCAGTCTGGAGAAAAGAAGGCTCCAAGGTGACCTTATTGTAGCCTTCCAGGATCTGAAGGGGGCTACAAGAAAGCTGGGGAGGGACTTTTTAGGCTATCAGGTAGTGACAGGACTGGGGGGAATGGAACAAAGCTGGAAGTGGGGAGATTCAGGCTGGAAGTGAGGAAGAAGTTCTTCCCCGTGAGAGTGGTGAGAGCCTGGAATGGGTTGTCCAGGGAGGTGGTTGAGGCCCCATCCCTGGAGGTGTTTGCAGCCAGGCTGGATGAGGCTCTGGCCAGGCTGATCTAGTGTGAGGTGTCCCTGCCCATGGCAGGGGGGTTGGAACTGGCTGATCCTTGTGGTCCCTTCCAACCCTGACTGATTCTATGATTCTAAGGTGCTCATAGCTTTGCTCACTACAATCACATTCCTGTGAATATAGACCAGGTGAGGGAAAGAATTCTACAAAGCATTCTTAGCAAATCCTGATTTGTACCCATAGCCTTTCTTGGCATCTTCTGGCATCTTTTTGAGTTCTAAACCATGAGACACCAGGTGTGGGTGCAGGTAAGGCAGTGGTAACTGATTTGAATCCAAGCAGATCCAACTTAGCCAGCGTTTTTGGGAATACTGCTAAAATTGGCTTGGTGCAGATCTGCAGGTGCTGTGAACTAGAGGTTGGGACTATTGGACAGCTCTGCAATAAGAATTTTACCCATAGGTTGTTGAGGGTTTGGTGTGTGTGTGTGTGTGTTTTTTTTTTTTTTTTTTTTTTAAACGAAGCCTCCTTTTGCTTCCTGCTCTCCCACCTCCCCCTGCATTGAAATGAATCTACATCTTGAGCTAACAAATTGGCTGGCATCCCTTTTGTATGGTTCCTGGCTATCCACACTTAAGTAAGAGCATGAGCAAGATGTAAATGCTTTGGGTAGCTCAGCAGAGATACTATTTCATCACAATTGCTATTTAATTTTTGCAAAAGAACCTCCCACGCCGAATGTTCTCTAAGTTACTTGAGGTTGATTTTTTTTTTGTTTGTTTTATGAATAAAATTCTTAGTCATCTTCAGAACCTATGCAATCTCTTAAAGACATAAAGGCTTTGCACATTTCAGCAGCTACTTGGGCTCCTTTCACAGAATCAGAGTAGCTGATTGGAAGAGACCTCAAAGATCATCCAGTCCACACATTCTTAGCTCTCTTGATTCCTGTGCTCCTTCTGTGTATATAAGAGGTTGCTCTTATGGTTGTAGCACCAGGGTTAAGTGGTGAAGTCCTTCCCTCATGTAAAGAAAGAGACTTCTATTTTCTCCGTTTAGCTCTGATAGTGACTTTCAGTGTGACCTTGGTGTGAAGCTCTTGGGCAGCAGAGTTTCTGCAGATAACCTGCACCTGGTTGTACAGGGCTGCTGCACTGCAAAGTTGTATACAAGTAAATGGTCCTTTTGGCAATTGGTGTGTTCCTCCTCCTCCCATGTGGTAGGACTCTTGAGGATGCATCCTTTTGTATTTCATCAAAATGTAGCTAGCCTACCCAGACAAGAGACATCTTTACCTTAGCTGTAGTCTGTGCCCTGAATCTCTGCTTCCCAGCTGCATAGTTTCCATCAGTTTATATCATGACCAGTTTTGGATCAGTCTTTACTCTGAGACCTCACTTGGAGTGCTGCATCCAGCTCTGGAGCCTTCAGTACAGGAAGGACATGTACCTGATGGAGCAGGTCCAGAAGAGGGCCACAGAAATGATCACGGGGTTGGAGCATCTCTGCTACAAGATGAGCTGAGGGAGCTGGAGGTGTTCAGCCTGGAGAAGAGAAGGCTCTGGAAAGACTTAATAGCAGCCTTCCAGTACTTGAAGGTGGCTACAAGAAGGATGGAGAGGTATTGAACTTGGATGAGCTTTGGAGGTCCCTTCCAGCCTGGACCATTCGATGGTTGTGTGGAGGGGAGTGTTGGGATGTTTAATTGCTGCAGTGAGCACAAGCCCATGGACTAGTCACAGAATTTGTCTGTACCTGGGCAGTGGTCTAGATTTGCATGCCTAATAATGTATGCTATTAATATGTAAATGAAGAAGTTCCAGAACATCCTTATGAAAGACTTTGAGGTCCCTGAAAGTTAGCAGTAAACTTGACTCCTGTGGGGTTTTGTTGTTGTTTCTTTGCAAATATGAACTCTTGATGCTAATCTGAAATGCTGAGCTGATGAAGCTGACTGCACGACAAAAGTATTTGTTCAGCGGGGCGATAGCTGTCATTAGTCTAATTGGTGTAGCTGTGGAAGTAAACAATCTCAGTTGCAAAAGACTATCCTCTGCTGTGAAGTAGCAGCGGCAGACTTCAAAGCTAAATTCAAGCTAGAGAACACATGCTTTGAACTTGCTCAGGTCTGTGTCAGCCTGACTGAAAAGGAGAGTTGGTATCTGCAGAGTCAAGGGCGTGATGATAAAGCAAAAGAAGGGAGAAGGTTGTCCTCGATGGGAAGGAGTGAGTCAAGCAACATACGGTCTGTAAAACACGGAGATGTTTTATGCTGTGTGATAAAGCTCTTGTCTCTGAATCTCTTCTCTTGTTGTGTTACAGCTACGACCTGAGGCTTGTGGTGGTGTGGTTGTGGGGGTTGGTTTTGTCTTTTTTGGATGGTTTTATTTTTGAAATCTTATAGAATCACAGAATTTTGTTAGGGCTGGAAGGGACCTCAAGGATCATCCAGTTCTAACCCCCCTTCCATGGGCAGGGACACCTCACACTAGAGCAGGTTGCTCAGAGCCACATCCAGCCTGGCCTTCAAAATTTCCAGGGATGAGGCTTTTACCACTTCCCTGTTCGAGTGTCTCACCACCCTCATGGTGAAGAACTTCTTCCTAACATCCACTCTGAATCTACTAATTTCTAGTCCTGTTCCATTCCCCCTAGTCCCATCTCCATTGATAACTGGTTGTTTCTCTTAGGTTTTATTTGTTTCAATTGCTTACCCACACGAGACTGCACAGCACTGGGCATTTAGCAGTAGTGGATTTAAAATTGCCATGGAAAGCTGATTAATGAAAGAATACTTTAAGCAGCAAGTGTAAGTAGTCACCTTAGTGGCAAAGGAAAGGAAGACTTTGAATGAGGTATAGCTCATTGGTATACCAGCACATGAGAAAGGTAGTTCTTCATTCACAACTAGGTACTGGGAGGTAGGAAACTTAAGGATTAGGTGTCTTTAGAGTGCACCTGTGACAGCAGAAAGGGAAGGGAGAGACAATCTGTAAAACTCTTTATCTTGCACAGTTAATAGGAAAAGGGCCTATAGGGAAACTCCTGGAGTTTTAAATTGCTGCAGCTACACTTAGTATTTGGTTAAGCCTCAGGAAAACTCCTGAAGGTCCAGTGAACTTGGAGGGCATGCCTTAGCACTTTGTGGAGCAGGGCTGTGTGCCATATTTAGGCTCTTTCTTACTGCAGGGTTTGTATTGTGAGGTCACCCTTAAATCACTGAGCTGCTTGAGTGGTATACCTGTGCCAAAGGATGCTTTATTGCTTTATGAAAGGCAGTTTTGTTTTGGAAGTGGTTTGTTCCTTCTCAGCCTCCTGCCTGGTCTGCTAATCTTACTGCTAAGGGGAGTATCAATGGTTTTGTCCTGTGCTCCATATGGAACATAAGGGAACTAATATGAACCATGCTTTGCGTCCAAGGGGAGAATGGAGCTGAGTAAGTGTAGTGACTATAAAGGTTCAAATAAAATCACTGTGGCTTTACTGTGAATTTCCTCGTTTTGATTTAAAAACTTCATTTCAAGCCTAAAATCCTTTTTGCTTTGAAGTGAGTTTTCTTTTTATGATATAATGAGGCAGTGTCATTCCATCTGATTAATGTTATTTTACTGTTGGGTGGAGTTGCAAAAGGCATTGACTTTGCCCTTCAAATGAAGGGAAGAAAACCTTTTTCTTGACATGAACAGCCAATTAGTGTGTTATCAGGGAAGGGCTCTAATGGCCCTTGCTCACCTGATGAGGGCATTATCAGAGGAGCCCCCTCTTCACAGGTTTACATGGTGGTGTTTCTTAGACTGAGCTGTCTTTGAGACTGCCATTTAATCCTAAATTACTTGGAGTGCAATAGTTGGAGGTTGTTTGGTTTTTTTTTAAATGGGTTTTGTGTTTTCTTCCAGTTCAACATGAAAACATTGCAGTAAGTTTTCTTTTAATTTGACCATAGGGAAAAAAAAAGTCTTCCAAGTCCCTGTAAGAAGTTTAGCTGATGGTGTAGTGTAGGTGCTAAGCTGAGGTTACTGCTTCAGATTTCCCTGCAATGTTTAGAACTGTATGAATTAAAGTAACTTCTGACAAAGTCCTAGTTTTTAAGTTCTGAAGATCACAGAATGTTAGAGATTGGAAGGGACCTCTAAAGCTCACCCAGTCCAACCCCCCTGCTAGAGCAGGATCACCTAGAGCAGGTCACCCAGGAACACATCCAGGCAGGTCTTGGATATTTCCAGAGAGGGAAGCTCCACACCCACCCTGGGCAGGGCAGAGGGACATTTTCTTTACATTATGAAGAGGTTGGGTAGGGCTGGGACTGAATTTGCTCTATTTACAGATTGTGATATGTTGCAGTTTTATTTTAAGGGCATAGGCTGGAAGAGGCAAATGAATTGTTGTTGTGATGAGGAGGTGTGTTGGAGTTTGAAGGATTATGGAGCTGAACTGGAGTGCTGAAGTATAGGTGACAGGACACAGCTGTGGCCACAAATTAGGCTTCTCAATTTGATGCTGAAAGTGCTACTGAGTACAGCAAGAAAACTCCCTGAGACCAGTGAGGTGTTAGGAAGCAGCAGTTCTTCATTTCAGCACCAGACACCTAGGGCATCTCTCTACCTCGGTGTGCCAAAGCCAGCACTGTTCAGAGATAGCTGCTCACCTCTCATACAGAATCTTCACTTTCTAAGAAGTGGTTAGTGTATTCATTTTAGTCATGGAATTCATTACATAAGTAAATCTCTTGCATGCATGCCTTTTGTATACTTTGGTGGTTGGTTGGGGCATCCATCCCTATGACCTTTAGCTGAACTTCTTTGAACTTCTAGGCTGTCTGATACAGTTGACAAGACAGACTGATTGCACTCAATCTAAACGAGTTTGCTCTTCTTAACATCATTTTTCTCAAGCCCACAGTTCCAGTTTTTTATTGTTTCCAGAGTGAATGGTTCCTAGTTTATACAACAGATATGCTCTATGAGGATTACACTTAGGAATACATCCCTAAGTTAGTAGGGTATCAGAAACATTGCATTAGAATTGCTCTTTTAGGATTACCTGTGGGAAGTCTGACAAAGAAAACCAGGTTTGAATCAGGGAAGCTAAATGCATGCTGCTGCAAATGCTTAATGGGGCTTCAGTGCTGTACAATGAAGGTGACCTCTTTACCAAGAGAACAATGCTCAGGAGCTTATTGTTTCTGAAGTACGCCAAGCTAAGTGGTGCAGCTGACATGCCTGAGAGGTGGGATGAGACCCAGAGGAACCTGGACAAGCTTGAGAAGTTGGTCCATGACAGCCTCATGAGATTCAACAAGGCCAAGTGCAAGGTCCTGCACCTGGGTCAGGACAATCCTGGTATCAGTACAGGCTGGAGGATGAAAAAATTGAGACCAGCCTGTGGAGGACTTGCTGGTGGTTGAAAAGCCAGACATGAGTTGGCAAGGTGCATTCACAGCCAGAAGGCCAACCATAACCTGGGCTGCATCAAAAGCAGCATGGCCAGCAGGTTGAGGAAGGGGAAATTGTACCCCTGTACTCCACCCTGGTGAGACCCCACCTGCAGTGCTGTGTACAGCTCTGGAGACCTCAGCACAGGAACTGAGGGCACTCCGTAGAGGAGAACTTGGGGGGTATTGGTGAATGAAAATCTAGACTCAAACAAGCAATGTGTGCTTGCAGCCTGTTGTTAGTGAAGATCAGGTTCAAGACTACCTAAAGACTCTGAAGGTGCACACATCTGTGGGACTCAATGAGATCCATCTGTGGCTCCTGAGGGAGCTGTAAGATGAAGGTGCCAATCTTCTCTCCATCATATTTGAAAACTCATGGCAATCTGGTGAAGTTCCTACTGACTGGAAAAGGTGATACATAACCCCACTTCCAGAAAGGGGGAAAAAGGAAGACATGGGGTACTGTGGTTCAGTGGTGGTGGCTGGGTCCTGTCAGGCTGGCTAGGGCACTGAATTCTTACACAGCTTTGGCTGTAGAGTGAAGTATAGTGACTGGGACTGAGCAGTCATAGTAATAAAAGACTGTGCAAGGTCCCTGTCCCCTTCCTTCCTTAAATGCTCTCATTCAGTGAGTGTAACTCTCTCCTGACCTCCAACATCCTATCATTGTTTTTGTGCTAGGAGTTTCCTGAATGCCCCATGGAAAGTGTGACATGCTTTGTAATGTAGAACAAACATCTCCTGGGATGGGACTGGTCCAAAAGGATAAAATCTTGTTCTGCAGTGTGACTCTAAGCCAGGTTTGCATTCCAGCAAAGTACTCTGCTGGGGAAGGTGTCTGGAATACATAATGGCACATGGCCATTCCTTGGCTTTGAGGATTTGTCTACCCACAACTTGGAATTGGTAGATTTGTGACCTTTTCAAAAGACCCTTCCTTTTTTTCCTCAGTGATACTTTACTATCCTTCAAATGTACTTGGCCTTTTAGTGGCTGGACAGCTGACCAGCTGCTGTCTGTATATACAGCAGCAGAGGCTGCCTTACATGTGGGATGTAGGATTTTGTTTGCAGCAGCCTACTTTTTGTGACTTTCAAACACCAAGTTAGGAGGCAATGTTGACCTTCATGGGGTAGGGAGGCTCTTAGAGGGACTTGTATAGATTGGATCTGTGGCTAATGCTAACAGGATGAGCTTCAACAAGGCCAAGTGTCAGGTCCTGCACTTGGGGCACAACAACCCCAAACAATACTCCAGGCTTGGGGCAGTGTGGCTGGAAAGCTGCTGTCAGAAAGGGACCTGGGGTTGCTAATGGCCAAGCAACTGAATAGGAGCCAGCAGTGTGCCCAGGTGGCCAAGAAAGCCAAGGGCATCCTGGCTGGGATTAGAGATGCTGTATCCAGCAGGAGCAGGGAGGGGATTGTCCCCTGGGACTCAGCTCTGGGGAGGCCACACCTGGAGTATTGTGTCCAGTTCTGGGCACCTCAATCCAAGAGAGATGTGGAGGTGCTGGAGCCAGGGCAGAGGAGGGCAAGGAAGCTGGGAAGGGCCTGGAGAATAAATCTGCTGGAGAGCAACTGAAGGAGCTGGGGATGGTTAGTTTGGAGAAGAGGAGGCTGAGAGGAGACCTCATTGCTGTCTACAACTACCTGAAAGGAGATTGTAGAGAGGCTGCTGCTGGTCTCTTCTCCCAGGTAATTGGTGATAGAATAGGAGGGAATGGCCTCAGGCTGCCACTGGGTAGGCTTAAACTGGACAGAAGGAAAAAAATTTTCATGGCAAGAGTGGTCAGGGATTGGAATGAGCTGCCCAGGGAGGTGGTTGAGTCCCCAAGCCTGGATGTGTTTTAAAGGTGGTTTGGATGTGGTGCTTGGGGCTCTGGTTTAGGGGTGAGCCTTGTAGAGTAGGGTTCTGGGTTGGACCTGGTGATCCTGAGGGTCTGTTCCAACCTCGATGTTTCTTTATAAAATTAGAACAAACACTGGAATTCTCATCTAGTCCTTCAAAACTATAAACACACCTTTCTGAGAGAGGTATGTTCTGATAGGGCTCTTCTAATATTTGCAGTTTAGGGCTTTCATGATGGATTGTTTTCTTCTGACTCCTGTTCACACTTACTCTCATAGTCTTGAAAAGCCAAAAACATTAATAACTCAGAGTGAGTTAAAGATCAGGCACATGGTTTTATTTTAATAAGGGATAAAGCTGCAATTTCACTGAGTGGATATTGTTCAGCACTTGTTCTCTGGGGCATATGAATCAGGCCCTTCAGTACTGATCTGTAGGCATTTCCTTTTGTGGTTACAGTGTATTTTCCTTGAGCGAAAAAAAAAATCCCAAACCAAAAACAACACAAGGCAAGAGAATGCTCAGTGTGTTACGTTTGGTGCAAAGTTAATGTTTAAACAATAAATAAAAAAAAAAAGCCTTTTGTGGCCATGTGGAGTTTTGACTTGCCAGAGTACGTTTGCTGGCTAGATTTATATCTGTCAGCAGGAAGGAGATTTTGAGAAAGGTATAATTTTGATGGCTCTACCTTCTGTGCCTGTGACATCTTTTCCCAAAGGGTTCAGGGTAAAATGTGCTTTGGGGACTGTTTCCTCTGTGTGTGTCTGTATAGGAAACCAGCATGAAATGTTTCTCCTGCCTTTTTCTCGTTGCTGGTAGTAAGTGTTTTGAGACAGTGTTCCCCAAAGAGGGTAAGGTGGAAGAGGGGGAGTCATAGGTAAGGCAATTAAGTTGGAGACCCATTCCCCTCAATCCCCTTGCTGCCATATTTACACATCCATTCCTTCTCTGGTGTCTTTGATTGGAATTGTTGAAAGATGCTGCTAAACGAAGAAACCAGCTTTCCTTTTGAACTTTTAACCTGCATGAAAACCATGGTAATTGGCTTGTGCAGAGCATAGATGGTGTGAATCTGACATTTAAAAGAAAAAATACAGGAAGAACAAAATATCAGTGTTCACTTCTGAAATTCCCAAATTGCCAGTGAAGCTCTTGCTTCCCTGTGCTTCAGAGGGCTCAAAGGTGCAGCAAGAGGTTGGGGAGGGGTGAAGTGTCCCTGTTGCATCTCAGCTGGGATGTGGTCTGCTCGAGATCAAAGTGCAGCAGTTGGTATAAAATCTCCACCTGGGGAAAAATAGTCAGCATGTGTGTGAGTGGAAGGAGGCTTGGAAGAATGGATCATGTAAAGGGAAACGCTGCCAGAAAGGAAGAGGGGTGAGGGGAAATTTCCTAGAGGTGAGAGAGATTTAATTGTAGTGACTAGGCTAAAGCTGAGCATTTTGCTTTGACTGCTATGAACGAATGTCTTGTTTGAAAGTAAATGTTTCCCCACTTCATCCTTGTTAAAAAGAACACAGTAAAACTCCTCTGACAGTTGCTCTTCTTTCTGAGAGTCAACCATGTGAAACTTTCCTATGCTAAAAGCAAAACAAGCACATTAAAGTCTAATCCCTGCTTACTCTAGTGGGTCTTAAAGCTGTCGTCGCTTGAAGTGGTACAAAGAAAAATAGCATCCTGCAAGCTAATGATTGTTTGCCTCCTATGCCTTTTAATGGACATGTTATTATAAGGCAATAATTAAATCTAAACCCAGATCCAGGTCAATTCCTGCTTGAAACGCCATTTACTCTAAACTGCTTGAAGGCAGCTTTCATGGGTATCATTGCTAGCTTCATCATCTCTGTATATTTTTGGAGACTTAAAAACATAGAGGGACAGAGCCTGACAGCAGAGACTTGCAGCCCTTCCATCTCACACACAAGCTTATATCATCACACATGTAAGCTGCTCAAAAGGAAAACATGCTCAACAAGGCTTTTTACTTCTCAGCTGCTAGGAGAAAATGCCCACCTCTGGCATGACTGAGTTCCTGTTAGCAGAAAGCAGCAAAACATCTTAGAGTTAATTTGGCTGGTGGTGTGCAAAACTACCTTGCTGCCTTCTTAAATAAGGTTGGTTAATGAACCAGGAGAAAAATAGTGCTGGGTTTAAGAAAGGAGCTATTAAAAAACAGGCAGCTCCTCAGTTTGCTGGAAATAGTTCAGTTTTATCTTGTTAGAGGCAAAATGGTTCTGTGCAAGATGCTTTTAGCATCTCTACCCTGAGAAAAATTGGGCTCCTTCGTAGCGCTGGGATTTTTCATCTGGCTGTTGGACTCAAAGCAAGAGGCAAGTGTTTCCTGTCATGTGCTTGTCTCTTAAGATCTCTTTTTCCACTTCAGCAATTGAATGACTAAAAGCAATGACAGGAGGGTAGGGTAGCCAGCAGCCATGCATTAATTTCACTGTGCAAAACTACAGAGATTATTTGGGGCCAGAAAGAGGTAGCTCAGTGGTCTCTTCCTGTCGCGTGTGTGCTGAAAGCAAGGCAGTTGCTAGGAATGACTGAAACAGAGAACCAGATGACAGGTTAATTCTGAGTTGAGAACAGCTTAAACTTTCAAGGGGTTAAAACCAAAACACACAGCGATTGGGAAAGTAACCCATATTAAATGATGAAAGCCTGAGTAGAAGGAAGAATGTGGTAAAGAGAGGAGCAGTAGTTGCTTACTGGGCTGCTTCAGAGCATTTGCATTTCGATTTGCTCTGCAGACATTTGTGTGTGCCTCAAGGGACTCTTAACTTAAGGAAAATCAGCTCTATAAGTAAAGAAAAAAGGCAGTGAGATTTCAGGCTTGCTCCCTCCAGTGTGTTCTCTGTGTTCATTCACTCTTGGCTTAAATATGAATATAATAGTGGTGATTTTATTTTGCCTGGAAAATTAATTCCCCTTGCCGATTTGTTGGAAAAGATCTAATCCATCTAGAAATGTATTTGTGGTTTGGTGCTGGTGATGAATATTTTAATTTGGTCAGAGTAGGAAAATTGCAAGACATTGGCCAGTGAATGCAACCACAGAATGGTTTGTCCTTTTCTGTCCCACCCCAAAGGCCATACCTGGGGTTCTTGTGAGAAGCCTTGTCTGACTGTAGCAATGTGCTTTCAAATGCCAAAACCAGCACAAACTGTTTCCAGCAGACGCTGAAGCTGCATCCTCTGCTTCTACCTGATTCTTCTTAGCAAGTGTTGCATTGAGTCTAGAGTGATAGCAAAATAGGTAAGCTAGGCTCTGCTTTCAAGAGCTTGAGGGCAAAATGGGAAGCAGGAAGAAAGTGGGTGAGTAGTCTGTCCAAGCACACAAATCAAGGAAGGCAGTCACTCATTATGGGTAGTGTCAGCCTCGTTTAGATACAACCCCCTTGCAGCCTTTAAATGCCTCTCAGCTTCTCTGAGGAAATGTGGTACCTGGTTTTATGACTCTGGTTGGAGGCAGAGGACCAAAGGGCAGGGACATGGCCACACAAAGCCTTTGAGTAAAAGAAAATCCAGCTCCAGTGTGCTTAGTCCCACTTTTAATATCCTTGCCTTTGAAGCACTCCTGTTCATTAGAGCAGCATGATCACTACCTGTAGTAGGGACTTTAATCAGTGCTGTGGGGAAGAAACTCAGTAGAGGTAAGGTCTGGTTGCAGGTGGGTTTTGGTGGTTTGTGTTTGTTTGGGTTTTGTTTTGGTTTTACTTTGTTTTTCTCTACTGTATCTTACACCCAGCTGCTAATGATTATGTTCAATGACACCAGGGTCAAATAAAAATCTGGAGCTTTTGTGTCTCAAGAGCTTTGTTTTGCACATACAGGAATACATTTTTCTATCTTGTTTTCTAAATGGGAGCACTGGAGTTTCATAGAATCATGGGATAGCTTAGGTTGGAAGGGACCTTAAAAATAATCTACTGCAACCTCCCCACCATGGGCAGGGACACCTCTGAACTAGACTCAGTTGCTTAAAGTTTCATCCAACTTGACCTTCAACACCCCCAGGGAGGAGGCAGCCACAGCCTCCATGGGCAGCCTATTCCAGAGTCTCACCACCCTCATGGTGAAGAACTTCTTCCTAAGCTCCAGTCTAAACCTACTCTCCCTCAGCTTCAAACCATTCCCCCTTGTCCTGTCTCTAGACACCCTTCTGAAAAGTCCCTCTGCAGCCTTCCTGTAGGATCCCTTCAGGTACTGGGAGGCAGCTCTGAGGTCTCACCAGAGTCCTCTCATCCCCAGGCTGGGCACCCCTAGCTCCCTTAGCCTATCCTCATAGTAGAGGTGATCCAGCCCTTGGATTATTTTTGTGGCCCTTGTCTGGACTCTCTAACAGCTCTGTCTCCTTCTTATGACAGAGCTGTTGGTGTGAGTTTGTCCCAGACACTGATTCAATAGATTAACTCCATTTAAGGCACTTGAAGGAAATTTTGAAACATAATAGGTCAATGTCATGGGGTTTTGTGGTTTGCTTGGACTTTTTTTATTTTCATCTTCCCAGTCTCAGTCAAAGTTGCTGGCATAATAAGGTCACCAACAAGAAGATGTGGCTGAAATCCATCTACTTCTTTAATACCCAAAGAAGAG
Source organism: Indicator indicator (assembly GCF_027791375.1). NCBI lineage: Eukaryota > Metazoa > Chordata > Aves > Piciformes > Indicatoridae > Indicator > Indicator indicator. The sequence goes on from NC_072020.1 coordinate 1,991,682, forward strand.
AGCTTCTGAATGTGGTATGGTTAGCAGGAATGTGCTCCAGGATTTTGGGTAATAGACATGAGAGAAGGAAACTTTAGGGGGGGGAAAAGAAATCCTCAAAAAATTTTCCTTCTTTCCTCCTGTACACTGTCCTCAAGTTTGCATGCCCAGACCAAGGAGCAGCAATGGGGAACTGCATGTTGTGTAGAATGCTTCTTTTGTGAGCCCTGGAGCACTCTTCCAGGTAAAACAGAGGGAAGTCAGAGCCAGCTCAATTCTGCCAGCACAGCAGAATCCCATATTGATAGTGTTGGACTGTAAGTGAGATGGGGACTTGAGTCCTGGTCTTCAGAGATGTGGAGTTCATTTCCTTGGTACAGTGACAAAAGTCTAGCAGCTTTGGGAACAGGGCATCTCTTTTCTAATTGTTGTTCTTACTGCAAATCAAGATCTTCTGGGGGGCTGTGGCTATACTTCTGTGCATGTGTGCTGTGGGATGTGGGTGGGGAGAGGAGAGCAGGTGGAGTATTCCTGTAGTAGAGATGGGCACTGTGGCATTTTGGAAGTGCTTACACTTTCAGTGTCCAACCTGTGCGGATTGCTTAATCCAGTGTGAAATGAGAGTGGCTAAGGTTCTGTGTTTACTGTTGACCATGCTGCTTTAGGCTTCACAGCAGAGTAGAAGTGCTTTCCTGAAGGGCAGAGAGAGGACTCCATCTGGTTTTGAAGAGGTGAATGACTAAGCCATGGTTAAGACTTGCAGACTGGAGCTGTACTGATGTTCAATTCCTTCTGCAAGCAGATGAGCAGTGCTGCAGAGTTACTCTGTTGTGCTTTTGATTGTCACACAAAGGGCCTTTCAGCCAGGTGTTAGCCCTCTAGGAAATTCAGAATGGTCAACTTCAGTTGACAGCTTAGTTTGGAAGCACTTCTGTGTCAAACTGAGCTAGACAGTTAAGGGTGATTTGCTGCCCCTCACCCTCAAGGACAACAGGAAAATCTAATTTAGGAACTCCAAAGTCTGAAAGCAGGAAGGATAAATGGGGGTTGCTCTTACAGGGCAGTTAGTGAAGGGATGTTACTTTGTAGTTCTGAAGACAGGAGCTCATCAGAGTGCTAAAAATGACTTGGAATTTATCCAAGTGCTTTAATCTCATGTCAGTCACAATTATAAAGGAGCTTATTGAGTTAATGAAATGTACTGTAATGAAGTTTGTCGTTGCATGTTTTTATATTGTTCTCCTCCATGGAACTGAATCTCAGCTGTGTGCTATGAACTTTGCACAGGTGAAGTAAAGCCTCATTTTTGGCTGAGGGCATGTTTACAGGAGAGTTTAAGATGAGCAGGTTATAGTCCTGCTTCTGTCATTGCCCCTACCCATTCCTCGTGGTGGCTCGAGAGAGTAATGAATTTGTTCAAGGGGCTCACTTGCTGAAAGTGTCTTTATTTTTGTTCTGGGGGGTTAGTTTTTGGACTGCCCATCTGTCTGACCTGAGGCCAGGCCATGACATTGAGGAAGCAGAGATATCAGGTCTGCTGTGGAGGTGGACTTTGAAAGGTGGAAGTAGAAGGATTTCATTTTTATTGGGAGACATAAAGATGTTGGCTCAGGATGATGTATATATTGTAATATTTTTAAACATAAAGCAGTTACGAGGATCCATTTTTCATTTTTGCTGCATAATAATTGAGAGTCATGCATGTTAGAGTGCAGCAAAGGCACAGTGTCCTTTTGCCTGTTGCTCTCAGCCTCTCCTTCTTCTGTAGTTAGCATTGCTGGAGTTCTGAGCAGGGAAAATACTTGGTAGTAACTTCTGGGTGGAATCAAGAGGGTATTAAATACATGAGGCACTCAATTTGCTTTTAGGATAATAGAGAAGAGCATCACACAGCAAGTGCTGGTTCATTTTTGAATGGGTGTTTTGACTGAAGTTGATGGAGTTGCAGCAGCAGTCAGTGACAATTGATGCTCTGGCTCCTGAGGAGGAAACTGCCACGAGGATTCTTGCAGAATAATGTGGCTGGCACAGCTCAGGCCTCAGTGTGCAGATAGTGCTGGTTATGCTGTCTGGATGCATGTATTGTGGGAAGGTTAAGCACTCAGTTCATTGATCAGCCAATTTGGAAAGAGTGCTTTCCTCCTGGTTGGCATAGCTGTGTGTGTTCCCAGAGGAGCTGGAGCAGGAGCTTCAGCCAGAGTGTGGAGATGGGGAAAGGCAGCTGTGCCATCATCAGCTTCTGACAGCAAGTATTAGCTGTGGCCATTTGTCAAGTCCTGGAGAACCTTGGTAATTCTAGTTAGTTATGAGATAGAAGATACTTGGAGGAGTTGATCATACATACTGCAAAGGTGATTTAATTGATGGTGACTTTTTACCTAGCAATGAAGTAAACCTCTTTCTGATATTAGCTGGGATTCCTCATGAGGCAAATTTCTTTAGGGAAAGTATTTCCAGGGACAATCATAACAGCTCTGTTCAGCTTTCACTGCAGTGGATGAATTAGTGTCTCTCCCTCCTGCTCTTTTTTAAATAGCCCAGCATAACAGCACACATGAGATTCAGTGGGGTTTTAAGTTCACATGGGGATTGCAATTTTGGAGCTTTTCAGCTGCTGTCTGCTGCTTAAGTGGCATGACTCTCTAGAGCTTATGACTCAAGTTGAACGATGTTTGCCTTAGTCTTTCCCTGAGCCATGTGGATTTTAATGTTGAATAAAGTGTGCAGTAAAACTAAGAGATGACCACAAATTGTACCAAGGGCTTGAATGTGATCACAGGATGTTAGGGGTTGGAAGGGACCTCAGGAGATGATCAAGTCCAACCCCCCTGCCAGAGCAGGACCATAGAATCCAGCACAGGTGACACAGGAACACATCCAGATGGGTCTTGAAAGTCTCCAGAAAAGATCTATTAGACTGTAACACAAAACCAGCTTGCAGTAGGTTTCCTGTCAGAAGCAAAGTTTAAGCTTCATCTTTAAAACCTTACTTCAAGTTTTGGAGGACTAAGATCTTTTCCTCTTTTTTTTTTTTTTTTTTTTTAATGAGTGCTGGTGGCTGCCAGCTGGGAAGAGTTGCAGAGATTGTTGTTCTCAAGTCGTAACCAACAGCTGGCTTTAGGGTGCTCAGAGAATATTATTATGGCACAGAAAGCAACCTGCCACAAAAGCAGCTCTTTTTGCTCATTGTGTGCAGAGCTGAGTGCAGGAAAGGCACAATATTTGAATACACATGGGCAGGCTGGGACTTCAGGAGTACTTAGTCATTATATCAGTGTACTTGGGGAATCAGTGTGGGGGAGGCTGGAAGAAACTAATGGAAAGCATCTTGTTCATCACTTATGCTCAAGCAGGGTCATCTGCTACTGGTGGTTTTGCAGTACAGACATGAGGAAGGGATAGTCTCATGACCATAGTGCATATCCAAAGCGCAGGGTCCTGCAGCTGGGTCGAGGCAATCCCAAGCACAAATCCAGGCTGGGCAGGGACTGGCTGGAGAGCAGCCCTGAGGAGAGGGACTTGGGGGTGCTGGTGGAGGAGAAGCTCAACAGGAGCTGTCAGTGTGCACTTGCAGCCCAGAAAGCCAACCAGATCCTGGGCTGCATCAGGAGAAGTGTGGCCAGCAGGTCAAGGGAGGTGATTCTCCCCCTCTGCTCTGCTCTGGTGAGACCCCACCTGGAGTACTGCATCCAGTTCTGGAGCCCCTATTACAAGAGGGATATGGACATGCTGGAGGGTGTCTAGAGAAGGGCCACCAGGATGAGCAGAGGGCTGGAGCACCTCTCCTATGAGGACAGACTGAGAGAGTTGGGGCTGTTCAGTCTGGAGAAGAGAAGGCTCCAAGGTGACCTTCTTGTGGCCTTCCAGGATCTGAAGGGGGCTACAAGAAATCTGGGGAGGGACTTTTTAGGCTGTCAGGTAGTGATAGGACTGGGGGGAATGGAATAAAGCTGGAATTGGGGAGATTCAGGCTGGTTGTGAGGAAGAAGTTCTTCCCCATGAGAGTGGTGAGAGCCTGGAATGGGTTGTCCAGGGAGGTGGTTGAGGCCCCATCCCTGGAGGTGTTTAAGGCTGGACTGATTCTGTGATTCTATGTTAAAGTACCCAGAGCTCCTAGTACCAAACATCACACTTAATGTAGCTCACACAACACATCTCCCCTGGAAATGGGCTGGATAAGCAGAGTGTTGTGTTGTAGACAAAGCTTTCTTCTGAAAGCTTTCTGGTATCCCCCCAAAGTCCTCTCTGTTCTGGTTGTCTGAACCTTGGGCTCTTCAGCATCTTTTTGCTTGTATTTTACCTTTTAGTCTCAACAACTGATATTATTTGCAGTTGTAGTCTCTTGAATGCAGCCATTCCACAAGTTTTAGCTATAGGTGAGGTCTTAATACTAATTTTGCCATGTTTGGGGGTTTTGTTTATTTCCTGGGTGATAGTCACTGTGTCTGCCATCTGCAGTCTGGTTTTGCTGAATGTCCTTCAGAGAGTAAGGACTGTGAAGTGCACACATGGTATGGGCACACTGATCTTCTGGAAGGTCAGGAAAACGTGGGGTGTTGTGACTGTTAGCTGTTTTGATGGACTGATTGCAGTAAATATAAGACAGTGTGCTGGTAGGATCAGTGCTGTAGATGGAGCTGGTTTCTGCTGCAAGATGAGTGACAGGTGGTTTTATTTTTATTTTCTCTTGGCTTTTCTCTTTGAAATGTGGTTTCAGTGCCTGCAGCAAATGGCTGGTGTCTTCAAAACTTGTGTGTGCTCCTTGCACTCAAATGGTATCCAGTCTTTCTTTTGCTTCTGATGAGTATGATGAGCTGGTATCAGGCTCTGCTTATCCTCTCTGGAGTATCACACTGCTTCTCTTTTCCACAATGCTTTTGTTTGCAGAATGGTTTCTTGAGAAAATCTGTTTCAGCCTTCAACATCCTGTCTGTGCTGTCAGCTAACTTGGTTATTTCCTTTAGCATTCACACATCTTTGCTGCCCTCTCTTCCTCCGACTGCTACCTTCCTGGCTGTAACATTAGTTCCTCTTTGTGTCATAAGCATTGTTAGGGTATTTTTTTTGTGTGTGTTTTATACTCCTGCTTCATCTTGCTTCTAGCAGGAAGTTTAGGGTTTCTCCCAACCCTGAGCTTATCTTCTGGGTTCTGCTCTCTCCTGTGGGAGATATCCTGACAATGATGATTGGCTTCAACCTCTGCAGAAGCAAAACAGTGAATGTTATCATCTTGACTTATGATGCTCTTTTGTGTCCTTTCTATCTTCCTGACTTACTCACATAGTAGTGAAGTCCCAAGTACCACAACCAGGCCATGCCAGTGCTAGAAGAGAGGCTTATGACCTTTTGTTACTTCTTTACTCACAGTTGAGTTTTGATGAACTTTTTTTCCCTTTAGCATATTTTCAATCAGCCTCTAATAAATGTACTCAGTTTCCATTTCCATTGGATCCCTTTGGAATGTGCTTAGCTTAAGCATTAAAAAGCAACTCCCCTCTCTCCAACCCCCCCCCAAAAAAAAAAACCCAAGCGGGTCAGCCATCCTTTTGAGTTGTAGTACTTTGTATTGCTTTATTTTAGTTATTTCACAGTACCAATTTCCTTTTCTTCTCCCCTCCAACTTTCTTATTCTAAAAACTTTCATTCTATCCTTATAACCCTTTAAGAACAGCAGCACCATTGGCTTTAAATGGAGGCTTCATCTTTTTCCTATGGCTCTTCCCCTTCCTTTCAGGTTATGTGAGACTACCCTGGGGGGTGGAAAGAGAAAATTGTGTTCAGATGGATTTGAAGGGATGTTTTTTGCTGCTTGCCTCAGTTTAGAAACATCTGGAGTACAACCCAGTGTGGTGATTAGCAAGCCCAAATGAAACAGCAGGCTCTGACAAACTGTGAAAAGCTTAAGTGGATTCTAAATGCTTTATTCACAGTAGTGTTTGATTTTTGTTTCTACGATTGATACCTGCCACAATCAAGAGGGACAGGGATCTACTTGAGTCCAACAGAGGGCTACAAGAATGCTGAAGGGACTGGAGCACTGCCTGATGAGGAGAGGCTGAGAGCCCTGGGGCTGTGCAGTCTGGAGAGGAGAAGGCTGAGAGGGATCTGATCAATGTCTATCAATAGCTGAGGGCTGAGGGTCAGGCAGGGACAGGGACAGGGACAGGCTCTGCTCAGTTGCACCCTGTGATAGGACAAGGGGCAATGGATATAAACTCCAGCACAGGAGGTTCCACCTCAACATGAGGAGGAACTTCTTCACTGTGAGGCTCACAGAGCACTGGAACAGGCTTCCCAGAGAGGTTGTGGAGCTCTGGAGACATTCCAGCCCCATCTGGATGTGTTCCTGTGCCCTGTGCTAGATTCTCTGGCCCTGCTCTGGGGGTTGGATTTGATCTTTGGAGGTCTCTTCCAACCCCTAACATCTTGTGATGTTTAAATTCCATGTGCTAAGCAAGTACTCAGGAGCTTTGAATCATCCTTTTTTTTTTTTTTTTTCCTTTGTGTAGCCTCACCTCTTTGCCTGGTTATTGCTTCTATGGTGGTTGTTTTGGTCTGTGTTGTGTGGGGTTTTGTTTAGGGTTTCTGTTAGTTTGTTTCTTGGAACAGTCTTTTGCATATTGAGTTTTATGCTTTCCTGATCTCTAGTGTTATCTTTCTCAGATGTTTTCATGTCTTCAGAAAACAGAACACTGATATCTGAGTGGATGTTATAAGTGTGTTAGTTAAATTGCCCCAAAGGTTCAGATACCTTGAATAATCAAACCCAAATTTTCAGGCATGTCCTCTCTTATGAATCATAGAGAGGTAACTAAAAGTTCCCTGGTGGAGGGAAAGCAAGATTCCAAAGAATGGGGGAGTTGAAGTTAAACAAGGACCTGAATTTTTCTGGTATGCTTCAGTATGTGCTTTAGAAGCAAGACCCAGCCAGCCTGCTTGCTTCTATTCTGAGTACGTCCAGTCTGTTTTGTTTTCTTCCACCTTCTCCTTTCAAGCACCCTTTACAGCCTATTTTTCTCTGTAGTTCTGAAGAATGCTCTTTTGAAGGTGTAGTGAAACCTCAATCATGTGAAATGTTTCCTAAGGAGGGGAACAATGAGAGAAATGTCAGAAAGGTAAAGTACTTGGAATAGAACTGTGAAGAAAGGTTATGGGTATATGAGAATGAGACAGGTGATAACCACACAAATAGTCACCATCTTTCCTGGCTGCCTTCACCAGTAGCAATACCTGTCCTGTTCTGTACACATTCACAGAATTTTAGAATATATTTAGTTGGAAGAGACCTTGAAGGTCATCCAGTCCAACCTTTGACCCAGCACTGCAAGGTAACCACTAAACCATGTTCCTAAGCACCATGAACAGACTAAACATCTCCAGGGATGGTGATTCCACTGTTGCCTTGGGCAGACCATTCCAATGTTTAATAACCTTTTATATCTATAGAATCATCATATGGTTTGGGTTGGAAGGGACCTCCAAAGGTCATCCAGTCCAACCCCCCTGCAGTCAGCAGGGACATCCTCCAGTAGATCAGGTTGCCCAGAGCCCTGTCAAGCCTCACCTTGAATAATATCTCCAGGAATGAGAGGCCTCAACCACCCCCCTGGGCAACCTGTTCCAGTGTTCCACCACCCTCATGGTGCAGAACTTGTTCCTAATATCAATCTTAAATCTCCTCTAGTTTGACATTGCCCATTGTCTTATCCCTACAGGCTTTTGTCCTTCTATAGCCTTTTTGTAGCCCCCTTTCAGGCCACTTTTAAGTCTCTCCAGAGCCTTATCTCCTTTAGACTAAATATACATCCCTAAAATCTTTTCTACTACTAGATTTCCAAGTATTTTGGAGAAGATGTGGTCTATTTAAGCCTGAAGGGTCCAAAATTTATTTTATCTTGACATCAGATAAATAATGAATTCCTGTGCCAATGATGCATTATTGAAAAGAGGATTGCAGGTTCAGCATCAAAGGCACATTCCCATTGGGAAGCTGATGGGCTGCTCTGAACCATGGAGGTCTGTTGAGTAGGGTCAAGTCTTCCTGCACTGTCAGGATGAGCAGCAGCCCCTCTGGGTTGTCTGTTCTGAGATCAGCCCTGCGTTTCCATCACTTTCTGCAGCACAGCTCATAGCTCCTGGAGAGCTCTGCCTTGCACTTGTGACAAAGCAAGCCTGGGTTATATAGACATTGGTCTACCCCTGTCCAGTTCAGGGGTGAATAGTGCTGAACACATAACAAAAAGACAGCATGAAAGCCTTTTCATCTCCACAAAACACACACCATACTCACTGGCTTCTGTGCCCTCCTCTCATTTTTTTTCTCAGAGCCTGTAGAGTCTGTTTACAGCTCCTTAGACTCCACTGCTCAGTCATGCAGTTTTAACTCCAAAAATAACTCTCTTGGATATTAATCCAGCACTGGATTAGCTTTCTAAAATTGTTAATCAGACTTGGTCCCCGGGGGACCTTCCAGCTGAACTTGCCACTTGGTTTCTGTTTGCTGGGGCGGGGGAGCCGGGCGGAGGAAGCTGACGAGGCTTGACAGGGAGCGGTTGCTTACGTAAGGTGCCGGGCGGAGGGACCTGGGAGCCTGCTGCGGCTCCCTGCCAGCATCCCTTGTGTCCTGCCTGGCTGCCCTCCCTTTGCTGTGTGTTTTGCCTGGCAGAAATGCCAAGGGAAAAAGTGTCTGTGAGCAGAGAGAGGGGGATCTGTGCCAGCTCCAGGGGATTCCTACAGCTGCTGTCTTTTGTCCAGGGAGAAGAAACACATCCTTGGTTCTGTTAAATCTTAGAATTGTTAGGGTTGGAAGGGATCTCAAGGATCATCCAGTTCCAACCCCCGTGCCATGGGCAGGGACACCTCACACCAGAGCAGGTTGTTCACAGCCACATCCAGCCTGGCTGCAAAAACCTCCAGGGATGAGGCTTCCACCACCTCCCTGGGCAACCTGTGCCAGTGTCTCACCACCCTCATGGGGAAGAATTTCTTCCTAACATCCAATCTGAATCTATGCATTTCTGGTTTTGCTCCATTCCCCAAGGTCCTATCGTTTACCCCTAAAAAGTTTCTCTAGCCTTGCCCAAATGTGAGTGCTGTTCCTTTGGTCAGTTTTTAATCATTAGCTTCATTATTTCAGTTGTTCATGTTTGAATTTTTACCTCTTTTGTAAAAGAATAAATGAGCTGTCATAGCTGCTGTTTTCCTGTGCAACCTGATCTGTGAGCCATAGAACTTCTGTTAGCTGCATCTCCCCCTCCTGTCTGTAGAGTAAGAACAGAGTTTATTTCTTGAGATGTGCTCTGATAGCTGTGAGTTAAAGGACTTTTAAAATCCTTGTATGGAAAGTGCCAAGGATATTGCAAAACAAGTTTAAAAACCCAAAAAGTTCTACAGAGAACTGATTTCATAGATGAATTAAATATTGTTTTCCACATGCAGTGCATAGGTAGAAGGGGAAGATGCTTAGCAGCTTGGTCTAGTGGAAGGTGTCCCAGCCCATGGCAGGGGGTGTGGAACTAACTGATCTTTAAGGTCCCTTCCAACCCAAACCATTCTAGGAGTCTGTTTTACTGCTGAATTAACCCCTCAGAGCCAAGCAGGTAACTTGTGTGTCTCTTCTGATGCATTTTCTGCATTAAATTTAACATACTTTGATCTCCAACCCTAGTATCTATTACTGTGATTTAGACCACTGGAAGCACTGCATAGCCTGATGGAAATGCAGGAATGTAGTGTGTGTGGTAATAACAATATGTCACAGAGTTTGTCCTTTAATGGGCTAATCTGTCATAGTTCTGAAAAGCCATATTGATGTAAGAAATATCCCCACCACTCAACTGGGAGGGATGTTTTGGTTGTGGGAGCTTTTTTCCCTTCAAATATGAAATAGTGTGTTGCTGAGCATGGAAGTTGCTTACACCACCTCCAGGTCACAGCTGCATGCATGCATTGGGGAGAATAATGGGAAGTTACCTTTCTTTTCCTCAGCCCCCCTCCTCCACTCTGTGCTTTACTGCCTGCACATGCACCCTGTTGCCTTTAGATTCTGCCTTGAAAATGCACATTATGAAAAAGAGTTGCAAAGTTGCTCTTATGTGGCCATGCTTCTCAGATCCCCCTGGGAGAGAAAAAGGAATTGCAGTTGAGAACTCTGTAACCAGACTCTTTAGCGACGTCTGTATCCTTTTCACTACCTGACTACTGCTGCCATAACAAAAAGTAGTTGAAATTGGTTTTAGTTCTTCATTCACATAATGAATATTGCTTGCTATGTTGGAAGCCTTTCACACCAGGGATTGTGCCTGCCTTATTTTACTGGGCAGTGGCTAACATGCTGCACACCACTGGAATAAGTAGTAGGTAATTTGTGATTGTCAGCACTGTAGGTCACACAATTTTCTTTAGAGGTCATAGTTTTGTGAAGACAGCTAAACATCTTTTTTTAGTCTTTAAAAAAAAAATGTTTCTGGCCTTGTCACATAGAATGACACTAAATTATCTTTTAGATCCTGCACCAAATCACAGAATTATTGAGGCTGGAAAAGACCTCTGAGATCATCCAGTCCAGCCTATGACCCAACACCACCACATCAGCTAAACCCTGCCACCAAGTGCCACATCCAAGCTTTCCTTAAAGACCTCCAGTGATGGCAACTCCCCTACCTCCCTGGGCAGTCCATCCCAGTGTCTAAGTCCCCTTTCCATTGGGAAGTGCTTCCCAACATCCAACCTAAACCTCTCTTGGCACAGATTCATACCCTGCCCTCTTGTACTGTTGCTAGTTTCCTGGGAGCAGAGTCTGACCCCCACCTGACTACAACTTTCATTTATGTATTTGTAGAGAGTGATAAGGTCCCCTCTAAGTCTCCTCATCTACAGGCCGAACACCCCCAGCTCCCTCAGCCTCTCCTCATCAGCCTTTCCCTCCAGCCCCCTCCCTAGTCTGGTTGCTCTCCTCTGGACCTGCTCCAGCACCTCAATATCCTTCCTGAAGCGAGGGGCCCAGAGCTGCAGACAGTGTTTGAGGTGAGGCCTCACCAGTGCTGAGTACAGGGCAGAATTCCATCCCTAGTGCTGCTGGCCACACTGTTCCTGATACAAGCTAAGATGCCCTTAGCCTTCCGTGCCAGCTGGGCACTCTGCTGGCTCATGTTCAGTTGCTGTGACCCAGCACTGTCAGGTCCCTCTCAGCTGGGCTGTTCTTCAACCACTCATCCCCCAGGCTGTAGTGCTGCATGGGGTATTATAGGATTATAAACTAGGGGAAAGAAAAAAAAAAAGTTATCACTACAAGAAATTTGTAGTTATGTGTGCTTTTCAGCATTCAGACCACACTGATACCAGTCTTTGAGTTGGGCTTCTACTGGTAGGAGAAATGGGTCTATATACATTTGTATTAGTGACCAGATCTGTCATTTTGCTTTGTGTTCTATGACTGTAAGCATATCTATATTAATAGTTGTAATTAAGGGGAGAGTTCTGATAGCCTGGCATTAAAAGGAGTCACATAGAAATCGTCTTCCAAATGCTGTGGCAGACTTCTTCTCTTGGTCCTTGCTTTGGAATGCAAATGCTGATGTTTCCATAGCTGAATTTGATTAATTTACTATCAACTTTAGACTCTTCTTTCTTAAACCATTTGCTTTCTTTCTCATGAAGTCAACTTGCTAAAGCAAAACGAGGGTCAATGCCCACATTTATGTGTGAGAGTGGAAATTTCTGGAGATTTTCCTGTGTGATGTGGTTTTGCTTGGGTGGTCACGGCCAGTAGCAGAGGTGACAATGCTCCTGGTTGCTTCTCTCTCTTCCCAGTCAACAGAAAGTGTTTGGCTGTGCTTTTACTTGAGTTCTATGCTTATTTTGTTTATAGGTGTGCCCTTCTCTCTCTATAGATATGTGGCCTACAGGTGATTTTTTTTTTTTTTTTTTTTAAAAACACATAATCCATGATGAAGAGAAAATAATGTTGCTGAAAATAAGAACTTGCTCATCTGAAGCTGTCCTCAGACAAGTTTGACTGGCAGGAGCTGCTGCTGCTCTTTGTATGTGTTGCAGCCAGTAAACTTGGGCTCTGGCTGAGCCTTCCAGAGTTCCTCCTGCCAGTGCTTCTTGTAACCTCCTTTCAGGTACTGGAGGGCTGCTCATAGGTCTCCCCAGGGCCTTCTCTCCTTCAGGCTAAATATACATTCCTAAAATCTTCTCCATTCCTAGATTTCCAAGTATTTTGGAGATGATGTGACTTATTTAAACCTGAAGGGTCCAAAATTTATTTTACCTTGATATCAGATAAATGATGCATTCCTGGGCTAATGATGCATTATTGAAAAGAGGGTTGCAGGTTCAGCATCAAAGGCACATTCCCATTGGGAAGCTGATGGGCTGCTCTGAACCATGGAAGCCTGTTGAGTAGGATCAAGTCTTCTTGCATTTGGTGGCTGCTTCAGGATGAACAGCAGCCAGTAAGCTCAGGCTCTGGCTGAGCCTTCCAGGGTCCCTCCTGCCAGGGATGCAGTGCTAGGGGAACTCAGGGAGACATCCCCAAGCTGGTACTACTGAGGCCTGTTGTGGTGAGGTGGTGGGAAACACTGTCTGAGTGTGGGAGCAGAAAGGTGCCAAGGTCTCAGTTTTGTTTGGCTGTGGATTTACAGCTCATTGCTGCCAACCAGTCTCACTTCTCCTCCCTGCTCTATTCTGCCACCTCTGGGAAGCTCTTTGACTAGAACATGGTAAAACCCAGGTGACTGAAAATCCTTTTTTTGCTGGTTAGTTGAGTCATTGCTCTGCACAGCAAGGGGAGTGCTTGTGGGAGATGCAAATGGTGGGAATGTGAGATGTCAGGTAAGGGAAATGACAGGGCCTTTGCTCAGGCTTTACAGGAGAAAGGACAGCCAAACACTCAGGTTTGATTATTCTTTATGACCACCAAGCCAGTTGCATGCTTTAATCACGTGTATTCCTGGTCCCTGTAGTATCTACCAAATGTAGACAGTGTCACTGTGCTTTTTAGTCACTTTGTTTAGTGTTTCAAGGCACTTCCTGCAATCCAGTCTTATTTATAGACTGCCCATTGTCCCATTTACTGCCTTACTGTGGTAGTGTGTGGTCCTGCTGGCCTCAGAACTGCCACTGCTGGAGTGGTAATGGCCATAAACTGCTTCTCTAGCATGTGTTGAGAACCCCATGCAGAGCATAGCAGAGCTTGTGATTGTGGAGGACCAAGCCCTGTCAGAGTAGAACTGAGGATGCACAAGACAAAAGGAAAGTCACATACATAAAGGCTGGAGAACCCCCATTATACACAGTATGGGGCAATGGTACACAATTTCTTCCTCAAGAAAAGGTTTCATGGTGTTGCTCAGGCCGATCTGAGGTGATGCAGTTGGGGAAGGGTTGTTAGACTGGGTTAGTTGAAGCAGCACCTGAAAGTAGTCAGAACCTTTTTTCCCCCTTTATCTGTTTGTGGTCTTTGGATGTCTGGTGTGTCTTGTTCAGCTCATCTCTTGCCTTAGTTCTTTCAAAGGCTATGTGTGCAAGCATGTGTCTGTGCCTTCACCACTTCCTTCTCTTTTCTGCTAAGCAGAAGTGGGACTGCACCTCTGGGGGTTTCTACAGCTCCACTCATTTTGTGATGTGCTTTGGGTCTTGGCAGAGCATGCAGGAAACGCCATGGTCGGCGCACAGCAAAGCAAGCAGGGACATCCCAATCTGCAGAAGGTGCAGGGGTTGCTGTGTCTGAGCACTGCAGAACTTTTCCACTTCAGTGGTGTGGTCCTGCTACCACTAAGCTGGGAGAGGGGTGCTGGCTGTGTTTGACACTTCAGAAAGCCACTACACCCACTTGAAAAACGTTTGTTGTCACTGTGAGGTTACAAACTTTGAGCCGAAAGAGACGGAACTTATGTTCTGCAAAAGCAGAGGATTTGGTTCTTCCCCTTTCCCTTCCTTCCCCAAAATCCACAGCCTGTGCTGTTTGACACGAGATCCTATTGATATTCATATTCTTGCAGAATGATGGTGTTTTATGTAGCCCATTCTATCAGTGTTGCTGTGTACTGTATCCTTGTTTATTGATGTGTCGGAGATTTGCCATAAGGAAGTATTTCTATATGAGTGTCTCTAGCTCTGTTAGGTGAGGATATGTGAGTGTGTGCATATGCCTATGTGGAAACTGCTGTGTGTTCTGCCTTCTTCCTGACATCCTGGTTGCTATAGTGCAGTGATCTATTTGTGAACACCCAGAAGATCATTGCTATAGTTAAAAGAAACAGTATTTCCTGGCCACAACTTCCTGGGCAATCTCTTCTCCTGGAGCGCCAGCTTTAACCTAGTCAGTCACCTTCCCGTGGACTCCAGGAGTGACACTGTAACAGGAGCTTCCTCCAGTTTGTCTCTTTGTATTTTTACTTATTTTTTTCCTTCCCCCCCCCAGCATGTTTAGTAATATTTAAAAATAGTTTCTCTCTTCAGATCTAATGCATGCCTGTTATTCACCGTATGTCTCAGTGCTTCAGCCATCTTTCTACCAGGCTGTCGAGCTGTGCAGCGTGTCGTGGTGGTGTGTCCTGTCTTTGCTTCTGCCCTGTGTGCCATGCTGTGGAACCTGTGCCATGCTTCTCCTCTGGCACATACATACCCCACATATAATTTCATCCATCTGCCAAGCCAGGCAAAATGCAGGAGGTGAAGCAGCTGTGCTGGAGTTCTGTCTGAACTGATGTGTTTTTATTTATTTAATATATTTTTTTTTCCTTCCCTTCTCCCTGCAGGTGTGAATGAGGGAGGCTCTCTGCAGTCTTTAGTGTCCAGCTGTACTGGCTCTGAAGAGCAGCAGTGTCGCAATGCCCCCTCCTGCTGACATAGTGAAGGTGGCGATCGAATGGCCAGGTGCCTTCCCCAAGTTGATGGAAATAGATCAAGTAAGTGCCCCTCTGCCTGTGCTCAGCCAGCCCTGGCCAGAAAGAAGTTTTTCTGTGCTTGTCTCTCTCTCTGCACTGGTGTTTTAGATGCCCACATATGTCTCTGAGTGCATGTGTGGTAGAAGGTGGTTTGTTTTTTTTTCTCTAAGGGGTGTAACTCTCTTCCTCTCTGCTAAAGGGTTTTTGATGTGCTTTGCTGAGTTCTTTTGATTTGGTTTTTGGTGTTTTTTTTGCTTTTTCAACAGCTGCTGAAATAAGGCATTTTACTGCCTGTGTGACCCACTTTAACACTTCAGTGCCTTAGTTTGTTCAACTGTAACATTGTGCTGATGTTGTTACTTCAGATTTAGAGTCAGTGCTTTGCATTTGGAGTAGGATCATACTGAATGGCTGCAGCAAGTGCAGATTTAGGAACTTAAGTAGTGATGCACTGTGAGCAGGAGGATCTTGGCTGGTCCTTATCAGGGGCAGTCTTGTTTAGCTGGTTATTACTAATGCAGTGGTCCCTTGGACTGATGGGAGCTTGCAAAGTCAAAATTCGGAGTTACAGACTTTGTAGGAAATTGGGGAGGGGCAGCATGTGGTTGGGGGGAGAGGGGGTGTGGGGTAGCAATAAGCCAAAAGATGTTTTCCAGGTGCTGTGTTTTATGTTCTGGATTTCTCTGGGATTATTTTTGTGGCACATGTATTAATATTAAAAGCAGCCTATTTAACAGCTTTACCCATAATGTTTTGAACTCATTCAGCACATTACCTGTTTGGATTAATTATTATTGCTGTAAATAGCATTCAGAGTGAAGGAAAGCATTTCATCATGTGCTGTAGACCCCAGTGTCTCTGGGGACCAAGTGCATTATAAAGTTCTGTTGGAAAGCAGAAAATTCTGAATCCGTGATGAAAATGTTTAGCTGAAATGAGATCCTAATTTCTCCATGCGGTGCAATCAGTTTCACTTCTCCTTAACCCTTTTGTGGCATCTGCCTGGCAGATTGCTCTCTGAACTTTGAAGAAGCATGTTGCTAGAGGATGGCTGGAATGACAGCAGTACCATTCTTAGGCAGTCTGAAAGCCCCCTGTAGAGGAAAGGGGAGTTCCCAAGTGGTTAGCACTTAGCAGTTTGCTTTCCAGTCCTGCCGAGCTTCTCCATTTCCATTTGCTGAATTTTTTCAGTCAGTGTATATCTACAGAAACAGATCTCTTGCCTTCTGGAGTGAAGAATGTTTTACTTTTTTTTTTTTTTAACTTCCCCTCCTTACGTAACAAATGGTATATTCTGTGCACAGTGTGTTCAGGAAAAGCTGTGTGTTAGTCATGACGAACAACAGGTTTTTTGCTACCAACTACAGTGGGGACAAAAATGAACAAATATTATGCAGTCTCTTTCCGAGCAACAGTGAAATAATAACAAAGTGATTGTTTTTAATTGACAAAACATCTTAAAGTAACACTCAAAAAAACCAACCAACCAAACAAAAACCCAAACCCTCATACCTCATCTGAAATATTAGCTTACTTTCCTGGAGCCTTGTTTTAACCTTTTATTATATAAGATTTAGAAGGGGACAAGAAAGATCAGTGCTGATTTATGTCAGGTGCCTGCCCAGTTGTCTGCAAGCTTCTTCATTCCGCTTTATGGGGAGGAAGAAGAGAGGAATAAAGTTGAAAGGGAGAAGACTGTGCTGGCAGCCTGCTCCTAATGGAGGGGGAGATGGAGGGATGAAGTTTGAGAATCTCTTCCCTCATCTTTCTGACATTGGAAAGACAGATGTGGTGAGAAGAAATGAAGATGGGAAAAGAACATCCTTTCTGAATATCCATACACACAAACTCACACAGTTGCCCTTTTCAGAGATGGGAGCAATGTGGGAATGAGCCCTGGAAACATCCATGGTGAGACATGTTTCTAAACCCACAGCTCTGCCTTTGCTTCACTTAATGGTAACTTTTCCCCAGTCTGTTTCCTTTTAAATATTGACTTAGTTGAAAAGCTGTAGTGGAGGAGATGATTCATACCTCAGATGGCTCCCTGTTGGAAATGATAAAGGGAAGAAGGGAAAAGGAAGGCAGAAAAGAGAAATTAGTTGCTCATTGGTAAGACATCGCAGCCAGTGGCTGTCTCTCGTGGGAGAGCTGCTCATTCATGCACCTTTGGACACATATTCAGAAAGTGGGAAAAACTTTGTCTTACTGCTTTTGTCCTGCTCTTGTCCCTTACCAGCAAGGCAAAACCAGCATTTAAAAGAGCAGCACAGTATTACTCATTCTAAAAGAACAACCCAGAATCCCTTCCCTGTAGCATGACACAAGTTCTGTGTCTTTCAGGGTAGGGAGGATGTTGCAAATGTTGAAGCACAAGTTCCATGTAACAGATCAAAGGGGGAAAAAATAAATCTGTATTTTCTTTGTTTCCCTTTTTTAAAACATAGATTCCATTTTCTATGTGCTTGATAACATTTATTTATATTCAGTTGCACAGTGTCCCATTTCACCTGCTGTGTATATGCAGGTTTTGCTTAGCAATGAAGAGAATAATGTTCAGAATGAGGAAATGCCATTGTGAAGCCTTAGTGATTGACAGTGGTGTACTGGAAGGTGTTGGGACTGAAAAGAGCTCATGGGCATTTGCTTCCACCAGATGTTATTAAACCTTACATGAAAAACCTCTCCTTCAGTTGCATGGTTTCTGACAACCTGGGCTTCATGAGGCACGGAGCCTTTCCTGCTTGATTTTCCCACTAAACCTGGGTTCATCAAGTACAGTTTTACTTTTAATCATACAAAATTAATCTGACTGAGTTAGGGACTCTTTGCCTGCACAATTAATACATAAATTAATGTGTTTCAGAGCCAGGTTCCATGCCTAACCTTTCTTCTCTTTCATTGCAATATACTATTTGATGTCAGACTTTTACAGCTGGGTTGTTTTTTCCCCTTTTTTTTTTTTTGTTTTTCCCTAGAAAGTTGCTTTAAACAAGAAGGGCAAACCTGCATATTATTTACTGCTCTCTTTTACCAGATGGGGACTAATTAAATTGCAGTGAACCTAGAAACTGGCTGCTGCCTGCATGTATTAAACCTGTTTTTAAAGCATGTGCAAGCTAATGCACTTTTCTACTTTATCCTTGAGAGGTGGACTTGACTGAATTCAGTTTCTGGAATGTTTATTTTTTTTTATTTCCCATTTGAATTTCCTTTGCATTTCCATCACTTTCCTCAATTATAACTTTGGGATAGAACATCCAGACTATGTCCATCCCCCTTGCATAAATCCCTGCTGGCAATATTAGTACTGTGGTCAAAATTAATTTTTAATGAAAAGCTTTTTATTATCACTGTAAGAGCTGGCTATAAGGGATTTTCTTCCGTTTTTGAAGCCTTCCTGGCATGTGAGGGGAGGAATGGAAATGGGCTGATGTCTGAATTTGCTCTGGGATCTTTTTGTGAACTTTTTTTAGGGTTGCAGTCTGGGGACAAAATCAGTTGTAAGGCTCTGAACTGCCTTTTATCCTCTCCCAATCTTCTGGTTCTTCATTCTGGAAGATGTTAAAAGCAGAGCTGCACAGGCTCTGTATAGGAGAGCCAGGATGCTGACTGCTCTATCCTATCTTCTCTTTATTCATTTCAGAAATAGATATTTTTAAGAGGATATTACATTTTGTGTGTTCAGATGGACATTTGGATGCTTACTTTGTGCCTCTTATGTATAACTCGTTCTCAACTGTTGGGTTTATATAGATATATATTTGTGCTATAAAAAAAAATATATATATATATTTTTTTTTTTTTTACAACACAAATTATTTTAGGTCAGCCAGTGCTGGTTTTAGGTTACCTGAACACTTTGATCTGGTTAACAATTTCACTCTTTCTGCTTCCCCTGAAGCAGCTATAAGGACAAGCACAAGATGGGTGATAAAGGCAATCTTTCTAGCAGGGTCTATTTTGACAGGACGAAGGGGTAATGGTTTAAAACTAAAAGAGGGGAGATTGAGCCTACAAAGAAGGAAGAAATTTTTTATGATGAGGGTGGTGAAATGTTGGCACAGGTTGCCCAGAGAGAGAGTAGAAGCCCCATCCCTGGAAGCACTCAAGGTTAGGTTGGATGGGGCTGTGTGCAGCCTGATCTGGTTGAAGATGTTCCTGCTGACTGTGGGAGGGTTGAATGACCCTGACCACTGAAGGCCTTTTCCAGCCCAACCCAGTCTCTGATTCTAGTTTATCACATTCAAATCCACTCTCCTGTGTTAACAACAGTTGCACTAAACCCAGCTTTCTGGGAGCTGGAGGCTGACCTTCCTCACTATTTGAGCAGTTTGTAATCAAGCTTCACCATACAATCTCTTCCTCCATGTTTACTTTTGTCTGAGAGATCATTAAATGTAGATGAAATTTGCAGATGTGACTCTTGAGATTGGCTGGGGAAAAAAAAAAAGGAGAAAAAGCTGTTTTCTAAGTACCACAGTGGGTAAAATTTACAGGAATACTCAATTTCATCTGAATGTGGTGCAGTGCAGTGCAGCACATGGGAGGAACCCATGGGTTGCTTTACATTTAATTGCCTTTCTCTAAGGCTTGGTTTTAGTCAGCAAATTTATCTTTTAAGAGTGTCTTTCAAGTTGTCTCTCTTCTGCCACTGTGTGCTATGACTGTCATTTTAATTGCCCTTTTTCTTCACAGAAGTCATTGCACTTCACTGCATATTAAAAGGAAAGCAGTAAGATTTATTTTTTTTTTTAAAGGGAACTTTCAAATTATTCTGGATTTCAGACCTAAATCTGGACCCTTGGGGGCTTTTAATTGATTTAGAGCAGTGTTTCTCAAACTGTGGTGAGAAATGTAGTTCAAGAGGGATTGTAAAGTGGTTAATTAGAGGAAAGAAAGTGCTACATCGCTTCTGCCATGTGTGTGGACTAAGAATAGCTGTAGTCTCTGCAAGTGCTGTCACAAGTAATAGCAAGTATACCACTACAGTCCTAGCATCCCAAGTCTCCATGTGTGCAATATTAGTGAGCACTAGCATCCATCAAGAGGTGAAGAAGAGAGTTATTGATGTCTTTCTCTACTGTAAAGTGTCACTTTCTGTGCTTAATTCTGGCTCCAGACTCTACTTCTGTCAAAACCAAGGGGTTTAGTGCTGAGGGGATGAAGAAAGAGAGAAGCTCTTATCTCCTTCCCCTAAACCTAGAGCTACTGCTGCTGCTTTTTCTTGGAGTGAAGATTTTGAAGAGGTCTTGGGTTATTGTACATCATGAGTTTAAAGTAGCTAGGGGAAACGTCAGTGCTTTTAATGGCTGACAGGATCTCAGTTTCTTGAGGGTAGAAGGCCAGGAAGCAGCTTGTGGAGGGGGAAAAAACAGTCTGCTGTGGCCTTGTGAAAGTAAGTCAGCCAGGGTTGGGTCACACCAACCCCATGGTCAGCTACAGACTTAGGGATGTGTGGTTAAAAAGTGCAGCTTGGAGAGGGAGCTGAACATGATCCAGCAGTGTGCCCAGGTGGCCAAGAAAGCCAAAGGCATCCTGGCTTGGAATAGGATGGTCAGCAGGGACAGGGAGGTGATCATCCTCCTGTGCTCAGCACTGCTGAGGCCACACCTCAGGTGCTGTGTGCAGCTCTGGGCCCCTCATGCAGGAAGGACATTGAGGGGCTGGAGCCTGGCCAGAGAAGGGCAACGAGGTCTGGAGCAGCTGGCCTACAAGGAGCATCTGTCTGAGGGAGCTGGGAGTATTCAGGCTGCAGAGGAGGAGGCTGAGGGAGACCTCATTGCTCTCTACAGCTCCCTGAAGAGAGGTTGGAGTGAGGAGGGGGCAGCCTCTGCTCCTTGGTGTCAAGCAACAGGACCAGAGGAAATGGTTTCAAGCTGGGGAGGTTCAGGCTGCATGCTAGGCAATATATCTCCACTGAAAGGGGTCCCAAACACTGGAATGGTCTGCCCAGGGCAGTGCTGGAGTCACCATCCCTGGGGGTGTTCAAACAGTCTGTGAAGCTGGTGCTTAGGAACATGGTTTAGTGTTGACCCTTCAGTGCTGGATCTGGACTGGATGATCTTTGAGGTCCCTTGCAACCAGATGCATTCTGTGATCCTGTAGTCCCAGCCTGGATTTGCTAGTAGCAGCTCCTTTCTGTCAGGTTGGAGAAAGGAGTTAGTGCCTGAGGCCAGCTGCTGCAGCTGTATCTCAGCATTCTGAAGGAGGGCCTTGGTTGCTGCTGATAGGAAGCTTACCCCAAGACAGATGAATCAAAAGGTGGCTGCTGTATCAGGATGACTGAAAAACACTCAGCTAGCTTTTTATCAGTGTGCTAAAGGTAAAGGCTTACTTAAAATGAACTTTTAGATATTAAACAGATGCTAACAATTCCAGGAGTTTCATTGCCCCTTGTACCTGTCAGTACTTCAGCTTCACAAACCCACAGATGAAACTGTTCATGAAGCAGATGCTAAGCAGCACATAAACACAGTAAAAATATTGCAATATTTTTCTAATCCTTGCAATTTATTTTTAATTTTTATTTTTTGCTATCAGGAATTATTAATAGAATTGGTAACAATCTTAGCTGCTACCTTAAGGTCTCCTTTTCTTTGTTGGACTAATGGACAGCCTCAGCAACAGGAATAACCTTGGAAACAATAATGCAGATGTTTCAGTGCACTGGATAGAACTCAGTGCACACTCATGTAGGTACATAGCCAGTGCTTTGTTAGCATGGTGAACCAATCACTGCTAATTACAATGAATGTCAAAAAAACAGAGCATGTCTTGTCTTACAGGACTGTGGGATTGGAGCAGTCATCATTAGAGCTCTGGTTCTTTGCTGTGGTGGCAGCCACCCATCCTGATAAAAGGGCAATGTTATCACAGTATATTAGAGGGTGGAATGGAGCTCCAGAGATCATCCAGTCCCATCCCCCTGCCAGAGCAGAGTCACCCAGGGTAGTCTGCACAGAAATGCATTCAGGTGGGTTTGGAAAGTCTCTCCACGGAAGGAGACTCCATAACCTCTCTGGGCAGCCTGTTCCAGGGCTCTGTCACCCTCACTTGAAAGAAGTTTCTCCTCATGTTGAGGTGAAATCTTCTCTGTTCAAGTTTGTATCCATTGTTCCTTGGCTTATCACTGTGAACCACCCAAAGGAGCCTGGCCCCCACCCCTCGACACCCACCCCTCAGCTATTGATAGACATTGATCAGATCCCCTCTCAGCCTTCTCTTCTCCAGACTAAACAGCCCCAGGGCTCTCAGTCTCTCTTCCCAGGGGAGATGCTCAAGTCCCCTAAGCATCTTCATGGATCTATGTTGGACTCTTTCCAGCAGTTCTCAGTCTGTCTTGAACTGGGGAGCCCCAAACTGGACATGGTATTCTGTGTTGTCATGTGTTATGGTTTATTAGTCTGGTTTATTATTAGTTTGCCCAAAGCCACCTTCCCACTGCTTGGTTGGAGCCTTTCAGGGCTGTCAGGGGATGTCCTGTGGTGCATGGCTAGGACCTCATCACTGAAAAGTACATGAAACCTTTGTCTTCTGCTGCTGAATGCAGAGGCAGCAGCCAAGCTTGCTAGAGAGAAGAGACAGTAGCTCTGGAGAGAGGTTAGAAATCATAAAAGAAATGGGGGAGGGGAGGAAAGAAATAAGTGTTTAGTGAGTTACCATTTAATGGATGCTATTTATGCTTTCTACTTGGTGCTGCCTCCTATGGTAGGAAACATAGTTAAATGCAGTGGGCAGTTAAGTTTTCTTTGACTTTTTTCTTTTAACAGAAGTGGAAATAGAACCAGAAGACACTTGAGGTCCTGCTGAAATTGTGTCCCTCTTCTTATGTAACTTCAACAATGTTAAGGAAATAATATTTTAGGAAAGAGGTGAAACAGTTTGTGTTTTTTTTTTTTCTTGCTTTAATTTTGTTAGTCCCCCAGTGCTAGCCAGAACCTCCCTACTGGACCCTAATTTTTGCTGCCTGCACCCAATGGTATTTTCAGCATGAGGATTGAATGTGCTTATAAGACTGCATCCACAAATTTTTCCTGAGAAACAGAACCCTCATCTCTTTCAGAATGAATTCTCCTATATTTAAAGGAAGTGTGCAATGATGAGTTACCCACTAATGAATTAATTACAAGGTACTTCATTCCCATTCTGGCCAGCTGGAGTATCCAGGCACACTTTGATTCAATTGAATTCCCTTTATAGAACTCCAGGACTAGTACAAAAGAGGCGAATACTCTTTTGTGTGAAGAGCCACATCTTCAAGCCCTGCTTTGTATTTTTAGCTCTGTTTTAGATGTGTTGCAAACATGTTGCATGCAAACATGCTGTGTTCTGCAACTGTGGGTCCCTAGGTGGTGTATAACTCTGCAGTGCTCTTGGGTTTTGGTGTATCTGTGAAACACTTGTGGAAACAGGGAATGTTATGATTTGTTAGGAGACTGGATGTGGAGTAAGGAATTGCTGTCAAATTCATTTTGGGCTTTTCTAATAATGTTATGTTTCATTCCTTCCTTGTGCAGTCATTTGGGACATCCTAAATGTGGTCTGTGGGGCAGTGCTTAGGTGTGGTGCAATGCCGAGTGAGGAGGGAAGGGAGTAGCTGAGGAAGCTGCAGCTGAGAGTGAAGGGGAAGAGGATGTGAGCACCTGGGCTTCAACTCTTGGGTACTCTGTACAACCCCTACTGCTATATTTGTACCCAAGTGTTTCTACTGGCACATTTTAAACCACCACCTTAAGGGCTGTGAACTGAGCCAATGAAAGCTCTTTCCCATCAGCAGCAGGCTGCACTTGGTGAGGGTTTTGTCTGTCAGCTCTTGGGGTACCAGTATTTCCTGCCTTGGCTTGTGTTGCTGTACTGACAGAACCTTATGGTGTTGAACTTGCCTTGTCTGGGTTTTCTGGTCTCTGCAGTGTTGAGGTGTCCCCTTTCTTCAGTTGTTTGCTCCCCTAAGTTAGGGAAATCCTCCTCACTGTCTTCTACAGATGCCTAATTATCAAGTCTGGTCTGAGTGATAATCTGTTGTAGGCATTGGAGAGAGTCAATAGCTAAAGAGATTCAAAGGAGACTCAAACCAAAGCTCGTCAGGGGAGACGGGGAAGACCTTCCCTCTTACATCATGAGAAACCAGTGGCAAAGTACTGAATTAAGGACTCAAGTGTCTTGGCATCTGGTGTTTGCCACCAGACAAGCCTGCTTCTGTTTCTGGGGCCCCTGGAGTATGACAGTAACAGATGAGGCTTCTCCTGATGGTGAAAAGAGGTGCTTTTCTCTCTTTTAATAGCCATAAAAATGACTTTTGCACTACAAGATTTCTTGGTAGAATGCTGGCATTAATTATGGACAGAATGGTGTATTTCCTGCCTTGGGATTCTGCCTTTTGACAGATGCACAGAGCAGCAACAGAACCTTTTTTCTTTTTTTTTCCCTCTTTTTAAAGCTGAGTGTTTTCCACTAACAGATGTGCTACATCTGCTGTTTTTCTGTGGTAGGCTTAAAGACAGTAAGGGTTAAGGGTTTTCTTGCTGCTTCTATGATTAAAAGGTGTCAGCCAAGGGAAGTGATATCCCAATCATTGACCAGAAGAAACCTCAGCTTGGAAAAGAAAAAGCTGTGATCTTCAGTCTTGGCCTAGAAGAAGCCTCTCTGCAATTCCCTGGTATGTCACAGTATGTCTGAACTCATGTGTAGCACAGGTTTCCATCCAGTTCTATGCTTCTGTTCTCTGTACAGTTTGTACCTGCACACTTGCTGTTTGATTTGGAAGTGATTTAAACCCAGGCTGGGGTACTGGTAGCTTGAACTGGACCTAGGGCTTGGTCAGCAGCACTATAATCAATGTTCTTAGCTTTCTTCTGCTCTTTTCCCATCATTTCCCTGGAACAAAACAGTGACCTGGACTCAGCCAGCCTTCATTCTTGCATTCCTATGTTTAGTGCTTCCTGGTGACTGGTTACCTCTATGTGGAGCCCAAGGTGTAGGCATGAAAGGATGACACTGGTGAGAAATTGGTGGTGGGAAATCTCAGTCTGTGTTTGGCAAGTTACTTCAGAAGTGCTACAAAATATGCACATGAGCAGGGAGTCCAGGCTGAGTTAAAGACCTGTGTGCATCTCAGCACACACAACCTGGAGACAGGACCTGAGGTGCACAGAGCTGAGCACAGAAGTGGTAACCAGGAATGAATGCATGGTGATGTCGTTGGGGCTACACTTAGGCAGCATCTCAGACCCTTGTGCTGACCACTCAATGCAGATAAAGCTTCACTGGGTGTGTGAATTCACATCAGCCCTGGTGCTGTGCCTGTGCTTGGTGTTAATGGCAGGATTCTGCCCATGGGTGCAGATCAGTAAGTCACAAAGCCATAATGTCCTGGTATAATTTCCACTGCATTTCAGATGTCCATTTAATACCTACCCTAGAAAACTGCTTCTGTGCTACCCAATATGCTCAGTGCAGATGGCTGTAACGTGTTACCAAAAGGGTTGTCTCCTATAGGGAGCATAAAATTTACTCTCATCTGTTCCATGCATTATCCTCCTCCTCTGCTCTGTCGTGGTGAGACCACACTTGGAGTAGTGTGGCCAGTTTTGGGCTCTGCAATTCAAGAGAGACAGGGATCTGGTGGAGAGAGCCCAATGGAGAGCTATAAGGATGGTTGGGGAGGCTTGGAAATCTCTCCTATGAGGAGAGGCTGAGAGCCCTGGTGCTGCTTAGTCTAGAGAAGAGAAGGCTGAGAGGGGATCTGATCAATGTCTATCAATAGCTGAGGGGTGGGTGTCAAGGTGGCTATTTCTGGTGGTGCCCAGTGACAGGACAAGGAACAGCAGCTACAGGCTAGAACACCTCAACCCAAGGAGGCACTTCTGTATGGTGAGGGTGATGGAGCACTGGATGCCCAGAGAGGTTGTGGAGTCTCCTTCTCTGGAGACTTTCAAAACCTTGTCTGGATGTGCACCCTGTGCAGCCTGCCCTGGGTGATCCTTGCTTTGGCAGGGGGCTGGCCTTGATGATCTCCCTGCCACCCTTATTATTCTGCAATTAAAGGTACAGCTTCATCTTCTTAGAGCTTTAAATGATCCTCTCAGAATGTATAATGGCACACTTCATTTTTACTAGGGCAGGGGAGGACGCAGGGACAAAGCCCTGAAACTAAAATGCACTAACACAAGAAGTTACTCATTTTGATGAAGGAAAAACCTTGAAATATATTTTGATTGTCTGATTTCAAGGAATGCTTTGAAGTATGTTGACCAGCAAGGTGAATTAGACTTTTCAGGAAGGTAAATGCAAGCAGGGATGTAATGTAAATTTCCACAAACATAATTTTATGGGGTTTAAAATGACAAAATCAAGTCAATTCTCTTTGCCACCAGGCAGGTATTTCCATCCAGGCTAAAGGAAATGTGTCCTTGAGTGGTCTGCCAAGTGGACCTACTCTGCAGTGAATGGAAAGAAGTTTTTACCTCATATTGCATGAGTCAAAACCAAAACAGCAAGAACAATCTCTTAGCTCGCTTTTGTCTTGTAGCATTGCTACATTCCTGTGTGCTATAGCAAACATTGGTGTCCTGTCACCCTTACCTAAGCACAGATCTGTCTCTTGCAGCCTTCAGGACTGCCAGGGCATTCTGGAGGCAGCTGGAGCTGGCAAGGGAGAGGACACAGGAGCTACTCGCTTGCCTGCCTCTTGGTGCTGGAGCAAGTGTAAGGGTTTTGTTGGTGTGGAAGCCTGGTCAAGCATGGGCATGGTGGCAGGAGACCCTTCCTGCAGTCCATGGGGACCAGACCTTGCCAGAGCTGTGGTGCAGAGGGAGTCGTGAGGCAGCCCTCACCTCCTTTCAGCAGCATCCCTTCTGCTGCTGTGGATGCCTGGGCTGGTGGCAATTCATCTGCTTGGTAGGGAAGGGGAAGGAATTTTGTCTGGAGACTTGTATGTTGGGGGAGTGCAGCCCAAGGGAGGTTTAGAAGCTTATTAAGATTGCAGTGATATTTGGTTTACATTTATTAATTTCTAAAGTGCTGTCAGATGACTAATTGTAAACTCTGTATCCCAGAGGAGTTCCACTTTGATTTTTTTTTTTTTATCTGTTTTGTTTTTCCATCCTGGTGCTGACAAGTGAGTTGTATTAAGTCCCTGCAGTGCTGTAGCAGTAGTGCCACAGGAGGACAAAGCAGTGCTGTGAAAGGCTGCCTGGGTTAGTAATTTTTATTACTGAAGATCTGGTTTGTTTTTCCTTGCTTTTAACTGGCCCATAAAGATTGCAGTTGTGGTGTTGGTTGTTTTTGTTATGGTTTTTAATTTCCAATGTCATACTGTCAGTGGGGAAGATTCCAGAGCCCAGGTGTTATGAGGAGCAGCTGAGGGAACTGTGGTTGTTTAGCCTGAAGGAGATTCAAGGGAGACCTTATCATGCTCTACATACCTGAAAGGAGGTTGTAGCAAGGTGGGAGTTGGTCTTTTCTCCAAGGTAAAAGGCAATAGGATGAAATGGTCTGTAACTGCACAAAGGGAGGTTTAGGTTGGACACTAGGAAAAAAAATTTCACCAAAAGTGTTGTCAAGCCCTGGAACAGGCTGCCCAGGGAAGTGTTGGAGTCACCATCCCTGGAGAGATTTAAAATAGATGTAGGTGTGGTGCTGATGGACATGGTTTAGTGGTGGGCTTGGCAGTGCTGGGTTAATGTTTGCACTTGATGATCACAGTCTCACAGTACATTAGAGGTTGGAAGGGACCTCCAGAGACCATCCAGTACAACCCCCCTGCCAGAGCAGGATCACCCAGGGGAGTCTGCACAGGAATGCATCCAGGTGGGTTTGGGAAGTCTCCAGAAAAGGAAAATCCACAATCCCCCTGGGCAGCCTGTTCCAGGGCTCTGTCCACCTCACTGTAAAGAAGTTTCTCTTCATGGTGAGGTGAAATCTTCTATGTTCAAGTTTGAAGCCATTGTTCCTTGGCTTATCACTGTGAACCACCCAAAAGAGCCTGGCCCCCTCCACTTGCCTCCCACCCTTCAGCTGTTGATAGACATTGCTCAGATCCCCTCTCAGCCTTCTCTTCTCCACACTAAACAGCCCCAGGGCTCTCAGTCTCTCCTCACAGGTGAGATGCTCAAGTCCCCTAAGCATCCTTGTGGCTCTCTGTTGGACTCTCTCCAGCAGGTCTCTGTCTTTCTTGAACTGGGGAGCCCAGAACTGGACACAGTATTATAGGTATGGTCTCAGCAGGGCAGAGCAGAAAGGTAGAAGAACTTCCCTAGCCCTGCTGGACACCTTTCTTGATGCATCCCAGGATCCCATTGGCTCTCTTGGCCACAAGAGCACATTGTTGTTCCATGCAGAACTTGCTGTCCACCAGCACTCCAAGGTCTTTCTCTGTGCATCTGCTTTCCAGCAGGGCAGCCTTTAACCTGTCTTGGTGCCTGTTGTTATTCCTCCCCAGATGTAGGACCCTGCACTTGTCCTTATTAAACTTCCTGAGGTTTACCTGCAGCCAGCTCTCAGCCTGCCCAGGTCATGTTGGATGGCAGCACAGCCTGAGGGGTGTCAGCCAACCCCCCCAGTTTTGTATCATCAGCAGACTTGCTGAGGGCACTCTCAACTCCCTCATCCTTAAAGATCATTTCCAACCTGAATGATTGTAGGATCTATATTCAGTTGCTGTTGGTCTGGCAGATTAGGAATGTGACTATGCCCTGTTCACACAAACCAAACTAACTTTGCCCTCCCCAGAGTCCTGTTCTCATCCTGTACCCTGGAAAAGGGATGTGGCTACCGAGGGACATATTTCAGTGGTGTGCTTGGCAGTGCTAGCTTAATGGTTGGACTTCATAATCTTAAAGGCCTCTTCCAACCAAAATGATTCTGTGATTCCATTTAGTAATACAAAGGTAGGATAGAATTGGAAAAAGGGGAAGGGAGATTAGTAGGACTGAGAAAGGATGTAAAAGCTGATGGTGTAGAGGACTTAGGAGTACCAAAATAATGATTTGGAAAGTAACTGTATCCAGCCTTCCCGGTGTTTGTTATTGCCAGTTTGGGTTGTTAAAGTTGGGTTTTTTGGCCACAGTTTCCTATAGGGAAACTATAGTTCTGAAGAGCAATAATGGGGAGGGGAGTTACTCCTTTCTGTCCTTTGTTGTAGTCAATCTGTTAGCTGACACCACTTTACTCAGTAAAAGGAATTAAAGTCCCAGATACCAGTTTTATCCCAATAGGTAAATACTGGTGTGGGACCCACCGGAACATCCTGAGGAGAGAGAGGAGGGCAGTGCTGAGCTGTACACTCCCCTTGACAGCAGCTAGCACACATGCTGGGTGGCAAAGGGGTGTTATCCCCTTCCACACAAACATGCTTTTTTTTTTTTTTTTTTCCTGAGGGGTAGATAGGGAGAAGAGATCAGTTGGAAAGAGATTGCTTTCAGAGGAGTGTGTCCAGTTTTGGGCTCCCCAGTTCAAGAGAGACAGGGATCTGCTGGAGAGTCCAATGGAGAGCTATGAGGATGATTGGGGGACTTGAATGTCTCTCCTGTGATGAAAGACTTTGAGCCCTGGGGCTGTTTAGTGTGGAGAAGAGAAGGCTGAGAGGGGATCTGATCAATGTCTATCAATATCTAGGGGTGGGTATCAAGATGAAGGTGCCAAGGCTCTTTTTGGTGGTGCCCAGTGATAGGACAAGGAACAAGAAGTCCAAGCTGGAATATAGGAGGTTCCACATCAACATGAGACAATTATTCATGGTGAGGGTGATGGAACACTGGAACAGGCTGCCCAGAGAGAATGGAGACTTTCCAAACCTGCCTGGATGCATTCCTGTGCAATCTTGCCCTAGCTGATCC
The DNA here is from genome assembly GCF_027791375.1 of Indicator indicator. Taxonomy (NCBI): domain Eukaryota; kingdom Metazoa; phylum Chordata; class Aves; order Piciformes; family Indicatoridae; genus Indicator; species Indicator indicator. The sequence continues at coordinate 2,021,392 of NC_072020.1, forward strand.
TGCTCTGGCAGGGAGGTTGGACTTGGTCTCTGGAGGTCCCTTCCAACCCCTAACAATCTGTGATTCTGGTTCTGTGACTGCAGAAGCTATGAGCCTCTAGAGGATGAGGACAGCAAGTACAAGCACCTGCACAGAAGTGACACAGGGATCCAAACTCAGGAGCTGATCAGTCTGTAAAGTTGTGTAGAAGGCAACACACTTTCTTCCTCTCCTGATCTGCCTGGTCTGCTTCATAGCCTGGCTATAGCTGCACAATGTGCTGAGCCAGCACAGCTGAGAGAAGATGTGGTGGAGAGAGGATGTGTTGGCTGCTGCAGCAGGGAGCCAGTTTCATGCTTCTGGCCTTTTCTCCTCTATGCCTACTCATTTAGGCAGCTAGCAAGTCAGGTGAAAACTATTTCTTCCCTTCCTAGAGGGCAAAGTTTTAATTTGATGGGATTCCCAACAGGATGGTCATGTGAAAATTGTCATGGGCAGTGAAGTGAAAGAGGAAGGATGGAAAGCAAAGACAGAGGGCATTATTGGGGAATAGGGGGCACAGGATCCTTTCAGCAGATGCTTTCATTCATGTTTGATTCAGATGGTCTCTTGGTTTTGCCTGTTTATAAACTTGGCTTGGTTGACTGTTGAAATAACAAATCCTTCCCTGCAAGTTCCTGACGACGGGACCAGGGGGGCCTCCTTCTCTGACTTATTGTTTATGTAGTGATGCAGTTCAGAAAACAAATCCAAGGACAAAACAATTCTCCCTCCATGTAACACATCATGCTACTGAGTTAATTTGTGGCCCAATCAGTTTCATACCAATGTTAAAGAGAAACAGCTTGTTTTGACAACAGCCTTGGTTGATGCGTGGTCTTATGGTGGGTTCTGCATATTTTGTTCCTTTTAGCTGCTTTGTAAGAATTCAGGCAACTGTGATTATTGAAGTAGAGAGGGGGGGATCCTAGGCTATTTAGGTGATGTGGGGAATTTTCACAAAGCAAGCTCACCCAGTGCTGGAGATAAAAAGGCTCATCTGGTGAAATTTGGTCGTCTTGCCATGCAGCTTCATTTATGATCTAAAAATTCTTTTTGTTCTGGCCAGCAATCTTCTAAAAGAAAAAAACAATCCCACTTGTGTGTGTGCACCCTGTGTGTTCAGATCATTGCAACATCACCCAACTGGACTTGTTTCTTCTATTTTGGGACCTAAAGCAACGGAGCTGCTTTCAGTCAGCCCCAATGCTGGTGCCTGCAGATGCAGAGAATAAAGCAGAACTGATACATCTGGGATCTTAACACCTTCCAGCTGGTGTCTTATCAGAGGGGAACCTGCATGTGTGTACTTGAGAGAGGATTACTATCATCATCATGACTGTCTGAAAGAGACAAAAGAAGGTTTTAAAACTTCTGAGCAGCTTGCTTCAGATGTGGCTCCTGGGAAATGCCCATGCTGATGAGTCTTCTGTTTCTATTGGGTAATGAGCTGCAGTGGACACAAAGACCCTTTGATCTCTCTATCCTTGAGGAGCTGAGTTGACACTCTCTGGGCTAATGGTGACCAAGAGGACTGACAATGCCATCATGCAGATGTGTAGAACTGCTTTCTGGATGGTCAGACCAAAACAACCAAAATTTTGGGGTCCCTCTCATATCTGGTATTAAGCAAAAATTTCAGTGCTGCCTACTTGTTTTGTTCTTTGCCGTTACTGCCTTTGGAATCACACTTGAAGAGCTCAGGGCTATTCTAATTTGATGATAACTTTATTTTTCTTTCTTTCTTTTTTCCCCTTTACCAGAAAAAGCCACTGTCCTCAATAATAAAGGAAGTCTGTGATGGGTAAGTTCTGCCTTATAGCACATATTAGATTCTATACTTCTTGAGTTATTAAATCACCCAGGAGATATTTTTTTTTCCCCAGAAGAAAATCTAGCTATCCTGTGTGTAACTAACCATTCATGTTCTGAATCTTGTTGTTCTTTTGTCTTCACATTTTGAATCTGCAGAGTGTTATGGGTTAATTACTTGGAAGATGAGGTTCCTGACAAAGTAGCTCCATCACTGGGTGACTCATTTAGACTGCTGCCTTGCTGCACAGAGTGCAGTTTACCCACTCACTTCTACACTTGTGCTCCCTGCAGTTCATCAATTAAGGAACTAAAGTGCTGACTGGCTTTGTTTTTTTTTTTAAGCCCTGGGTCTAGTGGCCACTGTAAGCTGGTCCAGGTGATGTGAGTGCTCACACAAAACTAAAATGCTCATCACAAGTCCTGTGGGTGTCAACTAATGATTGGCTAAGAGAAAGATATCTTACTTCAGCTTGGAGATGTTAACGTTTTGGGGACAAAAATGCTGTTTTAAGCAAGTGCCTCCACGCAGGAGAAACTAGTTTATATTCAACACATTGCTGCTGAGTTAAAAAGGTGGGATTTTTGTGTGTAATGTAATAGATCAACTTAATACTCTCTGTGTGTTGGGTATTACATAAGCTAGCATAAAATCCTGGGTGCTTGTAAATTTCTTTGGGACCCTTTCAGTGCTTTAGTGATCCTGCTTACTGCCAGCAAAAATTATGCTTGCTGCTTTATGGAGATCTGGAATGAGTATCAGATCATTATCAACTTATTTTTGGAGCACTGAAGTGTAGTGACAAAGTAGTTTCTTTTCTTTCTTCCCCCCAACCCTTCTTTTTATCTTTTCCTTGCAAGGGAAGTAGTTATGTAAGTTCTCCCTCAGCCATGGTCAAGTTTAAGGCTTTCTTTTACCATACACCAAGGGGGGAAAAAATCTCATTTACAAGATGTTTGTAGTGCAGGTTTTCCCTTTGGAAGCATGCTTTTATCTTAAACTTTGGAACTTGTAATTAAAAGCTAGGGAAAATGAGGAGAAATACATAAGAATGACAGGCACTTGTCTGATGGCAGGAAAATGAAGGCTGGAGCAGCTCTGCTGTGAGGATAGGCTGTGAGGGAGCTGGGGGTGCTCAGCTTGGAGACTCTGAGGAGACCTTAGAGCTGCCTTCCAATACCTGAAGGGATCCTACAGGAAGGCTGCAGAGGGACTTTTCATGAGGGTGTCTAGAGACAGGAGAAGGGGGAATGGTTTGAAGCTGAGGGAGAGCAGGGTTAGACTGGAGCTGAGGAAGAAGCTCTTCAGTATGAGGGTGGTGAGACTCTGGCACAGGCTGCCCAGGGAGGTTGTGGCTGCCTCCTGCCTGGGGATGTTGAAGGTTAGGTTGGATGAGGTCTTGAGCAGCTGAGTCTGGTTGAGAGGTGTCCCTGGGCATGGTGGGGAGGTTGGAGTGGATGATCTCTGAGGTCCCTTCCAACCTGAGCCATTCTGTGACTCTATGAATTATTTAAAGGTACTTCTTTCAAGTTTCAGTTTCTGATTAATTTTCTTTTTCTTTTGTGTTTCTAAGGTGGTCACTTGCAAACCATGATCAGTTTGCACTGCAGCATGCTGACAGCTCCAATTTCTACATCACAGAGAAGGTAGGTCAACCAGTTGGCACAACTTTTGCATAGCTTGGCAAAATGTTTGCTGCAATAATTTTGTTTAAAGTATATAAAAATGTAGACTGTTCCCTGTAATGCAGTGCCAATGGGAGGGTAGGTAGTGGGAGACCTGCTTTGATTTTTTTTTTTTTTTTGTTTTATTTTCTGTTTGGGAGGCAAACTCAAATTTGAATGTGCCAGGGCTCTGAGTCTGAGGCTTGAGACCAAAGCCCTTCAGCTTTGGTTGTTGTGCATGTTTACTATTCTGCTGACAAGTGGCATACAGGAAATATATGTAAATTGTGAAGGACTCTTTGAGGAGACCTTCAGTGCATGTCCCTTCCCTCTCTGGCTGATCAGGTAGAAATGTTTCAGTGACTGTGTAGTGTTTGCTACTCTTTCCAGCCTGTGGCCCTGTCCTTTTGCAGTTCTGCATGTTACTCTGGGCTTCTTTTCTTGTGGTCCCCAGATAGTCTAGCAGTAGGTGATTCATGAAGTGATGCAATGGTTTCAGCAGAGGAACAAAATGGCTGCAGCTGTAATAAAAATGGAATGCCTGGTCTAAATAACTGGGACATGCTCATCTGAATGAGACCAAGCAGTGCATTCCTTCCTGGCATTGCTGACAGAATTGCTGAAATTACTGAAATTTTAGGAGAAAAAAAAAAGAAAAAGGAAACAAATTTGTTTGGAAGAGTGCACACATGAGTGCCTCAGAGATACACTTCCTAAGCAATGGGATAAGAGCAGTGTCTAAAATGTGCTGAGGTCTGCATGCAGATTTCCTAAGCTCAGTGGATTTTGAGCTAAGTAGACCTGAGCTTAGCTGCATAGATACAGGCACCTCTTGCTTCCCTGATCTGTGTAGTTTGGCTTAACCTGAAGCTCCCTTGGTTTTGTTTTGCATTTCAGAGTTGTTTATGATCTGCTACATACAGCTGAGACATGAACTAACTTTTCTCTTGCTGTAATTGCTACCCCCAACCAAGAAACGAGGGGAACTTGGGCACACTTTAAGCATTTAGACAGACTAACTTTAGCAGAACAGCTGGAGCAGTTGCTCATAAGATAGTCTTGCATTTAGGGCTTGGTTGTTGTCTTCTTCTCAATGCATTGCAGTTTGTTTGGGGATCTCCCCTTTTTCCCTGGTGTGCATGGTGGTTTCTTTTTTGTGTGTGTTTGGTCAGTTGGAGGGGTGGTGGTGTTGGTTGGTTGGTTGCTTTTTTTCTCTTTTCCTCTCCTTTCTTGTCAAGTTTCAATTGACAGACGCTTCAAAGGCCACCACAAGCAAAACTGTTGAAGTAATTATGGGTTACCCAAATTAAATAGCAAGGCTGTGTTGCTAATTGCCCTGAATTGGGACACAAGATTTTTCCAGTAAGCCAGGCACAGCTGAACTTGCCCTGTTGGCAGGAAAGTCTGGGCTGAGGGAACACTTAGGCTTGCTGGAGGGATTTGTCCTGATACATCTGGAGGATATTCCAGGCTTTGCCTCCACCTTTGGTGGGTAGGATCCTTCAGCGTTGGAGAAGAGAAATATTTTTCTGTTCTGCATAAAAGGAAGTCTGATGGCTTTTGGCTGCCTTTTAGCTTGCAGTAAGGATGGAAAATGATGGTCTTCTAGAACATTTGGATTGTACTGTGGAGAGGACTTGGAGTTTGTTTATTCCCTACTGAAAATATGCAGAGTGTCTGACTCTGAGTCACATAAATAAGAGAGAAGAACTCTAAATGCCACCAGTATTACTCAGATGACTGTGACTTTTATTAGATATTGTTCACTGTTTATCACTGCTTATTGGGTAGTGGCTGTAAAGAGAGGCTTAGATAGGCCATCACCCCTTCTCCACACTTTCCCTCTTTTGTGTGTGGTAGGATGTTGTGGCTTTCTGAATTGCACCATGAAAAACACCAGGCATGAGGACAAACACATGCACACCAGTGATTGTTAAAGCCCACATTGCTTTCATCTCTCTCTTCTGAGGACATGAGCAGAGCTCTTTTGTGCCAGCTTCTAACAAGCAAATGTTTTTCACTGCTCCCAAAGATGAATTGTGTTTCTCTGCACATGCAGAAGATATTGTGTGTAGGTCATCCTTCCCCAAAGCCTCTGTGTGACTGCTGATTTGTTGCCTTCCTGCTAGAAATGCCTCTTCAAAGTGTCACCGTGTTTAAAGTTACCAGGAAGAAAAGCACTGAATAAATGAAGAAGAAACTTTGTAGCAAAAGTATTACGAACATGGGACTGTCAACACTCAGCTTACAATTATTTTTGTTTTTTGTTTTGGGTTTGGGTGGCAAACAGCACATCTGTGTTTGGGTTGTCAGTTGCAGACCTCTTTATCCTTTGTAGCTGACCTATATTTACTGTACGTAAATAAAAACAACACCCAAGCAGTTCTCTCTCTCTTTTTTTTTTCTTTTTTATTCCCCTGACTGTATTATCTGAAAAAATTCCTCTACAGACAGCATAAGTGTGGCCTCTTAAATCCTGAATCAAGCAGGGTCCCTACTAGAGGGTTCTGACAGCCTCTGGGCTTCTGACTTGCCTGTATCTGTGTCCCTGAAAGTGCAGTGGAGATTGTTAATGATGTATCTTAGTGATTTTTATTAAACAAGAGAAATAAGAGATTGCTTGAAGGAGAAAGCCAAGCAGGTGCAGTGCCTGAAATCCAGCCTAGCTGCTCTTTTGATCACAATTATTTTTAATGACAGTAATAGGTGTGGTGTTTTTAAATCACAGAATCAACCAGGTTGGAAAAGACCTTCAAGATCATAAAGTCCAACCTATCACCCAACACCATCTAATCAACTAAACCATGACAATGACAGCCTCATCCAGTTGTGTTTTAAACATTTCCAGGGTTGGTGACTCCACCACCTCCCTGGGCAGCACATCCTAATGGCCAATCTCTCTTTCTGGGAAGAATTTCTTCCTAACATCCAGCCCAAACCTCCCCTGGCACAGCTTGAGACTCTGTCCTCTTGTTCTGCTGCTGGTTCCCTGGGAGAAGAGACCAACCCCCACCTGGCTACAACCTCCCTTCAGGTAGTTGTAGACAGCAATGAGGTCTCCCCTGAGCCTCCTCTTCTCCAGGCTAAACACCCCCAGCTCCTGCAGCCTCTCCTCTGCAGAGCCCTCCTACCCTCTAACAGATCAACTCCTGCCTCCAGCATGGTGTCATCTGCAAACTTACTGATGATGGACTCAATCCCCTTGTCCAGATCATCAATGAAGATATTGAACAGGATAGAGCCCAGCCCTGCTCCCTGGGGGACACCACTGGTGACTGGCTGCCAGCTGGCAGTGGTACCATTCACCACCTTCTCTGAGCCTGGCCCTCCAGCCAGTTTCTAGCTCAGCACAGGGTCACAGGATTGTCAGGGTTGCAAGGGACCTCAAGGATTGTAGTTCCAGCCCTCCTGCCAGGGGCAGGGACACTTTCCACTAGACTAGGCTGCCCAGAGTCACATCCAGCCTGGCCTTAAACACCTCCAGGGATGAGGTTTCCACCACCTCCCTGGGCAACCTGTGCCAGTGTCCTGGTGAAGAACTTCTTCCTAATGTCTAATCTAAATCTCCCATCCTCTAGCTTGGATCCATTCCCCCCAGTCCTATTCCTACCCAACACCCTAACAAGTCCCTCCTCAGCTTTCTTGTAGCCCTCTTCAGATACTGGAAGGCCACAATAAGGTCTCCTTAGAGCCTACTCTTTTTGAACTGAATCATCCCAACTCTCTCAGCCTGTCCTCCTGTTGGAGTTGTTCATTCTTGCTTATCCTGGAGGGACATTTCTTTGGTAGGACAAATATCCAAAGCCTGACTTCTCAATCAGGATCTCATTGTGCTAGATGCTGTAAAACAGAATAAAACCAAGTCACTTTTGCTTCAGTCTCTCCAGGTTGTACCTGACCAGGTGCTGTATGGATGAGGTGATTCGGGAATGCAATAGCCTGGATGAGGTCAGGTTTAGACCAGAAAATGCTGTATGAGAAGTGGAAAATGGCTGTGTAATATTGCATGCTATGTGTGCTCCTGAGCTGAAAATCACAGCTGGGCTATCTGTCTGCTGTGCTCCTTTGCTGGCAGACATGGGAGTGGCTCAAACCAGAGGCTGGTGAGTCATGCCTGGTCCCTTAGCACTGCCCACCCGTGGGCTTTGCCCACAAGTGCTGGCTCCTCTGGATGAATTCCTGTGCCTGCATTGCCCACTCTGGCTCTGGGGCAGGGAGGGATCGATGTTAGCTCAAACTTGGTGCCTCCAAAAGCAAAAAAGATCTTGAAGATCATTGCAGCTGCTTAGCTTTCAGCACAGCCTCAGAAATATTGTGTTTGGGTTTTGTGTCACATCTGAAGATGTGGTAAGCCTACATTTTTGTCACAAAGGGGGCCTTGCAGGAGTGGGGGCTAGGGAATAAGTGTTTAAGATGGCAGAATGTGCTGCCTCTTAAGCCTGCACCTGAGCAACTCTGAGGAATAAAAGCCTATCTCATTCTTGCTGAGAGGCTTTGAGAGCCAACTCCAAGCTGTGTTCAGCACCCAGTGAGGATGTTTGTGCCATTTTTTAATGTTATCTTTTAAGTGTAGGGACATTCCATCTGCATACTGACTACAGCCCATCCTTATTCAGACACAATTTTGTTGTTTGGTTGGTGACTCCATTTTTGCCTTAATTTCCTGAGTCCCACGTTTCACTTTCATTCTCATGTGCCTGTTGCATGAAGTGGAGGAGAGCAGACACTGAGTTTCCCTCATTCATTTTGAGGGACTTTTAGTGCTGTTTCACAGGCAGACTTCTTCCCCTCCCCTTACCTTCATTGTCATCACTCTTGTCTTTGCTGTGTTTGCAGATGGGACATCCTTCTACCCCCTCCTGCCTTTCCTGAGCTGGGAACCTGGGTAGAGTCCCTGGTGTTTGTTCTTTCTCAAAGGTGCTTTTGCTTGTGACCCATTTTTTTGCTGAATACAACCTGTAATTGTATATTCATGTGAAATTTCACTGTGTCATTACAGGCTGCCTGTATGGGAGTGTATGTAAATGACAGGGCAAGAAATGAGCTGCTTGTAGGGCTTGGGGGTTTTTGGAGGGTTTGTTTTGTTTTTTTTTTTTTTCTTTTAGTTTTTTTAGTGTTCATTTGTTTTCACTGATTAATTGAACTTGAGTTGGAAGCAAACCTTCACAGTAATAAAGGTTTCTGATTCACTGAAGGGCCTGGTGCTTCATAAGCAGCTGAGATTGAGCTGGGTAACATCTTTGTTAGTGATGTTGCTTAAATGGCAAATCCCAATTCATATTTGCCCTGGACCAAACTATGCCTGACTTCTTTCTCCTTTCTGTGCCACTGATAACCACTGATGTGGTATTTCCACCATATTCACTAATTTCTCACTGCTGTGGGGCACCTGCACAGCTTTGCAGAAATTCCTAACAATAAGGTGCAGCACATGGAGTCAGAGCAGCTGTGTTTCTGCCTGCTTGGTGGATGTTGGTCATGCTGCCCTGTGGACTTCAGTAAAAAACTAGTGGACACCAGTATATTTCTCCAGTGAGCAGAAGTGAAACCTCAGTAGCTGTCCAGTAAGTCACTTTCAACCTTGCTTCATTCAGGCTGAGTTCAAGAATGGTGATCATCCTTCTCTTAGCAAACTAGTCCTTATTTTAGGACTAATTTTGTAGCACTTCAGGTTTATGCTAAGCTTGTTAAAGAAAATAATTGTCCTGTAAACCTGTTCCTTCAGAGAATCATAGAATGCTCTGGGTTGGAAGGGACCTCCAGAGCTCATCCAGTCCAACCCCCTCTGCACTCAGCAGGGACATTCTCAACTAGATCAGGTTGCCCAGAGCCCTGTTGAGCCTCACCTTGAATATCTCCAGGGATGAGGCCCCAAACACCTCCTTGGGCAATCTGTTCCAGTGTTCCAGAACTTGTTCCTAACATCTAATCTAAATCTCTTCTTTAGCTGGAAGCCATTGCCCTTTGTGTTATCCCTCTGGGTCTTTGCAAACAGTCCCTCTCCATCCTTCTTGTAGCCCCCTTCAGGTCCTGGCAGGCTGTTATTAGGTTTCCCTAGAACCTTCCCTTCTCCAGGCTGAACACCCCCAGCTCCCTCAGCCTGTCCTTGTAGCAGAGGTGTTCCAAGCCCTGATCATTTTCATGGCCCCAGCATGAACAATTTAATTCTTCTACTTGTATGCTTTAAAAATGTTTGGTAAACCCAATATTTTCTATTCAGTTCATTGGCTCCATGTGAAGGCTGCTGAGATGGATCAAATGGATTTTAAATTAAAACAAAAAACCCCAAAGCTGTATAAGTATTTATTTTCCTGAATTTAGTTTGTAATTTTGCCTTTAACCACTAGAGAGGAAAGGCTCTGAGAAGGTTTGTTTCGCTCAGCACTTGAAGATAGGCACAGTGTGACTGTTTGGGTTCAGCTGATAACAAACAGTTCTTTTTTAAGATCTGGCTCACAGAAGAAGGCTCTTTAAGTCCTCTTCATGCTCTAAGAACAACTTTTTTAGATAGGTACTTTTACAAGATGCAGTGAAGAGGTATCACAGCTTACTACTGAAAGGGGACAGTTCCTGATTTCTTCTCCCCTTCTCTGAGATCCTGCCACTTCCTTGCTATCCTTTTGGCAAGTTTTGGAGGTGGTGGCAGGAGGGGATCGCCTTGTGCCACTTCAGTTCATTCAATTAGCTTAATAAGAAGTCTGCCTCATTGGATGTAAGGGTGAGGCCAGACCCTTGAATGGTGTCCAGCAACAGCTTGCAGAGTAGGAGGAAGTTGAAGGAAGGGTAGGAAGAGGAATGAAACTTTGCTCTTTTTAACGGTTGTGAGCTGTTATCGTTTGCTTGTGGGACTGTCCTAGGTCAATGCCGAATGAACCTGTTGTCAAATCCTGACTGCAGTCACAGATGGAGTAGGGATATTTTACCTACAGTCCCTCTGTGTGTGAGAGGAAGGGTGCAGGCAAGGTGTTTGTGTTAGAGAAGTACAGGCACCTGCAGGCTTTTCCCCTGAGAGAAGTCTCAGTGTGGTTCCAAATGCAATGCTTGCAAAATGAGCTGGCCTGCTTTCCTGCCTATACTGTACTGCTTGTTCCAATCTTTTACCTTACAAACTGGGCAGAACCCCAACTTGGTAAAATTTTCAGCTGGGTTTGTTCCCTTGTTGACTCCTCAACTATTTATACAACTGCTCATGCCACATAAAACCAATAGTAGGAATGAGCAAGAGAGCAAAAAGCAAGTCTCTGCTTTCTGGTAGCAAGCTGTGCTTTGATTTGGCCCAAGTGACTGAACCACAGCCTTGGCTTGAGCCTTCAGCTATTTCCTTAGCAGCAGCAGCATCTGCTTAAGGAGCTACAGCTCCTGCACTGACTCCTCAGTGGTGCTGTGGGTGACTGTGTTGAGTGGATTGCGTTGAAGAATTGGCTTCAGTTTGTCACTCCTTGCTTTGGGTTTCTTTGTGTCAGTACCAGCTTCCTCTTCTGGTTTCCCCATGGGATCTCCCCAGCCTGGCTCAGTCTGTGATTTCCTGATACTAATTTTTCAGGCTGTAGCTCTTAGGTTCCACCTGCTCAGAGGAGGATGGGGCTGCTGGTTATCTGCTTCCCCCTCCTGTGCTGCTGGTACAGCTGTGTCTGTGTGCTTGCTTGAATTGGGGAACTGATCCAGGTCAAAAATAACTTCTGTGGAACTTCTTCTAATGTGTCAGAAGGATGTCTGCCCACAGTGTAATACCACTGCTGCTCTGCAGGGCAAGTGAGGCCTGATGATGGTGTCCTTGTAGATCCCTCCTCTCCAAGATGAGTAAATCAGGGGAGCTATGGATGTTTCCTCAGAATGTGGTTGCAGTGGCGTTCAAGTTACTGTGGGTTTCTGGAGAAAAAGGTAGTTGAGCTTTCTTTTTCCTTTCCATTGCTTCATTCTCTTCTCATCTCAGTGACTATTCCTGGAGTGAGTTGGATCTGACAAAGAAACCCAACCCAAACAAAAAACTAAAAAAAAAAAAAAACAAACAGATTTTTTTCTTTCCTTTTTTTATTTGTTTGTGAATGAATGGGAGAGGAATAGGGAAGTTTTCTGAAGGGTTGGTGGTTGCCTTCCTGCTGCATGTTGGTAGATCCAATGTCAGGAAAGCACTGGGAAGCCCACACAGCAGAAGGATATGTGCAGAACTGGCTGCAGGGTTGTGCTGGGTTACATACTGCCTGAAACTGCACCACTAATGTAACTTGGTTTATTTATTAGCTTCTGTAATCCTTGAAGAGGGAGAGCTAAGCAGAAAACTACTTATTTTTAGAGAATTCAGCCAAACTGCCAAAACATTTCAAAGAAAAACTGGAAGAGCTTCTCCCTGTTTCCAGCAGCTTCCCAGCAAATGAATTTTATCAGTAGGTGAATTGCCGCAGTAGTCTTCTAAGATACTGCAGTACTGACATGCCAAGTAGCACAAGTGTGGATAATTAGCTAGAGAGGTTGTGGATGCCTCTTCCCTGGGGGTGTCCAAGGCCAGGTTGGATGAGGTCTTGAGTGAGCAGCTGAGTCTAGTTGAGAGGTGTCCCTGCCCATGGTGGGGAGGCTGGAGCAGATATCTCTGAGTTCCCTTCCAACCTAAGCTGTCCTTTGATCTAGAGAACAGAAACATTTTTTTGGTTAAAAAGGACCTTTACAAGACACCTGGTCTGACCCATGCCCAACTAGATCAGGTTGCTCTGAGCCCCATCCAACCTAACCATGAATGTTTTCAGGGATGGGGCTTCTACCTACACTCTCTCAGCTCTCATCTCATTAAAGTTTTTCATGACTGAAACCAAACCAATTTCCTAGCAAGACAGCTGAATGTTATAATTAACCTCATAGTCTGTCTCCAGCTGGAAGAGTAGCAAATTGCATTCAGGATTGTGATCTGATGATGGCTTTCAATCCTTTCATGCTTCCTCAGCATTCACATTTGTTGTACTACAGATGTTGGAGGCTATTTCTACACTTAGTTTGATTAACATTCCCATATAAAGGCCATGAGGTTGTCTATCCAGAGTTGTTGATTTACAGGTGAACTCCATGCATCGTTTTGTCCTTATCCACAACTTGCCCAAACTCATCCTCATGAAAATGTTATGGACCTTGTGCTGATTTATTTTTAGCTCTGATTTTCTGGTTAGATGCCAGTTTGGAGGAGAGTGTAATAAAATAAAGGAAAGAGGGAAGAAACTGTTACTTAGCACTATAAACATGTGAGGAATTGTGGATTTCTGAAGGAAGCTCTTTGGTCAAGGTTAAAGAACAGTGCTGAGTGAGCTATAACCATGGGAACCAATGCTTCTGGGTCTTCCTCAAATATGCTAAGAAAACATTCCATTCCAACCAGTTGCAGTGAGATGACGCTTGAGGCATTTTGCTGGGTATAACAGATGATTAAAATAAGAGAAATGCATGGCAAAACCAGCTTTCATTTGGCTTGGTGAGTTTTCCAAAGTGTCTTTCCAGCAGAGCTGAGAGTAGATGGCCTGCCTGTGTGGGTAGGGTTTTTGGAAAGCCAGTTCACATACTTTCAGCCCTCTGAAGGGTTTTGTGGGCTCTGTTCATGCTTGGGGTCTGCTTCTTCCATGAATTCTCCTGCATGTATTTTGGGCAACGTCGCCTAGGGTGCAGTAAATCATAGAACGGCTCAGGTTGGAAAGGACCTCAGAGATGATCTGCTCCAATCTCCCCACCATGGACAAGGATGCTTCTCAGCTAGACTCAGCTGCTCAAGCCCTCATCCAACCTGGCCTTGAACACCCCCAGGCAGGAGGCATCCACAACCTCCCTGGGCAACCTGTTCCAGAGTCTCATCACCTTCCTACTGAAGAACTTCTTCCTCTTAAGCTCCAGTCTAACTCTGCTCTCCCTCAGCTTCAAACCATTCCCCCTTGTCCTGTTGCTAGAAAACCTCATGAAAAGTCTCTCTCTAGCCTTTCCTGTAGGATCCCTTCAGGTATTTGGATTATAATACTGAATTTACACTGTATCACATGTCTTCAATATCAGTTATCCAAGTCAAACCTTGTGAAACAGCTGAAGCCCACACTAAGAAAGAAGAATAGAGGTCACTGCCTCCCTGGGCAGAGCTTCAAGAAGGCACAGAATCCAGTGGCAGATAATCATAGAACCATAGGATGGTTTGGGTTGGAAGGGACCTGCAAAGGTCATTTAGTCCAACCCCCTCTGCAGTCAGCAGGGGCATCCTCAACTAGATCAGGTTGCCCAGAGCCCTGTTGAGCCGTTACCTTGACTATCTCCAGGGAAGGGCCCCCAACCATCTCCCTGGGCAACCTGTCTTGGAAGAGGTTTTTTTTTGTTTGATTGTTTTTGTCTCATTTTTCTGTCCCCTTCCCTCCCTGTAGGCAGTGGTGATCCCTGTCCTGACTAGCAGTGGTACTCATGAGCACACTTGCCAGAGCTGAGCTGCTGCAATGGCATTCTGTTAAACTGGGAAAGAAATCCACAGGAGGCTGTCCCTAAGACTAAGCAGATTAACTGTGAGCAAATGTTGCAGCTGAAATTAACTGGCAGGCTGGCTACTGCATCACACACTTAATGGAAGAAACCCTCTTGGCTTAATTGTTCACTCACATGTTGTTTCTTGGTAGGCACTTGAGTCATTTTTGAGAATGGATAAACAAAATTGGATTGTCTTTTATTAGGCAGCAGCTAACCCTTTTAAAATTTTGACTGGCCTGCTGTTAGAGACTTGATGCTTTGAATACCTCCGGAGAAGGAGGCATGGGCAGTTCTCCTGAAGCATTTGTCCTGTGGAGAAGGACCTGGGAGTCCTGGTGGACAACAAGTTCTGCATTGGGTCAGCAATGTGCCCTTGTGGCCAAGAGGGCCAGTGGGATCATGGGCTGCATTCAGAGTGTGTCCAGCAGATCCAGGGAGGTTCTCCTCCTGCTCTGTTCTGCCCTGGTGAAGCCTCACCTAGAATATTTGCATCCAGTTTTGGGTTCACCAGTTCAAGAGGGACAGGGATCTACTGGATAGAGTCCAAGAGAGGACTCCAAGGATGATTGAGGGACTGGAGCACTGCCTGGTGAGGAGAGGCTGAGAGCCCTGGGGCTGTTCAGTATGTTCACAGCCATATGTGGCATCTGAACTTCAACCAGGTGACTGGCTTCCCTTTTTCCACCTGCTTCTCAATTTCTCTCACTAGAGAGATACAGTCTGGTTTTAACAAGGTGTTTTTCACTTGCTAGGTTGGTTGTAGATTCAATCTATGCAATCCATAAATGTCCCTATAGCCAGAGGCTTATTTTTCAACCTGCATGCATTATATTAGAGAGTGTATCAGCCCAACTTTTTATGGGTGAAGGTTCCAGCTAGGGACAAAGCTGCTGTCATTGAATGAACTGTGGAGCATGGTTTCAGCTTGAACTGACTGAAACAATGTGATTTGGGCTCTAATTGACAGCTTAGCTTCCCCAAAAGGGAAAGTATAATTGCTCTCTGTCTTTTCCCTGTTCTTCCTCCCCACTCTGCTCCACATATGTGTTCCCATCATCTTTCTTGGGTTTGCACTGGTGCTAAACTTGTCTTTGTTTATTAACCTGGCCAAAAAAACCCCAAAACAACCCACACCCAAACTTCTTTCCTGCCAGGTTGGTTTCTGCCAGATTAATGAGACTGACCCACACTGGGTCTGTCCAGTGCTCAGAGCTGGAGCAGGGCAGAAAAGGGAACATCCAGGTGGGGAGGGGTTAGGGCTCAGCTGTTCAGCAAACTCCTTGAGTCTACTCAAACAGGGTCCAGTACCTTGTGTTTGCAATGGACTGAAGATGTTTGCAGAGATCTTTATTGTGCCTTAGAGGGAGTGACTTGTTAACTAAGTTTGTACATCACTTTGGGTAGTTCATATTAATTAAGCTTGAAATTTCTCATGTTTCCTGTTCTGAAGTTATGCTGCTGAAAAATATAACTCTGTGTGTGTGCTCTTAAAGTTAACAAAAGTCTATTTATTTATCTCCAATATTTTCATGAGGGTATTGGTGAACCACTTCTGAATGTGATGTGGTACAGTTTGTGTGTTGTGATTCCCTCACTGGAGGTAGACTGAGCCTGTGCTCACTTTGCCCTGAAGCAATTAATTTGATTCAGTTCCACAAATCCATGAGGTGGCAACAGTTTTAAGCCACCACAACAGTTTGCAGAGTGAGTTTGTTTCAACACTGATTTAGATTAAAACCACACAAATGCACTTCTGCTTCAGACAGATTCCTTGGACGTGAGGAAATGTAGCTGGGTCTGCTGCTGGTTCGCTACAGGAGGAGGAAATCCTGGCACTTCATTAGTGCTGTGGAAAGTCACCTTGCATTTAAGCTGTTCACTCTTTTATTTTTTTTTTCTTTTTGCCCCTCTCTTGAGTAGAGCCTGGCTGGCCTCCCTTGGGCTGGTCTGGGGAGGAGACTGCTAAGGGCTGAGAGGGTTTAGTTGCATGTGTAAGCCAAGATGCCAGAAAGAAGCTTTTCCCTTGTGTCCCTGGGGTTTTGTCTGGCACTTCATTTATTTCAGTTAGAGTGAAGAATTCTTTGTGGGTGGAGAGTGATAGAGGTAGCTAGAACAAATCTCACAGATGACTTGGATACCAAGAAAGAGACAATGTACTGGAATTTTATTTTTGGGACTACTTGACCTGGATTCAGGCAAGATTTATCCTGCTTTTAGCATTTGGGATTTGAGATGTATCAGAACAGGAGCAAGAAGGACGAAATGAATTTAGGAGAAATTGCCTGAGAAGAAAGACTCCTTTTTTGCTTCCTTTTTTCCTCCACCCCCTCTTTTTTTTCTCTTTTTTTTTTTTTTTTTTTTTTTTGCAAAACTCCAGTCTGTGACAAGCCTTCTGTATGGTCTTTAGAACAAAATTAGCTCTTCTCTCTCAAGCTGTTAGGGCTTCCTCCAGGTCCTTTGACAAATGAGGGTGTCAGCCCATCAAAAAGCTATTGAACTATGAACAAAGGTGTGACTGTGCACTGTGCTGTGCCCAGACTGTACCTATTAGTAGGTTCTTTGTGCTAGGTACTATATTGTCCCAACCTGTGGTGAGCTGGAGGTCACTTGTTGAAAGATGAATAGGCTCCCTAGCACTTACGCCAGGGAGAGACCATGCCTGTGGACATAGAATTGTAGAATTCAGGTTGGAAAAGACCATTGAGATCATCAGGTCCAACCAATAACCCTACTCCACTAAACCATATCATTGAGCAACACATCTAAATGACCTTTAAACACCTCCAGAGATGGTGACCCAACCACCTCCCCAGGCAGCCTGTTCCAATACTTGGCCACTCTTTCAGGGAAACTTTTTTTTCACTACTATTTGGCCTAAACCTCCCCTGGTGCAGCTTGAGGCTGTTGCCTCTTGTCCTATCACTAATTACCTGTGAGATGAGACCAGCACCTACCTCTCTATGTTGTTCTTGCAGATAGTTGTAGAGGGTGATAAGGTCTCCCCTCAGCCTCTTCTCCTTCAAACTAAACAGTCCCAGTTCCCTCTGCTGCTCTTCATCAGACTCGTTCTCTAAGCCCTTCACCAGCTTGGTCACTCTTCTTTGCATCTGCTCCAGCATTTCTTGTACTGAGGTACCCAAAACTGAACCCAGCAATTGAGGTGTGGCCTTGCCAATGCTGAGTACAGGGCCACAATTTCTGCCCTGCTCCTGCTGGTCACACCATTGCTGATCCAAGCCAGGATGCCATTGGCTTCCTTAGCCACCTTGGCACACTGCTGGCTCATACTCAGCTGCTTGTTGTTAGAACTCCCAGATCCCTTTCTGCCAGACAGCTTTTCCAACCACACTTCTCCAAGCCTGGAGCATTGCATGGCATTGCTGTAGCCCAAGTGCAGGACCCAGCACTTCTCCATCTTGAAGCACATCCCATTGATCCAGTCTGTCTATGTCTCTCTGTAGAGCCTCCCTACCATCAGGCAGATCAACACTCCCACCTAACTTAGTGTCATCTGCAAATTTTGCACTGGTGCACTTCCACTCCTCATAAAGATCATTGACAGATGTTAAGCAGAAGTGGTTTTGACATTGAGCCCTGACATGGACCACAAAACTGTGAGGATGCCCTAAGTGTACATCATATACGGCTACCTGAAAGGACATTGTAGAGAGGCTGCTGCTGGTCTCTTCTTCCAGGTAATTAGTGGTAGAACAAGAGGGAATGGCCTCAAGCTGCCACTGGGGAGGTTTAGACTGGACATTAGGAAACGTTTTTTTCAGGGCAAGAGTGGTCAGGGACTGGAATGAGCTGCCCAGGGAGGTGGTGGAGTCCCCAAGCCTGGATGTGTTAAAGGTGGTTTGGATGTGGTGCTTGGGGCCCTGGTTTAGGGGTGAGCCTTGTAGAGTAGGGTTCTGAGTTGGACTTGATGGTCCCAAGGGTCTGTTCCAACCTGAATGTTTCTGTGATACTGTGGCAGTTTTTTCATCTACCTCTAGATTCATTTTAATTGAGCATGTTGTGTGAGCTTAACCAAAATAAATTGTTGAATGCTGCCTCTTTCTGCCAGCCAGGTTGGGGGGAAAGACTTCTGGAGTGTTTGAACTTTGCTTACTGCTAACAGGGATGTTGGTTTTGTGTATTTTTGGTTTTTTTTCCACTTGGAGGGGAAATGCAAAGTTGTGGTGGCAGGGCTCAGGGGCTTGGTTCCAGTGGTTTAAGTCAGCATGTTCTTGTTATAGAAAACAGCCAGTGGGATTTTAGCTGTTGCAGATGTTTAATGATAGGTTTCAGCAAACTTACGTCCTCCTCAGCTATGTAGCACAATGCCAGAGACAGACACGCTGGACAGTGTAATTTAAATAAATATTTGGAAGTTGCCAGTGGAAGCTAAACTTTGAAAACATGAAGTCATTCTTAAAAGGGTTCAGATTTGTTCAATATCATGTGAAGAGCTAATCTTAGTCTACCTCCGTGGGGAAAATGCTCTTGGTTGTGAAGTCACATCTGAAAGAGGGAAGCTTTGCGCTTGCAGACAGGGGCAAGTGCAGTCACTGTATGTTTCATCTTTCTCTGTCAGTCGTAAATAACCTGGTTTGGTTTTTGTTTTTTTTTCTCTTTCAGAATCGTAATGAAATAAAAAATGGAGCAATCCTTCGGTTAACAACATCACCAGTAAGTTACTGCTCTGTTCTATCTCTCTTCAAAGTGAGGATTTAATCAGTAAATCCTTGTGAACTCAGCTCTGTGTTTTGAAGCCCTATCCCCACTGTATTCCGCGATATTCCTGCAAAGGAGTGTGATGACGTGGTCACAAGATGCCTGCCATGTGGTGCTCTCTTTTTGTGAGTTGTGGAGGCAGGAATGGTATCTCCTGAGGGACACATGGTGCACATTTGGCACAACTGGATGTTTTTTGTCTCACACTTCTCTCCCACTGGGAACAGCTTTTCTGTACCTCTGGCATTGCAGCCTCACTCAAGTTGCTCCTTTTCTGCTCCAGAGCTCAGAGCCAAGAGAAAGGGCTGGGAATTGAAACAGAAAGTGCTCTGCTGGGCAGCTCAGGTCAGAGAGCATTCCTGTTTCTACGAAGTGAGCAGCAACTGTAGTGTTGAGATTTTACTGGGTTTTGTTTTATTTATTTTTTTTTCCCACACACCACCTCCTTGCCAGCTCCTCCAAAAGCACATCAGAGTTGCCTTGCACTGGCCTTTTTTTTTTCCTGCTGAGTTGAGCAGTGCTGTTGCTGCATGCTGAAAGCCACTATTAGTCCCAGAAGATGTATGGCTAAGGCAGCAGCAATCCCATTCCTTTGCTGCCAAATGTAGGGTGCCATTAAAATGGTTTACCCCAGCATGGTGGTGCTCTGGCTTCTGCAGATTTAAAGCATTCCTAAGGCTAAATTGCCACCATATACTGCAGCTCATTCCAATAGGCAAGATGGAGCTGTGCTGGTTTAACTTTTGACTCCTGCTGGAAGAGTTGAGTCAGTCCCTGTCATGAAATGTGAACACTTCTGGACAGAAATGGCAGAGAGATGGTTTTGGGTGGATTATCTTTCAGCTAGTAGGCTCTAGGATCAAAGCAGAGATGAAGTGTATGTCCTTCCTAGCTTTCCAGGTTCTCCAGGCTTTATGTGCATTTTCACTCCTCCCCAGCGTGTTTTACCTGATTCTGGCTTGTAGTGGACTGCGTTTGTGTGCAGGTTTGTGTGTTTGAAGAAGCCAGGATGGAAGTATTTACCTGTCTCAAGTACTGTTAGTAGATGGCTGCAATATTGATCTACAGGAGTGTAGCTTCTTAACAGAAAGCACTTCTAAGCAGCAGCCAGCTGGGCAAAGGCATGGCTCCTTCTCCATCTTTCTCAGTGGTCCTGATGTACAGGGCTTTATAGTCATAAGGACAAACAACAGTTTGAGACCATGGCTCTGTGCAAGTCTTTGTGACTCTGGACTCCCTCACTGTGTGTCACCACAACAGCCTTGTACCTGGGGAGAGCGCTTGCTGGTGGAGTAGACTGCATTTGGTGGAGCTTCCTCAGAAACAGGCAGCCTCAACACCACCTCCTGCTAACCTCTAGAATTTCTTAAGAACAACTATCTGCTGAAAAAGGTCTATCTAGTGCCCAGACTTGGGATCTCATGAAATCAAAAAGCCATCTGTGGCTCATCAGGAACCAAGGTGATTCAAACACACAAATTCTTTTGTGTAACCACAGCATGGAGTGACAGCATGAGATGACTCATGGAATCCTTCCCTGTCTCAAAATCCACAACTAGTTGAACAGAGGCTGTACTGGGAGTGATCTGTGGAAAGGAATGTCTGTCTTCACCATCTCTTGTGCAGCTGACAAGGTGACCTACAAACACAGAAGGCAAATTCTGCATTTCTAACACTTTCTGCTAATGCTTATGGGCAGGAAGGTGGAGCTTTGCATAAGACTCTCCTCACAGAATCACAGAATGTTAGGGGTTGGAAGGGACCTCCAGAGATCACTGAGTCCAACACCCTGCCAAAGCAGGATCATCTAGGGTAGTACACAGAGGAATGCATCCAGGTGGGTTTGGAAAATCTCCAGAGAAGGAGACTCCACAACCCCCCTGGGCAGCCTGCTCCAGGGCTCTGTCACCCTCCCTGAAAAGAAGTTTTTCCTCATATTGAGAGGAAACCTTCTGGGTTCAAGGTTGTATCCATTGTTCCTTGGCTTATTATTGTGCACCACCAAAAAGAGGTTGTTCCTCTTCTACATACCCTGTTTGGGGATTTGCCTTAGGGTCAATGAATTAAGACAGGGGTCCTTAGGGTCTGCTGGTGTTAGCTGTTACCTACCAAGGCATGGATCACCTGGTCACTGGCCTGTAGCCATGAGTGACTCAGCTATCCTGTTGCAAGGTATCACAGTATCACAGCATATCAGAGATTAGAAGGGACCTCCAGAGATCATCAGGTCCAACCCCCCTGCCAGAGCAGGATCACTTAGGGGAGTCTGCACAGGAATGCATCCAGGTGGGTTTGGAAAGTCTCCAGAGAAGGAGACTCCACAACCCCCCTGGGCAGCCTGTTCCAGGGCTCTGTCACCCTCACTATAAAGAAGTTTCTCCTCATGGTGAGGTGAAATCTTCTATGTTCAAGTTTGAACCTGTTGTTCCTTGTCTTATCACTGTGAACCACCCAAAAGAGCCTGGCCCCCTCCCCTTGACACCCACCCCTCAGCTATTGATAGACATTGCTCAGATCCCCTCTCAGTCTTCTCTTCTCCAGACTAAACAGCCCCAGGGCTCTCAGTCTCTCTTCACAGGGGAGATGCTCAAGTCCCCTAATCATCCTTGTGGCTTTCCGTTGGGTTTTCTCCAGCAGGTCTCTGTCTCTCTTGAATGGGGAGCCCAAAACTGGATGCAGTATTGCAGCTGTGGTCTCAGCAGGGCGGAGTAGAGAGGTAGAAGAACTTCCCTAGCCCTGCTGGACGCACCTTTAGTAGGTAGAACTGGTAGAAGGCCAGTTTACATTCTAGTCTTCAGTATTGATGTTTATCCCTGAACAACCAGTGCTTATCTTCAAATCTTCTGATGGTTTAAAAAAGCTTTCTACTTTTTCCCAGAATCAGGTAGCTTGGAAGGAAGGAGGTTTTGAAGGACCAGATTGGTTTTGGTCAGATTAGAGAGTATTTGTATTCCTTAAATAGACATAAAAGGAAGCTCTGTGTGTTCCCACCCTGGAATAGTATCTTTGCTTTAAAGGTAATGTTCAGCTGGTCATTAGAGAGGTACCTAAAATATACAGATTAAAGGCTTGCAGGCTGTGGGTTTTTAAGACTGGTGACCCACACAATGCTTGTTGTTTACCCTGAGAAGCTAACAGGCCAGCTAGTTCCATTTTCCCCTCTGAAATTCTTCAGGAGAGCAGGAGTAGTTGGAAGAGGTAATGTGAAGAGCAGGCTGCATGATACACCCTTGCAAAATGGGAAAGAAGTTTTCCTAAATGCTAGAGCTGGGTAGGAAATGTTTTACTCATCCTGTGAAAATCTTAATATTCTAAAAAATTTTCCCCATCACACATGAGTATAAAGCTGAAAGTATTTCCTCCTTCCACCAGAAAAAGAAAATGGCCAAAATGACAAAAAGAAAAATCAAAAACGCTTTTTAAAAGAGGTGGAGAAATCCAAAAGGAGAGAAGGATTGAGAGAAAATAAGAGGAGCCATGTACAGGTTCTGCAGTGTCTGGGATGTGTCCCTGTAGTTCCACAGCTGCCTGTGCTGCTTTCTTCCTGGATATTGTGTGCCAAAAGAAAAAATTAAAACCTTCTCTGAAACCCCATTTTTTTTCTTTTTTTTCCTTTCCTTAA
Source organism: Indicator indicator (assembly GCF_027791375.1). Lineage (NCBI taxonomy): Eukaryota > Metazoa > Chordata > Aves > Piciformes > Indicatoridae > Indicator > Indicator indicator. The sequence continues at coordinate 2,043,701 of NC_072020.1, forward strand.
AGAGTTGAGAGGAATAATTTTAACCAGTTCAGAAGGCTGCATGAACTTAAAATGCTTTTCTAGTTCATAGTTTTCATGCAACTTATTCCCATGACAGTCATCAGTCCAGTGATACCCATTCACAGTTGGCTGCCATGAGTCATTGAAAATTGGGTGAAAAGGATGAGGTAGGATCTTTCTGAGTTCTGTTTTCATTAGCCTCAAATTATGTATTGCTCCCAGTGCAGGAACCATAAAATATTGAGGAGAGAGGGGAAAAAAAGATGAGTTTTCACAGGATGTTAGGGGTTGGAAGGGACCTCCAAAGATCTTTGAGTCCAACCCCCCTGCCAGAACAGGACCATAGAATCCAGCACAGGTCACACAGTGTTACAGTGTGATGGGTGGAAATCCCCCCTTCCCACACTGGCAATGACCAGGCTAACTCAGTCTGGAAGCAAATGAAAGCTGTATTTACAGGCAAAACTACAATCTATGATGCAATGCAATGAATCTGTACAAATAGACACTAGTCACAACATTTACAAATGTGTACAATCAACAGAAAAACACAACAAAGCGCCCCCTGACCCCCAGAGGGGTTGTGCTTCTTCCTCCTCTACCCTCCCTTTGCCAGAGCAGGCAAAAGGGAAGAAAGCCAAGAACCAGAGAGGTTTGTTAAACTAGGCTTGTCAAGGTCAGTATGCCAGTGTGTTATCTGCAGAAAAGCAGCACAGGACAGACAGAGACTGCCTGTACCTTGTTTTGAGTACTGACTCTTAAACATTTCTCTCCCTCCAATGGAAGTGTTTAGAATAATCATGATTTATCTTTCTTACACCCAACAGTCATTTATTTACATTCTTTCACTTTTCTGCTCAAACTTTGTGAGAAGAAATTAAAGGTATAGGCTTAAAACTATCACACACAGGAACACATCCAAGTGGGGCTTAAAAGTCTCTAGAGCAGGAGACTCCACAACCTCCCCGGGGAGCCTGTTCCAGTGCTCTGGGACCCTCACAGTGAAGAAGTTCCTCCTCATGTTGAGGTGGAACTTCCTATGCTGTAGTTTCTATCCATTGCCCCTTGTCCTATCACAGGGTGCAACTGAGCAGAGCTTGTCCCTTCCCTCTTGAACCCCAGCCCTTAGATATTTATAAACATTGATTAAATCCCCTCTCAGTCTTCTCTCCAGACTAAACAGCCCCAGGGCTCTCAGCCTCTCCTCCCCGGGCAGTGCTCCAGTCCCTTCAGCATCCTTGCAGCTCTCCACTGGACTCTTTTGAGTAGATCCCTGTCCTTCTTGAACTGGCAGCCCAGAACTGGATGCAATATTCCAGGTGAGGTCTCACCAGGGCAGAGTAGAGGACAGAGTACCAGCATTTTGGGATTTGAAATTTATGAAATTGGGGTTTGAACTCATAACTCCCCAAATCTCAATGTCTATCAATATCTGAGGGGTGGGGGGCAAGGCGAGGGGGCCAGGCTCTTTTGGGTGGTTCACAGTGATAAGCCAAGGAACAATGGGTTCAAACTTGAACATAGAAGATTTCAGCTCAACATGAGGAGAAACTTCTTTCCAGTGAGGGTGACAGAGCCCTGGAACAGGCTGCCCAGGGGGGTTGTGGAGTCTTCTTCTCTGGACCCTTTCCAAACCCACCTGGATGCATTCCTGTGCAGACTCCCCTAAGTGATCCTGCTCTGGCAGGGGGGTTGGACCTGATGATCTCTGGAGGTACCTTCCAATCTCTGATATACTGTGAGACTGTGAAATCAAAATTTTAAATACTTTATTTCTTTTTTCTTTCTTTTTTTTCCCCTTTTATCTCAAATTTAGACTTTCGTGTGCATTCATAGGGACCTTTCCCTGCAAACCCCATTGTTAATATTGCAGGGGTGAAGCTGGAGTTATGCTGTGCTGCTCAATCCATTATCAATACTTTCCTTCAGAGGTTTGCAATGTGTCGATGTTAAACTTCTGTGGAGTTAAAACTTTGCAAAGCCACTGGTTAGGCCTGGTGGGAATTTGAACTGCCTCTTTGTTGCTGGCAGTCTGTTTGCTAAGTTTGTGATTCTCTGAAAGGCTGTGTTTTTGGTTTTTTTTTTTTTTTCCTAAACCTTGCTCTTCCCCCCCCCTCCAACCACTCTGCACACAGACGCTCTGTTTCCAAGGTAACTTGAGTGCAGATTGAATTTCTCCTGTATTATCTGCATTCCTATATCATCTTGCTTATTTATTTTTAACCTCTCCTATCATCTTTCTTAACAATTCTCCATGATGTTGTGTCTCTGCAGTTTTCTCTGCCCTGTTTTCCCCCTGCTCTGTCCGTATGCATCCCTGAAGGGGCTCATCACAAGTTTCTTATGCAACATTTCTTTGTGTTTGAACATATGGGACAGTTGAGATGCCAGATTGGTATTGTCTGGGTTTGTGCTACCCATGTGCCAGTGGATGGTGGGGAGGTACACAAGCAAGTGAGCTGTAATTGCTCCCCAGTGAGACTGTTCCAAAGGGACACTTGTCCTGCAGTGCGGCAAGTGGACTCCAGCCTTGTGGTGTGTGGAACTGCAAGGTTCTTTCCTACCAATCCCTATTTCAAATGACTGATCATTTTCAAAGGGTTTTCAAATACTTAGAAAATGAAACTGAACCAACTTGGCCACCTGTTAATTACTGTTGTTTTCATTTTTTATTGGTGTTTTTTTTCTTCCAAGCAGAACTGATCATTTGAGCTCTTGCTGTTTATTTGAAAGTAGATTCTTGGGGACTTAAACATGCCTTGCTTATGAACTCATGAACAAGTGGCCTTTTGTAATCTGGTCTGTAGGGTGCCTGATCGCCTTTCTTTAAGGGTGCCTGATTATCCATCCCTGGAGGTTTTCAAGGCCAGGCTGGCTGTGGCTCTGGGCAACCTGAGGGCCATGGTGGGGGTTTGGAACTGGATGGTCTTTGAGGCCCCTTCCAACCCTGACAATTCTGTGATTCTGTGAAAATGCAGCAAGAGGAAAAACTGCTCCTCAGGCATTCATAAGTGGCTACTGATTTCATGAAGATATTTTAGGCTTCTATCACTGTGCATCTGTAATGCTTTTATAAATGATCTAATAAACAGCTTCAGGTGTGACAGTTTTCGCTGTTTTTCTCTGCCTCCTTAACTGGGTATGGTTGATTGTGTAGGACTGCTTTGTGTATTACGTTTGTACAGGCTTTCAGGTGTAGAAAGTGTTCTGGAGAATTAATGTGGAAATGTCTTAAGTAATTAAAATGGAATCTCATTTCTTACCTGGCATCATTAGGTGCTAGCCAGGCTTGGTGGGTTTGTTGAATCTGTAAGCTGAATCTGGTGCTGTCACCTGTCCACCCCTCTGTGGCATCCTCACATATATGCAGTTGTAGGGGAAGTGGCAGTAACAAGCCAGGATAAGGCAGCAGTTTAGAGCACCATGGTGTTAAATGAAACCACAGAAACACATCTGTTTGGATAGTGCAAAACTGTATGTGGTAGTTACTGATGGTCTGTATGCCCTGTGACCAACTTACCTTCAGGGAAAACCAAAATACTCCTAATTTATTTTATTTGCTTTTTGTAAAGGAAAAAGAAGGAAACTGATGATGGAATGGCAGAACAGCAATTTAAATCAGTGGTTCAAATTTTTTTCCTGGCACATTAATGTTTGGTAGGGGTTGTATTTGGAATCCATGTCCTCCCTCCTGTCCTTGCTGGCTGTAATTGGTATTCTGTACAGAAACCCTCTGTATATCTGGGTAATAAGTTGTTTTCCAAGTATGCACAAAGTATTCAGTGGCAGAGAAATGATCATTTGATCAGCAGAATCCCTTGTTAGGGTGATCTTGAGATTTCTAGCCTCTAAATGGCTATTTCAGTCTCTAAGCAAGCCACATCTTAGATTTAGGTCATTAGTTTTCTTTTTAAGCTGACAATCTCATCAAGCTGCTCCTTTCAAGCATTGCCACTCCCTGGGGGCAACCTTTCTGGCTGTCCTCAGAGCAAGTGGAGTAAGAGTGTAGCCATGCAGCTTATACCTCTTGACAGCCCTTTGAAAGGCTGGGGCTTCTGCAGCACCCGTGCTACCAGCTTTCTCTCTTCCCTGCTGAGCAGGAGAGCAGTTAATGCTCTCTTTCATTTACTTGAGCAGCTGTATTGCTCTCAATCCCTTGATACTCGTTCTCAGTCGGGCAGGTTTCGTGTGTGATGTTTCCGTGCGGGCAGAGCCGTGGCAGCTCGTGGTGCTAATGAGCTGCGCTCTCTGGCCGTCCACTGCTGGATTGTAAATCATTAAAACAGTTCCCTGGTAAGCACTCAGAGCACATTTCTTCTGGGTTTCAGCTTTTTTTTTCCCCCCCTTTTTTTTTTTTTTAATGCAGTCATAAGTGTGCTTGTCCATTCCATGAGCATGTATGAGCACTATGGCAACGAGGCCTGTGAGAACTGCATGGTGTTCACCCAAGCAATGTTTTCAGTCCTGGCAGCAGCCAACGTTGCTTTTGGCCATGTTTCCAGTGAGAAAGATACCAGCCCTCTTGCTGAAACCAAGATTTGTTGTTACCCATTTAGTCAAGGTCTGTTCTGCCATTATCAGTTCTTTTCTCATCCAATAGAAGGAGCAAGATTTATTGGATGCAGTGTCTTGCAAAGCTTGTTTCCTGTGAGGAAAAACACAGGTGCCTAGAAACTTTGCTGATGGAGCAGTCACACTGGCATAGGCAGATAAAGCTTAAGAACACCCCCGGCTTTATCTTCTCAAAACAGGGCTGAACCACTTTTGTAGCAGAGACAATGCTTTTACAGGTTTCTGTGCTCTGTAGAGATGGCCCAAGCTGTGTCTGATCTAAGATTTATATTTTGGGTTTATTGTAATGAATTTCAAAGCTTGCTCTGACTTCAGAAGCAAGAGGATTAGGGCATCTCTCTTGGTCCAGCTCATGCTGCTGTTCAGCAGTGCAAAGTGAGCTATTTATTGACGGACATCCCTGTACTGGTGTCCTCAGTTTGGGTGAGAGGCTGGGTTAGCTCTTCCTCTGGTTGGTATTGATTCATGCATGCTGGAAGCGTGACAGGGATGGCAGCAGCAGTTCACCAGCCCCAAGTTTTTATACTGGGAGCAAGAATCTCTCCTCAAGAGGAAGGATCACAGGATGATTTAGGGGTTGGAAGGGACATCTGAAGATTTCCTAGTGCAAGTGCCCTGCCAGAGCAGGACCAGAGAATCCAACACAGGGCACACAGGAACACATCCAGACAGAGCTTGAAAGTCTCCAGAGAAGTCTCCACAACCTCTCTGGGCAGCCTGTTCCAGTGCTCTGGGACCCTCACAGTGAAGAAGTTCCTCCTTGTGTTGAGGTGGAACCTCCTGTGCTGTAGTTTCTATCCATTGCCCCTTGTCCTATCCCAGGGTGCAAGTGAGCAGAGGCTGTCCCTGTCCCTGCCTGATCCCCAGCCCTCAGATGTTGATAGATATCAATCAGATCCTCTCTCAGTCGTCTTCTCTCCAGACTAAACAGCCCCAGGGCTCTCATCCTTGCCTCATAAGGTAGTGCTCCAGTCCCTTCTTCATCCTTGTAGCCCTCTGTTGGACTCTCAAGTGGATCTCCGTACCTCTTGAACTGGGGAGCCCAGAACTGGATGCAATATTCCAGGGTGAACTTGACTATTAATAATCTGTTGTCCATGTGCAGAAAGATGAAGCGTTGTTTAAACAGCAATTGTAGCTATACTGTGAAGAGGTTTGGAGAAGGATGTTCTTCTGGCTGTACTTCTTCACATGTTCTTGCTTGCTTGCTGCTGTACTACACAGGTGATCACAGTCCCAGGAGGTATGGCCTCAGTTCTGATGGTCTAAGTTCTGCCTGCTCAGACTTACTGGTTGAGCAGCTCAGGAGAGCTGCTGTGTTGTACTGAACCAAGTGTTTTGTTAATTTTTTTCCCTCCTATTTGTTTCATTGTCACTGAGTTCAGGAGCTTTCAGAGCACCCATGGAAAGCTGAAAGAACTCTCTCCTTCAGTAGCCAGGCAGTGAGGGTGGCAGCTTCCCAGAACCATGAGAGGTAGAAGAAAATGTGTACAGAGATCTTAATGAGCTTAAGGTTAAATTTGAGAAACCGTTTCTAAAGTCAGGTGCACAGAGCTGCCATGGAGGTGTTCAAGATTTTTCCAGAGTGTTTCTTCCCTGAGGTGGGCTGGAATTCAGATGTTGTGTGTGCTCTGAGGAAGAGCAGTGTTTTGAGGGAGTTCTGCATCTCTGAGTCTTCTGGGTTGTTACAGTGGGGAGGTGAAAGTAGACAACTCAATGAAGGAGGTCATTTGGTACGGTAGGAGTTGGCTGTTGAACTTCTGGTTCGGATAATAATAGTGATTGCTCTGATTTTTTTTTCCGTTATGTTTTTTAGTTTTTGTAGCTGGTTATTCAAGAGTAGTTTAGCAAAATTTCCTTTACCTGCTCTGATGAAGGAAAAGAGTTGGAGGAAATGTTATGAAGTTATCCTGAAAATTAGGGAAATGTATTTTCAGTTCTGCTTTAGGCTTTGTTTTACTGTGCCAGCTGCTGGAGAGAATATTCTTTTAGTACCACTTGGGCAGACATTGCCTTTAGAAAGAGACTGTATAAGCCATTATTTCCCCATCACAACTCAATCCTACTGATAGAGTGGGCAATTTAGGGTATCAGAAAGACCTTTTGAATGACAGGATTCTGTTTTATTATAGATAATGTAGCTTCTGTGGCTGCAATATCAAATATTTATGGCACAGAAAAAGCTCAGGACTGAAGACAGTCTGCTTCTTAACTGAAAGATGTTCATCACAGTCATACTAACCACAAGATATTTTCTCCCTGTACATGTTCCTCACTGCATAGAATCTGGCCAAAAGCTGATTGGAGACCATGCGTTAATTTCCCTGGGTGAAAATGGGAAGTAAGAAGCCTTGCTGGGAGGATGCTGGGACCTTCCACTTATTAATGTTTGTGAAGCAATCAGAATTATGTAGGTAGGAAGCTATAACAACATGGTGGTGTTTTTCTTTCTGTATTCTTTGTTGAAGTCTTCACTTGCATTGGAAATGTCTCCTATCTCAGAATCTTGGGCTGCAGAGATGACCATCTCTGTGAGGAGTATGTTCAGTACTTGAACAGGAGAAGCAATTGTCTGTCACAGCCCTTTCTTCTTTTTTTTTTTTTTTTTTGATTCTCTAGCTGAGAAAGAATCAGTATAATCTCAGAGAAAATAACTCTCAGCAGAATTTACCCTTAATTTCTTTCCTAATGACACACAGTTTTCCATTCAGCTTTCACTGGGTTGCGGGTAAGAAGTAAATTTTAGGGAATTGAATTTTGCAAGTGGAGTGAGGAGGATTATTTCTCAATGCAACCTTGGCTGGCCAGCTAGCTATTAGTTGAGCCTGTTGGGTATTGTGCTCAGGTAAGTGAAAGCATAAAATTGAAAACGTGAGCTGTATTTTGAAGTATCTGAATGGCTAAAGAGAGAGGCAGTTTAATATGCATTACTTCAGTAACCCTTTAGCTTCTTATCATCAGTGTTCCTTTGGATTCCACTGTCTCATCCTGTGTTTGAAGCATTAATGGGCAGATAGCCTAATATGTGTGAATATCCAGCTCTCACAAAGATGTGTGAGTGATAATATCATAGCATCACCTGGGAAGTCATTTGTTCCTATGCTACTTGAAAGAGTTTTGTGAACAAAAGGAGGAAGGGGGAAGGAAGGAGCAGGAGGCCTGAAGCTGGTCTCTACTGATCTAACCTGATTAGGACAGCACATGGTCTTCACTGTTAAAGGTCATGAGAAGTGCATAAACTGGGTGAGTGTTGCCAGGCAAATAAAGAAGTGCTGCCATTATTGTACTGGGATTGTCTGCTGCAATTTGGTTTATTCCCATTTCTACTTTTATTGATGTGACACACAAGCTCTTCAAGATAAAGGCTGTCTTCTGTAATGCTTACATTTAGCCTGAGACAATGGAATATCTGTCCAGTGCTCAGCTAATGATTCTGCAGCAGTCCAAATAATTATAGGTAACAAGCAATATACTTTTGTACAAGCAATTCAGATCTGAGCTCCTTATTCACTTGTGAGCCTGCAAATATTAAAGATTACTAATACTGACCATGGCCATCATGTATTGCCATTGTAATTAAAGCTTTGTTTTGTGTTATTCTTTTGTGTGTTTTATGTCTCTCTTAGGCTCAAAATGCACAGCAGCTCCATGAGAGGATCCAGTCTTCTAGTATGGATGCAAAGTTAGAAGCACTGAAAGACTTAGCCAACTACTCAAGGGATGTTACATTTGCCCAGGAATTTATAAACCTAGATGGTATTTCCCTCCTAACCCAAATGGTTGAAAGTGGCACAGAGTAAGTATTCTTCTTAAACTGACATTCCCACTCCATGAGGAGCTTTTGTGCTTACTTTCTTGAGTGCTTGAAGTATTTCTGTGTAGAATTTTTAAGATAATATCAAATAAACCATATGAAGAGGTGTGTGCTGCTAGGATAATGTACATCCATCATCAGTGAGAATCTTCTTTATTTCCCCTAAGAATGGGCTGGCAGGGACTGGAGGTGAGCAAAGTAGGAAGTAAAAATATTGTCTGTGCTATGAGATTTTGGGGAAACTGTAGCCCTTGTTCCTTCTCTACCCATTGCAACTTAAGTAAATCATTGATAGGTTATTTAAAGGCTGATAGGGAACACCTCTGCTGTGAGGATAGGCTGAAGGAGCTGGGGTTGTTCAACCTGGAGAAGAGAAGACTCCAGGAGGACCTTATAGCTGCCTTCCAATACCTGAAGGGATCCTACAGGAAGGCTGGAGAGGGACTTTTCATGAGGGTGTCTAGCAAAAGGACAAGGGGGAGTGATTTGAAGCTTGAAGGAGAGCTCCTAGTTCCATCCTGAGTGCTTTGAGGTTATAGTCTTTATTCAGTGGTGTGGTCTGTAGCACATACCATGCTGCTTAAAAACAGTAGGAAAAACAACCCCACATCTTGTTATCAGAATTGCTAACTTCTCTTATATTCTCTTATATTCTCTTATACTTGTTGTTTAGGAACCAAATGAAATTAAAATCTAAAGAGTTAAGTTGGTGTATGCATGCACAAAGTTAGTGTAGCAATGAAGAATTGTACTGAATGGGCAGGCTGGCATATGCCTATGAAGATCAGAGGATAAGCAAATTAAGATGCTCTGCCTCTGCAGTTTTGGTGACTAATTTATCTAAGTTAAATGCAAAAGGTATTTAAGCTAAAGCCGCTTTATTTTCTATTAAAACAGAAAGGGAACATTCAGGTTTTTCACAGGCATTTCTTTTAGCTACTCAAGCAAGTGCCCTCCTCACCCTTCAGATGTTTGTTCTACTCTGCTGTAACTGTGGGATGGGCCAAGACGTAGCAGACTGGTCTAGATTAAAAATAATTATGACAGGGAGACTTCTGAAGCCAGCACCACTGGTGAAAGAACTGCTAAGCAAATTACACCCTAGGAGTAATTCCTGGCTGAGGGTCTAAGTTTTGAAACCACACAGCAGGCTTGGAGACTGGGCATAAGAGTAGAGTCTGTTGCTTTTCTTTGTTTTTTAAAGTGGCTTGCATTTGGAAAGCTTTCAGATTTCCCTTTTTTAGCTGGTGTAATGTACTGCCAAAGATGCTTTGATCTATCCCTGCCCATGGCAGGGAGGTTGGAGTAGATGATCTCTGAAGGTCTCTTCCAACCTAAGCTATGCTGTGATCTAGCTGTTTAACATGGCAGGGAGGTTGGAGTAGATGATCTCTAAGGTCCCTTCCAAGCTAAGGCATGCTGTGATCTAGCTGTTTAACATGGCAGGGAGGTTGGAGTGGATGATCTCTGAAGGTCTCTTCCAACCTAAGCCATTCTGTGATCTAGCTGTTTAACATGGCAGAGAGGTTGGAGTGGATGATCTCTGAAGGTCTCTTCCAACCTAAGCCACTCTGTGATCTAGCTGTTTAACATGGCAGAGAGGTTGGAGTGGATGATCTCTGAAGGTCTCTTCCAACCTAAGCCACTCTGTGATCTAGCTGTTTAACATGGCAGAGAGGTTGGAGTGGATGATCTCTGAAGGTCTCTTCCAACCTAAGCCACTCTGTGATCTAGCTGTTTAACATGGCAGAGAGGTTGGAGTGGATGATCTCTGAAGGTCTCTTCCAACCTAAGCCACTCTGTGATCTAGCTGTTTAACATGGCAGAGAGGTTGGAGTGGATGATCTCTGAAGGTCTCTTCCAACCTAAGCCACTCTGTGATCTAGCTGTTTAACATGGCAGAGAGGTTGGAGTGGATGATCTCTGAAGGTCTCTTCCAACCTAAGCCACTCTGTGATCTAGCTGTTTAACATGGCAGAGAGGTTGGAGTGGATGATCTCTGAAGGTCTCTTCCAACCTAAGCCACTCTGTGATCTAGCTGTTTAACATGGCAGGGAGGTTGGAGTGGATGATCTCTGAGGTGCCTTCCAAGCTAAGCCATTCTGTGATCTAGCTGTTTAACATGACAGGGAGGTTGGAGTGAATGATCTCTCAGGTCCCTTCCAACCTAAGCCATTCTGTGATCTACCTGTCTAATCTGCTCATCAGTGTTTCTGCCCATGCTGCCTAGTTTGGGCATTGAACAAAGACTCAGGCTTCATGTCTTGATGAACTCCCAGTACTTGCTGCAGCCTTTTCCATGTTCAGCAGCTTAGACATTCTACATCTTGGGTTTTTCCAAGTCTGGTTTTACAAAGGGAGTTGTAAAGCCAGGATATCTGTGCTAAGATGTGCAATTCCCTTCTCCTTTTATATTGTGCTTCACTGGCTAAGTGCATATTTATAGAATCACAGAATCATTGAGGCTTGAAAAGAGCTCTGAGATCAAGTCCAGGCTATGACTTAACACCACAGAACTTGAGATTTAGTAATAGGACCAAATCCCAATAGAAGCAGACTCAGTAGCCTAAGCCTGCTGTGGTGCTGCTGCTGCTGTTTCAATCGCCATGCCTGGAAGCAATCAAAAGATGAATAGATGTGGTGCTAAGGGACACAATTTAGCACTAGACTTAATGGAGTTAGGCAATGGTTGGACTCAAATCTTTGGAATCTTCCAGCCAAAAGGATTCTATGATTACAACAAAAGGTTCCTTAAAATGGCTTGTGAGCAAACAAGGTGTTTGCGGCAGGTGAGGAAGGCTAAGAGGAGAGAGTGGGACAAGGGCAACCAGGCTCTGAGTGTACTACACTGTCAAGGGAAAGCAACTGGTACCAGTCAATTCACCTTCACCATCATCATCATAGAATGGCTCAGGTTGGAGGGGACCTCAGAGACATCTACTTCAACCTCCCCACCATGGGCAGGGATGCCTCTCCACCAGACTCAGCTGCTCAAGGCTTCATGCCCCTCACAAAATGCATCTGAGAAACAGTGAGAAGGGGGGAAAAGCAATAAAGAAATCTACCAAGTACAGAGCTCCATTGCCCTTAAAGTTTGAAGTGCTTTTAGAATAAAAGATTCAGTATTTTTCTGAGTCATGGTCAGCTTGCATCATGACTCTACCTGCAAAACTGTCACCTCTGGAATTCCAAACCTTTATGTTTTAATGGGAGAGAGACTGGACATGTTCCATTTTTATCCACTAGGCCTAACTTAAGATTTTAAAAAGGGTCCAAAATTTCCCTTGTATGTTCTCTGTTACTGTTTTCATTTGTACCCTCTGCAACACCTCTAGTAAGAGGTGACACAGGGTGCTTGGTGAACAAGTAAAGCAAGCTGAAGACCTCCTTTTTGTGCACCCCCAGGAGTGTGGCCTTGTGGGCTGTGCAGCTGGCCAGGTCCCCAGCATGCTTCAAATCAACAAGCTCTTTTCCCTGCCCTAGTGCCTGCCACCTTCCTTTCCCCAATGGTATTTTTAACTCTGATCATTTCAATGTCCATAGATGGACCTACCCAAACAACTGTATCAGCATCCCCAAGGGGAGGCAGTGTTAGAAGGAGCAACGAGCAGCCAGAAATTTCCGGGATGGACACAAACCTCTTTAGAAGGCAATCTGTGTTGTAAAGCTAGTTTTAAGGTATACCTTCACTGTGGAGTTTCCTTACCTGCTGCTGCTGAGCCAGTCTTGCTTGAATAAGGCTATGGAAGCTCAAACATAGAGCTTCTTTCCTTCCTTCCTGGAGCTGGTTTTGTGTCTGGATGCTTCACAAAGCCAGTCCAACTTGTTGATTTGGTTGCAAAGTACCTAATTTTGACATGCAGTTTGCTTTCTGCTTACTTTGGGACTTGAAGAAGCAAGAGAGGAAGTGGGCATGAGTAGGCTATGAAGGAGACTGGAGCATCTATCTTAGGAGGAAAAGCTGAGAGACCTGGGGCTCTTGAGCCTGGAGAAGACTGAGTGGGAATCTTACCAATGCTTAGCCATGTCTAGAAGAGGAGGGCCAAGAGGGTAGGGACAGACTCTTTTCAATGGGGCCCAGAAACAAGACACAGGGTAATGGGCACAAGGAGTTCCATCTGACCAAGAGAACAAAGATTTGAGGTGACAAAGCACTGGAACAGGCTGCCCAGACAGCTTGTGGTGTCACTTTTTTGAGAGAGATTCAAAACCCAGCTGGATCAATTCCTGTGCAACCTGCTGTAGGTGAAGCTGTTTTAGCAGGGGGATTGGACTGGATGATCTCTAGAGGTCCTTTCCAACCCCTAGTATTCTATGACTCTGTGAATGGATGCAGCAAGGGCCCTTTTGGGTGGCATCACACCGTTCCATTGGACTAGATATGTCATTGAGCCACCACCTGAGAGCAGCCATGATGTGAAATAAGCTTTAGAGTGGCTGTTGGCTCTCAGACTGCAATCCAGAGACTGGCATGAAGCCTCTGAGGGAGTCAGAGAGGGTGGGAAATACTTGTGCTGCTCTGCAAGGAGCCCCTCTTGTGTGCTTGCCCAGCTGCCCAGGAGTTCATGGCTCTGAGTGGTGTCTCTCTGTTCACACTGTGGTGCATCTGTGCCAGAAGCTGATGAATTTGGTTAACTCAAGCTTTATTCTCTCTTTTCCCTCAAGGGGCAGGCAGTACTCATGGACAGTACCATCATCCTCAGTGTAAGGTTGCTCTGAGGTTTTCTTTGCACGTGGAGCTCGTGTTAGGGGCAGCTCCTAAGTTATAATTTGAGTGTGCAATTAAGTTTTAGTGGGCAGCCTCTGGAAAGCAAGACACCAGCTTTTTATGTAACTTTTCCCAAGGGGGAAAAAAATCCTCTGCTTTATTTAGACTTGGCTTTATTTATTGTGCTACTTACTCATTATTTTCAGTGAAGCTGATGACTACAAAAATACAGAGACCAGAGGAAGAGAAAATAAATCACTGGCTTTCCAGTTGCCTCTGCTTGAGATTTTTTTTTTTTTTTCTGGTGAGGAAAAGAAGTAGTAATATAAAAAGCTGACAAGAGCTAGGAGTCTTTCCTGGTTAGTTTTCCATATATTATATTCCTGAGTAGTGAAGATTAGAATACATTAGAGAACAGCCTTTCTGGTTTCTTGCTGGTAAAGTAGCATGGAAAATAACAAATTGAGTTTTTTTTTTTTTGTTGGTTTTGGTTTTTGTTTTTTAACTTTGCAGAAGTGGTTTTAATACTATGTGCAGTTAGCATAATTTGAGCCAACTCTCCTTGAGTGCCTGCTGCTTAGAGCAAATGAGCCATAGACATGGGGTGTGCCCGTTAGGGGTTGGTGGTAGGCAGGCTGTAGGGTGGATGGAGCCCTAATGAAGGCTGAGTGCATCTTGTCACCATGAACATATTTATAGCAGCAGAGAGGCAGCATGGCTTAAGCTCTCCACATTTATCTCAGTCCTACTGACTGAGTTCAGTGTGCCCAGGTGGCCAAGAAGGCCAATGGCGTTCTGGCCTGCAAGGAAAATCCACACAAAGGAAAATGGAAGTTACAAATTGGGAATGCTGAAAGACCAAAATGTTAATAAAAGGAATCTAAATTTATTTCCATCGTTATCAGGAGCAATAATGTCCTAACTGGGAGGGAAAGGGTGAAGGCCTATGCAGAATTGTTGGCATTATCACTCTCTGTCACTTGTGATTTGGCTGAAATAAGACACAGGGTTTTTTTGCCAATAACAAAAAATAAAACAACCCTAAGATTATGCTAAGCCTCCCTGTCTTGACAGTAACCAGAATGGTTTCTGCTGTGTTGAAAAGGTTCTTCAGGGGTCTGCTTCATCCAAGTGGCTTTGCTGGGCAGCTTTATTGTGCAACAGCCATGGCACAGGAGCATTCTAGTGAGTGCTGCTCAGACATGGGTGCAGAGAGCCTGGTTTGAATTTTAAGAGGCTTGTAATTGCTTGGTGCACAGATTAGAAAGGAAAACTTGCTTGAAATTGGGCTGATTGTTAAGTTTTATTCTCCTCCTATTGGATGTGGTAAATGCAATGAGATCAGGTTTGTGTTAGCTTGTTAATAAATGTGTGTTTCTGTCTGCTTTGTCTCTGGACTAAGAGCCTTGTGCTCAACACATGCAGTTGCAGAGCTGGCTGCTGTACAGCTGGAAGTCTCTGAGGTGGCAGTTGTGCATGCCTGAAGGACAAATTGTATTGTTCAGTGAAATTTCAGCTCTTGGCTTGCCTTACACAGCTAATACTGTGCACTAGCCCAGTGGAAAATTGCAGAGAGATTGTTTTGGAGTTATTCCGACTTCACACTTTTTGGGACAGTTGCTCAAAGACCTGCTAATGTTTTTTTTTTTTTTTTTTTCCATCCCAGCCTGATGAGTATTTCAGTGGTGCTGTCAAAACACTTAAGCTGCCCTTGCTCACAGGCACTTGTTCCTGTCCTGCTTCATCTGAAGAGTTATTCCAGTACTGTTTGTAGCAAGCTGGACTGGAAAACTGATCTAGATCATTAAAAGTGACAATAATGGCTGCTTTTGATTCTTTAACCCAGTGGTGTTCCCTGATTGAGCTGACAGTGTTGCAGCAGAAAGCAGATGTGCAATCACAGCTGGTTCAGTAAAATGGAAAAAGACTTTTCAGAAGGTCAAAACAATGCTAAGCTGGTAGGTCTTTCCTGACAAATAAGGTAGTCCTTTTCCATCTTTGCCAGCTACTGGCTGTGTGGAGAGGACCTGCTTCCTCTCTTGGTCAGCACCAGTGCTCATCTGACTCCTCAGTGGTCAAATTCAGTTTGCTAATCCCTCAGAAAAGAAGGCAGCCGATGGAGGGAGGAGAATAAATTGTTTTTTTGACAGCACTGGGCTGTGAGGCTCAGCCAGTCCTCTGAAGCTTCACCTGGAAGCTGAGATTACTTAACCTGACACTGCTGCCAAAATCAATCCTTGTCCAACAGGTTTTTTATGCGGTCTTCATTTCTTAGTGCTGCTGTAACGTCGGGAGAGAGGTGGCTATTGTCTGTAAGGCAAAAATCCAAAGGGAAAAAAAAAAGAAGATAAAAAAATCAGGTAGTCTGTTACACCACCGCGGGGAGAGTTATGACAGGAGAATGAGACAGGGCTGCAGCCCCATCTTACGGTGCACTTCCCTTCCTTTAGAGGAGGAAAGTGGAGTCAGTTTGCTTTGTGGGCAGGCTCTTTGTGGTGCTTTATGTTTCTCCTTCTTGCTCTGCTCTATGTTTTTTGTTTGTTTGTGGGTTTTCTGTTTGTTTTGGTTTGTTTTTTTTGTTCCCCACTAGTCTTCAGGCTCGGAGCACAGCTTCTCTCTGCGCACACACAAGGACAGATTCCTGTAGAACTTTCACAGACTTGGGGGCTTTAGATGATAAAAGCCTCCTCTGAAGATTGAGCCATTCAAGATCACATCTTTGGAGAGCTGGGGGGAGTTTCTGCTGCTTGCACTCCCACCCTCCCTGTCCTAAATGCCTTTCTCCAACATTGTTTCTCGTACTTTGCTTGTGCTTAAGAATATTAGCATTTAAATGACCCCTGCTGAGTGGTGATATTAACACCTTGTTGGCAGAAAGGAAAAGGTGAGGGAACAGTCTCCCTGCGTTTTGTTTGTGATAAAAAGAGTGATTCCAGCAGTGGGTTTCTATTTCTAAATGTTCTTCGGAGTGCTAGGCTGGGCAGAGCTTGAAATCTCCACTTCTGCAACTTTCTAGGGTACTTTTGTCTCTTGGAATGTGATGGGTGTGGGATGTGGTGGTGGCTGTGAGGTGTGGGATTGCTGCTGCATAACTTTATGATAATTTTTCAGATTTAATTGAAGTTTATTTATTTCAGGGTCCAGGCCAGAGTGTTTCCCAGGCTTTATTTGTATGTGATAGCCATGCCTGATACAGGCAGAAGCCAGCAATAGGTACTCCTGTGTATTTCTGTTGTTGTATTTCTAAAGGCTGTGTGTTATCCAGACTTGAAGAATGGTAGGGGCTGGAAGGGACCTCTGGAGATCATCTAGTCCAACCTCCCTGCTAATGCAGCTATGCCTAGATCAGTTTGCACAGAAACATGTCCAGGTGGGTTTTTGAAAGTCTCCAGAGAAGGAGACTCTACAGCCACTCTGGGCAGCCTGTTCCAGTGCTCCATCAATCTTAAAGAAGTTTCTCCTGAAGTTCAAGTGAAAAATGTGGGCTAGCCTTGGGTTTGCCTGAGAAAGCAGTAGCCAAAGACTGATTTCAGGTGGTTGGCAGTTGGCCATGCACTGCCCCATCAGTTTTTCTGTAGAGGAGGAAGTTTTCCTAAACATCTTCTACCTTTGTTCATAATGACCCTCTCCAGGGCCATACTGCATGAAAAGCTTTTCTCAGCAGTATTTTTGTCTGCAGGTGTTTAAACTGCACATGTTCCAAAATGTTGGTTGCAGTGGTGTGCCTGCTTTGAGCTCTTGGCATTGTTACCTCTAGTGGGTCCACTCTGGCTTCCACAATAGAACATCATTTTAGTTGACAAGTCCATGCTGTGCACTGTGTGTTAGCCCAGGTGGGGCTTGGATTTGGGGTATCTTTGGTCCTTGTACAGCAGTTTTTGCACACAAACAGAGCTGATCCAGTCAAGACCTTGCTAAGTTGGTTTCTGCTGGAACCTGCTTGTGACATAACCTGCAGGATTTGAGCAAGCATTAAATAGTCTCTATGGTTTGGGAAGGTCCAGAGGTAATGGCTGATCCTTGGAATTCAGCTGGAAATGTGTCACTAAGTTCCTTTGAGGCCCCACAGGGAACATATTATGGTAGCAAAATGTCTGAAGTGATAACTTGTTGTTAAGGTTTATCTCATATTATCTTGGTGTTTGTTTTGAGACTTCTCCCTGTATAAAACTTGCTGTCTGTCCTTCACCACTCTGGTTTCTGAACCTTTCACAAACACTTTTACCCTCATAGGTGTTTAATTCACCCTCATAATGTGTTATGTTTTGGCCATGGTTTTGTTCCATCTCTGCAAGTGCAATTGAGGGATGGTTTCTAAAATAAAATACAAATAAATCCCTATAAATATAAGTATTGAGATAATTACAGTGTCTAGGTCAGCAAAGGCTTTCAGTGCTTTTGGCCATACCTGGAAGGGTTTGAGAGAGCTGCCTGGTTGCTCCCACAGAGTCAGCCCTCCAGAGGAAATAAGTTATGTGATGTGTGTATAGAACTACAGGTAGATAGATATAAAAAGAGGAAAGCTGGTGGAGGTGGCAGACTCTTCTATTCCTTTCCAGCCTACTTGCTGGAGGATTGATCTTGGTTTTTCCCTCAGTGGTAGCTTTAGCCTGGTCTGTGGGTGAATAGGAGAGGTATTCCTGCTTGTGCTAGATCTTTCTCTATAAGGTTTTTGGTTTAGTGATGGGACAAAAAATGTAGCATTCACTCTTTTCAGTAAGAGCCTCCCCCTGTCAATTGGCAAAACTGTCTGTAATGATCTTCTACCATTAGGTTCTCCCCCCATCTACTCTGTCCTGGTGAGGCCAGCCCTGGAATCTTGTGTCCAATTTGGGCTCCCCAGTTCAAGAGGGATAGGGATCTACTCAAAAGAGTCCAATGGAGAGCTGCAAGGATGCTGTGAAGGGACTGGAGCACTGCCCTGTGAGGAGAGGCTGAGAGCCTTGGGGCTGTTCAGTCTGGAGAGGAGAAGACTAAGAGGGGATTTAATAAATGCTTATAAATACCTGAGGGCTGGGGGTCAAGGGGCGGGGACAGGCTCTGCTCCCTTGCACCCTGGAATAGGACAAGGGCCAATGGATAGATCCTCCAGCATAGGAGGTTCCACCTCAACATGAGGAGGAACTTCTTCACTGGGAGGGTCACAGAGCACTGGAACAGGCTGCCCAGAGAGGTTGTGGAGTCTCCTTCTCTGGAGACTTCCCAGCCCTGTCTGGATGTGTTCCTGTGTGCCCTGTGCTGGATTCTCTGGTCCTGCTCTGGCAGGGGGTTGGACTTGAAGATCTTTAGAGGTCCCTTCCAACCCCTAACATACTATGATCCTGTGACCATGTTGCTGCTGCATCTGATGTTGTAGACTGATTGCTGCTCTTATCACACTTTCCAAAGCAAAAGAAATTAGAGCAGAGATAGGTTTAAAATGATGGTTATCTTTCCTCTCAAGTAGAAGTTTGCTGACTTTGTATTTCCTCACCAGAGAAGCCATATGTTATTCAATTATTTCTTCATGTTATTCTACATTTATATTTTCTTTCACATCACATCTTCTGACCCCCCACTTAACTGATTGCCAGTTAACTGAAGATGGATAAGAGTTCTGTGAATGCTGAAAGAGCTGCTGTTTGCATGTTTTGTCCTAGGACTCAGATGTTTGCTCTTTAATCCCTGGGCTCAGCCATGGGGAAAATGCACCTGATGATAGCCTCTTGTGAAAAACCTCTGGCAAGATGTAGTCTGCCCTTTTGAAGTCCCACCACTTTGCAAACACCACACTCCTTTCTCTTTGATGTCTGACACACAGGGCACTGATTTCAAGTTTCCTGCTGCTCCTTCAGGAATGAAAAGTAGCTGTTTGAAAAAAACTGAGCTCAGAAGAATGCTGTGAAGTTTTGTTTGCATTTGCTGCATAAGGTTGCTTGGATCTTGCACTTTGGGAGACAGAACCCAATTGTGGTTGTCCTTGTTCTTGTGAGGGTTTAGCAGAGTGCAATGCAGCAGTGCAGGAATGATGTGCTGCTGAGGTTGGCATCTCCCACTTTGAACTTTTCTGCTCCTAAAAGAATGTTGAGGGTAATTTTCTCACCTTTTTGAGGCTGATCATCAAGATGCTTTTTGTTTGCTTGTTACTACTGCCTGCACAGATAGCTGTTAGAGCAGGAAAGAATCAAAGCCATGAAATCCAAGAACAAAATCTTGTCACTTTTAACTTGATCTAGGCTGTAGCCCAATTTGTGCTTGGATGCATGGCAAACTGTGCCATCATTATCTCCAGGCATGTCTGTTACAGCTCCTAGCTAGCAATGCAGGATTTCAAATCACTGTTACTGTGATGTACTCTGTGTTTTCTCCCCTGATGGTTACAAAAGGCAGCCCAAAAGATGACCACCCTGAGGCTGGTCCTTCTTGGAAATAACCTATACACAGAAGTAGAAAACACAAGAAGGGTTTGGTTTGGGGTTTTGTTGGGTTGGTTTTCTGGTGTTTGTTTTTTGTGTTTTTTTTTTTTTTTTGTGTGTGTGTTTTGGGTCTTTTTTTTAATGAAATGGTGATTTAAAAACAAGTCTTTTATCTTAGATGCCGTTTTTGCTAGATTTTCTTCAGCTTGCTTAGGAGCATAATCAGCAGTTCTGAAGCCAGTTATTAGCAGGAAGGATGACTTGCAAATTGTAATTATCAGGGCTAAAGCTTTCAAATGCACTTATCATTTGCTCCCTCCTTTCCCCCTTCTTAATATTTGGCTTTCAGTTTTCTGAATAAATTAATAAGATGCCATAGCTTCCGGTTCACCAATGAGACACCACAGTGTCTATCTTGGGAGGGGGAACCCAAGAAATGCCTAAAGAAAAAAAAACTCATGAGGAGCATTAAACCTCTTGTTATAAATAAGAATTAAGTGCTTTGGAAGCTTGTAGGAAAGCAAGGGCATCAAATGAAAAGTTGGCTGTATGGCTTGGCCTCTTAAAATCTCCATCAATCAGTGACATTCTTAAGCAGGTCATTGTCTTTAAGTGCATTGATTCAGCACCTTGGGTCTAGACCTGTCTTTTGGTGTGTGAATTTTAGGAGCAGAAGAGCTGTGGGTGAGCTTACACATCCTGTTGGGAAGTGTCCTGCACTGTATTTGTGTCATGGAGCTCCTGGTGCAAGACTCTTTTGACCCAGAGGATCACAGGTTGTTAGGGGTTGGAAGGGACATCCAAAGATCATTGAGTCCAACCCTCCTGCCAGAGCAGGACCATGGAATCCAGCACAGGTTGCACTGATTTGTCTCTGACTTCAGAAGGTTAGAGTTGTGGTGTGTCTTGGTCCTAGCTACACAACAGCTTTCAACCACACTGCCAATGTGTGGTTGACATCAGTATCGCTGTTGGAGGCTGGAAGTAAAGAAGAGTTGGTTTGTTTTTTTTTTTTTTCAGGCAATAGACTACATGTCATAGCAACGTGGCAGAAAATGCTTAACGTGTAACCTTGTGGTGTTTGGTACCAAAGACGACTTTTACACAAGTGCTGAACTAATTTAGGGTGCCTAGACGTGCTGTGATGGTGGAGAGAAACAGCTTTTAGAGTAATTTATTTCCCGTATCAAGTGTTCTTTTATGTTTGTGTGTTTTTGTTTTCCTAACAGAAGCTAACACAAGTTTTCTGAACAGATATTAGCAACGAATTTTGAATGTTCTTAGCTACTCGCTGAGCTCTTTCTGTTCACAGCAGATTGATAGTAATTTACTGCCTCTTACTGTGTGCCTGTCTTTCAGTTTTTTGAATCAGGTATGGGGGTATGGTGTGTGTGGTGGCGGTGGGGGTGTGTGTATGCAGAGGTAAATAGAGTACAGCTGTTTTTCAAAGTGTGTCTCCTCACCTGCGAGTTTTAATTTTGCAGACGATATCAGAAATTGCAGAAGATAATGAAGCCCTGGTAAGAACCTGCTCAGATCATCACCTTGCACACTGCCTCTTCTCTTGCATGACTGAGCTCAGGCTCTTGTGCTGATCTCTATATGTAAGCACAACTGTGCATATTCATTCAGCCAGTCTTCAGCCTTCTCTGTTTTCTGCTCTTTGATGCCTGCTAAAAATTTTCTGATGAAACCTTTTTTGCTTTGCTTGTGGAATGAGTGCTTCATTGCTCTGACTTCTGCAAGGGCTCCTGCTATTTCTGAAGGGAGGCTTTTGGTCTGGCTTCTTTCTATTTATTTTTATTTTTTTTAATTTGAGCAAAAGAATAATTTTCCTTTCTTCTGTAACTCCCCTCTTAAATTTGTCTGGCTAACATAGCTGATAAATAGGCAATTTTGAGTGTAAATGTTAGCGAGATGAAAGTAAGTAGTTGTGCCAGTTTGAATTCCTGTTATTTGCTGGCCTCAGGTAATGCTAATTGCTGCAGGTAACTGCATAGGGGAAAATTAAAATGTAGTGGGGGGGCCTCATATCAGAAAGTTGAGAAGTATACTTATTTCCCTAGCAATTTCAAATGCAACCCTTCTGAGTGCTTCAAGTCAAGCACAGGCTTCATAGGCTTTGAGAAATTAGGACCCCAAGAGGTACTCCAGTCTCTTGATTGACTTGCAAATTTGATGTCTCAAGTATAGCTAAAACCCAAGGAAGCAAGAGAAAAATTGATTAACTGTACATCTGTCACTCTGAGAACTGGATGTGGCACTGCAGCTCTCCATCTGCACCCGTGCTAAATCAACCTCTCACAAATATGCTGCTGGAAATCAAGGTCTGAAGCTTTTAATTTTTAAATCATCGTCTAATAAATAAATCAGAATTACATTTGGCAGGAGACCTAAATCCTTCCTCTACACTTCCTTTCTCAACTTGTTTTGTAATAGAAAAAGCCTTGATTGTGGGGGAAAATGATTTAAGTAGCAGGAGGCTTTCAGAATTCCTGGCAGCATCACCCCTGCCAAGACAAGGTAGCTCCTATGTATTTAGATGGTGAGTTTCAACTCATTGCAAGGAAAATAGTCCTTAGTGGAAGAATACTTTACAGTCTTTCAGCATCTCTCTGCTTCCAGCTTCCATTATCCTGTAGACTTCTCTATGTAAAACTATGTGATTTGCTTCACGACCCTTAATTACATTGCACCCTGGTTTTAGGACCCTATCATATTGATGATCTGAATTCATTTATTCATTTGGACACAGCTGAATTTTGTTTACTCATGGGACCAAGGCATTACTCACTTTTTTTTATTCATCAGTGTAGACATAAAATCAGTAATGGAAGCGTGACTGAAATTTTTATTTTTATTTATATTTATTTAATTTTATTTATTTATTTATTTTTATTCATCAGTGTAGACATAAAATCAGTAATGGAAGCGTGACTGAAGTTTATCCTAACTTTGGAAGTTAAATCCTGCCAGCAGAAGCTTCAGTTTAACATTTTGTTTTCCATCAGTAGCACATGAAATGGTGCAATTTAAATAACACAAGTTCTTGAGTTTGGGACTCTTACTGATACAGATACCAGGAGATGTGGAACACTAGGTTGTGGAAGCTGGCCTGTTGGTCCATTTAGAAGGTAAAGTTTATGCACTAGTGCTCTGGGGAGTGTAGTTGTTGAGCATCCTGACTGTTTTCATCCAAATATTAATGGGAAAAGGTCTAATGAAACAAAAGCTATTAGGGAAAAATAAAACCCTTTAGAGCTTGATATAATGAGCTAAACTTTGCAGCTTCCACTTGCTGTCTTCTCAGCTAAAGAAACTTAACAGAATCCAAGTGCTAACTTTTGATTTACAGAATGATATATTCCATAAAGGGCCAGTATGTCATTATCCCTGGGAGCTTCCACATGGTAGCCTGGCTTGCTTAAACCCCAATTTTTACAGAGATTTCTTCTTTAATAGCTTTCTCCACTGAAGAAAGCTCTTCACAAATATGATTTATTTTTTTTCCTTTTAGCCTTTTGAGTTTTAGGGGTTCCCATTTTATTTGGGGATTTTCTTTATCACATAGTGGCTAATAGAATCACAGAATCAGTCAGGGTTGGAAGGGACCACAAGGATCATCACAAGTTCTAACCTTCCTGCCATGGGCAGGGACACCTCACACTAGATCAGGCTGGCCAGAGCCTCATCCAGCCTGGCCTTAAACACCTCCAGGGATGGAGCCTCAACCACCTCCCTGGACAACCCATTCCAGGCTCTCAGCACTCTCATGGGGAAGAACTTCTTCCTCACATCCAGCCTGAATCTCCCCACTTCCAGCTTTGTTCCATTCCCCCCAGTCCTGTCACTACCTGATAGCCTAAAAAGTCCCTCCCCAGCTTTCTTGTAGCCCCTTTCAGATACTGGAAGGCCAAGAACTGGGTTTAAAAACAAACAACAAAACCAACCCAAAGCTCTCTGAATTGACTTTTGCATTGTAGCACAAGCCATGCTGAGTGGAGAGTGGTGCTTGTTCCGGTGTTGTTAATTATTTCTGCTCTTTTAAGAAAAGCTGATCCATTTAAGGCAATGACCATGAAATGAGCAAAGCCAGGAATTACAAAGATAAGGAATTAGAGAAAAGGTAATTTTAATTTCATCTTCATGAAGACCCAGTGTGTGATAGCTCCTCTGGGCTAGTTGCCCCATGCGGAGAAATGCTAAATGGACCTCAAAGTAGATGTGGTCATACTCCCTAATAAGAGTATCTACACTTGAATTTATTCAGGAGTAGTTACAGTTCTGTTTAAAATTCACAGATTGTTTTCTTTAACCAGAGATCATTTTCAAGCTTAGAGAAGTCCTGATACCAGAGATACAAAGCTAGTGCAGGGTTGTGGAATGCAAGTGGTTTAAAATCAGTAGGGCTGGTCTCTCCTAATGAACACGGTCAAGCTGTACCACAAAAAAAGATTTCAGTGGTGCTTGGCATGACCAAAAAAAAAAAAACCCACAAAAAAAGCATCTCTGTTAATTTCATTGTAGCAGTTAAGGGCATTTTTCTGTAATCATCTAGAAAAACAGGGGCAACCACCCCTACAGATTGTTCAGTTTTCAGCTGGATTGAGTTAAGGACCCTCCTAATTTGATTTGGTGGTGGCTTAGCTACACTGTTGGAAAAGTTGCCTGAAGAAACAAGGCAGTGTAGAAGCAATGGAGAGTAGCCATAGCAATACAAGAGGTGCTTAGCTACGCCCTTGGGGAGGTTGCCTGAAGAAACAAGGCAGTGAGGAAGCAATAGAGAGTAGCCATAGCTTGCAGAGCCTCCTGCTGCATCCTCAGCCTTCCTTTTAGACTTGGTGTGGTTCTTGTCCCCATGGCTTTTCCAGGGCTCTCCTCCTCTGGTGCTTAGACATACGCTGCTCCTCTGTTTAAATTTATTAATGGCCATTTATCCTTGACAACTCTAACTTAAAAAGCTGTTTCTACTCTTTGATGTTGCCCTCAGTGATGATGTCAGGCCTTTCAGCTGCCAGGTATTAGGTTGTGAGCACAGTTGCTGAATGATAAGGGGCTTAAAGTTAACCACTTCCCTAACTCCTGCATCTGGGAGCAGGCTGCTATTCTCCTGTTGCCCCCTCCTCAGATAAAGTTGTTTCTTTGCTGCCTTCCCTCTGTACAATTAGAGGATGGCTTTGGTTCTGTTTTGCCCCTGAAGAATGCCTTGTCTGAGGTGTGCTTCTGGTCTTAATGGGCTGGTGGCTGTGTCCTGGTTGTGATAAGACAAGCAACAGTTCATTTCCAGGTTCTCCTATGCAATTTTTATACTCCAAAAGCTGAGACAGTCCATGTAGCTTTATAAAAGCTTATATTGCTTTTTGTTACCTGGTGACAGCTGAGCCTGACTAATTGCCTCAATTAAAAGAATCATTTTGAGCAGCTGCCTATTTTTCCCTCCTCAATAGCAATAAAACAATTCCATTTTAAGACTCATGTTAAACATGGATTGAGATGCTTTTTTACATTCTTCTCAGAAACATCTAGGGAATTTGGGTGCTCAAGTCCCATTAATTTATTTTGATGACAAGTCCAAATTGCTTTAGGCATCTTTCAAAATACCAGACATAGTTCTATATCTCTATCTGAGGATTACTTGGCACATGTGATAACAAGACAGTTCAGCATGTAGCAATGATTCTATGAAAGCAGGTGAGGCAGGGATATGGTGGTCAGGGTCCCATGCACATTCCTCTCATCTTTTTTGCTTTTTTGGTGTGTGGAGAGTTTTTCTTCACAGTTTCTTAAAGTACAAATGCAGACAGTTCCTAGGAATGTAAATGAACAGGCTTTGACCTGGTGTTTCTCTAAAACCTAGAGATGGGAAGTGCAGCTGTTGACCTCCTTGGGCAAGGTTGTCAGAGGTGCCCAGGCTGTGGATCAGAGCAAGGCCATCCATGGACACTGGAATGGCTCATGCTGGGACAGCTCATGGTGTTGCAGACCACAGCTTTACACTGCTTAAAAGACTTTTGATGGGAGCTGCTTTTGGTGAGAAGGTGCTTCATGATGACCAGCTCACCCATCCTCACAGCTGTGGTTAGAGAAGGGGAGTGAGCAGGGAATGGGGAAACAATCAGAGAAACATCCAGGTTGGAAGAGACCCTCAGGATCACCAAGGCCAACCCAGAACCCTACTCTACAAGGCTCACCCCTAAACCAGAGCCCCAAGCACCACATCCAAAACACTTTTAAACACATCCAGGCTTAGCGACTCAACCACCTCCCTGGGCAGCTCATTCCAACCCCTGACCACTCTTGCCCTGAAAAAAATTTCCTACTGTCCAGTCTAAACCTACCCAGTCACAGCCTGAGGCCATTCCCTCTTGTTCTATCAGTAATTACCTGTGAGAAGAGACCAGCAGCAGCTTCCCTCCAGTGTCCTTTTAGGTAGTTGTAGACAGCAATGAGGTCTCCCCTCAGCCTCCTCTTCTCCAAACTAACCATCCACAGCGCCTTCGGTCACTCTTCAGATTTTTTTTTCTCCTGGCCCTTCCCAGCTTCCTTGCCCTCCTCTGCCCTGGCTCCAGCTCCTCCACATCTCACTTGGATTGAGGTGCCCAAAACTGGACACAATAGTCCAGGTGTGGCCTCCCCAGAACTGAATCCCAGGGCACAATCCCCTCCCTGCTCCTGCTGGAACTCATCAGCTTGTCCTAGGGTACACTGTCCCCACCT
Source organism: Indicator indicator (assembly GCF_027791375.1). Lineage (NCBI taxonomy): Eukaryota > Metazoa > Chordata > Aves > Piciformes > Indicatoridae > Indicator > Indicator indicator. The sequence goes on from NC_072020.1 coordinate 2,069,907, forward strand.
AAGAGCCAGAGCCCTGAGTGGCATTCAGGAGAGGTTGTACAAGTAGCTTGCCTGAGAGCATAATGTCATTAAAATGTCAGTGTTAGTGAGAGATGAAATTGCAATTACGTAGTGCATCTTTCTGCTATTTTTAACTCTCTTGCTGTGGTGACACACATTAAAATGCACCTTCATCAGGAAGTGCCTTCAAATTGAAGTCATTTTGCCAGAGCAGTGAGGGCTTGGAATTTACAGAACAGTTCTGACCAAGAAAGAGAGGCCCCATTATTTTTTATTTTTACTTTACTTTTTGTATGCCTAAAACTGAGTTTTACTAAAAGGGTGTGCTGAACAGTACAGCCCCTACCACATATGTTCTCATATTTCTGCTTCAGTGAACAAGCTTTCATTCCCTTGAAATTTCCAGCATCTCTTCTGTCTGCTGCTCTTAATAGTTTGAGTGCATCCTGTGCATGTGTGTTTGCAAATGAACTGCTTGGAAGTCTTATTTCTGCCTCTCTGCTTGTGTTTAAACACCTAACAATGAACCACCACCCCCCTTTTTCCCCCCCTCCAGATAATGTTAATCCTTATCTTGCTCTAGTTACCCTGGAGATTGCTTTCATCTCTAGCTGTGCTATTCCTAATGCTTATCCTTTAAGCTTGGGCTTTGACTTTTGCAATGCCACTTGGTGTATAGCTGTGTGTGCAGGTGCATCTGTAGAGCTGTGCACTTAGGAAACACATCCTATGCTGCATCATGCAGAGTGTTGGAGCACTTCTTGCTGCTTGAGTAGTCCCAGTGTTGGACCTCTTCACTCTCATGCACGATGGGAAGGGGTGGAGTGACACCTCGTGGGGCATCTGATCATTTTAAGTTGAAAACTGCTTTCACCTTGGGGAGGGACTTTGTAGGATATCAGGTAGTGACAGGACTAGAGGGAATGGAGTAAAGCTGGAAGTGGGGAGATTCAGGCTGGACATGAGGAAGTAGTTCTTCCCCATGAGAATGGTGAGAGCCTGGAATGGGTTGTCCAGGGAGGTGGTTGAGGCCCCATCCCTGGAGGTGTTTAAGGCCAGGCTGGATGAGGCTCTGGCCAGCCTGATCTAGTATGAGGTGTCCCTGCCTAGTCTAGTTTCTTAAAATAACAAAAAATCCATATATTTGTGGAAGAATTCTGTCACAAAGATGCATGAGAATTTAATCCAAGGAAGCCTTTCCTAGAGGTGCTCTTTGTTGTGTGGCTTCATAAATAGCCATTTTCTGCTAAAGGAATGGACTTGGGGGGGGGGGGGGGGGGCACAAAATGACAAGACTCTGGCTGATTAAATTTCCTGCAGAGCCTTATTGTTATCTTGTTATGAAATCCTTAGTTATCTGGCATGCTAATGATGATATTTAAAAACCTAATTTGATTCTGAAAAGGTTTGCAATGTTAAAAACTGAGCAAACAAGCCCAACCCCCCTCATCCCCCAAAACAAACCCAAACTCTTCCAGATCACTTATTCACCAAACAAAACAGTCCTTGTGGAATTACAGTGGATTTTGGGGAGATGCTGTATTTTTGGTTGTTTGCTATTTGATGTTGGTTCTGTCTTGTCATAAATAATTAAAGCTTACTGCAGATACCCTTACTTGCTGTGGAAATGAAAGATTGGGTTTGGGTTGTTATTTACTCACAAAATGTCAAGAATGGCAAACTTATTTTTTAGTGGAGGGCTTCTGGGGAGCTTTAATGAAGAAGAACTCCTTTCTTAAGGGAAGGGGGGCACCAAAGGCTGCCTCTCACCATCACAAATACAATGGCAGATGATAGCAACAGATCCAGGGAATGGGCAGATGATAGCAACAGATCCAGGGAATGGGCAGATGATAGCAACAGATCCAGGGAATGGGCAGATGATAGCAACAGATCCAGGCTATTAAGAGTTACTACATTGAAACTGCTTTTCTGCCTTATTCTTGTCTCCTGCTGTAAATATTTTCTATCTGAGTGAATGGCTGCTCACTTATTTGTCTTGAGTTGGTGCAGGATAGTTAGGGGAGCAAATCACAGAATAAGGATTGCCAATTACTTTGCTTAACTATGGCTTTAGCACTATAGAATAAAGCTTAGAAGAGTATATGACAGAGTTTACTCAGGTTTTCAACTGGCTGAGCTTACTTACAGTTCCAATCTGCACAAATTGGTTTTGAATGTTCTCTTTTTATTAGGTAAAGCTGTTGCATTCAAACCACTGGGACTATTCATGCTGTGTAGATTGATTGTATGCTTATGCTTGTTAATGGCTTAGAGGCACAGAGTACCTTGCAGGCAGGTTTGGCAAGCCCTGAAGGGTAATGCACTGCTCCATTTTGGGCTCCATGCACTGCTACTTGAATTGAGTAGTTACCTCATTGAATGTCTGCAGTGAGATCATCATTATGGCTGGTTGGTGCCCTGACTACATATAGAAGTGAAATGAATCTTTCAAAGCTGCTTTCAACATGGGAAAATTCCTATGCAGCCTCTCAGGTTAGAGCATGCTATGTATGTTGAGTTTAGATCTGTCAGGAATTCAGCTAAGCTCATACAAAGACGCAGTGAATCTCAGACTTAGAGGTGTCAAATGCAGTGGCACCACCTGCAAACCCGAATCTGAGCTGCATGCTTCGATAAACTGTGGGAACTCTGCAATTCTCTTGACATAGTGGCCCATAAGGAGCAAAAGGAGACCCATCTCTCAGGTTCAAACAAAAACTGAGGCATTAACTATTGCTGCTCGAAAGAAAACATCCTCTGGTGCATTTTTAAAATACATTTGTTTCCTTGCAAGAGAAGGAACAAATGATCCACTAACTTTCTGCCACTCCACTTAATACAGAGGTACCAAAACGTGGCACTTCTGCATGACTCTCAGGATCATTTCCATAAGCTGCTAAGAAGCATCTCACTTCTTTTCTTCCTTCAGGTCTAGAACTCGGAGTGTCTAAGAGAAGTTTAATTTGGATTTCCTTGAGTGTTGCATGTGGTGTTCTCATGGGGATTAATTCTTTCTCTTCCAAAACTGCTTTCTTCAAGATGACTGTTCTTGATGTTCATCCTAAATTGTATTGGAGACTGTCTGCTGCACGCCTCTCTTGCTCTTCTGCTGCCTCTTAGTCTATAACTGGCTTAATTCTCCTGCCTTTCTGCCAGCTTCCTGCTGCTTGATTCCCTTGGTTGTTGCCCTGCTGCATTACTGGTGGTAAATGTTGTCATGACTCCTGTCTCTTGCAGCTTTGGAGATATGTTGTCCTTTACACTGACTGCATTTGTTGAGCTGATGGATCATGGGATTGTATCGTGGGATACATTCTCTGTGGCATTCATTAAAAAGGTAAATTCGTAATCAATGCTCTCTGTTCTCTACCAGTGTACATTTTTTGAGGTGAGTCATACTTGGTTTTTGTTTATCCCCAGGTGCATTACTTAGGTCATGTGTCTCAAGGCACATGAAAATGCGATTCAAGTGCTGTTTCAGACAATAAATGTTTGTAGCTGCAAGATCTGGGATATCCATGGGAGTGAAATGGGATAAACACTGTTAGGCTTATTGCACAAGAAATTACTTAATTACAGTGTGACCTCCCTGTGCAGATACCATGCAGCTAAAGCAAAAATGGATGTTTTGGTTGAATGTAAATGAAAATGACTCATACCATGTTTGTTGAAACAAAAACCAGCACTGAAATGTTTGCTCTGGGGCTGGGGAGGAAGAGAAACAGGTTACTTTACCAATGAAATGAAGCTGACACCTACTGAGTTTATTGAATTGAACTCTGGCCCTCCTGAATCTTGCAGCTGAACTCTGTGGTTTTGAAACAGAACTTTCCATGATTTATATTTTTTTTTTTGTCTTTTCCTATCTGGAAAAAAGCAGCAGAAACGTGGCAGTGCCTTTTAAATACAGACGTCTAACAAACTTCAGAGAAAAAAAAACTCACTGATTTAATCCTTATCATTTACTGTGGGGAACCTGCCACCACTCCTTTACAAAGAGTTTTCATAGCAGATTGAACTCAGAATTTATCAAAGTTTAAGGTTCAAAAAATCAGAGTTACTTCATGAAATTGCTGGCAGAAGCTGTAAGGAAAGACTTATAACCTGTGGCAAAGATATCTTCATTTTGATAGAGCATGTCAGAGCTAAGGCTTTGAAGTTTGGCTGGATAATTACTACCACCAAAGGAAAGCACAAATTTACTTTTGTTGCCAGAAAATCAGTTATGAAGAGCTCTAAATATTAAAACTCAGTTTTATCATAGAATGGTTTGGGTCAGAAGGGACCTCCAAAGGTCATCTAGTCCAACTGCCTTGCAGTCAGCAGGGACATCTTCCACTAGATCAGGCTGCTCAGAGCTGTGTCAAGCTTCACTTTGAATATCTCCAGGGATGGGGCCTCAACAACCTCCCTGGGCAACCTGTTCCAGTGTTCCACTACCCTCATGGTAAAGAACTTTCTCCTCACATCCAACCTAAATCTACTCTACTTTCAAACCATTTTCCCTTGTCCTATCACTACAGGCCTCTGGAAACAGTCTATTTCCAGCTTTCCTCTAGGTGTTCTTCAGTTTTGGTCATTAAAAATGAAAAATTTTTATAATTGATCTAGGGTTTGGAAATGATTATTATTAGCATTATCATTATCATAATTATCATTATTGTTAATACTACTACTATTATATTACTACCAATACTATTATTAATATTTTATTGTTATATTTTTGTTAGTCTTCTATTACTATTTAATTTTTTTTTAACCAATCCTGCAGTTTGGATAGATGATGATCATTATTGCTATCTTCTCATGAAAGAGAGAAAACTGTTTCTCACTGACTTCATGAGCTCCAAGGCTACGCCCAGAATGCTGTCTTCGCTAGGGCAGCCTACTGAGAAGTGTCTGACAAAACTTGCTTAAATGAGTTGAAATCAATCTGTTCTGTGAGTCACTCAAAATGGTTGTCTCTGACCTTCTCAACAGCTTTGTTGCTCCGTGGGTTTTAAAGTGACTACAGAGGGATGTGTTGTTTGCACCCCTGTTAGTGGCTCATCTCTCCTGGCTAGCACTTCCAGTGGTGCCCCTGGACAGTGACTTCATTGGGGAAAAACAAACAAACAAACAAAAGCATTTGCATGAAGTGCCAATGGGCAGTGAAAACTAATGGACAGGAAAAAGAACCAGGGAGAAGAATTAGGGCAGTTAGAAGAGGAACAGAAGGACAAAGAATGACAGAAATAGGGGAAAGAGGAGTAGATGTGCCCTGACCTGCCACACAATTGGGAGTCAGCACAGCAGAGTCCTCAGTGGGGCTCTGCAGGCAGGAGGCAAACCTAAAGGAGCATCTTTGGACCCTGGCTCTCTGGTGGCAATCAACAGCTTTCTTCTCACTTGCTTCTCTGATCCTGGCTTTTGACAGACCACTTGAGGTTGCTGATGGGCTTGCTGAAGTGGTTGACAGGATGGATAAGGGAGCATTGATAAGCTTCTGCTGGCTGAGGGGAAACTCTGCATCAAGTGCTTCTGTCCTTTGAAGCTCTTTCATCTTAAATGGAAGCCAAACTGGAACGGAGAGGAATTAATCCAAACTTTTTTTTCTTGAATAGTTCTCTGACTTAAAATGTAGAAGCCAGAGGAGACCTCAAGGGGAACCTCCAACTGCTCCTAATGACTACGTGCATGGTGTTGGATGCAGTCTCCTCCTGTCCTTTGGATACATAAAGGCTGCTGTTCCAACTGCTGCAAATCAGAACTGACACTTTCCAGGGGTGCTTTGTTCCTTATCTTAAGGGAAAATAGCATCGTTTGAAAAAAAAAAAAATCTTTATTATGATATACAGGAATCTCTCAAGACCTTGTTCTTGCTTATGACAGTGAAGTTTATTTCCAGCTGTGGTTGGCTGAAATTACCTTCCAATTATTTTGGAGAGCTACCTCCCAAAATAAAATTGTCAGACCAGCTGAGTTTGGGATGGAAGCAGATGAAGCTCTATTTACAAGCAAAACTAAAATCTAGAAATACGAAATGCAATGAATATGTACAAAATATACAACAGGTGTACTATATATAGGTGTGTATAGATATAGTTACAGTTAATAGACAACACAGAAACTCCTCAGACCCCCCTGGGTGGACCCAGGGGACCTGTTCACCTCCTTCCCCATTCCCCCCCCTCCTTCTCATTACCTTACATAGTAGTCAAAGCAGACATCCCCTGGCAAGGCCATGAGAAGAGACAGTTGCAAGCAGAACTGACAGAAGAAGAGGAGAGAATTATTTATGCCTCTGCTCTATATCCCATTAGCAATCCAATGAATTCTATAGACCTTAGCATTATTTTCCTACTACATCCAATGGTAATTCATTTTACTTTCAGTCTTTGCAGTCAGGATCTAGGCTAAAGTTCCCCCTTCAACCTGTGAAACCAGCTTCCATAACTGCCTGAAGGATTTGGATGGTAGCTGGCTCTCAAAATACACTCTAGAAATTGGGTACTCCCATCTTCAGTTCCTGCAAGAGGAGAAAGTTTGTAGAATGGTTTGAGATGGTTAAAAATAGCTCTCAGAATTACTTATGTATAATTGCTGTTTCATAACTGTGTGATGCAGAAGTCTTCACCTTGATGAATTGTTTACTCTGCCTTCTAAAAGTGCAGGAGTGGTCAAGTGCAACTCCAGTTCCTTACTTGAAAATGAGATGCACACTTTAATATTTTAGTATGAAAACAAAACTTTGAGAGATTTTCCTCTACATTTCTGGCAGCAGAATGGGCCAGGCAGTGAACACAACACTGCTGAGAAGATCAGATCTGTTTCCTTTGCTGTTCTTTCCTCTGTGGTCCTTATTGGTGACATAGTTTCATGGGTTTGTGTTTTATTTTGTGGGATTCTGGTTGCTTGCTTTGCTTTGGGTTTTCTCTGTTTGTTTGGGGTTTTGGTTTGGGTTTGTTTTTGTGGGGGGGAGGAAGGATTGGTTGGTTGGTTTGTTTTGTGGGGGTTTTTTTGTGGTATTTGGGTTTTGGTTTTTTTTATATATATTTTTGGTTTTGTTTGGGGTTTTTTTGCCTTTGTTGTTGGGGCTGTTTGGGGGTTTTTTGGTGGGTTTTGCTTCTTTTATTTTCTTTGCTGTTTTTTTTTTTTTGAGGTTTTAACTTTTGAATTCTTTCCTGTGCTTTAAGTGATGCTGAAATAGGAACAAAACTCAGATAATGTAGTTTAGTTTGCATAGGTTTCTTTTCTTCCCTCACTTCACGTGTTTTAACTCCAGCTGGAGCAGAGCACTGGAGCTGAATGTGTAAAGGCTTTGCAATTCTTTATTCCCCTTGGTATCAGCTGGAAGTTAAGCACCCAGCCACTTCTTTTGTATATGGCCTTATACATCCTGATAGGATTATGCAGCTATTAAGGCTACAGGTATTCCACTGGAAAAAAATAGTTCTATCCTTAATGAGTGTGGTGGTTTGAAACTGTCTTTTTAATTTTTCCTTGCAAAGTTCAGAACAGAGAAAGTGAAAGAATGTAAATAAGTCACTACTGGGTGTAAGAAAGCAAAATAACGATTGTTCTAAACAATTCCATTGGCTGCTACTATCATTTATCTAATCTAAAATAATATCTACAACAATAGGTGAATAAAGACCATAGTCCATTCCGGCTATCTCAGATGTAGATGATTCAAAAGAGTCAAATCACAGGAAAAACAGCAAACAGCTTGTTTCCTCGCAGATGGAGCGAAGGAAGGAACAGGGACTCTCAGGTGACTCAGGGCTCTCAGGGTTCGTGCACCGTAGATTCTCATGGACTCTCCTCTTGGGCGCGATGCTGTATCTGCGCAACACTCTGAATTTAACCTCTCTCAGCCAAAGTTAGATTTCTTTGTGGAATACACTGAATTTCACCATTTTCTTGCATCACCCAATAGGTGTGACCAGGACCTTCAGCAGAAACCACCCCTCGGACAGGTTTGGCCTCTCCTGAAGGAGAAAATACCCAAACCGTTTTGCCTAACAGATTCTTTTCTCTGATAACAGGAACTCTATCACCTTCTTCCTTTCGCAAGAAATCTGATTGGGCAGGTCCAGCTCGATTCACTGAACCTCTACTATTCACCAACCAGGTTGCTTGTGCTAAATGTTTCTCCCAGTTTTTTAAAGATCCACCCCCCATGGCCTTGAGAGTGGTTTTCAGCAAACCGTTGTAGCGTTCAATCTTCCCTGCAGCTGGTGCATAGTAGGGAATGTGGAATATCCACTCGATGCCATGCCCTTTGGCCCAGTTTTTCACAAGATTATTCTTGAAATGAGTTCCGTTGTCTGACTCAATCCTCTCTGGAGTTCCGTGTCTCCACAGGATTTGTCTTTCCAGACCAAGAATGGTGTTACGTGCAGTTGCATGAGGAACTGGATAAGTTTCCAGCCATCCAGTGCTTGCCTCTACCATAGTCAGCACATACTGCTTACCAGATCGAGAACGAGGTAGAGTGATGTAGTCAATCTGCCAGGCTTCACCATACTTGTACTTGGACCATCGGTCACCGTACCACAAGGGCTTGATCCGCTTTGCCTGCTTAATAGCAGCACAAATGTCACAGTCATGGATGACTTGTGTGATAGCATCCAGGGAAATGTCAATGGATCTGTCACGAGCCCATCGGTAGGTTGCATCTCTGCCTTGATGTCCTGATGAGTCATGGGCCCACCGAGCTAAGAACAGCTCACCTCGGTGTTTCCAGTCAAGATCAGGATCAGAGTTTGTGTCCACCTGGGAAACTCTTGCAGCTAGATCTGCCTGATGGTTGTGTTGTTGTTCCTCAGTAGCTCTGCTCTTAGGAATGTGAGCATCGATGTGTCTCACTTTCACTGGGATTCTCTCAATGCGAGCAGCAATGTCTCGCCACAGATCTGCAGCCCAGATAGGCTTTCCTTTCCTCTGCCAGCCATTCTTCTTCCAGTCTTTCAGCCAACCCCACAAGGCATTGGCTACCATCCACGAGTCGGTGTAGAGATAAAGCTTTGGCCATCTCTCACGTTCAGCTACGTTAAGAGCTAGCTGGACAGCTTTTACCTCTGCAAATTGACTGGATTCTCCTTCTCCATCTCTCGCTTCTGCAACTCTGCGCGTTGGGCTCCACACTGCAGATTTCCATCTCCGCTTGTTCCCAACAAGACGACAGGAACCGTCTGTGAACAAAGCATATCTCTTTTCATCATCAGACAGATCACTGTAAGGAGGAGCTTCCTCAGCACGAGTTACTCTCTCCTCTGGAGGTTTTGCACAGCTTGTGCCTTCTGGCCAGTTTGTGATCACCTCCACCAAACCAGGCCTTTCGAGATTTCCCATTCGAGCTCTCTGTGTTATCAGAGCCATCCACTTAGACCAGGTAGCATCTGTTGCATGATGTGGTGAAGAACCTTTGCCTTTGAACATCCAATTCAGAACTGGCAATCTAGGAGCTAGAAGAAGTTGTGACTCAGTTCCAATCACTTCAGAAGCAGCTTTCACTCCTTCATAAGCAGCTAAAATCTCTTTCTCTGTTGGAGTGTAGTTTGCCTCTGAGCCTCTGTAGCCACGACCCCAGAAACCAAGAGGACGTCCTCGTGTCTCCCCTGGAGCTCTTTGCCATAAGCACCAGGTTGGACCATTGTCACTCGCGGCCGTGTACAGAATGTTCTTAATGTCTGGACCAGTTCGGACAGGTCCCAGACCCATCGCTTGGACTACCTCTCGCTTGATCTGGTCAAAGGCTGCTTGTTGCTCAGGACCCCATTGGAAACTGTTTCTCTTTCGAGTCACATCATAGAGAGGTTTCACAATCTGACTGTATCCAGGAATGTGCAGTCTCCAAAATCCCACTATGCCTAAGAAACGCAGAGTTTCTTTCTTGTTGATGGGATTTGCCATGGTGGAGACTCTGTTTATCACATCCATTGGGATGTGACGGCGACCATCTTGCCACCGCACTCCCAGAAACTGGATTTCTCTGGCAGGTCCTTTCACCTTGTCTCGCTTGATAGCGAAACCAGCTTGCAAGAGAATGTCAAGGATTTTATTACCTTTCTCGAAGACTTCTTCAGCAGTCTCACCCCAGACGATGATGTCATCGATGAACTGAATGTGTTCTGGAGCTCCACCTTTCTCCAAAGCATCATGGATCACTGCATGGCAGATGGTTGAACTGTGAATCCACCCCTGGGGCAAACGATTGAATGTGTACTGAATGCCTCTCCAGGTGAAAGCAAACTGAGGCCTGCATTCCTCTGCTATGGGAATAGAGAAGAAAGCATTAGCAATGTCTATGGTAGCATACCATTTGGCCTGCTTGGATTCCAGCTCATATTGGAGTTCCATCATGTCTGGTACAGCTGCACTCATGGGTGGAGTTACTTCGTTCAAGGCACGGAAATCAACTGTCAGACGCCACTCTCCATTCTGCTTTCTCACAGGCCAGACTGGACTGGTGAAAGGTGAATGAGTTTTGCTGATGACCTTCTGACTCTCCAGCTGACGAATCAAGTTTTGAATGGGCACCAAAGAGTCACGGTTGGTTCTGTATTGTCTGTGATGCACAGTTTGAGAAGCAACCGGCAGCTTTACATCCTCTATCTCATGTTGTCCCACAACTGCAGATTCATCTGAAAGCTCAGGTCTGATAGACAACTTCAATTTTCCTCCATCAATTTCTACAGTTGCTATTCCAAAAGCCCATTTGTAACCCTTAGGGTCTTTAAAACGCCCTTCTCTCAGAAAGTCAATTCCCAAAATACAAGGTGCATTAGGTCCTGTTACAATAGTATGTTTCTTCCACTGCTTCCCAGTTAAACTTATGTCAACCTCTATCTTAAACAACTCTTGAGATCCACCAGTGACTCCCTGAATAGTTACAGATTCTCCCCCTTGATAATTTGATGGTATTATGGTGCACTGAGCTCCTGTGTCAACCAAGGCCCTGTACTTCTGAAATTTTGAAGTGCCAGGCCACTGGATGTACACATCCCAATAGATTCTGTTATCTCCATTATCCCTTACCTCCCCCTGGCGGAAGGCAGGGCACCCCTAATGGTGGGGATTACCTCCACATGTACAGCTGGCACAATGTCCAGCACCAGAATTAGGATCACTGTTGGAGCTATCAGAGTTGTTCTGGGAAACTGAGGAAGCGACAGCTACCCTCCTGGTATTGCTACCTCGGGATCTGCCCCTCTGCAGCTCCCGTAACCTCTTGAAAAGATCAGAAGTTGGTTGACCATCCCATCTGTTCATGTTCTCACCAAACTGATCACGCAGAGTTATCCAGATACTGCCACGTGATTGCCTCTGCTGTCTGTTTTGGTTTGACCTGTTCTGGAATGGCCTCCTTGGAGCACGTCTGTTCCTAACAGCTGAAACTTGTATCCATCTGGAGGAAGAGGAATCAGAATCATCCCCCTTCATCAAGTTGGATATGGAGGTTTTAAATTCCTCCTTCAGCTCTTTCATGCAATTCTTTATTTCTCCAGACAAAGTTTCAATGGCTGAAACCAAAGAAGTACGTGCAAGACTATCCTCCAATTGCCTCATTTGGTCAGTGAAATAGCCAACAGTGGGAGGCACTCCACCATAATTTCTTGCCACAATCCTGCTTGCCAGAATAGTAGCATAATTAGGAGGAGCAAGCTTAATGAGCTTTTTGGCAAGGCCTGTTCCAACAGGAATTTCATCAGGATTCAGAGTCTTATGATCTCCGTATATTATTTCTCTCACAGCAAATTCTCTCAGACGCTTGATTCCCTCATCTATTGTGGTCCAAGGCTTAGGGTTCCATGGTAAATCATCTCTGCTGGGGTATCTCAGCGAGACTGCCAGTAGGAGGCGTGCCCACAGAGAAGCTTTACCAATGCACTTGCCTAGGTGCCTGTCTATGCCTGTATCCTTTGAGAGCATCCCCAACTGAGAGGCCGACTTGTCGCCTACCACCAATGCTGGGGCTCCCATATCAAAACACCTGGCTAGCCAAGACAGGACTGGCTCATTATCTCCTCTGATGTAATCCTTCCTCACATGTCTAATTTCCTGTCTGGGTGCATTAGCTGACTGTATGTCATCCTCATCATCATCATCATCATCATCCTGAGGTCGCTGTCCCCATAATCCTATTTTAATCCTCTGTTGAATTTCCTTGAGTTCAGAGGCACTGCCTGCAGTTGCTAATTCAGCAGGGTCTACATCTCCATCATCCATGTGGGGTCTCAAAAGGTCTGCCAGAGTTTTAAGGCTAACCTTCTCTTCCTCACCAGAAGGATCTTTCTTAACAGAGGGACCCTGAGTAGAAGGACCCTCATCTCCATCTGCACCATCTCCTGCAGCATCTGCATCTCCTCCTGTAGCTCCTTTGCGCTTTCTGGTGATAGTGGCAACCAAATTCACTGGATTGGCTTTCACATTCACAGCCGAGTTGGAGGGAGTAGAGGAATTTTGTGCAGGGTTAGCAGGAGCAGAGGGAGTCTGTGCAGGGTTGGTAGGAGGTGTGCTTTGAGATCCTGCAGCCACTGCTGCGTCCATCTGGGCAGCAGAGGGAGGAGGAGGAGACTGTGCCTCGTTAATGGCGTCTGCCTGCACAGCTATGTCTGTCTGCGCAGCCATTTCTCTCTGTGTAACTATGTCTGCCTGGACAACCATTTCTCTCTGTGTAACCATGTCTGTCTGCACAACCATTTCTCTCTGTGTAACTATGTCTGCCTGCACAACCATTTCTCTCTGTGTAACTATGTCTGCCTGCACAACCATTTCTCTCTGTGTAACTATGTCTGCCTGCACAACCATTTCTCTCTGTGTAACCATGTCTGCCTGCACAACCATTTCTCTCTGTGTAACCATGTCTGCCTGCACAACCATTTCTCTCTGTGTAACCATGTCTGCCTGCACAACCATTTCTCTCTGTGTAACCATGTCTGCCTGCACAACCATTTCTCTCTGTGTAACCATGTCTGCCTGCACAACCATTTCTCTCTGTGTAACCATGTCTGCCTGCACAACCATTTCTCTCTGTGTAACTATGTCTGCCTGCACAACCATTTCTCTCTGTGTAACCATGTCTGCCTGCACAACCATTTCTCTCTGTGTAACCATGTCTGTCTGCGCATCCATTTCTCTCTGTGCAACTGTATCTGTTTGTGTACCCCTGTCTGCCCGTGCACCCCTCTCTGCCTGTGTAATCGAGTCTGTCTGTGTCGCCGAGTCTGTCTGTGTAACTATGTCTGCCTGTGTACCCGAGTCTGTTATCTCAGATTCTGGCAAAGGTCCCGCAGCTACTGCTGCTGGCTCTGAGTCAAAACTATCGGCAGCTTTCTCACAAACCTGAACTGTGATTTCCTGGTCACCGTAATCAGAATCAGAAACCAATTCCGAACCTCTCTGAGCTTTTCTATGTTTCCTCTTACATCTACGCAGGTCGGAAGAGTGAGTAGCCTTACGTCTTTCTTGACACAGTGCTATCAGCAGCCATATGATTATTCCAAGAAACAACAAAATTAAGGCTAGCACAAGATATCTAGGGTACCACTGGTTCCAAAGACCCTCTGTAGTTGTAAGAGGAGTAACAAACTCAAATGTGTCTGCTAGCAGATTCATAGTTGAGTTACCATATCTTCTAAGCCCAATAAGACCACAACAGAATTCAACAGCATTCAGTAACTTGTTCTTAACCCAAAGAAACGACTTATATGCCACATATCTCACAATCTTATCTATCATGCAAGAAATGGCCCATCTGTAGACAATCACACTGATAATAGATAAAATAGAATGACTCAGAACCCAAAACAGCTTCATTTTGCTTCCTAATCTGAGCAGAAATAAATCATACAAGCAATCGAGCCCCACGTTGGGCGCCAAAAATAAAAAGTGTGTCGGTGTGAGCTGAAATTCCCCCCCCCACCGACAATAACCAGGCTAGCTCAGTCTGGAAGCAAATGAAAAGCTGTATTTACAAGCAGAGTCTAAAATCTACAATGAAATGCAATGAATATGTACAAATATACAAAATTCACAACATTCACAAATATATACAATCAACAGAAAAACACACCCAAGCTCCCTTTGCTTCCCCCCCAAGGGGACCCTCCCAAAGGGGGCCTCCCTCTCCCAGGAGCTTCGCCCCCAGACCCCCATGGACAGAGAAGCAGAGTTTAGTTAGAGCAGAAGGTTGTTAACTTAGCTGCCAAGGTCAGTACGTGTTATCTTCAGCCAGAAGAGAAGAAGAAACAGCAGCCAGACAGCCCAGCAACTGCCCCCACTGCCGAACGCAGAATGTGCAGAGTGCCTACTTTGTTTTGGGTAATAGTTCTTAAACATTTCTATCTATCCAATGGAAGTGTTTAGAACAATCGTTATTTTGCTTTCTTACACCCAGTAGTGACTTATTTACATTCTTTCACTTTCTCTGTTCTGAACTTTGCAAGGAAAAATTAAAAAGACAGTTTCAAACCACCACAATGAGATGCAGCCAGGTTGACAGGTTTTCGTGTGGAAGTGCAGAATGATGAAGTTGCTTATTTCTGGAGCAGAGGTTGTATCTCTGTGAGCTTGAGGTTATTTTCGTCATCAGAATGTTTTGATAAATGACTGCAGGATAAGTTTTGACTGTTTGAAAACTCCCCCCCTGCATGTGGTGCTCAATAAGCAGGGAACAGCAAATAACAGGGGTTTGAACTCCTACTGGTTCTTGTCTCTTTTCCAGAAGGGCCTATTTTCCTCCACATCCACTATGGTAAGAGAATTTCTTTTTAGTCTAAATTTGCTCTCCCTGGAACTGGCCTTACCTCACTTTGCAGGGTGGGCAAGCATCTTATTTCTGGCCAGACTGGAGGCTGCAGCAAGGTGGTTATGAATACACATAGCTCGATGTGCAGGTTACCTAACAGACTTTTTGCATGTGTGTTTAGTGTGATGTACCAGAGCTTTATAAACACACAAGCCAGCTTCCTGTCTTGGGTTTGTGTTTGTGATGAAATACAGCATGGTCCAGGATCAGAAGAATAAATACATCTGAAGCAGCCTGTCCTGCCCTGAGGTTGCAGTTATCTATGCTTGTGGGGAAGCTTATCTATTAATTACCCTCACAGCAATAATTAATGAAAGGATATGGCAACGGGTGTTGATAAAACAGTAATCCTTTATTAGGAAATATGCCAAAACTCGTTAAAGGATCGTTTGTATGATGGGAAGATATATTTACAGAGGGAATTATGCAGTCTCAGTCAGGGCAAAATACCAAAGTATCCTATGCAAATTAGGAGGCAACAGCTTGGAGAGAGAAGGTCCCCGAGAGCAATGAGCACTCAGTTATAGCGGGGAGGAGACTGGAGAAGAACCCTTAAAAACAAAGGGCAGGGAATGAGTTACTCACAGCTATTCTCACCCATACAAGGGATGCTGCTGCTGCATTGGCTTTGAGGTGCTCTGGTAGGGTGCAGCACGGCAGACTGCTGGCAGGAAAGGTTTCCCGCGCAGTCCCAAGCTGGTCTGGCGTCAGCGGACGGCAGGCAGCTAACGATGCTCTTGGTGCTGCGTGCTGGCGGGGTTCCTGTGTGGGGAAACTGAGGCACGGCACAAGGCCAGTGGCAAGGGAAGCAGGCTCGGCCACTCTGGCTGTCTAGGCACTGACTTTTCTGGCTTGCATGTGTATGGCTCGTGGCTTTATCCCAGGGCTCTGGACCAGACCTTGAGGCAGGGCAGGGTTTGGAGCACGGCTTCTACAAGTTTGAGCAAGGCAAGGCTAGGCTCCCTAGCCACTTGTACATATACAAATGCTAGAGGTCACTTGGTCCAACGGGGCACTAAAGCTAATGTGTAGCTGCCCAATGGAAAGCCTTCTGCCAGGCTATGACCATAAAAGGCAGAGGCAAGGACCTCGTATCTGGGGGAGCTTTCATGCTCTGACCCCAGATGGGCATCTTGTTTACCAGAGAGGCAAGGGTCCTCTCCCCTTTGTTCCTTTTCCTGCCTTGCCCTGTTTTTGTGGCAGGAAGGAGGGGAGAGAAAGGACTTGTCTAGGCATCTTAAGGTCTGTCTGGATTTGTACTGGGCCATGTGTCATGGCCTTACCACCTCAATGCTGTTACATTTCTGCAGGCCCCTGCTATGAACATGTCCCAGGGAAGCCTTTATAGTGCCGCTTGAAACATCATGGGAAGGAGCTGCTGCACCAAGAGTAATTCATACATGTCAGGGCTTCTAAGGAGGATGGTGACAGCAGGCTGACAGGTTGGGACACAGTCTGAACATGCTGTGTCCCTGCATGAGAACCTGATGACTGAGGCATCCAGAGCAGTTTGGTTGATTGCATGAGCAGTGCAGGGTTTGTCTGTGCATGCAGTATCTCTCTTGATGGCTTTATGGACATCTGGCAGGTCTGGCTGCAGTTGCATCAGACCACAACTGGATTGCCATGATGAGAAGTATTGGACTACCACCAAGAGAGGTGGGTTAGGACAATGCTTCTGAGGTACAGCTTGGTCCTCAGTACAACGTGCATCACATACTAATAGTGTAAATGTCACTTGGGCTCAAGAGTTGCAGGCAGCAAATATTGAAAGTCCAGAGCAGTTTTCTAGGCTGAGTTGCTTTTCTTTTCCTGTTCTCTGTGCAGGCATGGGCTGATTCTTGATTTTCTGTAAAGTCATTTTGTGTTCCCCAAACTGAATTATATTCAGCAGTGTGTTCCTGCGTTGGTAACGCAAACCAAGTAGCACAGAAAACAGCAGTGCTGCAACAGATCAGAAGAAGAAAATTCTTCTCCCTCTTTCCTTGTCTGCAACCAAAGTCTCAGAAAGGCTTTGTTGTTGGGAACTCCTCAGGATGTCATGAGCATAGAACAGTGCTGTGCTCTGTGTGTCAATATTTAACTGAATTTTACAGGCAGCTGGGCAGCTTTTCTAAGTGTAGCAAATGCCTTTCCCCTTCCAAAAGGAAAAAGATGCCAAGGCCTAAGCAAGCATGCAGACTCAGAAACAACGTAATCCCATTAGTGGTTTGTAGCATGAGTACTGTAGAAGTGAGTATGATTGGAATTTTTTCTGGAAGCAATGCATCAGACTTGAGACAGGACCACTGCAGGTTTTGCCTGGCTGCAAAGAGCAAATAACTGTGGTCACACCACGTTTATTCTGTGTGTCTGTGCTTCTATGCTGGTATCGGTGCATTCAAGGAGAGCTCAGGCAGTTCTCATTTCCTGCATCAGCAGAAGGTCAGCTGCTTCTCAGGCAGTTGGGTCTGTGGGGTAGGCAGAGTGTGGAAGAGCACAGTGATACATAGATCATAGAATTGTCAGGGTTGGAAGGGACATCAAGGCTCATCCAGTTCCAACCCCCCTGCCATGGGCAGGGACACCTCACACTACAGCAGGTTGCTCACAGCCACATCCAGCCTGGCTGCAAAAACCTCCAGGGATGAGGCTTCCACCACCTCCCTGGGCAACCTGTGCCAGTGTCTCAGCACCCTCATGGGGATGAATTTCTTCCTACCATCCAATCTGAATCTCCCCATATCTAGTTTACTTCCATTCCCCCTAGTCCTATCACTACCTGACACCCTAAAAAGTCCTTACCCAGCTTTTTTGTAGGCCCCCTTCAGGTACTGGAAGGCTGTCTTGGCTCTGCAGATGAGCGCACAGCATCTTATTGCCATACTGAAAAAAAAAAAAAAAAAACAGAGGTCAGGCCTGGTTTTATGAACATGCCATTTGTTTGCAGCAGCTTGCAGCAAATGTGAAGGCCATTAATGCAGGAACACTTAGTGAGACCAGACTCTAGGCAGACTTACAGAACTACTTGTGCTGATAAATGATCCTTAATAGAGTTTTAATTTGTAGCTTGGAGGGAGTTGTTGGTAACAGCAAAGTGAAAAAAACAAAAGGCCTGCTTTGCTAGGGTGTTTTGCCAGAGAGCTTGAGCTAAGTGTCTCTTTTGAAACATTTCCCTTGGGCACAGATATCTGTGTAGAGAAAAGTGGCTGCACAGATTTCTCCTGGAGAGAATCAGAAGTATTTACCTTCTTGTTCCCAGAGCTTTCCTCACCCAAAAAAACCCCAAAATTGTACCTGTTCTAGTTCTTTAATGATGATTGATCATGTTTTGGTGTCCTCCTGGCTGGATATTTCATAGAATCACAGAATTGATAGGGTTGGAAGGGACTTCAAGGATCATCCAGTTCCAACCACCCTGCCATGGGCAGGGACACCTCACACTAGATCAGGCTGGCCAGAGCCTCAGCCAGCCTGGCCTTAAAAACCTCTAGGGATGGGGCCTCAACCACCTCCCTGGACAACCTGTGCCAGTGTCTCACCACCTTCATGGGGAAGAATTTCTTCCTAACATCCAGTCTGAATCTACCCATTTCTATTTTTGTTCTATTTCTCCCAGTCCTAACCCTACCCAACACTCTAAAAAGTCCCTCCCCAGATTTCATGTAGCCTCCTTCAGACTCTGGAAGGCCACAAGAAGGTCTCCTGGGAGCCTTCTCTTCTCCAGACTGCACAACCCCAACTCTCTGTCTGTCCTCATAGGAGAGGAGCTCCAGCCCTCTGCTCATCCTCATGGCCCTTCTCTGGACACCTTCCAGCACCTCCAGATCTTTCTTGTAATAAGGGCTCCAGAACTGCATGCAGTACTCCAGGTGGGGTCTCACCACAGCAGAGTAGAGGGCTGTGATGATTGGCATACATCTGTGGTGATCTGTGCCAGCTGAAGATTCTGTGCCGCTGTGTATCTGCGGTGTCTGGTTGACTGCTTTTGGGTCTTCAGTGTTACCTGCCTTGTGGACAAGGCTGCTTTTGTTCTAAGGGCTTTCTGAGCTGTGCCCAGGCTTTTCCTTGTTGCCATTCCCCAGGCTGCTGAGAAGGTGTCAGTGGTGTGGGTGTTTGTGTTTGCAGATAGCAAGCTACGTGAACAAGTTTGCCTCGGACATCTCCATCTTGCAGCGCTCGCTCGCCATCCTGGAATCCATGGTGCTCAACAGCCACGACCTCTACCAGAAAGTGGCACAGGAGATCACAACTGGGCAACTAATCCCACATCTGCAGGGGTGAGTGTCTTCACCCACCTGACAATGGTGGTGGGGTTTTGGTTTTCTCTCCCAAATAAGCACAGCATTTAGGGGGAAAAGAAAAAAAAGAAAGGAAAAAAAAGTGCTATTCAAAACTGACAAACTCCTGTGTGCCCCCACGAGTGTCTGGTTGAATGGTAACCAACTTTCAGGGGTTGCTTGATCATAGATTATTTTATTTTTCCTTTGTTGTGTTGTTTTTTTCTTTCTTTCTTTTTTTTTTCTTTTTATCCATGCTAAGCTGCCTGTGTATTTGCCAAGTGGGGAATGAATCATAGAATTGTTAGGGTTGGAAGGGACCTCAAGGATCATCCAGTTCCAATCCCCACCTGCCATGGGCAGGGACACCTCACACTAGATCAGAGCCACATCCCCCCTGGCCTTCAAAACCTCCAGGGATGAGGCTTCCACCACCTCCCTGGGCAACCTGTTCCAGTGTCTCCCCACCCTCAGGGGGAAGAATTTCTCCCTAACATCTGATCTAAATCTCCCCTCCTCTAGCTTGGATCCATTTCACCCAGTTCTATCACTACCCAACACCCTAACAAGTCTCTCCCCAGCTTTCTTGTAGCCCCCTTCAGATACTGGAAGGCCACAATAAGCTCTCCTTGGATCCTTCCCTTCTCCAAACTGAACAACCCCAAGTCTCTCAGCCTGTCCTCATAGGAGAAGACTCCAGCCCTCTGATCACAGAATTACAGGATGTGAGGGGTTGGAAGGGACCTCAGAAGATTATCTAGTCCAACCCCCCTGCCTGAGCAGGATCATCCTCAGAAGATGAAGGGAAGAGCCACTCCATAGTGATAAAATGCTTAACTCCACCAGCATACAGATGGGGTTGGTTTGCTTGCCAGCCCTTAGGAAGCCTGCAAGACAAAAGTTGGTCAACTTTTGCTGAAGGTGTGTTTGAGAAGAGAGAGGCTTTTTCTTAAACAGCAATATGTGGTGCTTAAAAGGATGGAAACTACCTCTTGTAGCATAGGCTAATGCATTGTGTATAGTTATGCTTGTGGTGTAGGCTAATAGCTATGCTTGCCTCCCAGATGAGACATTTTCCTCTCACCTGAAAGCCTTTTAATACCAGCAAGTTAATTTCCAGAGCCCTTTAGGGAAGGTTCCTCTCTCCACCTCAAGCTGCTGGGCCACCTGGCAGAAGCTGATTGTATGAGGTTTTGCCTGGTTATTGGAGGGTCAGTGGCACTTCAAGGGTGTGATTCATTCCACCTTTCCTGAGTGCTGAGTCTCCCTCTGGAGCATGTTCTCTCTCTTAATGATAGAGACAACCTAGTCATGACCAAGTCTGACAGAACCTAAGTTTTACATGGTTAACATGAAGTGCAAGTAGCCCTTCCGCTTTTACCTGAAGTAGTGCAACTGGAAGGAGTTTCTACAGCTGTGTGTGTGTTCATTCTCCTCTCTCATGTCTATAATTTTGTTCCAAACAGGACAGACCAGGAGATCCAGACATATACCATTGCAGTGATAAATGCACTTTTCCTTAAAGCACCAGATGATAAGAGGCAGGTGAGTTGCTGAGTCTTGTGTATACATGTACCTGTAGGACAGCTTTGTCTTATTCATACCTGCAGTTGTCCCAGCCACACTTTTCCTGTAGTTAATTCAGACTGAAACTTCTTGTTTTATGCTGGCATATCCCAGGCTCACAGGACATTAGGGGTTGGAAGGGACCTCCAAAGATCTTGCAGTCCAACCCACCTGCCAGAGCAGGACCATAGAATCCAGCACAGGGCACACAGGAACACATCCAGACAGGGCTGCAAAGGCTCCAGAGCAGGAGACTCCACAACCTCTCTGGGCAGCCTGTTCCAGTGCTCTGTGAGCCTCACAGTGAAGAAGTTCCTCCTCATGTTGAGGTGGAACCTCCTGTGCTGGAGTTTCTATCCATTGCCCCTTGTCCTATCCCAAGGTGCAACTAAGCAGAGCCTGTCCCTTCCTTCCTGACCCCCAGCCCTCAGATATTGATAGACATTGATCAGATTCCCTCTCAGTCTTCTCCTCTCCAGACTGAACAGCCCCAGGGCTCTCAGCCTCTCCTCACCAGGCAGTGCTCCAGTCCCTTCAGCACCCTTCTAGCCCTCCCTTGGACTCTCTCCAGCAGATCCCTGTCCCTCTTGAACTGCGGAGCCCAGAACTGGATACAATATTCCAGGTGAGGTCTCAGCAGGGCAGAGCAGGGGGGGAGGAGAACCTCCCTGGCTCTGCTGGCCACACTCCTCTGAATGCACCCCAGGACCCCATTGGCCTTCTTGGCCACCAGGGCACATTGCTGTCCCATGCAGAACTTGCTGCCCACCAGCACTCCCAGGTCCTTCTCCACAGGGCTGCTCTCCATCATCCATTTTAATGGAGCTACCTCCATTTCACACCAGTATTAGTAGGGATTAAGAATTCTTGTAAGCTTCTGTGGTTCCCAGTAACCTCACATGAACCATATTGACTATGGCTGGCTGTAGTATTTATTGTACTGAACTCTTTGCCAGCAGAGCTTGTAAAACCAGGCTATTTTTTAGCAAACTGTTTCCCCTCCAGATTTTTAAGGGGGGGGGGAATGTTCCTTTTGAAAATGGAAATACCTTGCCTTGCATTTCATTATTTTTGTAGTGTGCTATTTTAAGTTAACTTCAGTGCCAGTGATCAGAAGCTTCAAAAGGAAAGGTTTCAAGATGGGAGGCTGCTGTGCAATGAGGAAGGAATGGGATGTGTTCTGAACTAGATAGCCTTTCTGTGTGTTTATGGAGTCATGAGCCTGTGTCAGAGCAGATTTAGTCATTTGGTTATTCAACAAAAAAAACCCACAAAAGCAAAACAACCCACAAAAAACCTAAACCAAAACAATACAAACAAGCAAACAAAATCCTAAACAAAAAACACCCACAAAAAACCACAAACAAAACAGTAAACAACAAAAACCCCCACAAAAAAATCAAATCGAAGCAATACAAAGTAAAAAACAAAAACCCCCACAAAAAACTCAAAACAATACAAATAAACCCCCCAAAACAACAAAAAATTCCCACCCCCCAAACAATACAAACCAGCAAACAAAAAACTCCCAAACCAAACAAAAAACAACACAAAAAAACCCCTCCCCCCAAAAAATCCAACCCTTCCCAACCAATACAAACCAACAAAAAACCCCAAAACAACAACAAACTCACAAAACTCCCAAAGTAATATAAAACCAAACAAAAACACTAAAAACCTAAACAATACAAACAAAAAACCCCCAAACAACAACAACCCCACAAAATGCCCCAAATAAAACAAACAACCCCCCCAGAACAACAACAAAAAAACCCTAAAACAACAAACCTCCCCACAAAACCCCCCAAACAAACCAATACAAAGAAACAAACAAAAAAAGCCCAAAGGAACAAAAAACCCCACAAAACCCCCAAACAAAACAGTACAAACAAACAAAAAGACCTTAAAGGAACAAAAAAACCCACAAGAACCCCAAAACAAAGCAATGCAAACAAACAAAGCCCCCTCAAGCCCCCACAACCCTCACCACCCACCAGCACCACAACAACAAAAACCCAACAAAACCCCCAAGGGATAACCCAGGAACAGCTTTTTAAATTGCAGGTGTAAGGATGAAGTGACAATGTGATAATGCTCTCCAAAAAGTGAGAGAAGAGAATTCCTTATTTTTCTTGTGCCTTGGATGCAGAAAAGGCTCCTCATGTTCTTTACCTGTCTTCCCTTTTGGTAGTGGATATACAAAGCCAAGTCTGTTCCCTGTGTGGTGAATTCTCTTGTTTGCCTGGCACTCCCCCTGCAGCTCAGCTCTGCCTTTCCAGGAGCAGTGGTGTTGTCTCTATCATTCATTCCTTTCTTGTCACCTGCACTTGAAACCTATTCAGCCAGAAATGGCTTAAAAACTAAAGCTGAGTTTCCCTTTTCTTTGGTCTTTTCTTCCTTCCTTATTGTTCCCATGTTGTGTTGCAGCAGCTTTGATGTGGTATAAAGAAAACAGTCAACATCCATGACTGCCTCCTGCCTCACAATTAGAATTTCCTTCTTTTTGCAAGCAAGTTCTGACTTGCTTTATTTACATTGCTTTTTTTTTTTTTTTTTTTTCCCTGCAGCCTTGTTCTTATAAAATCATAGAATGGTCTGGGTTGGAAGAGAACTTCAAAAGTGAACTAATTTGACTCCTCTGTAGTGAGCAGGGACATCTTCCACTAGATGAGGTTGCTCAGAGCCCTGTCCAATCTGACCAGGAATGCTTCCAGAGATGGGGCTTCTACCACCCCCCTGGGAAACCACCCTCAGTGTAAAACGTTTCTTCCTTCTATCTAGCCTAATTCCCCCTCTTTTAGAGTAGAACCATCACCCCTTGTCCTAAAAAAGCATTGTCCCCATCATTCTTTATAGGCTTCTATTCCTCTTTTGTGCATTAGTCACAGTTTTCATGTTTTCTAGTTTCTTTTTTGTTCTACAAAGGTAACCTCCACATTGCTCTCTAACTCTCCCAAACTCAGCAGGATTCTTTCAAAATGAATTTCTCCTGAATGTGAACTGCACAGTTTTGGTAGAGTGCCAACAGCACAGAATCCCCAGGTGTCCTCAGGATGCCCTTAAGCATGTTGTCAGCTTCAATGGGATTTGTTGTGCTGTATTATGTAGGGCTGTGATAGAATCATAGAGTGGCTTAGTTTGGAAGAGACTGAGAGATCATTTCCTCCAACCTCCCCACCATGGGCAGGGACACCTCTCAACCAGACTCAGCTGCTCAAGGCTTCATCCAGCCTGGCCTTCAACACCCCCAGGCAGGAGGCAGCCACAGCCTTCCTGGGCAGTCTATTCCAGAGTCTCATCACCCTCCTACTGAAGAACTTCTTCCTGAGATCCAGTCTAACCCTTCTCTCCCTCAGATTCAAACCATTCCCCCTTGTCCTGTCTCTAGACACCCTTCTGAAAAGTCCCTCTGCATCCTTCCTGTAGGATCCCTTCAGGTATTGGAAGGCAGCTCTGAGGTCTCCCCAGAGTCTTTTTTTCTCTAGGCTGAACACTCCCAGCTCCCTCAGCCTCTCCTCACATCAGAACTGGAGGCAGTATTTGAGGTGGGGTCTCAGCAGAGCAGAGTTAAGGGGCAGAATCCCCTCTCTTGCCCTGCTGGTCACACTCCTCCTGATGCAGCCTGGGACACAATTTGCCTCCTGGGCTGCATGAGGGCACTGCCAGCTCATGGTGAGCTTCTCATCAATCAGTGACCCCAAGGCTCTTTCTTCAGAGCTACTCTCAACCCACTCTGCACTCAGCCTGAGCTCTATTTCCAATCAGTGATCTACTAATTCCAAACATTACTCCTTTGTGTACATATCAACAGGTTCTAAATGGCAGTGTGCAATATGCTACCAGATCATTAGACAGCACATCCTGAAAATGAGGATTTGAAGGGAGAATTTATATGATGATAATTACTGCAAGTTGTGTGCGTTGCATATGCTAAGCATATGTCCACACACACAGAGATGTATTTCTATGTTGCTGGCAGGGTTCATGGAGCTTAAAAATGTTGTATACGCTTCTGGGTATGGTTAAGATTAGAGACTGGAGTCTGATCTGTATGTAAATATAAAATACTCTACACCTATTTATAAAATACACCCAAACCCCTCCTTTGTGGGGGAAAGGTTAGACTTGAACAAGCTTTGGTAAATTCTATTTAACCTGCAGAGATATCTTCTGAAGTCTTCTGTTGCTCATCTTAGATCAACAAAGTCCTTTCTTTGCCCTTTACTTTCAGAGTAATCTGAGTGTGACCTCCAAAATAATGCACACAAGCCTGTAGCTGGTATGCTGCCTCCCTTCAGCAGTAAGCACTGCACAAACTTTAGGCCTTTTAAGTCAATATCCTTCTAGGTATGGCACTAAAATACCTACTTCTGGGTAATTAATTAATGGGTTTTTTTCCTAACCTCAATAGGAAATGGCAAACATTCTGGCACAAAAGCAGCTCCGTTCCATTATCTTAACTGTAAGTATGTAATTTTCAAAGTTGTTTTTCTCTAGCAGAGAGAAAAGGTTGCTGCAGTTTTGGTGTGCATGGGTTTTGTTTTAATATATTAGAGTTGCAGCTGTATCTTGATATGTTTTGAGGTCTGTAATGTACAAGACAAAGATTTGGCTGTTGGATGGGTTCAAAACAGATCATCAGAAATGGCATTTTCCTAGTCAAAAATTATAGAATTATAGAATTGTCAGGGTTGGAAGGGACCTCATTGGTCACCTAGTTCCAGCCGTCCTGCCATGGGCAGGGACACCTCACACTACAGCAGGTTGCTCACAGCCACCTCCAGCCTGGCTGCAAAAACCTCCAGGGATGAGGCTTCCACCACCTCCCTGGGCAACCTGTGCCAGTGTCTCACCACCCTCATGGGGAAGAATTTCTTCCTACTATCCAATCTGAATCTACCCATTTCTATTTTTGTTCTATTTCTCCCAGTCCTAACACTACCCAACACTCTAAAAAGTCCCTCCCCAGATTTCATGTAGCCTCCTTCAGACTCTGGAAGGCCACAAGAAGGTCTCCTTGGAGCCTTCTCTTCTCCAGACTTGAACAACCCCAGCTCTGCTGTGCTGCTTTTAGTGACCTGGGTCTGTTTCCCACTTGGTGTTTTTCTGGCACAGCAGGGTTTTTTAAATTGTCCATCAGTTTCGTATCTGTTTTCCCAGTGGGATAATCCTGCATGTGTGTGGCATTGTATGCTAATGGAGCTAAGTGTGTGGTCTTAGGTTGCTTAGCATATATTAGCATCCTTCTCATACACCTGCTAAAGGCAGGGTGTGATGCTGACTGCTGCAGCAGTAACCCTGATTACTACCAGGGCTGCTGTATTTGCTGATGGTTTTTGCAGCCTCAATACTTCTCTCCTCAGCCAGTTGCTCCTAAGTATTTTCTTAACATACTCTTTTGCCTGTTTGTTTGTTCTAATACAGAGCTCTAATGTTCTTGGTAAGCTTTTTTTCTTTCAAAGTGACTTCTCAAGACTATTTATTTATTTATTTTTAATGGTACTTCTCTATATGTGCATAGGCTCTATCTAGTGGCTGGAAGGAGAAAGCTTCAGTGCATTGATCCTGTACCATCCTGTCCCTTAAATTTACTTCTATTGCACCCATAGCACGAGTCCTAATTTGATTGTTTTCTGATGTATAGATACACTATTGCATGGCAAACACATGCTTGCAGAAATGGAAGCCACACAGCTGATACAATTTTCTTATCAGATGGTGTTCACCAGAGTGTCTTGTTCTTTGCAGCACGTTATCAGGGCACAGAGGGCCATCAACAATGAAATGGCACACCAGCTTTATGTTCTGCAAGTGCTTACCTTTAACCTTCTGGAAGACAGAATGATGACAAAAATGGATCCACAGGATCAGGTAAGTATCTAGCATGACCTGGTCAGAGAAAGGACAGATGCTCATCACAGTACATTGGAGGTTGGAAGGGACCTCAAGAGACCATTGAGTCCAACCCCCTGCCAGAGCAGGATCACCCAGGGTAGTCTGCACAGGAACACATCCAGGTGGGTTTGGAAAGTCTCCAGAGAAGAAGACTCCACAACCTCTCTGAGCAGCCTGTTCCATGGCTGTGTAAAGCTCTTCACGGAGGAGACGACACTGCCAAGAACCCTTACACCATTCAGTCACAGAATCATTCATTCGTTCTTTTTTCTTTTTCCTCTCTTGAGTTGGTTTGTATGTTCTGATTGTTAGAAGATGTGCTGGCTTTTGTAATCCTTGTGCAAAAAAGTACAACAAAATGACCAGGCCTTTCTCCTGAGCATCCAGCTCCTTGAACTGAATTTGGTGTCATCCTGAGCTAAAGCTCTGAGCAGCAGCCCAGCATTTGTTACTTTTGTGTACTTCTCAGGAGCAACAGAGATGTCTGGTCCTTCCTAAAAGTACTTCTGTAAGGATTAAGTGAACGTTTAGCTGAAAATGCTCTGGTATGCTGAATTTCAATCTTATCTGTATTAAAATAGACCCATTTTTGTTACTGGGAACCAATGGAGTAGGTGTTAATTTGCTTATTACTCACTGTGTCCAAACCCCAGCTTTAAAGTTGTTCATTATGCAAAAAGAGGCACTTCCTCCCCTAAGAGGTTCAAGTTTGACCATAGAGTCAGTGAGCCATAGAGGAGATGTGTTTTGTTTCTTTATTTTTTGTTGCCTTTTTTGTTTTTTAGGCCCTGTACAATTAGGGACCTGATGTCATTTTTAAGCAGGAGTTGTGTTAAGGCTTACTGATGACTGGGAGAAGAGGAGGTGGGGAGAGCAAGATGGTTGCATGCTGTGGGGTTTTACTGTTCCTGTTTCTAAAGCTGAGGCAGGAAAGTTTGACTCTGTTTGACACAGAGTGAACTATAGCATATTTCTATAGAGGGTGACTAACACCATGCTGTCAATATTGATGGTGGGGTGGTTATCACACTCTTGAGACATTTCTACCTAGTCCCTGTCTTGCTTATTCCCGCTCTAGCAAAAAATGGACAGCTACCAAAAAGAAGGCAGTGTGCTGAGCCATTTGGATTTTAGCCAGCAAATTGCTGAAGTACCAGCTTAATCTGAAATGTCTGTGATCTCTTGGCTGCTTCTGTATTTTTACCACAGGCATGAAACCCAAGCATGTACTTAGTGGTTTTGCTAACATGAGGCCAGCTTCTGGAAGTCAGCACTTAAGCATCTGCATGGGAACCCCACACGTGTGAGGTCTCTGGAAAATCAGAACCACGGAGTCATCCTTGCTGACTCTCTCTTTGAGTACGGAGTAGGGAATTTAAAGAAAGAAAAGTTGGGCAGTGTTGAGGATAGAAGTGTTTTGAAATAGCTGTTACGGTTGAGGCAATCCCAAGCACAAATCCAGGCTGGGCAGGGACTGGCTGGAAAGCAGCCCTGAGGAGAGGGACTTGGGGGTGCTGGTGGATGAGAGAAGCTCAACAGGAGCTGTCAATGTGCACTTGCAGCCCAGAAAGCCAACCAGAGCCTGGACTGCATCAAGAGAAGTGTGGCCAGCAGGGCAAGGGAGGTGATTCTCCCCCTCTGCTCAGCTCTGGTGAGACCCCACCTGGAGTACTGCATCCAGTTCTGGAGCCCCTATTACAAGAGGGATATGGACATGCTGGAGGGTGTCCAGAGAAGGGCACCAGGATGAGCAGAGGGCTGGAGCACCTCTCCTATGAGGAGAGACTGAGGGAGCTGGGGTTATTCAGTCTGGAGAAGAGCAGGCTCTGACGTGACCTTCTTGTGGCCTTCCAGCATCTGAAGGGGGCTACAAGAAAGCTGGGGAGGGACTTTATAGGCTATCAGGTAGTGATAGGACTGGGGGGAATGGAATAAAGCTGGAAGTGGGGAGATTCAGGCTGGACATAAGTTCTTCCCCATGAGAGTGGTAAGAGCCTGGAATGGGTTGTCCAGGGAGGTGGTTGAGGTCCCATCCCTGGAGGTGTTTGCAGCCAGGCTGGATGAGGCTCTGGCCAGCCTGATCTAGTGTGAGGTGTCCCTGCCCATGGCAGGGGGGTTGGAACTGGCTGATCCTTGTGGTCCCTTCCAACCCTGACTGATTCTATGATTACTGAAGTGAGAGGCAATATTTGAATCCATCTTGTCTCCCCTTGTTCTCCCCTAGGCCCAACGGGACATCATATTTGAACTCCGAAGAATCGCTTTCGATGCGGAGTCTGAGCCCAACAGCAGCAGTGGCAGCATGGAGAAGCGCAAATCCATGTACACTCGGGACTACAAAAAGTTGGGATTCATCGTGAGTATTTGTGTCTGCTGCTAGCACTGCAAGTGGGTGACTGCATCTGCTCTACTGAGTCTTGTCATCAGCCACAGAATCCACACGGTTTGGAAGGGACACCCAGAAATCAGTGAGTCCAACCCCCCTGCCAGAGCAGGATCACCCAGGGTAGTCTGCACAGGAATGCATCCAGGTGGGGTTGGAAAGGCTCTAGAGAAGGAGACTCCACAACCCCCTTGGGCAGCCTGTTCCAGGGCTCTGTCACACTCACTGGAAAGAAGTCTTTCATGTTGAGGTGAAACCTTCTATGTTCAACTTTGTACTTGTTGTTCCTTGTCTTATTAGGGCTCACCACTGCTTGGCTCTCTCTACTTGACACTCACCCCTCAGATATTTATACACATTGATGAGATTCCCTCTCAGCCTTCTCTGCTCCAGTCTAAACAGTCCCAGGTCTCTCAGTCTCTCTCCACAGAGGAGATGCTCAAGTCCCCTAATCATCCTCATGGATCTCTGTTGGACTCTCTCCACTTAGCTTCGTAGATTCAGTCAGGGTTGGAAGGGACCACAAGGATCATCCAGTTCCAACCCCCCTGCCATGGGCAGGGACACCTCACACTAGATCAGGCTGGCCAGATCCTCATCCAGCCTGCCCTTAAACACCTCCAGGGATGGAGCCTCAACCACCTCCCTGGACAACCCATTCCAGGCTCTCACCACTCTCATGGTGAAGAACTTCTTCCTCATGTCCAGCCTGAATCTCCCTACTTCCAGCTTTATTCCATTCCCCCGAGTCCTTCTTTCACTTGGTCTAATTTCTTGAGCTGATTAATTGCTTCTTCCAAGGAGAAGATTAAAACCATGTCTAGCTGTCAAGTTGTCTCTGGACTGCTTGTTCTCTTTCTCTATGTGAAATGAAAGAATCCTGTTTGTTTTTTCTCAGCCACATCTAGAAAGCTTTGCCTCACTACAAATCTCATGTCAAGCAGAGACGAAGTCCAGTCCATGCTTTCAGAGGTTGACAACATCATTTGTAAAATGACAATGGTTAAAAACCTACACCCAGTCAAGGAAACCACAAGACTTCTTCAGGTGGTTGTGATGACCTGTGTGAAGTTTGTTATGGACAAAGAGATTTTCAGATGAGACAGTTTTGAGGAGATGTATTAAATTGCTGATGAATGAAAAAAAGATTTAGTTAGGAGATCAAAGGTATGCTCCAGCCTCTACTGAATTATTTTCTGAGTCAACTGTAAATTGCATAGCCTGAAATCCTTTCTTTCCTTTTTTTTTTTCCTTCTCCTTCTTCTGCACCATTTAAAATTTTCTTTTGGCAGGTAAAGCCTAACCAATGGCAATTCTCATACTAGGTGCAGAGCTTTGTAAACTTTCAAATAGTGATCTTATTCAGTGGTAGAGATATTTAAAAGGTAAAGCCACATACATTGGTAATGATAAAATCAGTCCTAAAGTTCAGGCAGATCCCCAGGCACAAATCCAGGCTGAGTGCACAGTGGATTGAGAGTAGCTCTGAAGAAAGAGCCTTGGGTGCATTGATTGAGGAGAAGCTCACCATGAGCTGGCAGTGCCCTCATGCAGCCCAGGAGGCAAATTGTGTCCTAGGCTGCATCAAGAGGAGTGTGACCAGCAGGGCAAGAGAGGGGATTCTGTCCCTTGACTCTGCTCTGCTGAGATGCCACCTCAAATCTGCATCCAATTCTGGTTCTCCCAGCATAAGAAGGACACAGAGCTGTTGGAGAGAGTCCAGAGGTGGCCACAAAGATGATCCAAGGCTGGAAGCCATATGTAAGCTAAAAGGCAGTGATTGCAATCAATTTATGGAAAGGATTTTTAATTGCAATAAAGGGAATGAAGTTCACTACTAGTATAAAGATGGAGCTTCATCCTTTATGAAAAGGCTTAAATACTATGTTTGACAGTCATGGATGCAGAATCAAAACATGAGGATTATATGGAAAAAACAAACCAAGGTTACTTAAGGAAGTTAAAGAGAAACATGAGAACAGGAGCTTCTAATGGGAAGCTTTGGGCAGCCACAGTCAGCACTGTAAGCCCCACCTCTGACTGACCTGCAGACAAAATGTTTTCCTTTCCATCTTTTCAACATAAACTGAGGGCTTCAATAGCTCAACCATAGTTAAGTTAATTTTTTTTCTTAAAGGTATGATGTTACTTTTGGATTGTTTTGGGCTGTGGAATAGTCACACCCAAGTTTTGAAGAAATTAACTTAGAGTCATAGAATTGTCAGGGTTGGAAAGGACCTCAAGGATCATCCAGTTCCAACCCCCCTGCCATGGGCAGGGACACCTCACACTACAGCAGGTTGCTCACAGCCACATCCACCCTGGCCTTCAAAACCTCCAGGGATGAGGCTTCCACCTCCTCCCTGGGCAACCTGTTCCAGTGTCTCACCACCCTCATTGGGGAAGAATTTCTTCCTAACATCCAATCTGAATCTCCCCATTTCTAGTTTTTTTTCATTCCCCCCAGTCCTATCACTCCCTGACACCCTAAAAAGTCCTTCCCCAGCTCTCTTGCAGCCCCCTTCAGATACTGGAAGGCCACAAGAAGGTCTCCTGGGAGCCTTCTCCTCTCCAGACTGCACAGCCCCAACTCTCTGTCTGTTCTCATAGTAGAGGAGCTCCAGCCCTCTGCTCATCCTTGTGGCCCTTCTCTGGACACTTAGAACCATAGAATGGTTTGGGTTGGAAGGGACCTTTAAAGTTCAGCTAGTCCAACCCCTCTGCAGTGAGCAGGGACATCTTCAACTAGATCAGAATGCTCAGAGCCTTATCCCGCCGGATCTTGAATGATTTCAAGGATGGTGCTTCTACCACTTCTCTGGGCAACCTTTGCTAGTGTTTCACCACCTTCAGTATAAAAAAATTCTTCTATGTATCTGGCCTAGATATCCCTTCTTTTAATTCAAAACTATTACCATTACCCTTTGTTCTGCTGCAACAGGCCCAACTCAGAATATTGCCTTAAACTCTCAATGGCTTTGGTTGGTTGTTAGCGATTTTGTTCACAGCTGCCTCCTGTTTCTTTCTGTTGGTGATGCTCTGCCATGGTGGGAGCTGTTGCTTTCCTTATCCTTCGGGGAAGCTTTTCCACTATAATAAAAGGAATGGTTGGTTACATTCAGCTCCTCTCATTGGCTTTGGCAGTGGCAGAGGAACATTTTTAGCATTATTCTTTATTTGTGCAAATCTAGATCTGATCCTTTTTAAATTGGAAGTTGATAAGATCTAATTGTTGGCTTAGTGCATAAATAAACAGCAGAGATGACAGATTGTCTGTACTACTGATTTGTAGTCTTTCCATCCTACTCCACTCTGTACACCCACAGCCCTCTCTTCCCCATCTCCTATTTCAGAACTTGTGAAATCACTTGTTGCTGGAGAAAAACCCCCACCAGTCTGAGATGTCTTTTTGCTGAGATATTTGGTTATGCAGAGGCTGAGGCCACTTTGGGTGCCTGACCCTCAGTTTAGTTGCCATATTTCTGGCCCACTACAGTAAAAGTCCTTTGTCATTAATTGATAGCTAATAGAATCATAGAATCAGTCAGGGTTGGAAGGGACCACAAGGATCGTCTAGTTCCAACCCCCCTGCCATGGGCAGGGACACCTCACACTAGATCAGGCTGGCCAGAGCCTCATCCAGCCTGGCTGCAAACACCTCCAGGGATGGGACCTCAACCACCTCCCTGGACAACCCACTCCAGGGTCTCACGATAATTTAGCACCATACAGCAGAGCAGAAACCATGTCTGATAGCACTTCACCATAAAGGAGATTCTTCATCTCACTTTTTATTGTAGTACATGATTCATAGATTTGAGTGTCCTTTTACTGAACAGAATTCAATTCATAAATGGTCTGACTGGACCCATGGTCTGCCCTTTGCCACTGAAATTCCCTTAATATTCAACCAGCAGGGTGAGACAGGAATGTTTATAGCATTTATGCTCTGCTTTTTACCCTTATGACCACTAGAGGTTTCTCTTCTCCATTGTTTGCAAGCTTCCCTCTCCATTCTGCCAGTCGGTTTGGAAGTGGAAATTTGTCAGTGGCTGTTTTAGAAATAAGCCATTACTGATTCATTCGTCAGGATGAGCTTTTTGGAAGATGAAAGCTAATCATGTGTCTTTATTTCTAGATGTTAAGAGAGAGGGTAGTTGGGTAGTGACTGCTGCTTTTGGTATTTGATCACCTTTTGAGTAAACAGACATAGCTGGAGATTCATGCAACTCTATTTGCTCATGTAAATACTTGTTTGGAAGTAGTGGAGATCAAACAGAACTTGAGGACCACTTCTGTCACCTCTCTTTTCAGAGAGTAGCATTTATCTGTATAGGATATAGGATCTGTGTAGGATTGGAATGTATAGGAGTATCACAAGAACAAGATCTAGTCACAGCTCAGGACCACAAGTAATACTGACCTGAGGCCACAAGTAATGCTGCTCTGAAGCCAATGAAAACATCTGAACTGGTGTAAATGTTTGAAGTGCTTTTTTATTTTATTAATAACATGCAGCACCATCTCTTGTACTGGAAAGGCAGAAATGAGAGAGTCATTAAAGCCTTAATTCATTCTCTTCCCTCTTCCTTATGTGCATGTGCAGTATTTCTTCCATCTACCTCTGCTTTTTTTTATTCCTTTGCACTTTGCTCTGCATTTATGATCCTCCTCTATTGTTCAGCCCTAGACTGTTGTAGTTCTCCTTCCCATTTGTCTTGGCTTCTGCCCTTACCACCCTTGCCCTCCTTCCTCCTAAGCTTTCACACTCCCAAATGCCTGACTTTGACCCTTCCCTCTCACTATTGCTCTGTGCCTTTCTCCTTAGCTTTGCTTTTCCACTCTTCTCCTTGTTTGCTTTTTCTGTAAGCCTTGGAAGGTCAGAGGTATCTATATGGATTGATGCAATTCAGTCCAGCTGAACCTCCAAAGTAGGCTACAGACAGGTTTGTACTACTGCACAGCAGAGGGCACTCTCATCATGCCAGATGTGGGTTGTTCAACAGCTCACTTGTATGGGTAGAGCATCATTCCAGCCTTAGAAACAGCAGAAATAACTCTTTGGGGCTGTAAATTCCCATTTCTCAGTTGAATGCCAGCAGATATTTGCTGTTAAGGATAAATGATACCTCAGGGGGTAAAAGAAAGTTACTTAATTTGGCTCACATGTTGGAGTACACTGTAAGCAGGCTTTCTTTTCTGCCTGGGGTTGAACTGGATGATCTTTTGAGGTCCCTTCCAGCTGCTAATGTTCTGAGAGTCTGTGCTTTTTAATTTATTTTTTTTAATTCCCTTGGAAATCATAGAATGGTTTGGGTTGGAAGAGGCCTTTAAAGGTCATCTAGTCCACCTGTGAGGGGGGTGCATATCCTGGTTACAAATGCATGGGGACAGGCAGGCTCCATGGACTTGAATGTGGTAGGGCTCAGTAGTTTGTTTCACAGAATGTTGGGGGTTGGAATGGACCTCTGGAGATCATCTAGTCCAAGCCCCCTGCCAGAGCAGGATTACCTAAAGCAGATCACACAGGAACCCATTCAAGTGGATCCTGAATGTCTCCAGAGGAGATTCCACAACCTCTCTGGACACAGTGAAAAAGCTTTTCCTTATGTTCATGTGGAGCCTCCTCTGCTCCAGCTTGCACCCATTGCCCCATGTCCTGTTACTGGACATCACTGAGCAGAGCCTGGCTCCATCCTCCTGACCCTGCCCTGCACATCTTTATCAACAGGAATGAGGGCACCCCTCAGGTTCCTCTGCTCCAAGCTCCAGAGCCTCAGCTCCCTCAGCCTGTCCTCAGAAGGGAGATGTTCCACTGCCTTCAACTGTTTCAAGTGTACCTCAATGGGTACTTTCACTACTGATTGTTTTCTGACCCCTTCTCCTAGAAGTGGATCTTGGACTTCTTTCTTTGGAGACTATATACTGCAGATGCTTCAGAATTTGCATACCAGAAAAGTTAGATGAAGAAATAGCCCTCCCCAAACAGTCTCTCTCCATCCTTCCTTTAGAGCCCCTTCAGGTACTGGAAGCACTTGCTTAGCTTTGGATACTTCTGTCTTGAGGTAGACAGTGTTTTCATTATTTTTATTTTATTTTATTTTAAATTCAAAAATCCTCCAGATACATTTTATTCTATCATAGAGTCCTGTTAGAAAATTTAAAAAAAAAGTGGATTGAGAACAAGGAAAAAAATAAAATAAAAAAGCACATTTGCATAGTAACCATAGGAAGTTTAATAAGGACAAGTGCAAGGTGCTACATCTGCAGAAATAACAACAGGCACCAGGACAGGTTAGAGGCTGCCCTGCTGGAAAGCAGCTCCACGGAGAAAGACCTTGGAGTGCTGGTGGACAGCAAGTTCTGCATGGAACAACAATGTGCTCTTGTGGCCAAGAGAGCCAATGGGATCCTGGGATGCATCAAGAAAGGTGTCCAGCAGGGCTAGGGAAGTTCTACTTCTCTACTCTGGCCTGCTGAGACCACACCTGCAATCCTGTGTCCAGTTTTGGGCTCCCCACTTCAAGAGAGACAGAGACCTGCTGAGAGAGTCCAAGGGAGAGCCATGAGGATGCTTAGGGGACTTGAGCATCTCCCCTGTGAAGAGAGACTGAGAGCCCTGGGTCTGTTTAGTCTGGAGAAGAGAAGGCTGAGAGGGGATCTGATCAATGTCTATCAATAGCTGAGGGGTGGGTGTCAGGAGGAGGGGGCCAGGCTCCTTTTGGGTGGTGCACAGTGATGAGCCAAAGAACAATGGCTTCAAACCAGAACATAGTGATGAGCCAAAGAACAATGGCTTCAAGCCAGAACATAGAAGGTTTCACCTCAGCGTGAGGAGAAACTTCTTTAGAGTGAGGGTGACAGAGCCCTGGAACAGGCTGCCCAGGGGGGCTGTGGAGTCTTCTTCTCTGGAGACTTTCCAACCCCACCTGGATGCATTCCTGTGCAGACTCCCCTGGGTGCTCCTGCTCTGGCAGGGGGGTTGGACCTGATGATCTCTTGAGGTCCCTTCCAACCTCTGATATACTGTGAGACTGTGATAGTTAAAGAGTTTCCAAGAGAAAAACAAATCTGTTTGTTAGCTCTTGCTTTCATTGAATCCATGGAAGCTCAAAATTCCCAAGTCACTGTTGCATCTCATTGAATTGGATGATGGAAATTGTTTGCTTCATTATCTCTTTGAATATAGTGCTGGTAGAGTTTAGAAAATAAATACCTCATTAAGAATTTTAGCTGACTACCTCTTCGCAAATGTTTGAATTATTTTTTTTTACTGTAGATTTTTTTCATATTTGGTTCAATTTTTTTGCAAATGAACAGATGGGAACATTTTGCCTGCAAAACTTTAGGATTGTTTAGGGAAGGGGTAAACAGTGAGTCTCTGTGCTTGTTTTTTTTGTTTTTTCCCCTTCAGCATAAGGTTCTTAATTCATAATTCACTGTGAATATCAGTTCTCATCACCCTCCTAGTGCTGGCTTCCTACAAACAAGCATCCATGTGCATTCTGCTGTAATCTCCTCTTTTGATCCAGGAGGAGGTTTTCACATAGGTGCCCTAGAGCCAGGTGATTGCTTCCCTTCCTAGCTCACAGAACAGTGGTTTAGATCTAACAGAAAGAAGACGATGAGTAATTGAAGATGGGAGAAAGTGATTGCTGTCCTTGGCATGATCTTTGTGGACAGATTGTTCCTTTTTCTGTAGGGGAAAAAAAAAATAAATGGCCAGTTTTAAGAGGCTCCATTTCAGATCGACACCATTTACATTGGACTCTTCCTTTTCAGATGTGCTGAAGTTTTTTTTATAATAAGCTCTCTTTTACAGGAACTTCTGTAGTGTTTTTGTCCTCCTAAAAGTGAGGCACACAGAATAGCATTTCACCTGAGCTGCTTTGAGGCTGGGAAACCAGAATTTTGCTGCTTTTTGTAGGACAGATATTCCTGGATCTAGAAACTCCTGCAGGCACCTTTTGGGATGAGCTAGCCTGACTTGGCAACTGAGCTACTGTGGCAGCGTTAGGCTGGGCGGATGCCTAGGAAATTTTCTACAGACCTTGAGTAGAAAAGTGGTAGAATGTAAATAAGTTAGCACTGGATGCAAAAAGAAAAATAAGGTCTAAATAATCTCACTGATCTGATAACTAACATAAATTTAGTTGTATGAACTTCCTCTCTTTTTTTCAGTTCTTTGCTCTAGCTGATACTAGCTGGTTGCTTCTGTTGGCTTGCTGACCTTGGCTGCAGAGAGCAGCTTGTTAGTGCTTGCTTTTCCCTTGTACAGGGGGATAGAAGGGAGTCAAGAGGGCAAAGCTGTTGGTAACCCCCTGGTTTTGTCCAGGGGGGGTTCTTATGCTGTTTAAATATATTTTGTACATATTCATTGCACTTCCTATGTCCAGATTTTAGTTTGCTGGTAAATATAGCTTCATTTGCTACCAACTGAGCTGGGCTGGCAAATTTTATTTTGAGGGGGTAATTCTCTCAAATTAGTTGGGGGGTTTAGGCTTGAGCTTAAAAAGAAGTTATTCTTGGACTTCCAGTATCTGATCTTTAAGATCTCTTGTCTGCAGGTACCTACCATGGTAGCAACTCGGACAAAGGGTGTTAAACATGCAGTAGGTTCTCAGACTGAGTTTCTCTGCAAGCATGCTGGTGTTCAGGCTTCTGGCTGCAGTGAATGTTCAAGCCTGGCACTTGGTGTGGAGGGTGAAGGAGACACCTGTGTCAGGTGTGACCAGGTGAATTTTCTCATAAATTTGGTAGCTGAGCTGAAGGATGAAGTGGCTGAGCTGAAAGCAGAAGTAGCAAGGCTCAGGACCATACGAGAATGTGAAAGGGAGTTGGATATGTGGGAACAGGCTTTGAAACCCCCTCCAGCTGAGGGGAGCAGTGGAGGATGGATACAGGTCCCTGTCAGGGGAAGCAAAGGGAATGCACCCCGACCCTCTTCCCCTCCCCCGCTGCCCTTGAGCAATAACTATGAGACTCTGCAGGCTGAGGGCAATGTGGATGAGAGTATTGTAGAGGAACCAATCAAGGAGATGCCAAAGACGAAGCAGCCCCCCCAAACCTTAAGGACCAGTGCTACAAAGAAAAAGAGAAAGGCTATAGTTATTGGAGACTCTCTCTTGAGACCCATATGCTGTCCCGACCCATCCCATAGGGAGGTGTGCTGCCTACCTGGGGCCCGGGTGAAGGACATCACCCAAAGGTTACCTAAACTAATCCAGCCCTCTGACTATTACCCTTTGCTGGTAATTCAGGCTGGAAGTGAAGAAATTGAAAAGAGCAGCACCAGGAAGATTAAAAAGGAAATTAAGGCCCTTGGGAAATCGATTGACGGGGCAGGAGCTCAAGTGGTGTTCTGCTCAGTTCCCTCAGCAGCACTGGTGTACACTGAGAGGAACAGGAAAACCCACACCATCAACAGTTGGCTTAGGAGATGGTGCCAGCAGCGGAATTTTGGCTTCTTTGATCACGGGGCAACTCTTACTGCACCTGACCTGCTGGACCAAGATGGGTTGAATTTATC
This sequence comes from Indicator indicator, assembly GCF_027791375.1. Lineage (NCBI taxonomy): Eukaryota > Metazoa > Chordata > Aves > Piciformes > Indicatoridae > Indicator > Indicator indicator. The sequence continues at coordinate 2,108,336 of NC_072020.1, forward strand.
TAGAAAGGGTAAGAGGGTGCTGGCACTGGGCTTGGCAGGACTCATTGGGAGGGCTTTAAACTAGGTCTCAAGGGGGTGGGTGTGGAAACCAGTCTCCCTGGAGAGGAGGGAGGACCACATAAACTGGTGAAATCAGCAGCCCAGCTGAAGTGCATGTACACCAATGCACGCAGTATGGGCAACAAACAAGAGGAACTGGAACTCTTGGTTCACCAGGAAGACTATGATGTAGTTGCCATCACAGAAACACGGTGGGATGATTCTCACAATTGGAGTACTGCACTGGGGGGTTATAAGCTCTTTAGGAGAGACAGGCAAGGGAGAAGAGGAGGAGGGGTGGCCCTGTATATTGCCTCAGAACTCGAGGTTGCAGATGAAAGGATTGAATGCTTATGGGTTAAAATCAGAGGGAGGCCACACAAAACTGACATCCTGGTTGGAGTCTGTTATAGGCCACCCAACCAGGATGAGGAGGCTGATGAGATATTCTATAAGCAGATGGAAGCTGTCTCAAGATCATCAGACCTTGTCCTTCTGGGGGACTTTAACCTACCAGACATCTGCTGGGAACTTAATTCAGCAGAGAGGAGACAGTCCAGAAGGTTCCTAGAGTGCATGGATGACAACTTCCTGATGCAGCTCTTAGGTGAACCTACCAGGGGCAAGGCTCTGCTTGATCTGCTGTTCTCAAATAGAGAAGGGCTGGTGGGAGATGTGATGGTTGGAGGCTGTCTAGGGTGCAGTGACCATGAGATAGTGGAGTTTTCAATATGCAGGGAAATAGGGAGGAGCAGTAACAGAACCCTCACTTTGGACTTTCGGAGGGCAAACTTCAGGTTGTTCAGGCAACTTATTCGGAAAGTTCCCTGGGTAACAGCCCTTAAGAAGAAAGGGGTCCAGGATGGTTGGACCTACTTCAAACAGGAGCTCCTAAAGGCACAGGAACTGGCAGTTCCCACATGCCGTAAGACGAGCCGGCGGGGAAGACGACCGGCCTGGATGAGCAAGGAGCTCCTGAAGGATTTAAGGGAAAAAAAGAGGGTTTATCGCCTTTGGAAAGGGGGGGAGGCAACTAGTGATATGTTTAAGGATGTTGCTAGATCATGTAGAAGAAAAATTAGAGAGGCAAAAGCACAGTTAGAAATTAAACTGGCCGCTTCTGTGAAAGACAACAAAAAGCATTTTTATAAATATATTAATGCTAAAAAGAGAGGCAAGAGGAACCTCCACTCTTTACTGGACGTGGAGGGTAACATTGTAACTAAGGATGAGGAGAAGGCTGAGATTCTAAATACCTTCTTTGCCTCCATTTTCAACAGTAAGGCAGGAGGACTTCAGAATAACTGGCCTCCTGAGCTGGTCGATGGGGTCAAGGCGCAGTGTTGTACTCCTGAAATCCATGTGGAATTAGTTCGAGACCTGTTGAGTCACTTGGATATTCACAAGTCCATGGGACCTGATGGGATTCATGCTAGGGTGCTGAAAGAGCTGGCAGATGAGCTGGCCAAGCCTCTCTCCATCATTTTCCACCAGTCCTGGCTCACTGGAGAGGTCCCAGAAGACTGGAAACTGGCCAATGTGACGCCCATCCACAAGAAGGGACGGACAGAAGAACCTGGGAACTACAGGCCTGTCAGCCTGACCTCAGTGCCAGGGAAAATCATGGAGCAGATTGTCTTGGGGGCAATCACTGCATACCTGAAGGATGGCCAAGGAATCAGGCCCAGCCAACATGGATTTAGGAAGGGCAGGTCCTGCCTCACCAACCTGATCTCCTTCTATGATCAGGTGACCAGCCTGGTGGACGTGGGAAAGGCTGTGGATGTAGTCTACCTGGACTTCAGCAAGGCCTTTGACACTGTCCACCACAGCAAACTCCTGGCCAAACTGGCAGCCTGTGGCTTGGACAGCAGCACTCTGCACTGGGTTAGGAACTGGCTGGAGGGCCGAGCCCAGAGAGTGGTGGTGAATGGTGCCACATCCAGCTGGCAGCCTGTCACTAGTGGTGTCCCCCAGGGATCAGTGCTGGGCCCCATCCTGTTCAATATCTTTATTGATGATCTGGATGAGGGGATTGAGTCCATCATCAGTAAATTTGCAGATGACACCAAGCTGGGAGCAGGTGTTGATCTGTTAGAAAGTAGAAGGGCTCTGCAGAGGGACCTTGCTAGGCTGGACAGATGGGCAGAGTCCAACAGGATGGCATTCAACAAGTCCAAGTGCCGGGTGCTGCACTTCGGCCACAACAACCCCATGCAGAGCTACAGGCTGGGGTCAGAGTGGCTGGAGAGCAGCCAGGTGGAAAGGGACCTGAGGGTACTGGTTGACAGTCACCTGAACATGAGCCAGCAGTGTGCCCAGGTGGCCAAGACAGCCAATGGCATCCTGGCCTGCATCAGGAATAGTGTGGCCAGCAGGAGCAGGGAGGTCATTGTACCCCTGTACACAGCACTGGTTAGGCCACACCTTGAGTCCTGTGTCCAGTTCTGTGCCCCTCAGTTTAGGAAAGATGTTGAATTGCTGGAGCACGTCCAGAGAAGGGCAATGAGGCTGGTGAGAGGCCTTGAGCACAAGCCCTATGAGGAGAGGCTGAGGGAGCTGGGGGTGTTTAGCCTGGAGAAGAGAAGGCTCAGGGGAGACCTCATTGCTGTCTACAACTACCTGAAGGGAGGTTGCAGCCAGGAGGGGTTTGGTCTCTTCTCCCAGGCAACCAGCAGCAGAACAAGAGGACACAGTCTCAAGCTGTGCCAGGGCAGGTTTAGGCTGGAGGTGAGGAGAAAGTTCTTCACAGAGAGAGTGGTTGGCCATTGGAATGTGCTGCCCAGGGAGGTGGTGGAGTCACCATCCGTGGAGGTGTTCAAGAGGGGACTGGACGTGGCACTTGGTGCCATGGTTTAGATAGTCATGAGGTGTAGGGTGACAGGTTGGACTCGATGATCTTTGGGGTCTCTTCCAACCTTCTTGATTCTTCTTGATTCTTGAAGGGGGCCTACAAGAAAGCTGGGGAGGGACTTTGTAGGATATCAGGTAGTGACAGGACTAGGGGGAATGGAATAAAGCTGGAAGTGGGGAGATTCAGACTGGACATGAGGAAGAAGTTCTTCCCCATGAGAATGGTGAGAGCCTGGAATGGGTTGTCCAGGGAGGTGGTTGAGGCCCCATCCCTGGAGGTGTTTGCAGCTAGGCTGGATGAGGCTCTGGCCAGCCTGATCTAGTGTGAGGTGTCCCTGCCCATGGCAGGGGGGTTGGAACTGGCTGATCCTTGTGGTCCCTTCCAACCCTGACTGATTCTATGATTCTAGTCACATAAAGAGAAATTGCCCACTGGAATGTGCTGCCTGGGGAGGTGGTGGGGTTGATGTCCCTGGAGGTGTTTAAGAAAAGCCTGGATGAGGCACTTAGTGCCATGGTCTGGTTGATTATATAGGGTTGGGTGATCAGTTGGACTTGATGATCTTGGAGGTCTCTTCCAGCCTGGCTGATTCTGTGACTCTGTGGGCAGTTTCAAACCACCACAGCTACCATAGCTACACAATCTGTGGTGAGCTGTCAATGTCTGTCCTAAGAGAAATAAAAGGCTTGCCCCTCCCTAACAGGCTAGAAATACAGGGAAATAAATAGGGTTTGTGCTTCAGTGTGTCCACATGGATGCTAAGGTTGTTAGGAAGGATATAAGGAACCAGCAGCACTTCTTCCATCAGCAACTATCCACAGACAGCAAACCACTGCTGTGCTGAGGCATCTCAGTGTGAGGACACATTCTTGTGAGTGAAATCTATACATCCCTCAGAGATTGCCTTGAAAGCATAAAATGCAAACAGTGGAGCCATTCAAGATAGAGAAGAAAGGTTTACACAGCTAGGGCTGCATGAGAATGCCAGGCTGAATGAATGTAATTATCCGGGATAGCTGGAATCTTGTGAAACAGGCCACAGCTCAGGCCACTGATATGACTTAGTCTGGTGGAAAAAAGAGGAAAGTACAAAATTATCTGAGAAATCTGAGGCATTAAATCTGTTCTATTTGTAGTTCTTCCTCTTGACTGTTTATAAAGAGAAAAAAATCTCCGTAGACTTCGTGCTGAACAGATTGCAGCTGCTGTGCCTGAAGCGGTTGTGTTCCTTATATTTAATTAATCGTGCTGTAGGTTGGGGGTGTTTCCATACTTCTGAATTATTCACTACAGCACTTTAGATAAGTTAGCTTTGTATCTCACTTCTAAAGCCATTCCCAACAAGTGATGGCTTCAACCACAAACATTCAAGGTGTTAAGAAAAGGATGGTTTCAGGGGGAGGGGAGGAAGAGGGAAGGGAACAAAGGAGCTGGCATCCCTTTTGGTTTTGAAGAATAATTGAAGATAATGTAGCATCTCATGCATGCCAGAGCTGTCTTGTGGATCCTCAGCTATTATCAGCTGGCATATCTCCAGTTACTTGACTTAACAGAGCTGAAGATCAAGCCCCGGGTATCCTGGGATCCACAGGCTCATAGGATGTCAGGGGTTGGAAGGGACCCAAAGGGATCGAGTCCAACTCCCCCTGCCAGAGCAGGACCAGGGAATCTAGCTCGGGTCACACAGGAACACATCCAGACAGGGCTGGAAAGGCTCCAGAGCAGGAGACTCCACAACCTCTCTGGGCAGCCTGTTCCAGTGCTCTGTGAACCTTACAGTGAAGAAGTTCCTCCTCATGTTGGGGTGGAATCTCCTGTGCTGGAGTTTCTATCCATTGCTCCTTGTCCTATCAAAGGGAGCAAGTGAGCAGAGCCCTCCTGACCCCCAGCCCTCAGATATTTGTAAACATCTATTAAATCCCCTCTAAGTCTTCTCTTTTCCAGACTAGAAAGCCCCAGGTCCCTCAGCCTCTCCTCACCAGGCAGTGCTCCCGTTCCCTAATCATCCTCGTAGCCCTCCACTGGACCCTCTCCAGCAGGTCCCTGTCCCTCCTGAACTGGGGAGCCCAAAACTGAACGCAGTACTCAGGACATCCAAAGTGACAGAAGCTCTTGGAAAGAAAAAATCAATCAACCAACTGTGAAAACAGCTGAGTTCATAGGCTTGACTTAGAGGAAAAAGTAGTAAGTGATGGAGAGATGTTTTTTTCTGATTGAACATAGACCTAGTTCTGATGCTAAGAGACAAAATGAGTCATCCTTACTGTGGTGAGATTTCTCATGCCCTCACTGTTTTCTTTTTTATTGATGTTTCCATATAATTTGAGATGTAGAATGAGATGAGGGAATGAACTATTCAAGCAGCAGGAGGTCAGCTTTTTTATTTTGGTGTCCTGCTTTTCACATTGTGTGTAAATATCAGTGGCATCAGTACTGGCCTTTCAATAGCTGGAGACAGGTAGATGGATCTTCATACTCTCTCTGTAACTTACCCAGGTGTATACTGTCTGTGCATGGAGGTGAAGAGAGGATGTGCAGCCCTGTGCTCAAGTTCTGCTTGCAAAAAGGCTTTGTAAAACTGATGCTTCAAGGTTACCTGGTAACAGCTTCCAAACAGCTTTCCCAAGGAAAGGGAGATCATGGCAAGTCTATTAACCAATGTCCCCAGGACTTGCACTTGTACCCTCAACACAGGAAGGTCATGGACCTGATAGAGCAGGTCCAGAGGAGGGCCAGGGAAATGATCACGGTGCTGGAACACTTCTGCTCTGAGGACAGGCTGAGGGAGCTGGGGGTATGCAGCCTGGAGAAGAGAAGGCTCTGGGGAGACCTAATAGCAGCCTGCCAGTACCTGAAGGGGGCTACAAGAAGGCTGCAGAGGGACTGTTTACAGAAGCCTGGAATGAAAGGATGAGGAGCAATGGTTTGAAATCAGAGAAGAGTAGATTTATGTGGGATGTTAGGAACAAGTTCTTTACCATGGAGGTGGTGGAACACTGCAACAAGTTGCCCAGGAAAGTAGGTGAGGCCCCATCCTTGGAGATATTCAAGGTGAAGCTCAGCAGGGCTCTGAGCAACCTATCTAGTGGAGGATGTCCCTGCTGACTGCAGGGGGGTCAGACTGGATGAGCTTTGGAGGTCCCTTCCAACCCAAACCATTCTGTGATTCTGCTCCATGATTCACATACAAACCGAGGGTGGTTTTGAATGCATGGAAGGTCCTGCTGAGAAATGGATGCTGGGTTTGGAGTGAGTGGGTGGGACATTGCTGTGGCTGCCAGACAGCCTCTCTTAAAATGCACTTTCTGGAATGCTTGAAAATTAGAGGAAAGGATTTTTTTTCCTCCTCCCAGAAGCTGAAGTCTGTTGGGTTTGTGAATGTAAACGAAGCAGTTTTGTATTGATTTTCAGGTCCCTTCCAACCTAAGCCATTCCATGAAATCTAGAATTCCAGACATCCTCTTGATTCCCTATTGCAAAATGATGAACCTCTAATTGTTTTGCTTGTACAGCTGCTCTCTAAGCTGGAGATGTGAAAGGAACAGGTTGTGCATGCCACCTTCAGACCAAAATCTTTGCTCTTAAAGTTTCAGCAGTATAATTTTAGTTTCCTAATACCTATAATCTTTCCTGTGAGTATGAATTATGGAGTGGCTAAATGCAGCCTATCATATGTCTAAAGGTGGGCAAAAGAGTGGAACCTGACATTTCTACAACTTCATGGCCTGGCAGGCCATGAAGGAGGAGAAAAAGTAGGTTTGTAAAACCCATGCTTACGTCAGGCAAGTGGGTGGATCAGACCCTGAGCACTCAGCAGGAAGAAGAGAAATCTGTGCCGGTCTTTGCTACTCAGTTCTCTGCACTTTTAAAGGTCTCTGTCAGGCAGGTCTGGCAGAATAGAAGTGCCATTGTGAAACAGCCAGGGAAATCATCTGTGTCAGAATGCTGAATGGAGCTGCAGGCATTGCAAAGGTGACAGTGATGAAAAAGCACACCAGACAGTAGCCACTTCTTGTTGGCAATGTACTCTTAGGTCTTCCTTTTACTTCAGGTATTTCTGAGAAGCTTCTGCAGTGTTTTCTGTGGTGCCTGGCAAATGTTCATTATCTGAACCACAATCTAGATGAAAAGATGTTCAAATGTACATTTAGTTCCATCTTCTCTAAAGCAAGAGTGGGTTAATGAAGATGTTGAGCAAATGTAGCTTTTCCTGTACTGTATGAACTGAACATTTGACATTTGTAGGGGTGTGTGGAAGCTACAGGTTGTGGTGAGATTTGCTATGCAAATTCATGAATTCCATAGTTAAGATTCAGAGGTTCAGAACATAATGAAAACATTTACGTGAATTCCACAAGATTAACCTGTTCACAATCACAGAAAGGCTCAGGCTGGAAGGGAACTCAGGCATCACCTACTCCAACCCCCCTGCCATGGGCAGGGACATCTCTCAACTAGACTCAGCTGCTCAAGGCCTCATCCAGCCTGGCCTTCAACACCCCCAGGGAGAAGACATCCACAGCCTCCATGGGCAGTCTGTTCCAGTGTTCCAACATCCTTCCTAAGCCCCAGTCTAACCCTGTTCTCTCTCAGCTTCAAACCATTCCCCCTTGTCCTGTCTCTAGACACCCCCGGGAAAAGTCCCTCTGCAGCCTTCCTGTAGGATCCCTTCAGCTATTGGAAGGCAGCTCTGAGGTCTCCCCAGGGTATTCTCTCCTCCAGGCTGGGCAACCCCAGCTCCCTCAGCCTATCCTCACAGCAGAGGTGTTAGCAGCCCTGGGATCATCTCTGTGGCCTTCCTCTGGACTCTACTCCAACAGCTCTGTGTCCTTCTTATGCTCCACCAGACCTGGAGGCAGTATTCAAGGTGAGGTCTCACAAGAGCAGAGTTAAGGGGCAGAATCCCCTCTCTTGCCCTCTTGACCACACTCCTCTTGATGCAGCCTAGGACACAATTTGCCTCCTGGGCTGCATGAGGGCACTGCCAGCTCATGGTGAGCTTCTCATCAATCAATGCACCCAAGGCTCTTTCTTCAGAGCTGCTCCCAACCCAGAGTCCCAAGCTTTTGTTTTGAGGCCCTTTGTGTTCAATAGTCCACAAGATCCAATAGGGTTAATACAGATCTTGAATCTAGTAGTTTTTTTTTTTGTCCTTTTCATGGTTTCTTTGAAATCATTCCAGGTTAGTTTTATAATTAGGTGTTTTGGTGGGTGTTTGTATGTACAGCTGCATTTGCCTCTGTTAGTACTTTCAGTCTCTAGTACCACCAAGGAGTCTGTCTGCTGTGAAAGATTTGGAGATCTGTGCTTTTTAAACACTCAACCTCTGGGAAACTCCATCATGTAGCTGTAGAAGTGAATGTGCCAACCTTGTGGTGTTTGCATGTGGGCTGTAAAGTTCCTGGAGGCATGGACCAGGGATCTACTGGAGAAAGTCCAACAGAGAGCTACCAGGATGATTGAGGGACTGGAGCACTGCCCTGTGGGGAGAGGCTGAGAGCCCTGGGGCTGGTTAGTTCGGAGAAGAAAAGACTGAGAAGGGATTTAATAAATATCTATCAATGTCTGAGTGCTGATTGTCAAGGTGGGGGGGGGACAGGCTCTGCTCAGTTGCTCCCTGTGATGGGACAAGGAGCAATGGATGTAAGCTGCAGCACAGGAGGTTCCACCTCAACATGAGGAGCTTCTTCACTGTGAGGGTCACAGGCTCAGTGGAACAGGCTGCCCAGAGAGGTTGTGGAGTCTCCTGCTTTCAGGAGCCTTTCCAGCCCTGTCTGGATGTGTTCCTGTGTGCCCTGTGCTGGATTCTCTGGTCCTGCTCTGGCATCTTTGGATGATCTTCCAACCCCTAACATCCTGTGATCCTCTGATCCTGTGACCATGTCTTTGTTAAGGGTTTTCTGCTCAGCAAGGAGAGCTGTCTGGCTGGGGTTTTTGGCACAGCATGCTGAGATTGTGCACATCACCTGGCAGCTGATAGCTTTTTGAAAGATGTTAATTGAGTGGTCTTTGTCTTTTTTTACAGAATCATGTAAACCCAGCCATGGATTTCACACAGACCCCTCCAGGCATGCTGGCCCTTGACAACATGCTCTACTTTGCTAAGCATCACCAGGACGCCTATATCCGGGTAAGGCTGCTTCTTTTCTCTGAGGCCTGGGTGGCTGCTGCTTTACAGAGATTGGCCTGTGTGCAGTTGACTCAGAAGAGGAGGTTCTGAATCCTGGTGTCACTACCAACAAAATCTGGGAAGGCAAAATCCTCATGCTGCCCTGAGCTTCATGGGTTCAGTCAGGCCAGCAGAGCTGGGAGGATGAGTGTGCTGCTGAGGTCGTGGTTCTTCAGAGACCAGCAGCAAACAGAAGTACTTGCAGGAAGAGTAGGTTACAACTGAAGTGTGTGAAAAATGGAGGACTGAAGGCAGTGGGTAACTGCATCTGGAAAGCAGAAGGCATTCTCAGTTGAAAACGTGGTGCCACACAGCAAAGGAGGAAACAAAAACAACCAACATTTTTTTTTCCCCTCCATGATTCTTTCTTATCCACTTCCCTGGAATCTATACTTATTGCTGAAATTACAGTCATAACACCTTCTTTACTTTCTGCCTCCCTTCAGATGAACACAGCCTTGTGTGTGTTTGTTTAGAGTTTGAGTTAACTGGTTTTGAATCTTGGTGGGGTTTCATCATTTGATTGTGCTTTGTTTACTATACAATATGAGTGGAGCCTGCAGAAGAAAGGTTATTTAATGGAGGGGAAAGAAGCCCCATGTTTTCATACAGTCACAGAATGCTCTGGTTTGGAAGGGACTTCCAAAGGTCATCCAGTCCAACCCCTCTGCACTCAGCAGGGACATCCTCACCTGGATCAGGTTGCCCAGAACCTTGTTGAGCTTCACCTTGAATATCTCCAAGGATGGGGCCTCAACCACTTCCCTGGGCAATGTTCTCCAGTGTTCCACCACCCTCATGGTGCAGAACTAGTTCCTGACATCCACTTTTCTTTGTTTGTGTGGTGTCCTTAGCTAGATTTACTTGTTTTAAGAAGTTTCTCATTGAATCAGTTTCCTGTTGAGGTTGCTTTGGTTTATTTAATTTTTTTAATTACTTGTCTTGTGCTATCAGTGACTGATATGTGCTGAATTTTTTTTTCATGTTCCACTTAAAATAATCAATTGCTGTCATCAGAGGCTTTGCTCTTAAAAGCTGGAGACAGTGTATGGAATGCAACGTGTTGATGGAAGTAATGTTGAATCCCTGCAAGAAATTTCCAGAGTTTCCACAGAAAATAATTGGCAGCTTCCTAAGCTACATAATTCTAGGGCAGTCAGTGTATAATTAAAGTTAACAGTGAAGAAAATGATTGGAATAAAGCTTTGTGACAGATAATATTTTCTTTTTCTTGTTCTTTTGGAGCAGACAAGTTCCCCCCCTCCCCAAAGCTACTTCAGAATCATGCTCTACTCATTTTAAAAATAAAATTATAAGTTATCATTTAAAACAGACTTTCTTCAGTGCAGGCAGCTTGAGAATTTTTTTTTTTCCCTAACTGGCACCTTGTAGCAGTATGCCTTCAGAACTTTTCTGAGTGTAAAAAGGATCTCAAGCACTTAGGGGTTGGAATGGACCTCTGGAGAGCATCAAGTCCAACCCCTCTGGCAAGGCAGGACCACAGAATCCAACACAGGTCACACAGGAACACATCCAGACAGGGCTGGAAAGTCTCCAGAGAAGGAGACTCCACAACCTCCCTGGGCAACTTGCTCCAGTGCTCTGTGACCCTTACAGTAAAGAATTTCCACCTCATGTTGAGGGTCTGAGGAAAAACCTTTCTGGGGTAAAACTACTATGCCACCACTGCTAGTAGTATCTCCTTTTATTGATGCTTTGGGAATTTATAGTGCAGGACTGTTCAGATCCATTTTGTTTTCAAGACACTATGAGGAGAGAGATATAAGTATGAAAGAAATATTTTGTATGTGTTTGGAAGCTTGTATTAATTGGCTTCATTTTTGTACATAATGCACCTCAGTGACTGCTGATATTGGTGTCCAATAATATGTTCTCTATCTGGTGTGAAGTGCAAGCTAAAGGAATCAAAATGGAGTATTCCTTTTATTTGTAACACCACCCCCCCCCCCCCCCCAACAAAAAAGAGGTTTGATGTTTGTTGTCTCGTGTTTGAATGTGTCATGTTTGTGCCTGGTATGCTTCTATAGAAACAGAAACCCAAACCCTGCAGTTTGGATGAGTTGCCCTCTGTATGTGCAGTCAGTGTTCATTCAGATGTTCTTGATAGCAGGCAGCACCATCAAATCTACTGCACTGGCATTCATCTTGGATCATGGCTAATTTAAGAGTTTTCCCAGGCAGATGCCATTGGGTAAACTGAATTTACAGCACCTCCATCTACACTAGAAGCTAATGCACTAACATTGAAATATTTTCTTCAATGACTTTTTTTTCCTCCCAGGCATCTCACTGTAGTGACAGCCTGCAGATGAGAGAGTGTAGAGTTTTCCTGAGTGGTTATTGCATTTCACAGTAAGTCAGCTGAGTTGCAAGGAAATCCTGTATGAGAATGGCTTTGGTGGGTCCACAACTCTCATTCTCACAGGACTGACAGGTTGATGACTTGTCTGTATTTTCCTTCTGTGCTTATGACATGAGTGAACTGCAGTGGCAAAGCAGGCCAACAGAGTGCTGGCCTGCATCAAGAAGGGCATTACCAGCAGACGTAAAGAAGTCATTGTCCCCCTCCATACCCGGAGCACTACCTGCAGGTTTGGTCCCTGCTGTTCAAATAAGATGCAGACAGGCTGGAAAGTGTTCAGAGAAGGGCCCCAGGAATGCTCAGAGGACTGGAAGCCCTGCCATGTGAGGACAGCCTGAGACAACTGGGTTTGTTCAACTTGGAGAAGAGAAGGCTTAGGGGAGACCTTATTACCATGGACCAGTACAAAAAGGGTGGCTACCAGGATGATGCAGACTCTCTTTTTACAAGGAGTCACATGGAAAAGGCAAGGGACTATGGGGACAAGTTACTGCAGGGGAGTTTCCCATTGGAATCCAGAAGAAAACTTTTCACCAGGAGAACAGCTGGACATTGGAATCATTGCCCAGGAGAATGTGGTGGTTTCCCCTACAGCAGCTTGAGAGGGTGCTGGACCATCTCATTTAATCTACACTGTCACCTAGAAAGGTTGGACCAGACCACCCTTGGGGTCCCTTCCAACCTGGCATGTGTGATTCTAGAGAGATCTCCTTTCCCCTGTACCTGCTAAGCTGGAAAATCTGTTACTGCCACCACAGCGATGCAGGGAAGCTTCTTCCTCAGCAGCCACTTGAGACGCTCTGGGGGGAGGTTCAGAAGGGAGTCCTTTTCCTTCTGAAGCTTTCAGAAGTCCTAGTGGAGGAGCAGGTGCTGCTTGTGAGTGCTGGTAATGCAGGCAGGAGGATTGCTGGCACCCTGCAGAGACCTTTCAGAACCATAACGGGCTGAGTCACACTCAGTCTGCCATACACTTCCTAACCCATGCAGTTGTTCTATAGAAGGCTGCCTACACATCCTTCCACCAATTCACAGAGTCTCCTCCTGCCTACTCATTCCAGCCTGATCAGATATGAGTAGTCCAACATATAATTTCAGTCTTTTTCTGAAAGAAAAAATGAGCTTGATTTCTGCCATTCCATTTTTAATTTCCCCCCCCCCCCCCTCCCAGAAATAACAGGAGAAAGGGGCTCTAAGTGATTTCTGCTCTGCTAAAGGGAGAGAGAAAAGTGAGCTTTGTTACATGAGCCTCTCTGGTGTGTTTTGGTGAAGGAATGCAGTTTTCCACATCAGACCAAATTGCCTAAGAGCACTGGTTCCCAGCTTGCTGATGTGCTCTGCTCTTTTCTCTGCCAGTTTCTCAAACCTCTGTTCTTGTTTTTTACTCAGCTGTTTTGTTGTTTGATTTGTTCGAGTTTATTTTTTTCCCCCCAAAGATCATTCAGTGTCTCTGCTATACAAAAACTTATATGTGCTGAATTTTTTTATCTTCCACTGGTTGTAATGTTACCACACCACTTTGAGTTCACCCTCTTACCTATAAGTTATTATGTAACGACATAATCAGATGCTTTTCTTTTCCCTCCAGTCCTGTGTGGCTCTATCACTGTCTCCTGCCTGCTCTGCTGTAGTGGGCTCGGTGCCTTCTGACAGCAGCTCTCCCTGGGAGCAGCAGGTTACAGTTACTTTATTTTAGTTTTGCCATGAGGAATTTAGAATCATAGAATCAGTCAGGGTTGGAAGGGACCACAAGGATCATCCAGTCCCAACCCCCCTGCCATGTAATGCCTCAGGAATGTGAGGGAAGGCTGAGGTAAAGGAGAGAGCAATCATGGCAAACTGAAAATGAAATGATGAAGGCAAAAAAGGCAGGTTAGAGAGGGTGGTGCTGAGTGAAGGATCTGGGCAGAACACTGATGATTAAGTTGAGGCAAATGACAAGCTGCCTTAGGAAGAAAGTAAAATTGGTGAAGAGGGTGAATGGAAATTGAGTCTGTCTGCAGTAGAGGCCCTTTAAGCAAGTCCTATCCTTAGGACTTGCTTAAAGCAGCTAAATGAAAAGGAAATGGTGAAGCCAACCTTAGGCGATAAGGAAGCTTAGGAGGAGGAAAAGCAGTGTGAAGAAAAGGAAGACCATCCCTGCAGTATTTGATATTAAAATGCTGTCTGACTTTTCATTTGGGGCCTGAGGAGGCTTTTACCATCTTTGGTAGCTAGCTGGCTGAAGGGTAGTAACTTAAAATGGACTGCTAGAAAACTTGGTCTTGATTCATGCAGGATCGGTGCAGATAGTACTACAAAATACAGCTCTAGGGAAATGTGCAGCAAAGCCTGCTGGCCTGTCTTCTCTGGGATTTATTGTAAGTATTGATGCAGCTATCCTGAGTCTTGCCTTTCACTGCTGTATTTACTTCCTAATCATAATGCATCTCCATTCTATTGCCACGCTCTGAGGCTGGTTCAGGATTCTGAGAATTACATCTGCAGTTGCTGTGGGCAGTATTCTTTGAGCCAATTTAATCTTCAGTGTGAGGGATTTAAGGGGCTGGCTAAGTCAAATATTCCTTTCCCAGTGAAGGAAGAATATTTCTGTTTGTTGGTTTCCTCCCCCTGGATTTTGCTGAGGAAGCTTTTGAATATACCTGTCTTCAAAACTTGACCTTTTGTGTCAGTCTCTAACTCTTAGGTGCCAGGTATAAGCTTCAGTATTGAAGCTGGTGCAGATTTTTAAGTCAAACATGGAAAATTCATCACAAACTCCCTGAGGGTCTATTTTGTGCTCCTGCAATAGTGTTGGACTCAAAGAATGCAGTGGGAGATCATAAAGCAATACTGCTGTAAAGCTGGAAAAATCTTCTGACTTTGGTTTGTTTGTTTGGCTGCTTTTTTTTTGCTACTAGAGATCTTTCATCACTCTTCTGTGATCTTGGCATGACACTTGAGTTTATTTGGTGGCATTGTCCATACCATTGTTGGATATCTTGTAAAGGCAGGTGAGCCTTCCTTTTTCAAGTGGTTATAACACAAGGGGCCATAAAAAAGATCTTGCAGTTCAAAAGAATGTGTTCTCTAAGAGGGAATATTCTGACATGTATCTCTCTAAATGCTTTGTTGGACAATTGGATGCTGAAGGTCTAGAAGAAAGAAGGGACTTTAGGCAATTATATGGCTGAACCTCAGAAGAAAGTCAACTGAAGGGGGCTACAAGAAGAATGGAGAGAAACTGTTTGCAGTGATAGGACAAGGGGCAATGGCTTCAAACTAGAGCAGAGCAGATTGAGATTGGATGTTAGGAACAAGTTCTGTACTATGAGGGTGGTGCAACTCTGGAACAGGTTGCCCAGGGATGTGGTTGAGGCCTTATCCCTAGAGATGTTGAAGGTGAGGGTCAGCAGGTCTCTGGGCAGCCTGATCTAGTGGAGGATGTCCCTGCTGACTGCAGGGAGTCTGGCTGGATGAGCTTTGGAGATCCCTTCCAACCCAAACCATGCTATGATTATAACTCTCAATGTCTGCTGACCAACACTGCCTGAAATATCTACTGTAGGAAACACCATCAAGCCTTCATTCCTCTTTCTGATCACTCCTTGGTTTGGTAATTGGGAAATGTTTCTTGTCCTTTTGCAGCAGGAATGTGTAAATAAGAGAGGAGAAATATATTTAGCAGGTACCTTAAAAATAATACAAACTGTACAGCTCTGTGCTCTGCTACAAATGCTGTCAGATTCCTGTGCCTTAATAGGCTGCAGAGTTTCATCTGTAGAGATGTCAAGAAAAGGAATAACACTGAGTTCCTAAAAAAAAATTCACCTTCTTGCGTTTTTAAAAACATTTTAAGCCTCTTCCTTTCTCCTCATCTGCTGCCCAATTCATCTATTTCTTCTTGTCTTAGCATTTTGCTTCTTTCACTTTCTTTCTACTCTTTTTTTCAGTTGTTCTGTGGGGTTTGTTGGTTGGTTGCTTTGAGGTTTTTTCTAATTATTTTTTTGTGTGTTGGATTTTATTTGGGTTTTTTGTTGTGTGGGTTTTTTTGCTTGTTTGATTTTTTTTTTTTTTAATAACAATCTACATTAAAAAAAAAAAATCAACTTTCCTGTCTTCCCCCTTATTCTCTTTTCATCACTCAGATTCTTCCTGGCTGCACTCTCTTGGCAATTTTTTTTCCCCTTTTATTTTCTTGAGATTTTTTTGTCTGGAACTTTTTGTTTGTTTGTTTCCCTAAAGAAAAAATTAAATATTATGTTGCTGTTCTTGTTCAGTGTCACACAGCATGATGTGTTTCCTGCTTTGCCTCATGGTAATAGACAGTATTGATCAAAGGAATAGAGGGAGAGAAGAGGATCTGCAGCATTTAGTACTCCTGTAGTATAAGCTGCTTCTGATATTTACCTGTGGAAGTTCTAGTGTGTTAAAAGCTGTGATTCCATATTGGACCTTCCCAGTTCTGTAACTCTGCAAGGACTGAAGAAATGACAGAAGTAGGTTGCTAATATCAAATTAAGGGGCAATGTAGCAGATTGGAATTGAGGTAGGACTGAAAGAAGATGGGTAATGAGCTGGCAATGTGCCCAGGTGGCTAAGAAGGCCAACAGTATCCTGGCTTGTTTCAGAAACAGAGTGGCCAGCAGGACTAGGGAAGTGGTTGTCCTCCCTATGGTTGACACTGGTGAGGCTACACCTTGAATACTGGGCTCAGTTTTGGGCCCCTCACTGCAAGAAGGACGCTGGGGTGCTGGAGCCATGTCCAAAGGAGAGCAGTAAAGCTGGTGAAGGGTCTGGTGAAGCACAAGTCTCTGTGCAGCTGATGACAAGCAGCTGAGGGAACTGGGATTTTGTTTAGTCTGGACAAAAGGAGGCTGAGGGAAGACCTTATGGCTTTTGCAACCTTCTTTCAGGTAGGTGTTGGTCTCTTTTCCCAAGTAACAAGCAATGGGACAAGAGGAAGCAGCTTCAAGTTCTGTAGCATGGGAGGCTTACTTAGGTTGGGCATTAGGAAAAAATTCTTCCCCCAAAGGGTTGTCAAGCTCTGGAACAGGCCATCCAGGGAAGTGGTGGAGTCTCCATCCCTGGAGGTATTTGAAAGACATGCAGATGTGGTGCTGAGGGATATGGTTTAGTGGAGGACATGGCAGTGTTAGGTTAGTGGTTGGACTTGATCTTAGGGCTCTTTTCCAACCTACATGATTCTATAGTGCCGAGAATTCTCCTGTCCATGGTTTCTGCTTTTGGATGTTGTGATGGTTTGAAACTGTCTTTTTAATTTTTTCCTTGCAAAGTTCAGAACAGAGAAAGTGAAAGAGTATAAATAAGTCACTATTTGAGTGTAAGAAAGCAAAATACTGATTGTTCTAAACACTTCCATTGGATAGATAGAAATGTTTAAGAACTATTACCCAAAACAAAGTAGGCACTCTGCACATTCTGCGTTTGGCAGTGGGGGCAGTTGCTGGGCTGTCTGGCTGCTGTTTTCTTCTTCTCTTCTGGCTGAAGATAACATGTACTGACCTTGGCAGCTAAGTTAACAACTTTCTGCTTAACTAACTCTGCTTCTCTGTCCAGGGGGGTCTGGGGGGAAGCTCCTGGGAGAGAGAGAGGCCCCTTTGGGAGGGTCCCCTTGGGGGGAAGCAAAGGGAGATCGGTTGTGCTTTTCTGTTGATTGTATATATTTGTGAATGTTGTGAATTTTGTATATTTGTACATACCCATTGCATTTCATTGTAGATTTTAGACTCTGCTTGTAAATACAGCCTTCATTTGCTTCCAGACTGAGCTAGCCTGGTTATTGTCGGTGGGGCGGGAATTTCAGCTCACACCGACACAGATGTTTGTTTCCAACAAGCCAGATTTGACAACCAACTGTGAAATACGTTGTGGATCTGCACCTCACTGCAGATTTGTGAGGGGAAGGGAGAAGGAGACAGTAGAGTGCAGTCAATTCATGACCATTATTGAATGAAGGCTGTGTGGGCTTCAGGACTTCCTTGCTGCTTTCCTTTCCTTGGTTAGAATAACTGTTGTGATAGGAATGTGAATCCAGCCAGCCACATGCTCTGTAGGCACACAGAAGTATTTTCAGTCTGGAGCTGCTGTGTGATGTTTCTTCCCCTCCTATTGTTTGCACCACTTTATGAAGTAAACATTTCCATTCCCTGCTTATTTCTCCTCCATAACCAGGGTGATAAAGGCAATAACATTAAAATCATGCCCTGATCAGCTGAATTTATAGTATTTTACTTTGGAGCAGGATATGAGTCGCACAGTCCTGAAAGGAGAATTACAAACACAATGATGAGTGGTGTAAATCCGCTGCCAGGGCCAGGAATGATTTCTCCTTGGGTATTTATAGGGATCTCTTCTTTTTCTTTCTGCTTGTACAGGGGGATCTGTATCTGTCAAATTTGCCTGCAGATATTTAGATGGAGTAGGGTGCTCTCGATCTGCCTTTCCTGCCTTCCCTGCCTCCCTTCCTGGAACATAACCTGTCAGCTCTGCTTTCATTCGCACAGCAGTTGCAGCGGTTGTGCCTGTGAATCATTTCAAGGCTGCTTTACATATTGATTACTCCAATTGCCATTTAATTTTGCTGTATAGCAACACACGTTGCCTTAACTATTTCTCTGGCATTCTTATTGATTGCTGTAATTCTGCCTTGCATTATATGCATATATAGTGTCACCATTAAATATTTACGTGCCCATGAAAAGTTAATATGGTGAGTTAATGTGAAACTCCACAAAATGCATTTGCCAGAAGCCAGCAGGAATGTTGATTTGAGTGCTTCCCTTCCCTTCCCCTCCCCCTTCCCCTTTCATTTTTGCCTCTCCATTGATTTTTATTGTCACTGCTTCTCTGCTGTATCTAAATCTGTGTCAAAGCAGCCCCCTGCTCCACTATGCAGATCTTATGTTTTATTATGTGAGAGATAAAGCACAATAATAATAAAACAAGAGAAGTGATCTCAGGGAGGTGTTGAGAGCTTTACATTGCTTTGTGCTACTCTTATCACTGCTTCTGCATTTGGCCATGCAAACATAGCACTCTCCTCCATGAAAGAGACTGAAGCAGGATGACTCATCCAGAATGCAAAGCCATATTCCTCTGTTCCTTGAACAGTGGCTGCAGCAATGTGCAACAAAGCTTGCAGGGGTGTTTCTTTGATTTGGACAGCTCTTATCCAGCTGTGACATAGTTGGATGTCATTTGACCCTAAAGGTTTAGAAAGAAAAGTAATTAATTCTTCTTGGCTTAGTGAACGTGAGTCTGACACTGTCCTGTTGGAAAAGCCCAGTAAAAATTCATAGGGGTCAATTGATCACCATATCATAGCATCATAGAATAGATTAGGCTGGAAAGGACCCTCAAATATCATCTAGTCCAGTCCCCCTGCAGTGAGCAGGGACATTAACTAATATCTTTCACCTATCCCTAATGACTTTCTAAGCTGCTTTGGGAAGTCTTGGTGATTAAAACAAAACTCTCCACCACTACTGGAGCAAACCAAAGTGATCATCCATGCTCAAAGAGAGCAGCCATCTCTTCACAGCCCTGGGTGTGATGGGTTGGGAGCAGAGTATCAACTCTGTAAAGCAGGACTAAGATACATGCCTGGTGATGAGGCCTTGGCTGGTAACACTCCCACTTGCTTTTGGATTTTCACTCTTTTCCTGCTTTTACCTTTAACTGATTCAAAGAGAATGCTTTGTAGATAAGAGTCACAACCAGGATATGGGAAGGGAGGGAAAGGTTTTGCTGGCATCTGGTATTGCATCAGCCCTCCCTTCTTACCTCCCTTCCCTTCTGGGTGAAATTGTAGCCTTGGAGCCTTCTGCAAAGATTTGCTTGCTGTCAAAATGGAAAGATTTAAAGCAAGCAAACAAAACCCATAACGAAACCACAACCAACAAAAAAGCCAAGCAAGCAGAACCCATGATGGACTGGAGAGCTAAGGAGGCAAGAGGAATGCAAAGCAGAGACTAATGTCTAAACACCTGTTGGTGAAGAAAATTTAGAAAGCCTCTCAAGTTATTTGGTGCTTGGAAAAATCTAACTTTTTTTAACTCTGTCCCTCATCTCCAGCCTAGGCAGCAGATGTTTAGGAAGTATTTTGTTTCTTTTTTTTGAAAGCAGCAAGGCTTGTTACTGCAAAGGCAATTCTTACTGCAAATCTGATTTGAGAGTTTCTTTTTTTGTTGTTGTTGTTCCAGTCCTTATTTTACTTTCTTTTCAGCCTCACACTTTCAGTGAAATCTACAGTATTCTTAACTCATTTTTCCATCTACAGTGCAATCTCTTGTTTAGTTGTGTTGCTGGGGAAAACTATCCCAGCTCTATCTGATGTGGCAGGATGTAAAAACGTGTAAGGAATTCTTTTCTCTCATTTATTCACTCAGCAGAGGATACAAAGGCTTTCCGTGAGTTGCGGTCCTGATGCAAGAGTGATAGTTCCCTGAAATCATAGGATCACAGAAACATTCAGGTTGGAAGAGACCCTCAGCATCACCAAGTCCAACCCAGAACCCTATTCTACAAGGCTCACCCCTAAACCAGAGCCCCAAGCACCACATCCAAACCACCTTAAACACATCCAGGCTTGGGGACTCCACCACCTCCCTGGGTAGCTCATTCCAATCCCTGACCACTCTTGCCCTGAAAAAATTTTTCCTCATGTCTAAACCTACTCAGTTGTAGCTTGAGGCCATTCCCTCTTGTTCTATCACTAATTACCTGTAAGAAGAGACCAGCAGCAGCCTCTCTACAATCTCCTTTCAGGTAGTTGTAGACAGCAATGAGGTCTCCTCTCAGCCTCCTCTTCCCCAAACTAACCATCCCCAGCTCCTTCAGTCGCTCTCCAGCAGATTTATTCTCCAGGCCCTTCCCAGCTTCCTTGCCCTCCTCTGCCCTGGCTCCAGCACCTCCACATCCCTCTTGGATTGAGGTGCCCAAAACTGGACACAATACTCCAGGTGTGGCCTCTCCAGAGCTGAATCCCAGGGGACAATCCCCTCCCTGCTCCTGCTGGACACAGCATTTCTGATCCCAGCCAGGATACCTTTGGCTTTATTGGCCCCCTGGGCACACTGCTGGCTCCTGTTCAGCTGCTCAAATGTTTTGCATGTGAGCACAAATTTCTTCCAAGATAGAGAAAATGCCACGTTATCTTCATTTGTGGACTTTAACTTGATTTTTTTGACTCTTGGGCTGTTACCTCCTGAATCCAGTTATACAATTTCTGTCCCACTTCTTAGTTTTTTTTTTTTTTGGTTATAGCTTCTTCTAGTTGCGTTCATGTGTAGAAAGCATTAGATATCCTTTCCTTTAACAGGCAATTTGAAATAAAACCCAATTCTTTCTCTTTAGCAGTTTGCCCAAGCCAGGGGTGGTACAGAACATCAACCTTGCACAGGAATGGCAAAGTTTCCCAGTTGCTGATGGAGCAGCACTGCTTCTGTGTTGCTGACTGCCACAGAGAGAGGTCATTTAAATGTGGGGAAAGCTAAGGATTATGAAAATAGAGCCTCTACATACAGTGTCCTAGATTCAGCAGAGTAGATGAGGTAACTGGAGTGTGTGGAGGACAGGTCGTGGAGCACTCCCAAACTGATTCTTTTCCCTTTTGGTTCCTCCTTCAGATCGTCCTGGAGAACAGCAGTCGGGAAGACAAGCATGAGTGCCCCTTTGGGCGCAGCAGCATCGAGCTGACAAAGATGCTGTGTGAAATCCTCAAAGTAGGAGAGCTCCGTAAGTTGACCTCTTTCTTTGGACCTCATGGAGTGGGTTCAGCAATACCTGAAGTTTAACTGCAATGCAAACATTTCCTTCCAAGAATCGTTCCTCAGTATGGTTGTGTGCACTCAAAATGACTGTGTCTGTTTTTCTGTGTCTCTTACTGGTTTGTGGGAAGACCAGAGAGGGTGAGGGTGAAGCAGGGGAAGTGATCTCTGGGTCTCTGTAACTCCTCTGTGTGAAGCAGGGCAGTTGCATCGTTTCTAGAGGGGTCAGTTCCTTTGCCATGGGGTGATCTGATGTAGGACACTTCACAAGATCACAGGATGTTAGGGGTTGGAAAGGGACTTCTGGAGATCTTCCCAGCCAGAGCAGGACCAGAGAATCCAGCACAGGTCACACAGGAATGCATCCAGACTGGGCTGGAAAGTCTCCAGAGAAGGAGACTCCACAACCTCTCTGGGCAGCCTATTCCAGTGCTCTGTGACTGTCACAGTGAAGAAGTTCCTCCTCATGTTGAGGTGGAACCTCCTGTGCTGGAGTTTTCATCCATTGCCCCTTGTCCTATCACAGGGTGCAACTGAGCAGGGGATTCCTTCTGAGAAGGCCTTCCTTCCTGAGCCCCAACCCTCAGATGTTTATAAACACTGATTAAATCCCCTCTCAGTCTTTTCTTCTCCAGACTGAACAGCCCCAGGGCTCTCAGCCTCCCCTCACCAGGCAGTGCTCCAGTCCCTTCACCATCCTTGTAGCCCTCCCTTTGGATACTCTCTAGCAGATCCCTGTCCCTCCTGAACTGGGTAGCCCAAAACTGGATGCAATATTCCAGGTGAGGTCTCACCAGGGCAGAGCAGAGTGGGAAGAGAACCTCCCTGGCTCTGCTGGACACACTCCTCTGAATGCACCCCAGGATCCCATTGGCCTTCTTGGCCCCCAGGGCACATTGCTGTCCCATGCAGAACTTGTCCCCCAGCACTCCCAGGTCCTTCTCCACAGGGCTGCACTTCATGGTCTAACACCCATTGCCCAAGCTTGTCCATAGGTGGGTTTTGTGAGTATTGTAGTTCTTTGTGAGATTGCTCATTGAAAGTGACTCATCCCATGTTCTGTTAGGGAGCTAAAGCTCTCTCTAAACACCAGATGAGGCAGGTACTCTAAGAGTGTGATAGGAAATATTGTATTTCAGTACAGAGTAAACAAGCTGTCTTTGGCTTTGACTACAGTCCCTTGACAAATTGTTGGATACCATGAAACAGAAAGCTAGTCTGTATCTTCATCAGTCTGGAGTGTTGGTGTTTAATTAATATAGATAAACTTCAGTTAACCATCAATAATGGTTTTGGATCCAGCTGCAGCCTCTTTTGCCAAGTACTACCAGGAGATTCATTTTCATGTTGCACAAGCAGGGGGCACTACTGAGATGCTTTGTTTCTTTCAGAGACATTTTCTGCCTTTTGATTTTTTTTTTCTCTCCCCTACTAAAGGTTTTCTTTTACATTTGTACTCAAGTCCATGAAATGTAAAGAGAGCAATTCAAAAGGCAGCAAGAAGAAAGCCAATAGGTATTATCATTCCTTGTTCCTGCTAGCTCTGCCACAGACATCAAAAGCTCTGTTTTAAAAGTCTGATTTGGCTGTTAATGCATCTGAAGCTTTTAAATATCAGGTAAAAAGATTTATTAACCAAAGGAAAAAATCTATCTCTGTGCAATGGACCTGGAAAAAGTCTGTGCATTGCTTGCAGCATCCAGTGGACAGTCAGCATTTGACAGACCCAGATCAAAGACAGGAGGTTTCCTTTGGAATGCCATCCAAAGTAAACCAGATTTAGTAAGGAGTGCATCCTCTATGTCTATAATTAAACAGCTGAGCAACTTTCTTAGTGGTATGCCAGTGGTAAAGTGCTGAGTGAGTTTCAGCCTGTAGCAGGCATAGCCTTGCTGCTGTGCTTGAGGCTTCTCAGGCCAAACCCTGCATGCTAGGCCTGCCAGTAAATGTAGGAGAGAGCTATTACCACAACAAAGCTGTAAGCCTGTTGGAATTAAGTGCTGAAGAGCAATTTGATTTCTACAAATGCACAGAAAATACCTGAAATCCCAAGCACAGCTTTGTACATGGTGGTTTTGTTTGCGTTGGAAGGGACCTTCAAAGGTCATCCAGTCCAAAACCCCCTGCAGTAAGGAGGAGCAACCTCAACTAGATCAGGTTGCCCAGAGCCCTGTTGAGCCTCACTTTGAATATCTCCAGGGATGGGGCCCCAACCACCTCCCTAGGCAACCTGTTCCAGTGTTCCACTACCCTCATAGTAAAGAACTTGTTCCTAACATCCAATCTAAATCTGCTCTTCTCTAGTTTGAAGCCATTGTCCCTTGACCTGTCACTGCAGGCACCTGTAAACAGTCTCTCTCTAGCCTTCTTGTAGCCCCCTTCAGGTACTGGCAGGCTGCTGTTAGTTCTCCCTGGAGCCTTCTCTTCTCCAGGCTGAACACCCCCAGCTCTCTCAGCATGTCTTCATAGCAGAGGTGCTCCAACCCCCTGATCATTTTTGTGGTCCTCCTCTGGACTCTCTCCATCAGGTCCATGTCCTTCCTATATTGAGGGCTCCAGAGCTGGCTGCAGAGTAAAGTGGCAGAATCACCTCTCTGGATCTGCTGGCAACACTGCTTTTGAGGCAGCCCAGGATGTGATTGGCCTTTTGTGCTGCAAGCTCACACTGCCTCTCATGTCCATCACTCAATAGGATCTGCACTTTGGTGCTAAGAAAGGTAATTGATCCACAGGTTTAGCAAGTGTCTCAGACTTCTTCCTTGATGTGTCATAAGGAGTCATTGAGTAAATAAACCTTGGGCTTTGGTGGTGGTTTTTCTTTGTTTGGGGGTTTTTTGGTTGGTTGGCTGGGTTTTGCCACAGGCATGGTTGTTGTCCACTTGCAAGGGCCAGTTACTATGTAGATGATTTGCCATCCATGCTGCTGCTTGTTCCTATTGCTTCTGACTTCTACAGATGCCTTCTTTCATATTTTAGTTCTTTTCATTTTCTTGGCTTTTAGAGTGGGAGCTATGAGTAAAATAAGGATATCTGGGGTAGGGGGCTCAGTTACCATCTGAAGAAAGCATGAAAGGGAAGTTATTTTTGCTTACCTTAGTTTTAGAAAGAAAATTGTCTATTATTATTATTTTATTTTGGATCTAGTGTTTAGGGGTTTTTTGTTGGCTTGGGTCTTGTTGGGTCTTGGGTTGGGTCTTGGGTCGGGTCATGTTGGGTCTTGTTGGGTCTTGGGTTTTGGGCTGGGTCTTGGATCTGTTAGAATAGCTTGATGATTTGGAAATGTGGGGGTGATGATCTCAGAGGTCTTTTCCAGCCTCAATAATTCTGTGATTCTGTGGTTAGCAAGAAAAACTCCCCAAGGATAGCTCCAACCAAGGGGACGTTAACTGTTACTGTTCTGAAGCTGCAAGTTCCTGGGATGCTAGGAGTGCTGGTTTGCACCAGGCTGCTGTGGTGTTCTTTCATAAGCATGCAATGTTGTACAGAGAGGGTTTGATGGTGAGAAGTGCACTGGTGCTTCTGTTGACAGAGACCAGCTGTAGCACAACCAACTTGTGTAGAGTCATACTCATCTACATTCACAGAGCATCTGGCTCTGGATGCAGCAACGAGCTTGCATCATAGCCTTATATCCACAGGGGGCAGAACTAAGGCTGCCTCTAACTCATCTTGATGATTCACCTGTTCACCAGTGTGCTTCCTTAATGGTCTTGTTTATGTGGAACTCTTTAATTGTCACTTTAAACAGTTGTAATAAAGCACAGCTTTAGAATAATGTACAGAAAACAGATTTCTTGGGAATGGCTGTCACAGATGTGCATCTTAAATGACCAGTGATCAGCAGTATATTTCTGTTGAGAGGTGCAAACTGGAACTTGGCATCTTAGGAAAATGTGTCCTTGGGTTTATTTCTTCACTTGCAAATAAATACTGTGGTGATGAATGGGATTGGACAGCTTCAAAACCAGGAGGTACAGCTTATGGCAAAGGAGTCCCTGGTAGTTTGTATGGGAGGAGTTCCAAAATCTGTATTTCACAGAATCAACCAGGTTGGAAGAGACCTCTAAGACCATCAAGTTCAACTGATCACCCAGCCCTAACTAATCAACCAGACCATGGTACTAAGTGCCTCAATCCAGCCTCTTCTTTAACACCCCCAGGGATGCTGACCCCACCACCTCCCTGGGCAACACATTCCAATGGCCAATCTCTCTTGCTGGGAAGAACTTCTTCCTAGCATCCAGCCTAAACCAGCTTTGTTGCCCTTCTCTGGACATGTTCCAGCATCTCAACCTCTTTCTTGAATTGAGGAGTCCAGAACTGGACACAGGACTCAAGGTGCGGTCTAACCAGTGCTGAGCACGGGGGCAGGATGACTTCCCTGCTCCTGCTGGCCACACTATTCCTGATCCAGGCCAGGATGTCATTGGCCTTCTTGGCCACCTGGGCACACTGCTGGCTCATGTTCAGCCTACTGCCAACCAGTACCCCCAGTTTGTTTGGAATTCCTTGTTCTGGTATTGGAACACAGACACTTTTGTCTAACACTTTCTGAATTGTGTACTTCAAAAAGCCAGAATAAGTGACCTTTTTCTCATGAAATATTCAGCAGTAGAAACTTTCTTAGAAAGTGCTGAGTAGATCAAATCTGTTACTGTCCATTATTTATGCAGAACACTTTAATGCTGATTATATTGCCCTTGCTCCACTGTAGTAAATGCCTTCAGGCAACAAGATGTTGTTTTACCATTTCTCTTTGGTCCTTTCCAAGCATGCATTCATCCCAGCAAGGACTCCCAAGGAAGTGTTAAAGATTATGCCTCCTCTTCTGCTTTTGTATTTCCCCAAATCCATGGACAGGACTTCTTGATTCTTTGGCTTGGCTTCCAAAGTATTCATGACTGGGAAATTCATCTTCTGCAAAGCATTTCTGCATATGTTTAGATCTTGTGGAAGTAAAGCAAGCTCCAGTGCAAGCTGTGAGTTGAACATATGGGAAATGCTTTACAGAGGTGGACTTGCAGAGTAGAGGAGCTAAAACTTAAAGAGAAAGGTTGGTTTAGTGTTTAAGTAACATGGAAATTAGGATGAAATGTGGCCATAAGCATCTTCAGTGAAATCTCTGACTTGGGGAAGAGTGGAATATCTGACTATAAATCTTTTAAGCTTGTGCTACTGTTGCTATTAAAAAGAGATTGAAGAGATTGGCTTTAGGAGCCCTTGCCAAGGCACTCCCCCCTGGCAAAGACTATGGCAATTCTGATTGATTCATCCAGTAATGGAAGATATCTATAATCTGTCTATATACTGGTTAAGAAGATGGTTTGCTTCTTGTCTCCTGTGTGTTGGAGCTGGTCTTAGACAGTAACACTGTTACTCAGTGGTCAGCCCTCTTCTCACTGCAGGGTAAGGCCCTTTGGCACTCCACATCCCTGCTACACTGACAAGCAGTGCAGAGAGCAGAGAAGATCAGGCCATTCATAGTTCTTCCTTAGTAACTCTAAAAGCTGAGGTAACCTCCATCTTACCTCTTCCTCCTTGCAAATTTCAGTACAGGACATAGATCTTGAGGGGAGGAGGAAAATCCATGAAACAGACTCCTGGCTTTGCAAAATATATTGCAAGTAAATATAAAAATTAAAAACAAGATGCAAAAGACCTTCCAGAACTGGAGTTGGTAACATTAATGGGAGAGCTTTGGTTCATTAACACCAAGCACTTGTCATGGCTTAGAACTGAGCTCAGTGTTTTTCATAATTAGCTGTAATCCTCTTTGATCTGTGCCTGCAGTGCCTTTGTACCTCTGCTCAGCAGGTGACACCATTCTCCCCTCAAAATCCTTTGCACCTCTCATTCCTGGTGGATAGCAGTACCTGACTGTGCTACCTGATCTATGCAAAGCTGGTACAGCTTCCCAGGCTTGTTGCCTTATTTCCATACAGATTCATTTGGAATTGTCTAGTGCTGAAGCTGGTGAGGCAGCCTGTAGCTGATGGAGGAATGGTAAATTAATGCTGAGGGCACTGAGAAAAGACAGCACCAAGGGAGCAGCAGTCCAAAGGCCTTCATAATGCAGTTCCATTGCATGCCTGAAGTTCTTCTAGAGTGAAGGCATGTCAAACTTCAAGTGTTTTTCAGTGTATTTTTGAGTGCAGCACAGATGTTAAGCTGCCAGCATTCAGATTTGATTGTTTTGATGGATGGTGTTCAGGGACTCTGCAAAAAAGCTCTTGCTGAGGCTTTGTGACAGACCACAGGGGTACAGACTGTGGCAGATACACAGATTGTCCTAAAGCTTCTGTTGGATAAACAACTTCTTCACTGCCTCCTCTTACCTTTCTGTCATGGGAATTGAATCCTCGTGGGGTTTTGCTAGACTTGATGAATTTATCTGCTTATTTTTTTCTCCTTGAAAGAGGAGCTTTAAATGCTGATGTATTATAATGCCCTTGATACTGTTCCTACACATTCTTGCTATAGATTCCTCATGGCAATTATTGCCCAGGTTGCAGACCTGAAGTGATCTAGAAACTCTCGCTTTATTGTCCCTTTGTCAAACAGAACATGCTGGGCTTTGCAAGGTCTGCAGTGGTGTTCATGGTTGTGTGTGCTGAAATGAAGGCAAGCAAATCTCATGCTTCAAGGGGCAAGCTGATTGCTGCAAGGGTCAGGAAGAACTTTTTCATCTTTGCACAATTTTTCCTCTGCCTTGCACAATCCATAGCATGCAGTGTGGTTTGTGTCTGTTCTTTCCCTGAAAGCATGTTGGTCACTGAAGTGTTCCACACCTGAGGGCTTGCCTGGTTTGGTTTTCCTTTTGCTACAGCAAATGTCATATTTCAACACTTTTTCCCCTTGCTTGAAAGCCAATTGTCTTTTCCCCTTCCTTTTACTTTTTTTCCCTCCTCCTCTTAAATAATGTAAAGTCTTAGAAATAGTAAATAAAATTAGATAAGGGAATTGTTACTGTTCCAATTGCATTTTCTGGAGACTGAAGCATTTTATGAGTCAGGAAATATTTGCTAGGAAGTTAAAGGTAACAATTTTCTGTTTCACCCTGAATTCTCATCATAGCTATAGAATATAATAAAATAATTGAAAAGAAATTCCAACCATTTTTTATCTCAGTTTTTTTCACTTCATTCTTTATTACATATCCACCCTTTTATCCTTTCACCCAAACCATCATTAAATGACTCCCGGTCACAGCAAAAACTGAACTGATCTTGAGTGAAGGCTAGAAGACAAGCAACATTTGAAAACAATTTGAGTAACAATAAAGGAGAAAAATTTGAAATCATCCATATTGATTGGGGTTTTAAGTGTTCCTTTGGAAACATCACTAGTAAATGAGCCATTCCTGCCTCCAGGGGCATTAACCATGCCTGTCCTTCTTAATGAAAAGCTAATAACTTGCTGAATAGCTTGAAAAAAAAAAAAACCCAGCTAACAGCTAAAAACAGCTGGGGCTGTTTAGTTTGGAAAAGAGGAGGCTGAGAGGAGACCTCATTGCTGTCTACAACTACCTGAAAGGAGATTGTAGAGAGGCTGCTGCTGGTCTCTTCTCCCAGGTAATTAGTGATAGAACAAGAGGGAATGGCCTCAAGCTGCCACTGGGGAGGTTTAGACTGGACATGAGGCAAAAAAATTTGGGGCACGAGTGGTCAGGGACTGGAATGAGCTGCCCAGGGAGGTGGTGGAGTCCCCAAGTCCCCTGGATGTGTTTAAAGGTGGTTTGGATGTGGTGCTTGGGGCTATGGTTTAGGGGTGAACCTTGTAGAGTAGGGTTCTGGGCTGACCTGAATGTTTCTCTGATTCTGTGAATTGTACTTTTGGGGTTTTTTTCTGATATCAGAATCTTATTTTATCAAATTCTCCTCTTTCTGGTTGCTGACACAGTCCTGCAGGAGAGACAGAATGAAACTTTCTTTTTCTAGGGGGGACACTCATTTCTTTTTCAGTTAACCTCTTCTTGCTCTAAAAAAGTCACAGTTTCTTAATGATTGTGGTAAAGTGTTACATCTCTACAAAATATCTCCTGTAATCTAAGAGGATATGAGCAGCAGAGCTGCAAATGCCTTTTGAGCAAGATCTTTTATTTTTAGCTCTGAGTGACAGTGAGAGTTTGGAATGTTGCTTTCTGCACATGGCTCTGTTGGCTTCAAAGTTGGTACAGTGTTGGTGTGAGTGACCTAGACACCCTGATCTCTCTAGTGTCCTCTTGTGTCCTTTTCCTGTGGTCTACAGCCATCTGTCTGCTCTTTGATGTCTTTGGAGCATACATCAGAACTTGTTTTATACATGTGAAGTGCTTCACCTTGCTGTGTGCTGGGTGCAGGATTCTTAGCTTCTTTAAAATGACTCAGTTCTAAGTATTATTAACAATAATAGAAAGCATGGGGGAGTGTGGGAGCTTGAAAAACTCTTTAGGGTAAAAAACAAACAAGAGAGAGGGATGTCAGGAATTGTGTTTAGAAGTTCATTAATATATCCAAAAGACAACAAAGAGAGAACTTTGTTAAGCATGAAGAGCTCTTCCATCTCATAAAGAAAGGGATGCAAAAGCCAAGACCTGGAAGTGAAAACCTGATAATTCAAACTGGGAGTGAGGTAGAGGCTGTGAGAATGCTGAACTAGGGAAGCAGCAGAACTGAGAGCTGAAGAATGAGAGGATAAAAAAAAAAATAAATCTTGCTGTTGATTTCCTGTGATTACTGGGAGCTGTGGCTTTGACAGATTCAGTGATGTGGTAGAACAGCAGCTGTGGCTTGTTTTACTCTGGGTACTGGAACCCAGTTCTAGGATTTGTAAATTATGGTGGGTTTTTTATAGTCTGTAATGGATGATGTAGTAAATTAACTCTGGGCAGATGTGACAGTAGACATGAAATACTCAAATATTTTGGATTATTGTCACAGAAATAAATTGCCATAGGTTAAAATATTTTGGATCACTCCCACAGGACAAAGCATGAATAAAATAAAGCCTCCAAAATCTCTTCCCTTTTGAAAACTCTGTATGCCTTCTGAACTTGGGAGAACTTGGTTAGCTGTTCATTCAGTGTGCTCCACAGCATGCTGTTAGCTTGCCAACAGGAGGTAAGTGACCACTGAAAAATCAAACACTGAGTGTCCCCTTGTCACTGTCAAATCTTGGGACAGGCTGCCCAGGGAAGTGGTTGGTTCAGTACCCTGGAGGTATTGAAAAGACATATAGATATCATAGAATGGTTCAGGCTGGAAGGGACCTCCAGAGGTCATCCAGTCCAACCCCCCTGCAGTCAGCAGGGACATCTCCAACTACATCAGGTTGCCCAGAGCCTCATCAAGCCTCACCTTGAATATCTCCAGGGATGGGACCTCAACTACCTCCCTGGGCAACCTGTTCCAGTGTTCCACCACCCTCATACTGAAGAACTTCTTCCTGATATCCAATGTAAATCTGCTCTTCTCTAGTTTGAAGCCATTGCCCCTTGTCCTGTCCCTGAAAGCCTTTGCAAACAGTCTCTCTTCAGCCTTCTTGTAGCCCTCTTCAGGTACTGGCAGGCTGCTATTAGGTCTCCCCAGAGCCTTCTCTTCTCCAGGCTGAACACCCCCAGCTCCCTCAGCCTCTCCTCATATCAGAGGTGTTCCAGCCTCCTGATCATTTTGGTGGCCCTCCTCTGGACCTACTTCTTCAGTTTCATGTCCTTCCTATATTGAGGGCTCCAGAGCTGGGCAAAGTACTTCAAAGTGAGGTCTAAGCAGAGCAGAGCTAAGTGGCAGGATCACCTCTCTGGCTCTGCTGGCAATGCATCTTTTGGTGCCACCCAGGATGTGATTTTGCCTTCTGTGCTGCAAGCTCACACTGCTCATTTCCAGCTTCTCAGCCATCAGCACCCCCAAGTCCTTTTGCTCAGGGCTGCTTTCTATCACCTCATCTCCCAATCTGTGTTGCCAGTGAGGATTATTCTGGCCCAGATGCAGAGAGATGTTGCTTAGGGATATGATTTAGTGGTGGCCTTGGTAGTGTTAGGTTAGTGAGTGCACTGGCTGATCTCAAGGATCATTTCAGACCTGTCTGACTCAGTGATTCCACTGGTAGGCCTATCTTGGAGAAGGAAGCAGCAGGCAAACTGTGAAGAGTTTTCACAGATATGTAAATGCTTTGACAGAAGAGTTGTTAGCTGCCCCTAAACACCTTTTACTGTCCTATGCCCCTTTGACAGTCCTGGATCTTTCTTTCTTAAGGGAAAACTTGATAGCTCAAGTTATAGATACTTATTTTTCCCCCTTAAGTTTGTACACAGATGTTTTTTCTTACAGCTGTGTATTAACAGACCCCTGGTCTCCAGCAGCTGTAGATTCCCCCTCCTTTTGAACTATGCTTTCTGCTTATTTTTCCTGGGTCTTTGTGTTTTGTATGTGCACAGCTTGTGAAGTTACTTGCTGATAATCCCCCCAGCTGGCTGGTGACTTTATTTTTCTCTCCTTATTACCACTACAGAGCATCAGTTTAATTATTCTTTTAAGCCTCTGACAAAGGACTTAAAACATTCATCAGCTCTATCCAGATTTGTTGCCTCTTCACATCAAAGAAAGACCCCCTTGATGACAGACACTTAAAAGTAACTGATAAGGAGCTAAGGAGAAGTGTTGGACTCTTTGTGCATCTGAAGTAGGTCATTGAGACACAAAAAATAATTGGTTGTTTGTGTACATAGGAATGAGCAGGCTGCCCAGGGGGGTTGTGGAGTCTCCTTCTCTGGAGACTTTCCAAACCCACCTGGATGCATTCCTGTGCAGACTCCCCTGGGTGATCCTGCTCTGGCAGGGGGGTTGGACCAGATGATCTCTTGGGGTCCCTTCCAACCTCTGATGTACTGTGAGACTGTAATGTGAAAGACATTGTTGGTGTGATGTTGGCTCTGAAGTTTTTTGCAATAGCTTTTTTTTTGGTTGTTAGATTGCTCTTTGGATGGCTGTATTTAATCTTTAAGTGTAGAGCTTCTCAGCAGAAACTATAGTTGGTATTTGCACAGTAAAAATACCAGGCAGCTTTGTTCTTTGAGTCTCTCCAGACACTCAAAGGGAATTAAAGCACCAAATTTACCACCATGTAAAATGAAGGAAATCACCTCAGAACCACACATTTTGTGCTTCATATGTTCAGTTGTCTTGTAGTTGTTGGTGTCTGGCATAAAATACAATTTATTCATCCACATCAGGAGTGAGTTTGACTCTCCCAAACAGGACAGAACACAACATAATTCAGCATAGGTCTGGAGCACAGTTTGGCATAGGGTGGAGCAGAACTCACATGAGCTGAGGCTTTCCTTTTCCAAGGCTGCACAGTATCTCAGGGAATAGCTCAGTTGCTGTTCATCTGAGGGGTATTAGAGGAGATGGCAAACCTCACCTAAGATGTTAAAGAGATTCCAGAATCTGTATCTCAGCATTATCTTCAGTCTTTAATAGGCAAAAAGAATTGGCTGGACACAGGAGTGTCACTGCAACTTTTGCTGAGGCAGACTCTATTATCAAAACAGACAAAACAGATCTCTGTGATCAAGTCCAGCCTGTGACCTACCACCACCACATTTTGGAAGAGGAAATGGCCTGAAATTGTGCCACGGGAAGGTCAGGTTGGAGATTAGGAAAATTTGTTGGCTGCAAGAGGTGGTCAGGGATCAGAGCAGGCTGCCCAGGGAGGTGGTGGAGTCCCCATCCCTGGAGACATTCAAGAAATGTGTGGATGTGGCACTTAGGGACCTGGTTCCATGGTCATGGTGGTGTTAGGTCAGTGATAGAACTTGATGATCTATTCAAGTGGCATTGAGTGCACCCTCAGCAGGTTTGCTGCTGACACCAAGCTGTGTGGTGCAGCAGACAGGCTGGAGGGAAGGGATCCATCCAGAGGGACCTGGACAGGCTGGAGAGGTGAGCACAAGCCAACCTCAGGAGGTTCAACAAGACCAAGGGCAGGGTCCTGCATCTGGGTCGAGGCAATCCCAAGCACAAATCCAGGCTGGGCAGGGACTGGCTGGAGAGCAGCCCTGAGGTGAGGAGAGGGACTTGGGGGTGCTGGTAGTCGAGAAGTTCAACGTGAGCCAGCAGTGAGCACTTGCAGTCCAAAAAGCCAACCAGAGCCTGGGCTGCATCAGGAGAAGTGTGGCCAGCAGGGCCAGGGATTCTCCCCCTGTACTCAGCTCTGGTGAGACCCCACCTGGAGTACTGCATTCAATTCTGGAGCCCCTATTACAAGAGGGATATGGACATGCTGGAAGGTGTCCAGGGAAGGGCCACCAGGATGAGCAGAGGGCTGGAGCTCCTCTCCTATGAGGATAGACTGAAAGAGTTGGGGCTGTTCAGTCTGGAGAAGAGAAGGCTCTGAGGTGACCTTCTTGTGGCTTTCCAGGATCTGAAGGGGGCTACAAGAAAGCTGGGGAGGGATTTGTTTAGGATATCAGGTAGTGACAGGACTTGGGGGGATGGAACAAAGCTGGAAGTGGGGAGATTCAGGCTGGATGTGAGGAAGAAGTTCATCCCCATGAGAGTGGTGAGAGCCTGGAATGGGTTGTCCAGGGAGGTGGTTGAGGCCCCATCCCTGGAGGTGTTTGCAGCCAGGCTGGACGAGGCTCTGGCCAGGCTGATCTAGTGTGAGGTGTCCCTGCCCATGGCAGGGGGGTTGGAACTGGCTGATCCTTGTGGTCCCTTCCAACCCTGACTGATTCTATGATTCTGTTATATTTTAATTTATTTTCTCTAGAGAATTATTTTTTGTAAAGTCACAGATGAGATTTTAAAAATGTTCTGCCTTGAAGGTCTATTTTGTTTGGTCAAGCTGAGGACATAAATCTTTCCCAGTCTCTGCAACTTCAAAATACTTTTTGTATGTGAAAATGGTTCTCTTCAATTGAGAGCAAAGGGAAGAGAGAGCCTCTTTCCATTTTAAAATTAGGAATGGATATCCCAAGCCTAACTTAAACCCTACAAGATTTCTCTTATTTGACCCTTTCTGCCATCTGGTTTTTTTTGAGATTACTTTCTCTGCATCCATCAGAGTGAGCTTAGAAAGAAACAGCAGAAGTATGATGCTTTTGATCTCAGAAGATGGAGTTTCAAGATGCCACCCAACATGATGTGACAGGAGAAAAAGTCCATTTGTTGGAACTTGTGAATTAGGTAGATGGAGGTCTAGGTAATGATGGATATATTAGGCTGAAATTTTCAGGGACCTTCTTGAGATTTAGGCTTTAAAATCTCATTGAAGGTATATCCTTTAAACTCCTCAGTTAGCTGCAGCAGCAGCAGCATTTTGCATGACTTAGCTCTGAAAAGCTGCCCCTCAGAGGGACAGATTTACACATCATCTCAGCACACTCCTAGAGCTATTTCTGTCCCTGCTCACTGACAATGAACAAATAGCAGAGCATTTCCAGCAGCAGCTCCTTTCCTCCTCTCTTCCATCTCCAGATTCCAGGGGTGGGAGGTGACAGCTTGAAGTGATTAGATATATTTTCAGAGACTTATTCATTTTGAAAGGTTTTTTTTTTAAGTTTTTTTCCTTGGCACTGCCAAGTTATGAAATTTTAAGTGGTTTTGTAGATGCTTTGGTACAGTTATTTTCTTCCATTCTTGCCACAGTTATTTTCTTCCATTCCTCACTCTAATTTAAAACTTCCTCTGCAGCTCATGTGTTCCTTTTTTGTTTTCTCATTAAATGAACTGAAAAAGCCAGTATTTCTGTACAAGTATTATGGAATGGGAATCTACACATGTATGGACTGTCACACCACGAGTTGGGTGTTTTATTGGGGATTGGATTTCACTTAGTGGGGCAGGGGACAACATTCCCAAAATGCCTTGACAAAGCATTGTCCTAGAGACAGTTATAAAGGCTGGGCAGAGAGGGCCTGATGTCAGCCTCTGCAGTCTCACAGTACATCAGAGGCTGGAAGGGACCTCCAGAGATCATCCAGTCCAACCCCCCCCGCCAAACCATCACCCAGGTAGTCTCCACAGGAATGCATCCAGGTGGGTTGGGAAAGTCTCCAGAGAAGGAGACTCCACAATCCCCCTGTGCAGCCTGCTCCAGGGCTCTGTCACCCTCCCTATAAAGAAGTTTCTCCTCATGTTGAGGTGAAATCTTTTATGTTCAAGTTTGTATCCATTGGTCCTTGTCTTATTATTGTGCACTACCAAAAAGAGCCTGGCCCCCTCCCCTTGCCCCCCACCCCTCAGCTATTGATAGACATTGCTCAGATCCCCTCTCAGCCTTCTCTTCTCCAGACTAAGCAGCCCCAGGGCTCTCAGTCTCTCTTCATAGGGTATATCTTACTGCATGACAGCTGATTTAAGCCACATGCTAGCTCTCAATTCCCTTCAAAATCCCAAGCTGCAGTAAAGGTCCTCAGATTTTTTTCCTGATTTCTATAACTCATGATTATCCAGTTTAAAACTGATAAGGTGTCATCTGATTTGCATAACGAATTGAACTGTGGTGTGTGCATCTTGAAGTATTGATCCCAACATAGAATCATAGAGAGCACTGGGTTGGAAGGGGCCTTTAATGGTCACCTAGTCCACCTCTGGTTCCATCCCTGGAGACCTTCAGGATCAGGCTTGATGGGGCTCTCAGCAGCCTGACCTGGTTGGGGATGTCCCTGCTTACTGGGGAGGGGTGGTTGGACCAGATGACCTTTAGCAGTCCCTTCCAACCCAGTGCTCTCTATGATTCTCTTTCTGGTAGGGCTGTTCTTTTTGAAAAAACAAAATCAATTAAATAAATACATAAAAATTATTCTTGGTGTAGCTGCACTGGGGGGAAAAATTGCCATGTAAAGCATGTTTTCTTTCCTTTTTTTAATCTACCATTAATGTTGAAGGGTAGCCTTCTGTAAGTCATCTCATTAGTGGGAGCCCATCTGCTCACATTTCTTGCAAGGTAGTCTAATGTGTGTGTGCTGTGTGTATGGATGGATGCAGGCACAAAGGTTTCCAGTTTCAAGCAGTGTTGATTCCCATTAGGCTTCAGGCAAAAGAAAGATTAATGATTTGGGAAGAGGAGAGAAAGTTGCATGCACTTGAATACTTGGCTGGAGTGGTCTAGGTCCTCTCCCTCAAAGAAAAGCCAGAGAAGAGATTTGCTCATTTTGAGCTACAGTCATGATGGCTCCTACTGATTATGCCTGGGCCATGACATAGAATCATAGAAACATTCAGGTTGGAACGGGCCCTCAGGACCACCAAGTCCAACCCAGAACCCTACTCTGCAAGGGTCATCCCTAAACCTTATCCCCAAGCACCACATCCAAATCACCTTAAACGACATGAAGCAAAACAAGATGCCCCATCCCTGGAAACATCCAGTTTGGAGCTGGATGGGGCTCTGAGCAACTTGATCTAGTGAAAGATGTCCCTGCTTATTGCAGGGAGGGGACTGGACCTTTAAAGGTGCCAACCCAGACCACATTATAGTTCTTAAGATTTGTTTGTATGTTCTCATCTATCTCAGGCTTTTTCATCCTGTTTCTTAATTGTGTCCAGCTTAGTGTGGAGTGAAACCTTGCATATGGAGCACTTGAAAAATTTACTTGTTCTGGTGTGGTGAGGCTTGCAGTATTTCCAGCCATGCTGCAGACCTGTTGTGGCAGTGTCCATTTTGTTGCAATGGAAAGATCTGTCTGAGGTCTGAGGAAGATCTGTCCGAGGTCTGAAGGAGGCAGTGTTTCTCTCTCTGTCATTGCACTCCTGTCTGAGAAATGAAACTAATCACACAGCAATAGGACTTCTGTTCTCTGACTTCTTTTTTTATTACTTAGACGTTTAAGAGCTGATGTGAGCTATGATTTGAGAATTCCCAGGAGCAAGACTGCAGCTTTTCCCCCTTTACCGCCTGCATTTCTCAAGTGCCACAGGCTTTTATTGCAGCCCTATTGGAAATCCCAGGAGTGCCATTGGCTCAGAACAGGCTGATGGTGTTTGGAATCTTGTGGTTTTAAGAATATATATCCAGTCTTATTTTGGTGCACAGAAAGCTAATCATGTTTCCAAGACATAAGAAAACCTATTTGGTAAAAAACCTTTAATGCTGATGAGCATCCTATTTACGTTTCTTGCTATTGCATTATCTTCTTATTACAACCTCTTTGATCTGCCTTACATGAACCCTTGAATTCCTAAGGTGGTCAGATCAAGGATGTTTTATATTACTGTCTTCTGGAGAAAAAAGAAATGTATGGCTAATACAGGACCTGATTCTCATTTGTGTCAGAAAGGAGAGTGACGGCTGTCAGCCCTGTTCTAGATGACAAATGCTTGCGTTGTGTAATTGTGTTTCCAGCAGCTCTGCAGGGGATTGCACTTGACTTTCCTGAGAAGATTTAATCTGCAGTCACATGGCCTGGAAGCTGTATTTATTCTTTTTTAATGGAAGGTTAAAACTTACATACGCTAGAGGATGCCTTTGAAGTGTGGTAGACACAGAAACACCACAGCAAAACAAAAACCGCCAAAAAACTCAGTTCCAGGCAGTGGCTGTGACTTCATGTGAATCACAGAATCAGAGAATCAACCAGGTTGGAAGAGACATTCAGGATCATCAAGTCCAACTGATCACCCAACCCTAACTGATCAACCAGACCATGGCACTAAGTGCCTCATCCAGGCTTTTCTTAAACACCTCTAGTGATGCTGACCCCACCACCTCCCTGGGCAGCACATTCCAGTGGCCAATCTCTAAACTTCTTTCTAAGCTCAAGCCTAAACTTCCCCCCCCTCTCTCCCCCCCCTCTCTCCCCCCCCTCTCTCCCCCCCCTCTCTCCCCCCCCTCTCTCCCCCCCCTCTC
This sequence comes from Indicator indicator, assembly GCF_027791375.1. Taxonomy (NCBI): domain Eukaryota; kingdom Metazoa; phylum Chordata; class Aves; order Piciformes; family Indicatoridae; genus Indicator; species Indicator indicator. The sequence goes on from NC_072020.1 coordinate 2,146,375, forward strand.
TCCCCCCCCTCTCTCCCCCCCCTCTCTCCCCCCCCTCTCTCCCCCCCCTCTCTCCCCCCCCTCTCTCCCCCCCCTCTCTCCCCCCCCTCTCTCCCCCCCCTCTCTCCCCCCCCTCTCTCCCCCCCCTCTCTCCCCCCCCTCTCTCCCCCCCCTCTCTCCCCCCCCTCTCTCCCCCCCCTCTCTCCCCCCCCTCTCTCCCCCCCCTCTCTCCCCCCCCTCTCTCCCCCCCCTCTCTCCCCCCCCTCTCTCCCCCCCCTCTCTCCCCCCCCTCTCTCCCCCCCCTCTCTCCCCCCCCCTCTCTCCCCCCCCTCTCTCCCCCCCCTCTCTCCCCCCCCTCTCTCCCCCCCCTCTCTCCCCCCCCTCTCTCCCCCCCCTCTCTCCCCCCCCTCTCTCCGCCCCCTCTCTCCCCCCCCTCTCTCCCCCCCCTCTCTCCCCTCCCCTCTCCCCCCCCCCTCCCCCCCCCCCTCCCCCCCTCTCTCCCCTCCCCTCTCTCCCCTCCCCTCTCTCCCCCCCCCTCTCTCCCCTCCCCTCTCTCCCCCCCCCTCTCTCTCCCCCCCCTCTCTCCCCCCCTCTCTCTCCCCCCCCTCTCTCCCCCCCTCTCTCTCCCCCCCCTCTCTCAAATATGATGAAGTCATTGCTTCTGGAGATGTTGTAGCAAATTGAAAGCTTTGTGCTGAGACACCACTTCCAAGACAAATGCAGGGGCCTGTCAATATCTCCTTTATTCTTGACCGGGGGATGATGCAGCCCCCTGGAACAGATGGGAATGTCCCCAGTAACTGAATGAGTGGTGTGATAAAAGGAAGAGGGATTACAGGGAGAAGAGAGGCAGAAGAGGGGTGTTAGGTGTATAACATAAATGGATGCTGGCTGTCCATAACAGTACAGAGAAGTCAATTTTCCCTTAAATTTAAAGTTTTCTGTCTCCTGTTTTTCAAATGCCCCTGTTTTGCAGCATGGGTTGGTCAGGTGGCTTTCAGAGAATTGATTTCTGGCAAGCCAGTTTAGCTTTTGTGCTGAATGAAAATGGGTTGGAGTAGACAGATGCACGTTGCTAGAAGCTGAAAGAGCTGATGGATTTTGTGATGTTAGCAGCAGAAATCAGATTGACCTAATGCCACTCAGAAGAGCAGGTGCACAGCTGGATCAGTAAGGAATGCAAATATGGTAGCTAAGATGGCAAAGTGGAGCAGCTATGTGGTGTGAAAATGAGCTGGGTCTTCCTGATGCTTGAATGCTTGTAAGCTAGTGCTGATTTATGACATGATGTGGATTTGCCAGCTTGAGCTCACAGATTCCATCCCACTAATGAAATTTAATTCTTGGATGCCTGACTCCTAATTGGCAGGTTTATAGCCTGCCTGGAATTGGCACGGGGCAGCAGGAGCCAAATGTTGCTGAGGCAGGTGTACTGAAAGAGTCTTTAAATTAATTCTGCATGGTTGGGAGCCTGCTTCTAGTCCAGGTTTAGCTGATTTGAGGCTGATGTGTAGGACAGGTGCAATGAAGGTGACAGTTGCCTAAATGTTCTTGTAGTAAGAACACAAGCCCTGTGAGGAGAGGCTGAGGGAGCTGGGGTTGTTCAGCCTGGAGAAGAGGAGGCTCAGGGGAGACCTCATTGCTGTCTACAACTACCTGAAGGGAGGTTGCAGCCAGGTGGGGGTTGGTCTCTTCTCCCAGGCAACCAGCACCAGAACAAGGGGACACAGTCTCAAGTTGTGCAGAGGGAAGTTTAGGCTTGAGCTTAGAAAGAAGTTCTTCCCAGCAAGAGAGATTGGCCTTTGGAATGTGCTGCCCAGGGAGGTGGTGGGGTCAGCATCCCTGGAGGTGTTTAAGCAAAGACTGGATGAGGCACTTAGTGCCATGATCTGGTTGGGTGATCAGTTGGACTTGATGATCTTGGAGGTCTCTTCCAACCTGGTTGTTTCTGTGAACTCCTAGCATTTCCACCTTTTTGGAAGCCATTAATGTTTGATATGAAATCTTCCACATTGTTCATCCATGGAGTTGTTGGTTTAGGGCTTTTATCAAGATATATCTCAAGGCTATCTAATCCAGTCACTCCAGTGCAACTCAGGATCAGGGCTTGTTGGTCCAGTCTCTTGTGAATTGCTACTGCTAAGGGAGATGAGGCCAGGTGTGGGTACAAAGCTGGTCATTTACACAAAGCTTAGCAGGCCCTGGAGAGTACTGATGTTGTTATCATAAATACTTGAGACTGGAGTGGTGCATGTTACAGAATGGTGTCAACATGCTCCACCTGGTTCCTGGGCTGCAGAAGGCTTTGTCCATTCCATGTTATGCATGGATTGATGGCACAGAATCATCATCCCAAACAACTGGAGCCTGTGTCTTCCTTTCTGCTTCTGTCAATGGCTCATTCTTCGTAGTTGGTGGTTTTATCTTGAACATATTGGCTGAATGTTTGAGATTTTCATTGATGTCCCAGTTAAAATCTGGATAATTTGGTGTGAAATGTTCTCCTCCCATCAATTCTTTTCCTTGGGATGGATAAATCAAGCTCCCATCAGGAGGGCTGTACTGAGATAAGTTAGGGTAGAATCTTCATTGTTATCACTGCTTCAACATAATGGAGAGCATTTTATATCATTACATTTGAAGGCTTTATTTAAGAAGCGAATCAGCATTGCTGCTGTGATCATGTTAGAGCTAATAACATCTGGGCAACAATCTCTTAACACAGCCAGAACAGCTAAAGTCTGAATGGTTTACATTGTGCCCAGGTTTTGTGGTGATGCACAGCTGAAAAGGGTCACCAGGTGCTTTTCTCTGCTCTCAGAAGCCTAGTTCTATTGCAGTGTTGGCACAGAAGCAGGGGGACTAGAATGAAAAGATATTGTGGACATCCCTACCTCTTACTGACTCTTGAAGGACACAGGGATTGCACAGGGCTCCCTTAGAAAAGCCTTGGTCTGTGGAAGTGCCCTGACTCGGTGCCAGGCAGCTTTGGCTGAGCTCTGCCACAATGGGCCCAAGTCTGAAAGGCACAAGTGAGGCAAGGGTGTAGAGAAAAATAAGTGTAGAGACAAATTGTGATATTGATCAGGGGAAATGTGGCTTTGATAACTGGATAGAAGCAGTTCTCAGTACACAGCACCACTTGGCTCCATAAAGATCTCCGAGAGTAGAGACTGTGCAACATATGTGTTGGAGTTCTTGTTAGAGTTTTGCCTTGAATTAAGGAGGGTTTCTTTCTGTTTTCTCCCTCTTCCCTAAAGACAAGAAGGAAAAAGCATGCAAATAGGGGAAACAAGCTGTAAGTAACTATTTCAAGATGGGGTCATTTTGTGAGAGTAATGCCCTTCTGGCTGTATGAATCAACTATAGCACAGGTTTTTGGAAGACCACAAGACTCCCAAGATAGACTGGGAGGGTGTTGGGGTTTTTTTAAAGACCCAGCAAGATTTACAGCTGTGAGGAAGGATTGGTAAAACGTAAAAAAAGAGAATATTTTGCTTATGTGATTTTCCTTTCTCCTGGGTTAATCAGGCTCAGTGGTTTGAGATAAGAAAAAGCTTTGGTATTAAAACTGGGCTGTTCTGAAAATTTTTTCATGGAGTAATAGAATTGTTAAGGTTAGAAGGGACCTCAAGGATCATCCAGTTCCAACCCCCCTGCCATGGGCAGGGACACCTCACACTACAGCAGGTTGCTCACAGCCACATCCAGCCTGGCTGCAAAAACCTCCAGGGATGAGGCTTCCACCACCTCCCTGGGCAACCTGTGCCAGTGTCTCACCACTCTCATGGGATAGAATTTCTTCCTAACATCCAATCTGAATTTACCCATTTCTAGTTTTGCTCCATTCCCCCCCCAGTCCTATCACTCCCTGACACCCTATAAAGTCCCTCCCCAGCTTTCTTGTAGCCCCCTTCAGATACTGGAAGGCCACAATAAGCTCTCCCCAGAGCCTTCTCTTCTCTATTTGTTTGGCTACACTTTGTAAACATGTTTAGAATACTATTTGTTCCTGATGGAAGCATCTTGCAAGGAAAAGAACTGAATGATGACTTGCTTTGTCTGGTGATACTACCCTGACTAATTGAGCTTAAATGAGAGCAAATAATTGCAAATACATTGGATCTTCAAAGGCAGCAAAAATCCAGCTAGTTCATGCTTAATTTCATCTCCTTTTCTCATATGGAGATTGTTTTTTTTTGTGATCCAAGATCTATCCTAACTAGTTAAGGAAGGTGAATTCCCTGAAGCTGCTGTGTTTGCTTTCTGCTGTGAATATGAAAGGCATCTCTTCTAATCTGCTCTGTTAGAAGAAACTTGAGAGCTGATTCAGCAAAGGTAGCTTGTCCAGCTGAATTCCTTAAGCACAGGCACGCAGGGTTAGAGTCTGTTTTCTTCACTCAGTGCCAGTTTACATTTTTGAAAGTTGTAGGGGTTGGTTCTAAAGCAGTTACATGGAGTATGCCAAAGCCAGGCACTTGCCTGACACCTCAACCTCGTGCAATTTCTTCATTAACCTCTAACCTCTGTTATAACCTAAGTGAAGCACCTAGGTTATGAGGTTCTTTGAAAGGCTTCTGGAGAGAAATGAAGGTGCAAGTCAGACCCTGCAGTTAAATACTTGCACCCACTGGTGTTCTTCAAGTTTGTTTTTCTTTTGTCCTTTCTGTTGCATGACTGTTTCTGTCTTCAGTGAGATTGCAGGAAAATGCTGCTCTCAAGCTGTTAAGTTGTCACTGCAGTATGCCTTCTGCTTTGCAGAGAGATGTGGTCTGCATGGACATGTAGGGTTGGAGGTTGGACTAGATGACCTTTGGAGGTCCTTTCCAAGGCAAATCATTCTGTGATTCTGTGTGCCTCTAGCAGAGGCAGAGTACCATAGCAGCCAGGTCAGAGCTAGCCACTCACTTGCTGGGCAAAGCAAGCTCAGGTGAAGATACCCTTAAATTTGCATCAATGTCTATCAACATTTTACATATGGAATCTAATTGGGAAGCGGAGCAGTGTTGGCAGTCAGAAACATGCAAAATTGTCTGTAAATCTGTAATTAAGGGGGGGAAAAAGGTTACAAATCTAGTGATTCTCCAGATGGTTTAGAAAATGCAGAGGAAAAACGGTGACTAATGTAACCCTCAGTTCCGCTGAAATCACAGTCCACTTGAGTTTGCTCTCATGGCTTCTTCTTAGAAGTGCTTTGAAGAGGCAGCATTACATCAGTGATAATTGCTTGTCATTGTTCAGGAAATGCTAAATTGCACCAGCAGGCCATGATCTGGTAGGTAGTCTGTACACAGAACACTTGGAAGATAGTCCCATGGGCTGCGTTGTTAAGTTTGACTTCAATTATTTAACTTCAGCTTATGCTTCCTAGAGAGCTTGAGAGAGGAAATCTATCACTAGTATTACTATTATTGTGCTGCATGGCTCTTCCATATAGCTTCTTTTGTGCTCATGTACTACACACAGAATTTAATCACCTGCTTTGCAAATATATTCACTTAGTATGGGGAGCAAGATCCCTTGGAAGAGAAACGGACCCTTTTGTTTCGGTCTTTAGAGCTCACTTCTGGCCCCAGCAAATGCCCTTCTACTTTATCATGTTGAATCCTTTGTTTCAAGGGAACACAAGGAAGTGAACAAAATGAAATCCCTCTTAAAACAAAAGTCAGCATAAACCATGACAATCTAGCTTCTACCACTTGTTAGTGTGCCTGGTGAGTGATGCACAGCAGACCCACTGAGCATTGTCTTCATCACGGCCTGAAATGGGTAGACAGGAAAGGGTGCTCAGGGCAATCTTGTCCCTGTAATGGCAAAGGAATCAGTGCAGCATAGACATCATAGGCAGGGAAAATGATGTAGAGTTCAGCAGTCCTGTACAGCCTCTTTCCAGCCACAAACTCAGGAGCACTGCTTTCTGGCTGATGTAGGAAGATGTGTGGGGTCTGAAATACTTCTGTGTAGAGCAGCAACAGGTGGTCTCTGAGTTGGGGTTGTTCAGCCTGCAGAAGAGATGGCTCTGGGGAGACCTTATTACAGTCTTTCAGTAGTTAAAGGGGGCATGTAAGCAAGATGGGGACAAGCTTTTCAACAGGTGAAAAAGGTTGATGGGTTTAAACTGAAAGAGGGGAGAATTGGATTAGATGTAAGGAAGACATGTTTTGTACCAAGGATGGTGAAATGCTGGCTCAGGTTGCCCAGAGAGGTAGTAGGAGCTCCATCCCTGGAAGCATTTCAGGTCATGTTGGACAGGGCTCTGAGCAACCTCATCTAGTTGAAGATGTTCCTGCTCACTGCAGATGACCTTAAATAGACAAGATGACCTTAAAAGGCCTCTTCCAAGCCAGAGCATTCTATGATTCTATGACTTCTGCAGTCAGTGCCTCACTTTTGGGACTCCAGCACTGTCCGAATGGCACCGTGGTGCCTTAAGTGCAGGCTTAGGAGAAAATCACGGTGGCTGGAAGGAAAATGCTTGTTTAAGCATATGGACATTGGGATGTGATCCTTCCTTACTTCCCCCATATCCCCTGGAGCTGCTAAAACGTGGCACCTTGCCCACAGCATGAGTCTGCTCGCTCTACAGAATGCATCATGTCAGAGCCTATCCCCGTTTGCACACAAACAGAAGTGGAGGGAGGAGTGTGTGGCTGTAGCCAGTGTGGAGTGTGAAGGCACAGCCTGTTTCCTACACAGCGTTGGGGGAGTAATACAGAAACCTGGATGCCTCAGTCTGAACAACTGCACCTCAGCAGGATCGGAAAGAGCAGCTGAGAGGTGAACGCAATCGGTGTGCAAGACGAGGAAATGAGTTGACTGAACTTCTGCCTTCCTTAACTGTGGAGTTCTTTGCTTGGACTTCTGCCAGGGAAGCAGGGACCTGTGCAGCCTGCTTTTGATAAGTGTTTTTGTGTGTTAACCTTTTGCCAAATAACTATTGCTACTCTCAAACATTTATTTAAGAAAGGGTTTGTGTCTTTCTCGGCCTTGTTCGAATGAATCAGCACAGACATCTTAGAGTTGCTCCCAAATTATGTGGCAGCTTTAATTGTCTGCTTAGGAGAAATGAAAATCAAGTCAGCAATTGAATTGTTGAGGTTGGTGGGTAGTGGGAATACAAATATGGAAGGCTTGAGTGGTATGCTAGTAATTTATTTAGGATTCTGGGCAACTTCTATGCATTTTAATGAATTGATCCTTCTCTCTTTTTTGCCATGAGGGCTTGAGCAAATCAAATACTAATGTGTATCAGCAAGAAAATAAGATTCAGGGTACATCCCAAGGTTCTAGAAAAGAAAAATTTAATGCATTTCTGAAAAAATACATGAATACTTTAAAAGCAACTTCACAGAATGGCTTAGGATGGAAGGGAACTCAGATCATCTGCTCCAGCCCTCCCCACTGTGGGCAGGGATGCCTCTTCACTAGACTCAGCTGCTCAAGATCTCATCCAACCTGGCTTTGAAAACCCCTCAGGGAGGAGGCAGCCGCAGCCTCCCTGATAGCCTATTGCAGAGTTTTACCACCCTTGTGCTGAAGGGTGGTGAGAGTCTGATGACTGGATCCTAAGATCCAGTCTAAACCTACTCTCCCTCACCTTCAAACCATTCTCCCTTGTCCTATTGCTGGAGATCCTTGTGAAAGGTCCCTCTACAGCCTTCCTGTAGGATCCCTTCAGGTATTGGAAAGCATCTGTGTCTCGGCTGGTAGCATGTGGTCTCTTTTAAACAATGGTATATGAAATGTTTGTGTTGTCTTATATATTACAGAAAGAAAAGAAATGCCACATAAACTGCAGGGGTTTGTTTTGCAGACTTGGGAAAAGAGGTGCCATAGAGTCCTGGAAAATGTAAGGACTATTTTCCCGCCTGAGGCTTTGTTTCAGTGTTTGTTTCTGAGATAGAATTATGCAGGAGCCAGGTCTATTTAATGGTGCAAAATCCAGTTTTCCATCTGAATTTCCATATAAAGGTCTTCTGTGGTCTCAACAGAGATTGCAGTCAGCTTATTGTTGTTTCTGGCTGTGTCTGATGTCTGCAGGAAACCCAAGCATGCTCTGCCTTCCTGTCTTTCTACAACAGGACAGCCTGCTGATGCTAAACCAGGGAAGACCCTGCAATACACTCAGATGCATTCTTCCATGCTTGCAATTAACCAATGCAGAGCATCAGCCAGTTTTTTATTATGTTAAAATACCTTTGTTTTATTGTCTTTGAAGCACATGATGAAATCTTAAAAATAGCATGTACAGACTGGGGACTCCCAGCTCTGCAGGATGTGTTTTGATAGCTCATTGAGCACATCATCTCATCTCTGATATCAAATCGTCTCTGGTTTTACCTAGCAGAGTGGGAGCTCTCTCTGCCCTCTCCATGTTAAAAATAACCTTTTCAGAGTGAAGAGACACTGCTTTACTAAAGGTGTAGGATAGGAGGTGGCATGAACTGTGAGAGTATCAGCAAGCAGAAAAGTACAATTCTTGTGGGTGAAGAAAGCCCTCAGAGTCTTGGAGAAGTTGTTTTCTGCAGTAAAAAAAAAATACAGTTGGGCTGTGTTTGGTTCTGGGTTTTTGGTGGTGGTGTTGCATTTACCAGCTCCTCTTTGACAGCCCATAGAAACAACTCCAAGACTGCTGACTTTCACAGAATGGTTTGGGTTGAAAGGGACCTCCAAAGCTCATCCAGTCCAACCCTCTCTGCAGTCATTAGGGACATCCTCCACTAGATCAGGTTGCTCAGAGCCTTGTTGAGCCTGACCTTGAGTGTCTCCAGGGATGGGACCGCAACCACCTCCCTGGGCTACCTGTTCCAGTGTTCCACCACCCTCTGGAGAAAAGAAGGCTGAGAGGGGATCTGATCAATGTCTATAAATACGTGAGGGGTGGGTGTCAGGATGAAGGTGCCAGGCTCTTTCTGGTGGTGCCCAGTGATAGGACAAGGAACAACAGGTACAAGCCAGAACACAGGAGGTTCCACCTCAGCACGAGGAGACACTTCTGTATGGTGAGCCCTGAAGCAGGCTGCCCAGAGAGGTGGTGGAGTCTTCTTCTCTGGAGACTTTCAAAACCCACCTGGATGCATTCCTGTGTGGATAGCCCTGGGTGATCCTGCTTTGGTAGGGGGCTTGGACTAGATGGAGATACCTTCCAACCCTTAACATTCTTGGGTTCTGTGTAATACAATTGTCCCACAGCTGTTCCTCTGCAGTGCAAGTTGGAAGACAGCACTCTGAGAAGTCAGGCATGAGAGGGAAAGGTGTGCATAAGTACACACACATTCATTATTTTGTGTCAGAGTGGTGAAGCTTGAGCCATTAATGTCTGGCTCATTGTTATCAGCAAAGTGTTCCAATCTGCAGGATACTAATAGAACATCTCTGCCACGACATGCAAAATGAGGATCAGAACCATTCATAATAAAAAAGACCCTAGAGGCTATTTCAAAACCATAAATAAACTTCTCTTGTGATAGAAATAGTCCTTCTTTTTCCCTCACCAATAAACCTATCATAGCTAAAATACTTCTCATGGAGATGTGGGTGTGTAATAAAAGAGAAGATTTATCACAAAGACATGTGTAGGACTGCTCTGCTTAGTTCTGCCTCTGGAGCAGAGTTAGTTTGCTTACCTCTTAGCTGTTCTGGAAATGTTCAGATTAAGTTGGTAGGTTTTATGCTCTGTTAAAAAAACAATTTTTTTTTTTCTGGCTTTCTAAGGTTACTTCCCATAAGGTGAAACTTGGGTAACTCCCAGCTTCAGCTGCCTGGAGTTTTAGGGCAATTGGAGACCCTCAACAGCAACATTGTTCATCGGGGGGAGGTGAAGGTTTTAGGCAGTGAACAGTATGTGCACAACACAAAGAATGAAGCAATTAAAGAAGAAGATTTATTGAATTATTGAAGATTCAGCACGAGGTATGGCAACATCATCATCATGTGTTGCGTGGCTGCAGTTCCCATGTCCCTTCGTTTATGTAACTGAGAGCTTTCCTTTGAAATAGGAAGCACTGACTTTCAAAATCTGGTATTTAAATGAGGTGACTATTAAGACTTTCTGTGGTGATTTATCAGAGAGATAATCTCTTTAATAGGAAAATCTCAGTCATGTATTCAGTAATTCTCAGTAATCTATTTAATAATAAAACCCACTTTTGTGCCTCAGTTCTAGAGCCTGGGTTTTTTTTCTATTGGGGTAGTCTAAGATGGAGTTGACTTTGACACCATCTTGCTGGAGCAATGGAGAGCTTGCTTGTTTGAAGAGTTGAGTGTTCCTCCTCCTGTCCAGGCTGAAGTGAATTATGGGTGCCCATGGCAAGGTTGTTCCAAGCATAATGGCAGATTTATCATGATAAGTGATGCATCTTCACTGCGAGGGTCCCAGAGCACTGGAACAGGCTGCCCAGAGAGGTTGTGGAGTCTCCTTCTCTGGAGACTTTCCAGCCCTGTCTGGATGTGTTCCTGTGTGACCTGTGCTGGATTCTCTGGTCCTGCTCTGGCAGGGGGGTTGGACTGGAAGATCTCCAGAAGACCGTTTCCAACCCCTAACATCCTGTGAGCCTCTAATGTTAGAGCATCAAAATGATCACTCTGAGGAAGAAAGAAAATATTAACCCTGTTGTGAACTTGAGGAAACTGAGTTATGCCTTATGATTCTTAGCAAAAAGAGCTTGAATCAGTTCAGTCCCTGTTAGTGTATCCTGATCCATAGCTGATAAACAACACTTACTGAAGGCAGTGTTACTTTTGGTCCATCTTTACAGCAGTGGCATTGCAGAGGAGGTGTAGGCTTTGTGTTGGCTTTGGTTTGGTTTGGGGATTTTTTTTGCAGGAGATTAAAGGGTATTGTAATGTTTACTTGAAATTCCAGCCACTTCTGCTGAGAGCACAACAAAGATATCTGAAAATAAGATATCTTCACATATTGGGAGTTTCAAAGATGAGGATAGGAGGGAAGGAGTTGAAATGGGAGAGGAGAAAAAGCTAACAATGTGGTATGTGTCATAGTTAAGAAACTGTTGGAAAGGCTGTTAGGAGGGCAGGGCATATTCCTGAGTTGATTTTCTCACTTGGTATATTTCTAAGTGTAAGCAATTCTCATTTCCTTAAGACAGCCATGTCAGAATGATTGGTGAAATATTTTGACTTATGCCTGAGTTCTCTGATGCTGACCCTGGCTATGGGACACCATCATTAGTGCAGTTTTGTTCCCAGTAAAGAATGGCAGAGTTGAAAGTAAAAAGGATTTCTGTTGTTGCACAGAATGAGTAATTTTCTTGAAAGGTTTGCACTTTTCATGTGTACCTTTATGATCAGCAAACTTTCTTACTGTACTTTCACCAAAACAGCATTAGTTTAATTAAGATAGAAAAAAATGCATGCAGCAGTCCCATCATAACCAGCCTCCAGAGGGTAGCTGGCCTAGGCTTCATGATGGAAAAGCAGAAAGCAGCACTGTTGCAGGACTGAAAATGAGGGGTCAGAACTAGGAAGCCACATCCTATAGTCCCATTCAGGGATTTATCGAACTGCATCCTTACACTAATTAATTCTCTTTTCATGTGTGTGAGGGCTAGAAACCTTTTAATTTCCAGGTGGAATTTATTCAGAGTTATTGTAAGCCTGTTTATCTTTGTTCCAACACTTTCTTTAAGGGCTCTCCTCTTTCAATTTCATAGAATCAGAATGAACCAGGTTGGAAGAGACCTCCAAGATCATCCAGTCCAATCCATTTCTTCCCTCTTCCACCAAGTATTTCAGCATAATCATTTCAATTCATTCCAGTGCCATTCCCAGGAGCCTGCCCTTCTTTGCACTTTGTTTTCATGTCAGTCCCCATGTCTTGCTTGTGGGTGACCAGAACATTTGGTGCCTTGTGTTGTCATTGCTATACTTCATTATCCTTGCTGTACATTTCTCACTGACTGTGATTTGAGATTACTGTTGCTTTTCTTGGGAGTTTTGTCACAGTGATGGCTCTGTATACAGAGTCTTTTTCTCTGTTGGTTTGTTTGTTTTGGGGTTTTGCTTTACCTGGTGAGTCTTAAATTACAGCAGAAATCCTTTTTATCACTCACCCTGTTTACTGTCAGTAAATGTTACTGACAGTAACATGTTTACACCATTCTCATTTCTCTGGATCTCCAAGTCCTTCCTTTATGTCATCAGCACTGCCATCAGCTTCAGGCTCCAGCAAATTTTGTGGAGGTACTCCTAGATTCTGTGCCACAGTATTTAGTGAAAATCCAGTCTGCCTTCTGAGAAAATCCAGTAGTGCTGCTCTTCTCTTGATAGCTCCACTTTTTCTTTTCAGAAGTTCCATGAGTGGCCAGCCTCTCCCCCACCTCACTGATTTGTGTATCAAATCCCATTTTCTCCAGATGAATTACTGATTTTTCTGTCTGGCACACAGTGTTACAGCAAAATATTTTTCTTGAGTCAGATGCAGGAGAACTAATCTGCCTGCTGTACAGATGAAGTCCACCACATTTCACCCATGGGAAACAATACTTATTTTGTCAAAGAAGATTAGATGAATCAGACTTGGTCTCATCTTGGTAAGCCTGAGCAATATTTATTCCAGTCTTTAGCCATCTCAGTATGGTTTTTTGCTTACTTCCTTTCACCATTTGTTCTGAAGCTTTGTCTGCTATTGAGAACATCCCTGACAACTATTTTCACTTTTTCCTCCCCTCTCTGTTTTGTTTTGGCTTGTTTTTTTTTAGTGTAAGCCTTAGGTTTGCTTTCATATTCTCCTCACATGAAAAATGTATGAAAAGTCTGCCTCACTTGCAAGGCCATGTGTAGGACATGGGGCAAGGACTTGATGAGATGGAAGTGCCCTTTAGGATGAAGGAAGGAGCACAGTTTCAAAGAGAGGATGTTTAATAGAAAGCAGATTCTCTTGCAGATTTTGTATGGAAGCAATTTTGGCCCCTAGCTGGGCTACCTTCGTGTCAGTAGCTGTGAGAACCTAATCCTCCTTTGAAGCCTTTTTGAAAGCACAAAGGAACTGTGGCTGTGTGCATCTTGGAACACGAAAAGCATCATCTGGGGGCATGATAGGAGTGAGACCTGTGGCCACCCAGTGTGGGCCTGAGGGGTGCTCAGCCAGGCACCATGGCCTGAAGCTGTGCCAGGGGAGGGTTAGGTTGGATATTAGGAAGCACTTCCTGATGGAAAGGGGAATTAGACACTGGGATGGACTGCCCAGGGAGGTTGGGGAGTTGCCATCACTGGAAGCTTTAAGGAAAGTTTGAATGTGGCACTTGGTGGCAGGGTTTAGCTGATGTGGTGGTGGTGGGTCATAGGCTGGACTGGATGATCTCAGAGGTCTTTTCCAGCCTCAATAATTCTGTGATTATGTGAAGCATACTTTCTGAGCACATGTGGGTATGTTTTTCAGATGAACTTAGATTGTTTAGGTTGTCTTTATTCTAATAAAAGCAGGGTGAGTCCACTTCACTCACAGGCAGTGTCTCTTGAGATGTGTCTGGGATAATGCTTTGTAAAACACCAGCCAAGCAATAACCCTAAATTTCAAGACCTAATTTTAAAGTGAAATGGAGAAGCAAGGAGGGGTCTTATCTGAGATGACTTTCTGACTTTTATTTTTCCTGCTTTGAAATTGCTAAATGTCTGCAACGGGAGCAATAGGAAAAAATTTCAAAGCAGATCACTTTAGCTCCTTTTTCAAATGCAGCCACAGTCCAACAGATAAATTTCATCTGAAGAATTTTTACCTTGTTTTTTTTCATTTTCTTTTCTTTTTGTTCTTATTTTTGTTAGCCCTGGTAAATCATCATTTTCATCTCTGTATGTCGCTGTTCTGCATACAGACATATTTCCAGAGCAAGTGATAGTGCACTTGGGGAAAATAAGACTTCCAGGGGAAAATTAAGACAATTACTCATGGTCAGGGTGGAATAGAGTGATGGAAAAGATGTAACTGTCTTGAGGAACCTCAAGGCATGATGTAAATATTGCATTATTCAATCCTTGTAGCCAACAAGGACAAAAGAAATAATAGATTTTACAACACAAAAGAGAAAAAAAATATGAAAAGGCAATGACAACAACAAAGCTGGAGATTGTATAAGTAGTGGAACAAGCTACCAGGGAATACTGTGTAGTTATTAACACCAGAGGCATTATAGTTTAGACCAAATTTCCTCCTTCTTGTCCTGATTCTGGTAATTTGCAGAGAGGTGCCTTCTGCAAGTCTTGATGTGTTTTCCCTGCCTCCTTTTCTCTCAGTCTCCCACTTCTCTGCTTCATTTACCCTCAAGGGATTTTTACACCAAGCATTACCTGCACTACTTCACTTACCCCTAAACTAGGTGATAAACCACAAGTTTTGGGGTTGTAATTTAGTGTATCTGTTAATATTCGATGCAGATGCCCTAGGATGGTAGAGCATGAATTAATTTTAAAATGTACTTTGAAGCAAATAACTTGGCTCACAGGCTGATGGGATGATTTTATTTATTTTATTTGACAGTGGGATGATTTTGTTTTATTGTTAAATTCATACTGATGTCCTCTTGACCTGTGTCTGTTACCTTGTTTGGCATTTTGAGTATACCTGAGATGGTATGGAAGGAAGTGCTTGAATCGAGAGTGCATTTGTTGTGTTGTCTTTTCTGTGCTGGCACGGGAGGCAGCCTAGGTTTAGCTGTGTTAATAATTTTCTAGGTAAATGGTCATTTGTTCTCCCAGCTTTTGCCCTTGGAAAGCTAAGCCTTAGTGAGTAGGCAGAGTTATTGGGCAGCCAGCCTGCCTCATACTCCACTAGGGAAGTATTGAAGGAGCAGCCTGACAAAAAAAGTGCACCAAAGGAGGCATCTCCTGGCCTCTAATGGTAAGTACAGAGGATTTGTGGCTGGTTTGTGCCAGCTCTATATGGATAATCCAGTTGAAACCTTCTTTATTTTATTTTTCTAATAGGGGAATGACTTAGTACCAAGAAAAAGGATTCTTTTCCTCCCTGGGTTGACTGCTGCTTTGTTGGCTTTTCCATGTGCTCATTTGTGGTTTTCTTTCTTGCAGTGCTCTTGCTGTTGCTTAGCTTTAAGATCAAAAATAATAAACCTACAACATCATTTTTTTTTCTTCATGTTGTCTTGCACAATGATTGCATCATTCCTTTGCATTATAGTTTTCAATATTTGATAGTAAAGAGGATGAAGTAAGGGGAAATGAGAGCTGCTTAGGTAGCGAGGGTTAATGTCAGGTTAGAAGTGGTTTTCCTTCAGGCTTTCATAGGCCCCTTTGAGTTTTGCTTACAGATGGAGCCTGTGTCGGTGTGAGCTGAAATTCCCCCCCCACCGACAATAACCAGGCTAGCTCAGTCTGGAAGCAAACGAAAAGCTGTATTTACAAGCAGAGTCTAAAATCTACAATGAAATGCAATGAATATGTACAAATATACAAAATTCACGACATTCACAAATATATACAATCAACAGAAAAAGCACAACCGATCTCCCTTTGCTTCCCCCCAAGGGGACCCTCCCAAAGGGGCCTCTCTCTCCCAGGAGCTTCCCCCCCAGACCCCCCTGGACAGAGAAGCACAGTTAGTTAAGCAGAAAGTTGTTAACTTAGCTGCCAAGGTCAGTACGTGTTATCTTCAGCCAGAAGAGAAGAAGAAACAGCAGCCAGACAGCCCAGCAACTGCCCCCACTGCCAAACGCAGAATGTGCAGAGTGCCTACTTTGTTTTGGGTAATAGTTCTTAAACATTTCTATCTATCCAATGGAAGTGTTTAGAACAATCGTTATTTTGCTTTCTTACACCCAATAGTGACTTATTTACATTCTTTCACTTTCTCTGTTCTGAACTTTGCAAGGAAAAATTAAAAAGACAGTTTCAAACCATCACAGTCCACCCCTTCTAAACAATTCCATTGGCTGCTACTATTATTTATCTAATCTAAAATAATATCTACAACAATAGGTGAATAAAGACCATAGTCCATTCCGGCTATTTCAGATGTAGATGATTCAAAAGAGTCAAATCACAGGAAAAACAGCAAACAGCTTGTTTCCTCGCAGATGGAGCGAAGAAAGGAACAGGGACTCTCAGGTGACTCAGGGCTCTCAGGGTTCGTGCACCGTAGATCTCATGAACTCTCCTCTTGGGCGCGATGCTGTATCTGCGCAACACTCTGAATTTAACCTCTCTCAGCCAAAGTTAGATTTCTTTGTGGAATACACTGAATTTCACCATTTTCTTGCATCACCCAATAGGTGTGACCAGGACCTTCAGCAGAAACCACCCCTCGGACAGGTTTGGCCTCTCCTGAAGGAGAAAATACCCAAACAGTTTTGCCTAACAGATTCTTTTCTCTGATAACAGGAACTCTATCACCTTCTTCCTTTCGCAACAAATCTGATTGGGCAGGTCCAGCTCGATTCACTGAACCTCTACTATTCACCAACCAGGTTGCTTGTGCTAAATGTTTCTCCCAGTTTTTCAAAGATCCACCCCCCATGGCTTTGAGAGTGGTTTTCAGCAAACCGTTGTAGCGTTCGATCTTCCCTGCAGCTGGTGCATAGTAGGGAATGTGGAATATCCACTCGATGCTGTGCTCTTTGGCCCAGTTTTTTACAAGATTGTTCTTGAAATGAGTTCCATTGTCTGACTCAATCCTCTCTGGAGTTCCATGTCTCCACAGGATTTGTCTCTCCAGGCCAAGAATGGTGTTACGTGCAGTTGCATGAGGAACTGGATAAGTTTCCAGCCATCCAGTGCTTGCCTCTACCATAGTCAGCACATACTGCTTACCAGATCGAGAACGAGGTAGAGTGATGTAGTCAATCTGCCAGGCTTCACCATACTTGTACTTGGACCATCGGTCACCGTACCACAAGGGCTTGATCCGCTTTGCCTGCTTAATAGCAGCACAAATGTCACAGTCATGGATGACTTGTGTGATAGCATCCAGGGAAATGTCAATGGATCTGTCACGAGCCCATCGGTAGGTTGCATCTCTGCCTTGATGTCCTGACGAGTCATGGGCCCACCGAGCTAAGAACAGCTCACCTCGGTGTTTCCAGTCAAGATCAGGATCAGAGTTTGTGTCCACCTGGGAAACTCTTGCAGCTAGATCTGCCTGATGGTTGTGGTGTTGTTCCTCAGTAGCTTTGCTCTTAGGAATGTGAGCATCGATGTGTCTCACTTTCACTGGGATTCTCTCAATGCGAGCAGCAATGTCTTGCCACAGATCTGCAGCCCAGATTGGCTTTCCTTTCCTCTGCCAGCCATTCTTCTTCCAGTCTTTCAGCCAACCCCACAAGGCATTGGCTACCATCCACGAGTCGGTGTAGAGATAAAGCTTTGGCCATCTCTCACGTTCAGCTATGTTAAGAGCTAGCTGGACAGCTTTTACCTCTGCGAATTGACTGGATTCTCCTTCTCCATCTCTCGCTTCTGCAACTCTGCGCGTTGGGCTCCACACTGCAGATTTCCATCTCCGCTTGTTCCCAACAAGACGACAGGAACCGTCTGTGAACAAAGCATATCTCTTTTCATCATCAGACAGATCACTGTAAGGAGGAGCTTCCTCTGCACGAGCTACTCTCTCCTCTGGAGGTTTTGCACAGCTTGTGCCTTCTGGCCAGTTTGTGATCACCTCCACCAAACCAGGCCTTTCGAGATTTCCCATTCGAGCTCTCTGTGTTATCAGAGCCATCCACTTAGACCAGGTAGCATCTGTTGCATGATGTGGTGAAGAACCTTTGCCTTTGAACATCCAATTCAGAACTGGCAATCTAGGAGCTAGAAGAAGTTGTGACTCAGTTCCGATCACTTCAGAAGCAGCTTTCACTCCTTCATAAGCAGCTAAAATCTCTTTCTCTGTTGGAGTGTAGTTTGCCTCTGAGCCTCTGTAGCCACGACCCCAGAAACCAAGAGGACGTCCTCGTGTCTCCCCTGGAGCTCTTTGCCATAAGCACCAGGTTGGACCATTGTCACTCGCGGCCGTGTACAGAATGTTCTTAATGTCTGGACCAGTTCGGACAGGTCCCAGACCCATCGCTTGGACTACCTCTCGCTTGATCTGGTCAAAGGCTGCTTGTTGCTCAGGACCCCATTGGAAACTGTTTCTTTTTCGAGTCACATCATATAGAGGTTTCACAGTCTGACTGTATCCAGGAATGTGCAGTCTCCAAAATCCCACTATGCCTAAGAAACGGAGAGTTTCTTTCTTGTTGATGGGATTTGCCATGGTGGAGACTCTGTTTATCACATCCATTGGGATGTGACGGCGACCATCTTGCCACCGCACTCCCAGAAACTGGATTTCTCTGGCAGGTCCTTTCACCTTGTCTCGCTTGATAGCAAAACCAGCTTGCAAGAGAATGTCAATGATTTTATTACCTTTCTCGAAGACTTCTTCAGCAGTCTCACCCCAGACGATGATGTCATCGATGAACTGAATGTGTTCTGGAGCTCCATCTTTCTCCAGAGCATCATGGATCACTGCATGGCAGATGGTTGAACTGTGAATCCACCCCTGGGGCAAACGATTGAATGTGTACTGAATGCCTCTCCAGGTGAAAGCAAACTGAGGCCTGCATTCCTCTGCTATGGGAATAGAGAAGAAAGCATTAGCAATGTCTATGGTAGCATACCATTTGGCCTGCTTGGATTCCAGCTCATATTGGAGTTCCATCATGTCTGGTACAGCTGCACTCATGGGTGGAGTTACTTCATTCAAGGCACGGAAATCAACTGTCAGACGCCACTCTCCATTCTGCTTTCGCACAGGCCAGATTGGACTGTTGAAAGGTGAATGAGTTTTGCTGATGACCTTCTGACTCTCCAACTGACGAATCAAGTTTTGAATGGGCACCAAAGAGTCACGGTTGGTTCTGTATTGTCTGTGATGCACAGTTTGAGAAGCAACCGGCAGCTTTACATCCTCTATCTCATGTTGTCCCACAACTGCAGATTCATCTGAAAGCTCAGGTCTAATGGACAACTTCAATTTTCCTCCATCAATTTCTACAGTTGCTATTCCAAAAGCCCATTTGTAACCCTTAGGGTCTTTAAAACGCCCTTCTCTCAGAAAGTCAATTCCCAAAATACAAGGTGCATTAGGACCTGTTACAATAGTATGTTTCTTCCACTGCTTCCCAGTTAAACTTATATCAACCTCTATCTTAAACAACTCTTGAGATCCACCAGTGACTCCCTGAATAGTTATAGATTCTCCCCCTTGATAATTTGATGGTATTATGGTGCACTGAGCTCCTGTGTCAACCAAGGCCCTGTACTTCTGAAATTTTGAAGTGCCAGGCCACTGGATGTACACATCCCAATAGATTCTGTTATCTCCATTATCCCTTACCTCCCCCTGGCGGAAGGCAGGGCACCCCTAATGGTGGGGATTACCTCCACATGTACAGCTGGCACAATGTCCAGCACCAGAATTAGGATCACTGTTGGAGCTATCAGAGTTGTTCTGGGAAACTGAGGAAGCGACAGCTACCCTCCTGGTATTGCTACCTCGGGATCTGCCCCTCTGCAGCTCCCGTAACCTCTTGAAAAGATCAGAAGTTGGTTGACCATCCCATCTGTTCATGTTCTCACCAAACTGATCACGCAGAGTTATCCAGATACTGCCACGTGATTGCCTCTGCTGTCTGTTTTGGTTTGACCTATTCTGGAATGGCCTCCTTGGAGCATGTCTGTTCCTAACAGCTGAAACTTGTATCCATCTGGAGGAAGAGGAATTAGAATCATCCCCCTTCATCAAGTTGGATATGGAGGTTTTAAGTTCCTCCTTCAGCTCTTTCATGCAATTCTTCATTTCTCCAGACAAAGTTTCAATGGCTGAAACCAAAGAAGTACGTGCGAGACTATCCTCCAACTGCCTCATTTGGTCAGTGAAATGGCCAACAGTAGGAGGTGCTCCACCATAATTTCTTGCCACAATCCTGCTTGCCAGAATAGTAGCATAATTAGGAGGAGCAAGCTTAATGAGCTTTTTGGCAAGGCCTGTTCCAACAGGAATTTCATCAGGATTCAGAGTCTTATGATCTCCATACATTACTTCTCTCACAGCAAACTCTCTCAGACGCTTGATTCCCTCAGCTATTGTGGTCCAAGGCTTAGGGTTCCATGGTAAATCATCTCTGCTGGGGTACCTCAGCGAGACTGCCAGTAGGAGGCGTGCCCACAGAGAAACTTTACCAATGCACTTGCCTAGGTGCCTGTCTATGCCTGTATCCTTTGAGAGCATCCCCAACTGAGAGGCCGACTTGTCGCCTACCACCAATGCTGGGGCTCCCATATCAAAACACCTGGCTAGCCAAGACAGGACTGGCTCATTATCTCCTCTGATGTAATCCTTCCTCACATGTCTAATTTCCTGTCTGGGTGCATTAGCTGACTGTATGTCATCCTCATCATCATCATCATCCTGAGGTCGCTGTCCCCATAATCCTATTTTAATCCTCCGTTGAATTTCTTTGAGTTCAGAGGCACTACCAGCAGTTGCTAATCTACTAGGGTCTACATCCTGACCTACATCTCCATCATCCATGTGGGGTCTCAAGAGGTCTACCAGAGTTTTAAGGCTAACCCTCTCTTCCTCATCAGAAGGATCTTTCTTAAGAGAGGGACCCTGAGTAGAAGGACCCTCATCTCCATCTGCACCATCTCCTGCAGCATCTGCATCTCCTTTACGCTTTCTGGTTACAGTGGCCACCAAATTTACTGGCTTGGTTTTCACATTCACAGCAGAGTTGGAAGAGCAAGTAGCCTTATGTCTTTCTTGATACAGTGCTATCAGTAGCCATATGATTATTCCAAGAAGCAACAAATTTAAGATTAAGGCTAGTACAAGATATCTAGGGTACCACTGGTTCCAAGGACCCTCTGTAGTTGTAAGAGGAGTAACAAACTCATATGTGTCTGCTAGCAGATCCATAGTTGAGTTACCATAGCTTCTTAGCCCAATAAGACCATAACAGAATTCACCAACATTCAGTAACTTGTTCTTAACCCAAAGAAATGACTTATATGCCACATATCTCACAATCTTGTCTATCATGCAGGAAACAGCCCATCTGTAGACAATCACACTGATAACAGAGGAAATAAAATTACTCAAAATCCAAAACAGCTTCATTTTGCTTCCTAATCTGAGCAGAAATAAATCAAACAAGCAATCGAGCCCCACGTTGGGCGCCAAAAATAAAAAGTGTGTCGGTGTGAGCTGAAATTCCCCCCCCACCGACAATAACCAGGCTAGCTCAGTCTGGAAGCAAACGAAAAGCTGTATTTACAAGCAGAGTCTAAAATCTACAATGAAATGCAATGAATATGTACAAATATACAAAATTCACGACATTCACAAATATATACAATCAACAGAAAAAGCACAACCGATCTCCCTTTGCTTCCCCCCAAGGGGACCCTCCCAAAGGGGCCTCTCTCTCCCAGGAGCTTCCCCCCCAGACCCCCCTGGACAGAGAAGCACAGTTAGTTAAGCAGAAAGTTGTTAACTTAGCTGCCAAGGTCAGTACGTGTTATCTTCAGCCAGAAGAGAAGAAGAAACAGCAGCCAGACAGCCCAGCAACTGCCCCCACTGCCGAACGCAGAATGTGCAGAGTGCCTACTTTGTTTTGGGTAATAGTTCTTAAACATTTCTATCTATCCAATGGAAGTGTTTAGAACAATCGTTATTTTGCTTTCTTACACCCAATAGTGACTTATTTACATTCTTTCACTTTCTCTGTTCTGAACTTTGCAAGGAAAAATTAAAAAGACAGTTTCAAACCATCACAGAGCCCTAGCCAGCCTATTTAAAGCAGAATTAATTTTAAGTGACAGCTCCACTCTTGTGAATCAAAACAGTATGGTCTGTATTTCAAAGGGTAAGCAGAGTATATTGTGAATGAAGCATCTCTCAGAAGGTCTTTGGAGAGGCAGGAGCTGGAATGCAGTCTATGTTACATAGACTGCTAGTATTTAGTTCTACTAATAAAGAGAATGGGTAGTGTGAGGCAGGAGTGTGCTTTTTAGCAAGAAACCTTTCAAGAGGAGAAGCAATGAGCAGTAAGATAAGAGGTGAAAAGTCAGGAATCCTGCCATGAGAGGCAGTTTCTCAGTGTACTGCTCATTGTAGAGAGATCTTCAAGGAGATGCAGATGCAAAAGCAGAGCAAGTGGACACACTTCTGCACCAGGGGACCTCTGGCTCCAGCTCTCAGTGCTCTGGGTCTGCAATGCTGCAACAGTTAAGGGAAAGCCTTCCAGAGTGTAGCATTTAGCAACAAACTTTGCCGATGGGTGTTGGAGGGCTCAAAGGAGTGTTGGCACAGCGTGGCTGCCTTTCTGCTGCTCTTTAGAAGTGCTGAGAATATCTGCCTCCCCCACTGCCACTCTGCCTGGGGTGTCTGGAGGTATGGCTGAGGCTGGTTTCTCTGTGGGCTTAGGATGCATCAGGGAAGGGAGGAGGGTATCAATGTGTAGCAGATGTGATAAGGTGTTTCCCTTGGTGGGTCTGAGCTCAGCTGGCCACCTGTCAGTGCCACTATCTGTGTCAGACTTCAAGTAGACAGACACTGTGGGCTTAGAAATTGTCAGAAATGGCTTTGGGGGTTTTTTTGTGTGTAGTTTTGTTGTGTTTTGTTTTTTTAAGATTTCCTGTAGCAATCCCTGCCTTGTGTGCCTTGCCAAGGCACCTGACAGAGCAGGAGTGTTTTCATTTGTAAGAAGGTTTTGCATAGTTTGTTTACTTTCTAAACAAGCTTCTGCTTCGTGTGTGTGAAATTCCTTCTTAGTCTGTGTTTACTAGAAATGAGTAAAAAGACTTGCCAGTCCCTAAGCAAATTTATCATGTTAATCATTTAGCATTCTGATGCTCTTAAAGGTCTTTTCCCACCTAAATGATTCTGTGATTGTTTTCTTGTTCAGGGATACTGTCAATATTCTGGAGCATAACTGCAGATCTGTCCTTGCAGATCTATGTCTTTTTATTTTATGACAAGTACAAGACCTTGTTTTTTTTTTCATACCATTTCCACTCTCCAGGAGTTTTCTCCTAGAAGTGCATGACTAATTCAAATGAAGTGCTCCCCTACCTCTGAAAATGATACTTCATCATGTATGCTTCAGCTTTTAAAACTTCATTTTCTTTTTGCTATTGGTCATTGCTTTTATCAAATACTGGGAGTAGTGGAGGAGTGAAGAGGGAAGCTGAGTACTTTCCTGTTTGCTCGACCACGTGCCGTGACACATTATAGAGGCAGTTCAGAGTTAGTTATTCATAGCTGGCACCTGTTTCATCACAAAAAGCCGGACTGCTTTTGAAGGAGGTGGGGAACCCTTATTGGCAGCATACTGACTCATGGTAATCTTTTCTTGTTTTGTTGTTCCATGTAAGAGCCTTTCTAGTCCTCTCTTCTCTTTGTACTTCGACTTTCTGTTTGCATTTCTGAACCACACTGTCTGGTCATCAGGTCTGTCATAAGCAGGAGAGGTGCAGCTAAGTCTTTGTATTTACTGAGAGTTCCAGAAGGATTTATCTCTACAAAGTCAGCCTGCTTGTGTGAACAGGACTGGCTTCATTGGTTTCTTCAGCCTGCTTGTGTGAACAGGACTGGCTTCATTGGTTTCTTCAAGCTCACCATCAGCTCTGGATGTGGCAGGGTGAGTCTGTCCAGATATTTTCTTCACCTACCTCCTTCTGGATGTAGCTTAGGTGGCCGCCTCTCCACTGCTGGATCTGTTGGTAATGATGAGTGCAGGGCTTTATTGACTTGTGCTGCAGTAGTCAGGGTTCTTCTTCCACCACTTTTATGTGGGACAGTGAGAGAGGCAGATTTTAAAACAGTGACTTCTTTATTATGATCTCATGCAGAGGGGAGATGAGTTTCTGACACAGCAGCAGCCAACTTTGGAGCAGATTTGGTGAACTCAGTGAAGAACTTATGGCTGCAAGTGTCATAAACACCCTAGCCCTGCCTGTCTCGTCAGGCTTGAGGCTTGGTGCAATCCTTGTATTTCATTGAATGCTGAAATTGATTCTCAGCCTTGGAAGAAGAAAGCCTGCAGAATGTAGGAAGCCTTTGATGTGTACTTTCTTTCCAGTTTCTCTCTATAGCTCCCCTAATGAGAAGTCTCATTGGTTCGGAGCAATGCTCTTACCTCGTGTCTTTGTGAAGAGTTTGAATTGGTGGCATTCATGCATTTTAGCTATTTCATGTTATTTCTATTCCCACTAAAGGCAAAACAAGTTGTTGAAGTCTCTTCCAGCCATGCATTGAGGGTGATTTAGGTGTTCTGGAAATGTCACCTACCTTTCTTTACACCCCTGGGGAAAGCAGTGGCTCATCTTACATGGTTCAGTGTGGTACAATGTGCTGCTTTATCCCCTTTTTCTTTCAAAGCAGGCAAACAACAACCCTCACATAATTCACCTAGATCTGGAATTTAACAAATGCAGCTTAGCTTTTTTTATTGCATTATTTTGCTGTGTCTTGAAGCTTAGTTGCTTGTATCTTAGTCTCTCAAAGCAAAAAGGGTGAGTGGCTTTAGTTCTAACACCAGCTGAACCTTCTAAACTGCACTGTGTTCCTTCCCTCGGAAATCAAATGACACTATTGGCAGCAGTATTACTACTTCATTACTGCTCTGCCATTGCCAGTGACTTTCCTTTCCTTAGATCATACTTTTTCCCCTGTTGCGTGCCAGAAAGGTAGGCAAAGGTTCTCTAGAGAATTATTGCCAGCAGAGTACAGGGATCAGTGGTGTACAGAACTTGGTAATTGCTGTATTTCTGCAGTATTAGGTCCACATTTTCTTAGGTGCTCCATGTAAGAGAATTCTTGATTGTGTATATAAAAATGGTCATGGCAGTAGTTATTTTTTCCTGTATTGCATCTTCAGGGAGAAGCAGAAATTGCATTGCTGTTTCTCCCAAGAGCTAGTGAGAATTAGTTGCTCTTTGTCTCCTGTGACTGGCAAATAACAATTGGCCACCCTCCAGAAGGAGCCATGCCAAGTGGAGATGCTATTTCCAAGGCCCATATTGCACCCTTCATTTATGGATCATGCTGCACTTCAGAAAAGGCAATGGAGCTTTCCACCTGCCTCCTCTCTGATCAGATGTTATCCTCTCCAGTCTGTGAAACTGGGGGAAAGCAGCAGAGGGGATAAATGAATCACCCAGAGTTAAGCAGCAGCTCAGTAACAGAAAACACAGATCTCTCTGAGGATTGGATCATGTGGATCCCAGGTTCCTTTTGGGTAGGGGGATGGTTTTGAACCCTCCTCTGCATGGTACTTTGCAAATCAGTTTCCCAGGGCTCTGCATCACTGCATCTTTCCTCTCAAGATTGTGCTGATGCAGTTTCAGGATGCTTTTCCTGATGAGTTTCGGTGTCCACAGGATCTGTGAATACCACCCCCAGCACACAGGCTTATTCCTCCCCACAGGTGTCTGTCTGTCCCTTTGTGTGTGACAGCATTGACTGCAGGTGACCATCTTTAGATATCTGACTGAGTGCTTTGATTTAAGCTGTCTGCCTGCTTTTGAAACGTTCAAGAATACTCAGCAATGTTATCACTTTTGTTTATTACCTACTTAATCAAATCTCTGCTGGCTGTGTTTTGTAGACCAATTGTATACAGGGCTGACATCCATGGGTGGAGGTGGCTCATTTGTGACTGGTAAATAGTCTTCTGTGTGCATTCCTAATTTCATGGGTCCAAGCCTTAGTTTACAGGATGATGACTGTTTAAATCATAGAATGGGGTGAGATGTGGCAGTTTGGGCTGCGTGCCCCCTGCCACTGCTGCATGAGACACACCTCTGGTGTCCTGGGTGCCCGCCAATAGGGTGGACACAGGAAACGGCGTATTTCTACCCATAAATCCTGCACCCTATAAGGCCATCTGCAGAGTCATTCTCTTCCTCTTTCTTCCCTCTCTGCTCCCATGGGAGATGTCCTCTCTTATCGGGTAATGCCGGGGGGGTATCTCAGGCCTCTTAGGCCTGTCTAGGCCTAATGCCAGGAGGAGAATGGAGGGGGGGGGCAGTCTCAGACCTGGCCAGCCTGAGACTTGCCTAGCAGTGGGAGGGGGAAGAAAGAGCCCTGGGGGATTGGGTAGACCCTCAGGTGGGAGGAAGGGAGGATTGGGAAGCTTTTGGGAATTCTGTGAGGGGTTTTGTATGCTTTAGGATGTTCTTTTTCACTATGCTTTGTAGTTTGTAGTTTTTCTGTAGTTTCACCAATCGCTTTTCCATTTAAACTTTCCATCACTCTCCAATCCGTTTGCGTATGTCATTCTTTTGTCCCTTTCGGGGCAAGAGATGTTCTGGCTCAACTTGTCCCACCATAGCATCCTGAATGGATTTTGAACATAATGGTTTGGGCAGCTCCCAGTTTCAACCATTCCTTTTCAGGATAGATACAGCTATTCATTATTTTGCTGTCACACCAGTATAAGCATTTTCATTTCTTTCATTCCAGAACTTCACAAAGTAGGTGAGAATGGCCACACCTTCCAGTACCTGAAGGGGGCTACAGCAATGCTGGGGAGGAACTTTTGGTGAGGACTTGGAGTGAGAGGACAAGGGGTGATGGATTGAAGCTGGAAAAGGGGAGATTTAGACTGGAGATGAGGGAGAAATTCTTTACAGTGAAGGTGGTGAGCCACTGGAACAAATTGCCCAAGAAGGTTGTGGATGCCCTGTCCCTGAAGGTGTTCAAGGACAGATTGGATGAGGCCTTGAGCAACCTGGGTTGGTGGAAGATGTCCCTGCCTGCAACAGGAGGTTGGAACTGGATGATCTTTAAGGTCCCTTCCAAACCAAACCATTCTTTGATTCTATAAATAAGAGGGCAGACTTTTAGAACAAGGAGACTTAGTCCCTTCCAATTTAAACCATTCTATGAATTTTCTACTTTTGAGTAGCTCACATTCAGCCTGGAGAAGAGAAGGCTCGAGGGAGACCTAATAGTGACCTTCCAGTACCTGAAGGGGGCTGGAAGAAGGATGGAGAGAGACTGCTGGCAAAGGACTGTAGGGATAGGACAAGGGGCAATGGTTTGAAATTAAAGAAGAGCAGATTTAGATTGGATGTTAGGAACAAATTCTGCACCATAAGGGTGGTGGAACACTGGAACAGGTTGCTCAGGGAGGTGGTTGAGACCCCATCCCTGGAGATATTCAAGATGAGGCTCAACAAGGCTCTGAGCAACCTGATCTAGTGGAGGATGTCCCTGCTGACTGCAGGGGGCTGGACCTTTGGAAGTCCATTCCACACCATTCTATGATTCTAAAGATATGACAAGGGAGATAAATTATCTAGTATCAACATAGCAGTTTAGCAGGGTCACAAAGAAAGCAGAGGGTTCTTAAGCTCAAGGGCAGTGCCTTGCCTAGAAATGTGTATTACTTTGTCTTTGTCTGCTGTTGTAGCTTTGCAAGGAGAAAAAGGCTGTGTCCATGGTGCTTCCAAGAGTTGCACAAAAGGAATTCTAAGATAAAAGATAAAAAAAGAAAAAGGTTTGGTTTGGTTTTCCCATTCTAAGTGAAAACTAGGTATAAATATCTCTACATAGCCTACCTTAGCAGGTGGGGGAAAGAGAGTATGGTGGGTTGAAAATTGCCCCCCCAACATTAACTTTGCCAGACCTGCTCAGTTGGAAGCAAATGGATGCTGTATTTACAAGCAAAACTATAATCTGCAATGAAATGCAATGGATATGTACAAATATACAACATATTTACATTTTTACTACTTTCTGTTCAACATCTGTGAACAATTTTAGAGGCACACCACATGGAGTCAGGGGTTCCAGCTATCGACTGGTTGCTGTTGAACTGGTGGCCTTTTGTTCAGACTGGTTTGGAGAGTGAGGTGTCACACCAGCCTGGTGTCTGCTCTGGTGCACTTGTCCTTTCTTGGAGTCTGTCTTGCATGCAGAAATGCCTCTTGTCTGCATTCAGTTCACCACAGCAACTTGGAGATGTAAATACCTGCTGTACTTCAAGTCAAACAGTCATTAAGACCTCGTCATGCACTTTGTGCCCTTCCCCGACAAGCTTATGCAAATACACAAATACCCAGCTTTTCTTGACACGGCTGAAAGACATTCAGCCCCAGTGATGTTGTTTCTCATGGGAAAAGGCATTTAGAAATGGAGTGGGAAAATGAAGCTCTGACCCTTTTTCTCCTTTCTCTATTTGTCTATTTGTTTTCTTCTTATTATTGTTTTTTTACTGATCCATGGAGGACCAATGTAACATACCAGATCTCCAGGCCCCATCCCTGGAGGTGTTTAAGGTCAGGCTGGATGAGGCTCTGGCCAGGCTGATCTAGTGTGAGGTGTCCCTGCCCATAGCAGGGGGGTTGGAACTGGATGATCCTTGTGGTCCTTTCCAACCCTGACTGATTTCATGATTCTTTACCTCTTAAACAGTCTGGGATGCTTGCTGGGTTGACACTACGAATGCACACTGAAGGAACCACATCAACACCCAGGTAGAAATTAGCTCTTTTTTTTTTTTTTTTTTTGGCAGTGCAATTTGTGATGAGAAATCAACTAAGCTTCTTCCTCAAAGTCACAGCTATAGATCAGTGAGAAGCTTGAAGGACTACTTGAATCCTGAGAGGTGGCACTTTGATCTACACCACTGAGACTTGTGCCAAAAAGGGAAAATCAACAAGATCTTCCCCTGATTTATGGAGGCCAGACATCTGTGACTTGCCTCTCGAAGGTGATCTCACAGAGGCGTAATTAAAACTTGATGGTGTTATTAAACAGTCATCATGATTTGTGGCCCTGCTCTGTAGCCATGTGTGCTTGTAAATGTGCTTAGTCCCTGCTTGTGAAAATGAACGTTGGAGAACCCTGGGCTTGAAGGCAGGAATTTTGCAGGTAAAAGGTCTCCAGGTTATTGTAATGCTGGACTTCTGTTTCAGTTTAGAACTAGTGAAATTGCAATCTATGAGGAGGAGGAGGGGGGGGAAACCAACCAGACAAAACAAATCCAAGAAGTTTCTAATTAGTAAAACTGAGCAGCATTTAAATGTGCCCACTCTGTAGAGACAGACAGTGCTCTGATATTGGAGATGCTGACTGGGGGCAGGAGAGCAGGTTGTGCCTTGTCTTACTCTGGTCTTGAATGCACTGGGACACAGCATTGCCTTCTCCTTCATCTTACCTGTCAAAAGCAGGAGAAAGGTCCATCTTTCATTAGCTATTTAAACACTCTGAGAAGAGCACAGACATGACCTGAGCTGCAGGCAGCCTCAAGATACGCTATAGTGGAAACACCACTGATGTGCTGAGTTTCTGATTGTTCCATTGAATTGTATCATTATTTTGGATAGAATTTATGAGGCA
The DNA here is from genome assembly GCF_027791375.1 of Indicator indicator. Classification (NCBI taxonomy): domain Eukaryota; kingdom Metazoa; phylum Chordata; class Aves; order Piciformes; family Indicatoridae; genus Indicator; species Indicator indicator. Next base: position 2,175,716 of record NC_072020.1, read on the forward strand.
TAGAAAGCTGTCTTTGAAGTCAAGGATGGATTTCCCCTCCCTCCCCCCCTCCGCCCCAGTACTATCTGGATGCTGGTGGAAATTGTGAAACGGTTGGTTTTGAGTTGGATTCCCCCCCTGCATACTGTCTGAATGTTGGTGGGAATTGTGATGAAGCTGTTGATACGTTGGTTGAGTTGGATTTTTTTTCCCCCTCTTACACTGTGGATGTTGGTGGGAATCATGAAGCAGCTGTTTATCAGTGGGTTTTGAGTTGGATTTTTGTTCCTCCCTCTTATACTGTCTGGATGTTGGTGGGAATTGTGATGAAGCTGTTTATCGGTTGGTTTTGAGTTGGAATTTTTTTTCCTCCCTCTTTATACTATCTGGATGTTAGTGGGAATTGTGAAGATGCTGTTTATTGGTTGGTTTTGAGTTGGATTTTTTTTTCCCCCCTCTTATACTGTGGACCTTGGTAGGAATTGTGATGAAGCTGTTTATCAGTTGGTTTTGAGTTGGATTTTTTTTTCCCCTCTTATACTACCTGGATGTTGGTGGGAATTGTGATGAAGCTGTTTATCAGTTGGTTTTGAGTTGGATTATTTTTACCCCCTTATAGTATCTGGATGGTGGTGGGAGTTGTGATGAAGCTGTTTATCTGTTGGTTTTGAGTTTTTCTTAGGACTTGTTTTGTGCTTTAAGACATCGATCCTGCTTTCCAACAGGCCTGGCTTTCTCCATTTATATTAATAACAGTGATTTCTACTCTCTGATTTTCAGCTGAAAAGGCATAAAACACAGTATGTTGCCTACTTATGAAAGCAGGTAGGGAGCGGAGGTAGCACCTCTGGTTCTGCACGCAGAACAGTCCAGGCAGTAGATCCTGTTTGGGGCTGATTCTCCTAAGAAGCATGAGTTAGAAATGATGATCAAGTTTCTGAGAATCCCTGGCCTTTTCCATTGATTGTGATTTATTGGTTTTTATGAGGAGGAGCAGTGCTTAGCTCAGGCTGTGAGGAGGATCAGAAGGGCCAGCGTTTGTCCGGGTTAGTGCCTCGTTTCACCCTGTGATTTATACAGCAGAGGTACCAACTGCATTCTTCTGCCTGGGGTTATTTTATTTCTTCTCATCATTATAGTATTTCATGTTTTAAAGACAAGTGCCCTCTGAGAAGCTGTTCTGTTGTGTCTCTGATAATATTACAGGCTGATGGTCTGGTTATCAGAAGTGCTGAGCTCTTGCAGCTCCAGTGGAATGAATGGAAGCTGGAGGTGCTCAGAAAATGATGCCTGAGGCATTTTATTCTTTTAAAGGGCCTGAATTGTACCTCATAAATACAAGTCTCTGCTTTGACTAATTCCCTCTTGACTGCACATCCTTTGAAGTAAATGGAGTTTAGTTGATTAGAGTGAAACCTGTGTTCCAAAATTAACTCTCACTCTCACTCTCACTTACATACCTAAGGAATTGATGCAAACCTGATGTCAAAATTGAGCTTCAGATTTGCAATTAAGCTCCAGAGCTTTGCTTTTCAATTGGACTATCAATGGTGGGAAAGACCAGAAACCTTTTCCATTGAGGATTCAAGGGATTCAAAGCACATCTCCTGTCCCTGTGGCAGAGCTACTGGTGCAGCAGAGGTGACTCTAAACACACTAAAAGGATGAGTTTGCATCTAAAAGAGCTACCAGGACCCAGAGCTTGCAGCTGATGCAGGGAGTCAGCCTGCCCGAGCCATTCACATTCTCCTGCAGAGTCTTAATTCTAATTTCTCCAGTTCCTCTGAGAGAAAGCAGATGTCAGGTAGTCATCCAGCCTCAGGAAAAGGGTGATTTATCCTGGTGCTTGATAATTCTGCTGGTTTGGCAGAGGAGGAAGCTTGCCTAAGGCACTGGCTGTTTGAAGTATGGGAAGGTAGGTGTTGCTGTACAGATAGGAGAGCCACAACTGGCCAAGTCCAGAGGAGCACTTTACAGAGGTGAAAGCTGAACCTGAGAGATCTGAGGACTGGGCAGATGGAGAAAAGCTGTTGTAGGTTAATGGCTAACTGTCCTACCACAGAGATAAACTCCTGCAGAAGGACTAGATAGACTCAGGGAGTGGACAATCCTCCCAGAGGGAGGAACAGGACATTGTCATTTGTTATTCCATTACCCTTTCCTGTATCTCTCTGTTTAAGGGAGAGCATTTCCACATTTATCTCTCTTGGCTCTTGCTTTCATTGTAGATGCATGGGGGAGGTTTTTTGCTGGTGGGTGTCTAATTTTTACTGCATAGGGGAGGCCACCCTTTGGGAGGGCAAAGCTGATTCTGAGTATTTGTATATATATTTTTGTGCCTTGATACCTTGTGTACTTTTGTTTATTTCTGTAAATAGCTTTTATATTTAAGCTCCAATTCTGTGCAGGTGTTTTTATTTACTCCTTTGGGGTAAATACCTTCTGTCCTCGTGGCTCAAATTGGGACAAAGGCTTAGTCCACTTTGTTAGTCTTCTAAAAACATAAATATGCAACCTACTGAGGTGATCCTTTAAGTCATGGCAGGGACTTGGGATCCTCTTCAGCCCTTGTCTAAAGCCCCTTCTGTTCACAGGTTGTTCAGATATGCCTAGAGGTCAGCATTGCTTCAGCCCTTGTTTTTTTTGGGGGTGGGGGAAAACAAATCCATTTTTTGCTGAAGAAGCTCCACAGCAGTGTTGCCAAACTGTACTTTTTGGTTTGGGGATCATTGTTAAGAGTATTCTTTTTATTTCATTCCCTTAAAGCAAATATTTATTAAGAAATGGAAGTTTAGTCATTGGGCTTTTTGTTTTCTTCCATCTCAGGTAAGGGGCAGGTGACAGAAGATCCATTTCTTTTGCTTCCAGTTATTTTCAAAGAATAAATTGAATCAGTTGCCTTCCTCTCTACATGTCCAGAGTTCTCTGGTTACCTCTGTGGTATATCCATGTACAGCTCTGATAGATCATCTGCGGTGTCAGCAGAGCTCCACATTTCAGTGTGTACATTGCTCCAGTGCTGGTCTGTGACTGATGGGGTTGGGCTCTCAGCAGGCAGCATGGTAGATGCTGTTAGCAGTGGGGAAGGCTGTTGTTTTGATGAGGAGACTTGAGCTTCATCCCTGTGTCTTCCTGTCCTGAACAACAAAACTTGGCACAAACAGAGCACCCATTCAGAGCACCATTCAGAGACTATTCAGGCAAACAGGTAGCTGCTTCCACTTGTTCTTGTTGCTGGTCTCCTCAAGCACTTTGTGCAGTGCTTCATTGCCTTGGAGGCTGTAGATTTTTTCAGGATAATATTTTGACATCCTTTTCTACCAGAAATGGGATTCCTCCTGGTTACAGTGGTTTCTGAACATTGTGGCTGACGTTATCTTCTGTTTATTTTCTGAAGCTCCTGCCTCTCCATGTTTTGCTTCACCCTCCTTGTCTTTGTTTTGTTTTTTTTTTTTTTTTTTTAGCGAGTGAGACCTGCAACGATTTCCACCCCATGTTCTTCACCCATGACAGATCGTTTGAGGAGTTCTTCTGTATCTGCATTCAGCTCTTGAACAAGACTTGGAAGGAAATGAGGGCAACTTCAGAGGACTTTAACAAGGTAGGAGGAAGGGTGGGGTGGGAATTAGCTGGGCAGGATGGTGAAACAAGTCCATGTGTAGTTCTCTAGGGGCACAGAGATTTACTGATCCTGCTTCTGCTGAGTGCTGTGGAGTTTTCATCTGTTCAGATTCTTTGCTCATAAAGCTTTTATGAAGGAGAGGTAGGAGATGGGATGTGTAAGGGAAGTTCACAGACCTTTTTTTATTGTGTTCCACTGCAAACTGTGAAACTGAAAGCCTAGCTTGAGGGCAAACACTGACTTTATGTTACCAATATTATGCTGAAGTGCTGCAGCCTCTGAGGTTGTAAATAATGCAAAGTGAGTACTGCAGTGGTAATTCTACATCCCTTTTATTTCGTGTGAGGCCTAAAATGATAAAATATTCAAGAATGGACACAATCCTGACTAAGTGGTGTGCAATTTATCCTGCTAAAACACAAAAACCACCAAACCAAACAAAAAACCCACTCAGTGTTACACCCTTTTAGTTGTAAGGGAGAGTTCTGGAAGCTGCAGCCAATCTCCTGGCTATCAGCAAAGCTAGGGAGAAGAGAGGTGTCTTAATGGTCCCCAAACATCCTATTTTAACTCACCTACCAGGAGGCTTAAAAGTATCTTTGGTAATTTGTAAGAATGGCAAACTCTTGTGGTGAGCTGGCATCCTTATCTTTGTTGGCATCTTTTGACTGGATCTTGAGAGCCTCTCCCTGGGTTATAGAGCTCTTGGTTGAGAAATTAAAGTGAGACTGTTTCCCTGTGTCAGCATGTGCCATACAAGTGCTCTGAAGTCACTAGGCTCAAATGTTATGTGCGAGCTAGTAAGAGTGATCCTGCCAAGCTTATTGGAACCATCTATTTCTGAAGCAGTCTAAATGTCCATGTTCCACTGCAGAGCAAAGGGGGATGCTTAGGTGTTGAATAACTCTCCTTTGGTGAGTTCTTTTAGTTAAGATAGTTGGTAGCAGTACCAGAGTCCCCACAGCAGAGAGGAGGCAAGTCCAAAATGCATGCTGTTGTAGCTGTAGGTGACCAAAAGGCTTGCTCTTGCATGGAATTGCTGAGCCACTTCTCTTGTGGTCCAGCAGTACAGAAGGAGCAATAGCAAAGATAGTTCATTGAACTGTACAGAAACTAGAATCTAAGGCTTTAAACAGGCAACCTTGTGGAGGCTACTTCATAGAATCACAGAATTGTCAGAGTTGGAAGGGACCTCAAGGCTCAGCCAGTTCCAACCCCCCTGCCATGGGCAGGGACACCTCACACCACAGCAGGTTGCTCACAGCCACATCCAGCCTGGCTGCAAAAACCTCCAGGGATGAGGCTTCCACCACCTCCCTGGGCAACCTGTGCCAGTGTCTCACCACCCTCATGGGGAAGAATTTCTTCCTAACATCCAAGCTGAATCTCCCCATTTCTAGTTTTGCTCCATCCCCCCTAGTCCTATCACTCCCTGACACCCTGAAAAGTCCCTCCCCAGCTTTTTGTAGGTCCCCTTCAGATACTGGAAGGCCGCAATAAGGTCTCCTGGGAACCTTCTCTCTGCCTGTGCAAATCACTGGATTTTTGTAAGGATTTTTGTGGAGGGGAGGGAATGCTAAGCTCTTGAGCCTCTCATTTCAAACAGCTCAGTAATTGCATTCTGCTTACTGAAAGCCTTTCTTCTAGCCATAAGGAGATTTTTGAGCTCTTAGCCACTTGAGATGACATGTGGTGGTGATGTGCATTATTCAGCTGATCAGTGTCTAGAGGGATCTCTGAATGGAGCAAACTGCCTGGTGGTGTGGGCTTGTGAAGCACTTCTGGATTCGTGGGGGCTGCTGTGTTCTGTGGTGGTGCCCATCTGGCCGGTGGGTGACATCTGCCAGTGCTGATGGCTTTACCAAACTGAACAGCACCAGTTTGCAGCCCTGCCTGGGAGGAGGTTTTGGTGCTCATGCCATGTTAGTATTGTTTCTGCATCTCTGCTGTCTGCTAAGGGAAGGGTACCTGCTTCTGTGCTGTTGCCTTTGAAACCTTGGCAGGCAAAGGCCATGTGGACCCAGGGAACATTCAGCCCCTACTTTCAGGAGTGAATGGGAAGGAAGTAGGTTTCAGAAGATGCAGTAGCTTAGTTACTGTGGGAAAATCCTCATCCTCTTTTATCCTCTCTTTATGTTACTATTTTTCACTTTTGGTAACTTGATGGCCTTGGTACTGTATGAAACACCACTTTGCTCTGGCTTGCTTGCCACCTGGCTGATGGGGTTAGTCACATTCTGCCATTTTCCCTTTCCCCCCACCAAAACCAAAATTGGACACTTTCAGTGTATTGGATGGTAAGTCTCGAGACCTGGGAATTCTGCTACAAACCTCTCCCACTTGCTTTAATCTTTAATCCTAAGTGACCAAAAGCAGCTTTGGGTTTAATTTTAAACTTTTGGTTAATCACAGTGGCTTTGTACCTTGAGGAGCTCTGTGTGCATATCTAGAGTTTTATTTCTTCCTCTCTTGTGTCAGATGATGACAGGTGCTGAAAGAAGTCAGGGGATTGAATACTTCCCCTCAGGTTTCAGTGCTTGTTCTCAAGGGTTTTTTAAGCATCAGCTTGAGACTTCCTCTTGATGACAGGATGGCAGACTGCACAACATTGTGGTTCTTCATGTTGTGGATAGGTTTGTTGATTATTTTTTTTTTTTTAAAGCTTAAGAAGATAATTAAAGCAGCACTTTGCTCATAGCTGGAAGAATTTTATGGTGGTTGAGTGAAATATTTATGATCCCATGCTTTGTCTCTCTGATTTTCATTCATTTAAACAGACACCTTTTGTTAATCCTTCGCTTAGAAAAACTCCTTAGATCTCTGTGGTGATAGCATGATACTGTCAGACCTAAAACCCCTTTTACAGTTTCTCAATATAGTGGTTGATGCTTGAAAAGAGTAATTCAGTCAGGCAGCTAAGCTCATATTGTGCCTTTGTAGCATTTTAAGACATACATAATTCATCTCTGGTGAGCTTTCTGGAGAAATTGAGATGCAGGTGGTTAGACATGCAAGGGGCACCAATTCCATTTGAAACCTTTTTGTTTTCCTTTGAGCCTACAGATGATCAAAGGACATCTTCCAATCTCTGTCCTCCACCATCATTTGGGAGCAGACAGCATGGTTTATGACTTCAAAAATCTAATCTTGTCTCTCAGCTTTACATAATTCTACATGTTCTGTTGCTGCAGAAGAGAGCATTGGGTATTGATTTTTTGGAGTCAGTGCTGACTGTAAAAGGTGGACTCATTTATCCACTACCTAGAAACCTTCATCACCAGCCTAGCCATTGAAAGAGTCCATCAGTCCCTTCTCCCTCATGGAGGGACATCCTGCACTCTGCTCTGGCTGATGAGGCCCTGCTGCCACACAGACTGAGTTGTACTTCAGTTGGTTGGAGTGGGGTTTGTTGATTTTTAACAGGATGGTACATGGAATTTAAGGTACATGTTAGCTTCTTTCCATGGGAACAAATAGAAGCATGCTCCCAGTGGCAAAGTACAAGCTGTACTGAAGTAAATGCACCTGTGCTGCTCTAAGGAGGATTTGCATTGATACAACTATATTCTCAGTGATCTTCTTGGCAAATGCATGTATTGCTTCTCCTGAGACAGAGGCACCACACTTAGGATATTCTGTAGGGGCAGGACTATCCTCTTACCTCTGGTCTCCAGAGGTTTCAATCTGCTGCTTTCTGTAGGTTTGAAGCTCTCATGCTGCTAGGAGGAAAGGTGATCAAATGGATGATTTTAATGGCAGGGCCAGCCAGAGCTTGTCTTACCAGACCTGCAGAAAAGTAGAACAGTGCTCTCATTCTCTGACTTAGTGTAGCACTGTCTTTAAAAATGCATTACAATAGAATGGCTCAGGTTGGAAGGGAACTCAGAGATCATCTTTTCCAACCTCCCTACCAGGTGAGGGACACCTCTCGACTAGACTCAGCTGCTCAGGGCCTCATCCAGCCTGGCCTTGAACACCTCCAGGCAGGAGGCAGCCACAACCTCCCTGGGCAGCCTTTTGCAGTCTCACCACCCTCCTGCTAAAGAGCTTCTCTCTCAGCTCCAGTCTAACCCTCCTCTCCCTCAACTTCAAACCATTCCCTTTTGTCCTATTGGTAGACACCCTTATGAGAAGTCCCTCCCCAGCCTTCCTGTAGGATCCCTCAAGGTATTAAGAATAAATATGACTGCTTCCAGTCCCAGTGTGGGAGGGAAACAGTTAAATTATTTGATTAACCTACCAAGGTTTTGAAGCTGCTTTGCATAGAACAGGCACAATGATAGCTGCTGGTGTTAGTGCAGTGTGTTAGGCTTTTAGATGGCCAAGAATGACTCTTCATATCAAAACACAGATTAATATTTCAACCTAGCTGAAGATAAGTAGGGGATGTTCAAAACTGGAAAACTTTGACAGCCCTGTGGTTATGATGCTTGAAATCAAAATCTACTGAAACTACAGGCTTAAGGAGTAGGAAGCAGGACAAGGTTGGCTCTGTGATGCTGCCAATACATTTTTTCTCCTTGCTGACAGCTCCTAGTTAATTTATTTTAACTACTGGCCATGTTTGAGATCACAGTGGTGTAAACACCAGCTTGTAAATGTTCTATGGACGTTTCTTTTGTAATAAGAACATTCTCAGCAGCCCCCAAACCCCCAAATGTGGTGCAGCTCACATCCATTCCACAGTGGCAGCCCTTGGCACCCTGAGCAAATACACCTGTAGTATGCGGCTCTTTCAGTGGCACACCAAGGCCACAGCAGTGGATCCCCCGGTGCAGGAATGGGCTCAGCTCCAAGAGGAGAAGGTGTCCCTGACAGGCACACCCATAACAGAGTGTCCTGGGTGGTAATCACTGGAGCAGCCATTGCTCATGGTGCCAGCAGATGCAAGCAAGAAATGCCCTGTGTGAGTCCTGTCCAAAGCACACACTGAGGCCTTTGATAACCACCAGAGATGTTTATTGCTCATGGTCAGAACCTGACAACATTTTTTCCTTGCTCTGTGACAAGATAACAGAACAGGTAACCAAGCCTAGCATAAAAATGGAAAATACTTGTTTCCTTGGTCACTGATGGTCTGGAAATGCCATGCCAGAGGTTTGTTGGCTCCTCTAAGTGTTGTCACAGTGGGAGCAGCTGTAGGATGAGTAACTGTGTGAGGCTAGGTTCAAAATATGACCCAGTGGTAAAGGGCAGGTTGTCAAGGAGCATGCTTCTGTGAGTGGTGTTTTGTGTGGCAGCTTGTGGGGGACCAACAGCACCCCCAGATGGTGTGAGTTACCAGCAAGGAAGCAAAGATGTAGAGGGGCATTTGGAAAGGGTCAAAGCAGCAACGTGGCAGAGGAGCTGCCACCTGCTTCACCAGGTCTTCTGAGGAGACTCCAAGAGCAGACTGCTGATCCTATCTGAAGTGCCCCACATGGCTGCAGCCTTCTTGTTCCAGGGCTAGTCCTAGCCATGGCAGCTCCATACCTGGCCTGGAAGGAGGAGCAGGTCTCCTAGCATGCTCAAGTGGTCCTATCCCTGGGTCTGTTGGAGAGGAGGAGCCTGAGAGGTGACCTCATTGCTGTTGATAAAGATGTGCAGGGTGAGTGCCCAGAGGCTGGAGCCAGGCTCTGCTGGGTGATGCCCAATGCCAGCACAAGCGGCAGTGGTGGAAGCTGAGGCATAGGAAGTTCTGTGGAAACAGGGGGAATTATTTCATTGTGAGGGTGACAGAACACTGGCACAGGCTGCCCAGAGGGGTTGTGGAGTCTCCCTCTCTGGAGATATTCAAGATCTGCCTGGATGTGTTCCTGTGTGACCTGCTGTAGGTGATCCTGCTCTGGCGGGGAGGGGCTTTTGAAATCCCTTCCAGCCCCTAACATTCTGTGATCCTGTGATCTAGTGGCATCAACAATATTCTGTGCATTTCTTCTTGTGGTGGAGTTGGTCAAGTCTACAGAAAACCCATTTTGCAGGCCGGAGGCAAAGGCACCCACAGATCAAGGGGTAGTGAAGCAGCAGCAGGGCCAAAAGCCAAACCAGGATGTCTGGCAGTTTGCTCCAGTCTCCTCCATTACTCTGTCACAGCTCCAGGCTGCAGCAGCAGCTTCAGCCCCAAGGGTCTTTCCTCTGTGTTTCTGCCCCTCTTTCTCACCTCCTCATGGGGCTGCTTGGAAGAGGATGGCAAATCACAGCTCCAGGATTGTGAGACAACCATTACCTCAAATAGGAGAAAAATTGATTCAAACAAACTGGAAGGTAAAGGTCATTCTGTAAATCTGTCCATCACCTGCTTTTCCTTTCAATGATATGGGTGGAAAGGGATAATCCACAGATCTTCACAGTTGCTCTCCAAAGCATTTATTGTTTTCTTATGGGTGTTTTTTTTCACCAGTCTGAAGCAGGTTCATTTAACTTCTTTGGAGAGACACTGGAAGGCTGTTCTGTTTGAATTTTACCTGTGGGAAATGCCAGGCTAGTGGAATGATTGCACCTCTCTGTTAGCTTTTATTGCACCTTCCCTTGGAAATGCTTTGTTTATGCCAGGCAGGGATACTGCAAATGAATTATTCTCTCATAGGGTGAATTCAGTATTCCCCAGGCTTAGGCAGATTAGCACAAATTAAATTCCACGTTTCCACACCTGAGGCCATTAGCATTTTATTGACTTCTATTTGAAACAAATAATTGCTATAAATATATTGTGTCATTAATTGGATAATGCATGAATTTACTTTAAAAAAGGGAAAGTATAGCAGTTAGCCTTTTGCAAGTCTGAGTCATAGCTTGTACACAAAAATGTGACTTTTTAATTGGGAAAAAACACCCTCCCAGCACAATGGGAACCTCAGGTCTATTCCATGAGCAACCACTTCCTTAAGGAAGCTCTGGTGTAAGCAGTGCAATTTAACACTGTTTATGCACAGCCTGTTTCAGACCTTTCCTGAGTGTTTGGCTGCTGTGCCCTCTGTGCTTTTTGTTACAGGTTTATTCCTTCATTGGTTGCTCATTTAGGAAGGTCTCTGTTCAGTCTTCTCTGTCTCTCTGCATTTATCTGCACCTGTCAGATCTCCCAGTGTGCCCCATTGCATTTGTCAAAGCCAGTTTGTCACTCATCTGCTGCTCCTGGCAACAAGAACCTGAGAAGGGCTGCTTGAAGATGCTTGCAGATGTGGTCTTCTACTCACTGAGGCATCACTCTGTGAAAGTCAGATCTAAATTTAAATATTCATGCCCCAAAGATTGGCCCTGTCAAGCTCAAAGGAACTGATCAAGAGTGTTGCATTGTTTAATCTGTTTGATTCACAGAATTGTTAGAGTTGGAAGGGACCTCAAAGCTCATCCAGTTCCAACCCCCCTGCCATGGGCAGGGACTCCTCACACTACAGCAGGTTGCTCACAGCCACATCCAGCCTGGCTGCAAAAACCTCCAGGGATGAGGCTTCCACCACCTCCCTGGGCAACCTGTGCCAGTGTCTCACCACCCACATGGGGAAGAATTTCTTCCTCACATCCAATCTGAATCTCCCCATTTCTAGTTTTGTTCCATTCCCCCCAGTCCTATCATTACCTGACACCCTGAAAAGTCCCTCCCCAGCTTTTTGTAGGTCCCCTTCAGATACTGGAAGGTCACAATAAGGTCTCCTCAGAGCCTTCTCTTCTCTATTTGTTTGGCTACACTTTGTAAACATGTTTAGAATATTCTTTGTTATTGTTGGAAGCATCTCACAAGGAAAAGACCTGAATGATGACTTGCTTTGTCTGGTGATACTACCCTGACTAATGGAGCTGAAATGAGAAAACCTAAACAGTCCCTTCCTTTGGAAATTTTTTCCATCTCAATCAGCATTGCCATGGAATGCAAACACATTTTAAAACAATCAATTTGTGAAATGTGAGTGCTTAGACTGGGTAATAAAACAGTAAAGAGCAACACTTGCCCTTTCTCTGCCCTTTTTTAGCATATGAACTATTTTTCTAGCCCAAAGATTTTATTTTTTTTTCCATTAAAAATAATATCTTTGCTATTTTCTGTCTTTGCCAGAAGGCTTTGAAAGTCTTTAGGAGAAGCATCACATCTAGTTATTATCCTAGCTGAACTATCTTGCTCCAGTGATCATCAGATATGTCATGACTTCATGGAGGGCACAGGCTTCAAAAGAAGAACATTTTGAAGCTGAAATTCTGCCCATTTGTATGCCAGGATGGGTAAAACAGATGTTATTAAAAAAAAAAAAATTAAAAAGGAGAAAAGGGGGAAAAAAGGATAAAATAAAAGGAGGAAAAAGGAGACATTTTTTTAAAAAGGAAAAAATGAAAGAAAATAAAAGAAGAAGAAAATGAAAGGGGGAAAAAAGGAGAAACTGAAAGGAAAAAAAAAAGGAGACAGGAAAAGGAAAAAAAAAACCAGCAAATTAAAGGAAAAAGAGACAAAAAAAGGAGACATTAAAATAAAGAAGGAGGAAAAAAAAGACAAGGTAAAAAGAGAAAATAAAAGAAAAAAAGAGAAAATACAAATTTAAAAAGGAGAAAGTAAAAGAGAAAATAAAAGAAAAAAGGAGGAAATGAAAGAAAAAAGGGGGCAATAAAAAAAGGAGAAAATAAAGGAAAATAAAAGAAGAAAAAAGGAGAAAATAAAAGAAAAAAAAAGGAGAAAATAAAAGAGAAAAAAGAGAAAATAGAAGGGAAAAAAGAGCAATTAAAAGTGAAAAAGAGCAAGTGAAAGAAAAAAAAGAAGAAATAAAGGAAAAAAGAAAATGGAAGGAAAAAAGAGAGAAAATGGAAGGAAAAAAGAGAAAATGGAAGGAAAAAAGAGAAAATGGAAGGAAAAAAGAGAGAAAATATTTTTTTTTTTTTTAAAGAGAAAATGGAGGGAGAAAAAAAAAGGAAAAGAGTGTTTGTTTGAGTCTGATCCATTCCTTGGTCTGAAACTTGTTTGTCTTATCCTTTCCCTTGTGCTTAATGCCACTGTTGGTTTCAAGAGTGAAACAAATCTGACGGATGTAAAACCAGGGCAGCAGTGGCAGGGTGGATTTTACACACACACACACCCTCCCCCTCCCCAAAGCTTTGCCATGCAGTCTGTGTGTTGCTGCAGAACACACAGGGCTCTGCTGAACACCCTGGAGATGGCAATTTTGAAAGCTGTTGGTACTTTGTACTTCCAAAGTGCTCTTCATTTTCATCTCTGTGGGTGCTGATCAAACCAATAAACCTCTCAGCCTTCAGAAAGATGATTGAGTGGAACGGCTGCTCACCAGAGGAGGAAGGCTGGGGGTAGGTTAGCTGTGTGAACAGCTTCTTTAGCACTCTGAAGTAAGGCAGAAGCACGTAGAGTGTTTTAGTCACCAAGGAAAATCACAGAAACGCAGAATTAACCAGGTGGGAAAAGACCTTCGAGATCATCAAGTCCAACCTATCACTCAACACCATCTCATCAACTAACCCATGGCCCTAAGTGCCTCATGAATTATAGAATCTGACTGCAGCTGGCACCAAAACAGCATATTTTGCACTACTGCCCCTGTCACTCCTCTCTCATAAATGTGGGTAGCAGTCAGATCCTGGGAAACACTCTGGCCCCTGTGTTTTTCTTTCTTCTCTCTGGGCTGTGTTTTTGTGGCTCAGCTCAATCAGAGGTGCGTGTGGCATATGGCTTTTTGCTGCACGAATTGCTCCTGATGTGAATGTCAGCGGGCATGGAAGAGCAGATTTTCATTTTGTGATTCACAATGTATGGAATCCAGCCCCAGAGCTCCCCAGACTATAGACCTTATTATAGGCAAAGATAAAGGAGGGGGAAAAAAAAAAAGGGAAGGAGGGGGTGGGGGAGATGATGTCTCTCAGAGATATTGTCTCAGTTGAAATGAGATTATGGTGATGAATGATGCAGCTGACAATGAGGTTTGGTTTGTTTTTTTTTTTATAGCCTCTCCTAGAGGAGCAGGAGAGCTGGGGCTATTGTTGGTTGGCTGTAAGTAATTGTCATCTACACAGTGCTGTGTTTGAAAAGAGCAGCAGGAGTCTTTCATAGGTGTCTCATAAGCAAAGGCAGGGAGCTCTGTTGGGTTTGTCTCCTGTGTCCTCACACTGATGTCCTTCATTGTCTGCAGCCTCCGTGTTGCGTGTGCTCTCCGTGGAACATGTCACTCACCCCCAAGCAGGCGCTTGCCAGTCAGCCTCTGCTGCTGCCTGCCTCTATTTTTAGCACATGAGGTAACTGCCCAGCATCTGACAAAATGATCCTGGCTGCCTGAGGTACCATTGTGAATCCAGACTGACTGTGATGGGAGAGGAGGGAGGGCTGCTGGGAGCTGGAGTGAGAGGAGGGTATGGAGGGGCTCTCCTCTCCTCAGCACATCAAGCCACGTCTGCCCCATCCACTTGTGTCCAACAGAGGTACCTGCCTCTGGGGGCTTTCATCGGTTACCTTGGGCAGCTAGAGCAGGCTCAGTCCTCCATAGGCTGTGCACAGCTTTTTTTAAGTGATCATTCATGCTTATAAATACATAAAGAGTGAGTGCCCAGAGGCTGGAGTCAGGCCTGCTGGGTGATGCCCAATGACAGCACAAGGGGCAATGATGGAAGCTGAGGCATAGGAAGTTCCATGGAAACAGGAGGAATTATTTCACTGTGAGGGTGACAGAACACTGGAACAGGCTGCCCGGGGGGGTTATGGAGTCTCCCTCTCTGGAGATATTCAAGATCTGCCTGGATGTGTTCCTGTGTGACCTGCTGTAGGTGCTCCTGCTTTGGCAGGGGTGTTGGACTGGATGATCTTTCGAGGTCCCTTCCACCACCTAACATTCTGTGATTCTGTGATCACAGGCAAAGCTGGTGTGCTAACATGAAGTGCCTTCAAGTTCCCAGAGATTGGATGAGTGGGGAAAAAGGAGGAGGATGGAAGGTGAGGGATTTACCATGTTCAGAAAGAAGCGTTAGGGTTTTGCCCCACAGGATATTTGAGCATGAGACCACAGCAGGGCGGTTGTTATTTGGGATGGTAGTGAAGCTGAGCTGTGTGAGCTTGGGTTCTCCTGCTTTTCCTTTGACAGCAAAATGGCTTACTGGAGGATGGGAAGCAATGTGTGTGCCAGTTGAAGTGGTAAGGCTCTTCTTTCTTTGCCCTTTCACTTCTAGACTGTCAGTTTGAATAGCCATATGAAAAATGTTGTGGATTTATTGGTGACTAGGAGTTAACTTATTGACAGGCTCCATCACAGTTCCTAAAGTCAACTGTCTGTGTTGGTTATGGCAAGCAGAGAAGGAAGGACCCTAGTAAGAGAGATGTAAGCTGAGAAATACCACTTTAGAAGCTGAGTGCAGGAATGGAAAGTGATTTGCTACCTCCTATTAACCCAAACACCAGGGACAGGTGAAGAAACACATGCCAAGTTCCATGTCAGAATCACTGACCAAGGTGTTAGTGAGGCTGATTGAGAGATCTTGTCCTGTCAGTTGAAGATGTTTGTGCCATGATGATGAAACTGAAATGCTCAGGAACCATCCTTATGTCAAGAATGTCAAGTCTTTGTCTAGAAGAGTGGAAGCACCTGGGGAAATAGCTTCTCCATCCTCTTTGAATTTCATGGTAATTTTTGTCTCTGGAGATGTATCCTCAAATTTCAGCATCAGCTTTCTGTCTCCTGGAAACTGGCTGATCTTCTTTGTGTGGCACAGGTAAGAACCTCAGCAGCAAGAACTTTAAAGCTGCAGTTGGATCTGTTTTGCTTGAATAGTAAAGGCTGCCTAGAGCTCTTTGTTGGCTTCAGCAAAAGTCCAAAGGAAACTGCAGATCTCCTTGTATCATTGATCAGCCTCTTGTGATGGTTTGAAACTGTCTTTTTAATTTTTCCTTGCAAAGTTCAGAACAGAGAAAGTGAAAGAATGTAAATAAGTCACTATTGGGTGTAAGAAAGCAAAATAACGATTGTTCTAAACACTTCCATTGGATAGATAGAAATGTTTAAGAACTATTACCCAAAACAAAGTAGGCACTCTGCACATTCTGCGTTCGGCAGTGGGGGCAGTTGCTGGGCTGTCTGGCTGCTGTTTCTTCTTCTCTTCTGGCTGAAGATAACACGTACTGACCTTGGCAGCTAAGTTAACAACTTTCTGCTTAACTAACTCTGCTTCTCTGTCCAGGGGGGTCTGGGGGGAAGCTCCTGGGAGAGAGAGAGGCCCCTTTGGGAGGGTCCCCTTGGGGGGAAGCAAAGGGAGATCGGTTGTGCTTTTCTGTTGATTGTATATATTTGTAAATGTTGTGAATTTTGTATATTTGTACATATTCATTGCATTTCATTGTAGATTTTAGACTCTGCTTGTAAATACAGCTTTTCATTTGCTTCCAGACTGAGCTAGCCTGGTTATTGTCGGTGGGGGGGGAATTTCAGCTCACACGGACACACTTTTTATTTTTGGCGCTCCAACTCGGGGCTCGATTGCTTGTTTGATTTATTTCTGCTCAGATTAGGAGATTAGGAAGCAAAATGAAGCTGTTTTGGATTTTGAGTCATTCTATTTCATCTATTATCGGTGTGATTGTCTACAGATGGGCTGTTACCTTCATGATAGACAAGATTGTGAGATATGTGGCATATAATTCGTTTCTTTGGGTTAAGAACAAGTTACTGAATGTTGGTGAATTCTGTTGTGGTCTTATTGGGCTAAGAAGCTATGGTAACTCAACTATGGATGTGCTAGCAGACACATATGAGTTTGTTACTCCTCTTACAACTACAGAGGGTCTTTGGAACCAGTGGTACCCTAGATATCTTGTGCTAGCCTTAGTCTTAATTTTGATGCTTCTTGGAATAATCATATGGCTACTGATAGCACTGTGTCAAGAAAGACATAAGGCTACTTGCTCTTCCAACTCTGCTGTGAATGTGAAAACCAAGCCAGTAAATTTGGTGGCCACTGTAACCAGAAAGCGTAAAGGAGATGCAGATGCTGCAGGAGATGGTGCAGATGGAGATGAGGGTCCTTCTACTCAGGGTCCCTCTGTTAAGAAAGATCCTTCTGATGAGGAAGAGAGGGTTAGCCTTAAAACTCTGGCAGACCTCTTGAGACCCCACATGGATGATGGAGATGTAGATCAGGATGTAGACCCTGGTAGATTAGCAACTGCTGGCAGAGCCTCTGAACTCAAGGAAATTCAATGGAGGATTACAACAGGATTATGGGGACAGCAACCTCAGGATGATGATGATGAGGATGACATACAGTCAGCTAATGCACCCAGACAGGAAATTAGACATGTGAGGAAGGATTACATCAGAGGAGATAATGAGCCAGTCCTGTCTTGGCTAGCCAGGTGTTTTGATATGGGAGCCCCAGCATTGGTGGTAGGTGACAAGTCGGCCTCTCAGTTGGGGATGCTCTCAAAGGATACAGGCATAGACAGGCATCTAGGCAAGTGCATTGGTAAAGTTTCTCTGTGGGGACGCCTCCTACTGGCAGTCCTTTTGAGGTACCCCAGCAGAGATGATTTACCATGGAACCCTAAGCCTTGGACCACAATAGCTGAGGGAATCAAGCGTCTGAGAGAGTTTGCTGTGAGAGAAGTAATGTATGGAGATCATAAGACTCTGAATCCTGATGAAATTCCTGTTGGAACAGGCCTTGCCAAAAAGCTTATTAAGCTTGCTCCTCCTAATTATGCTACTATTCTGGCAAGCAGGATTGTGGCCAGAAATTATGGTGGAGCACCTCCTACTGTTGGCCATTTCACTGACCAAATGAGGCAATTGGAGGATAGTCTTGCACGTACTTCTTTGGTTTCAGCCATTGAAACTTTGTCTGGAAAGATTGAGAATTGCATGAAAGAGCTGAAGGAGGAATTTAAAACCTCCATATCCAACTTGATGAAGGGGGATGATTCTGATTCCTCTTCCTCCAGATGGATACAAGTTTCAGCTGTTAGGAACAGACGTGCTCCAAGGAGGCCATTCCAGAATAGGTCAAACCAAAACAGACAGCAGAGGCAATCACGTGGCAGTATCTGGATAACTCTGCGTGATCAGTTTGGTGAGAACATGAACAGATGGGATGGTCAACCAACTTCTGGTCTTTTCAGGAGGTTATGGGAGCTGCAGAGGGGCAGATCCCGAGGTAGCAATACCAGGAGGGTAGCTGTCGCTTCCTCAGTTTCCCAGAACAACTCTGATAGCTCCAACAGTGATCCTAATTCTGGTGCTGGACGTTGTGCCAGCTGTACATGTGGAGGTAATCCCCACCATTAGGGGTGCCCTGCCTTCTGCCAGGGGGAGGTAAGGGATAATGGAGATAACAGAATCTATTGGGATGTGTACATCCAGTGGCCTGGCACTTCAAAATTTCAGAAGTACAGGGCCTTGGTTGACACAGGAGCTCAGTGCACCATAATACCATCAAATTATCAAGGGGGAGAATCTATAACTATTCAGGGAGTCACTGGTGGATCTCAAGAGTTGTTTAAGATAGAGGTTGATATAAGCTTAACTGGGAAGCAGTGGAAGAAACATACTATTGTAACAGGTCCTAATGCACCTTGTATTTTGGGAATTGACTTTCTGAGAGAAGGGCGTTTTAAAGACCCTAAGGGTTACAAATGGGCTTTTGGAATAGCAACTGTAGAAATTGATGGAGGAAAATTGAAGTTGTCCATTAGACCTGAGCTTTCAGATGAATCTGCAGTTGTGGGACAACATGAGATAGAGGATGTAAAGCTGTCGGTTGCTTCTCAAACTGTGCATCACAGACAATACAGAACCAACCATGACTCTTTGGTGCCCATTCAAAACTTGATTCGTCAGTTGGAGAGTCAGAAGGTCATCAGCAAAACTCATTCACCTTTCAACAGTCCAGTCTGGCCTGTGCGAAAGCAGAATGGAGAGTGGCGTCTGACAGTTGATTTCCGTGCCTTGAATGAAGTAACTCCACCCATGAGTGCAGCTGTGCCAGACATGATGGAACTCCAATATGAGCTGGAATCCAAGCAGGCCAAATGGTATGCTACCATAGACATTGCTAATGCTTTCTTCTCTATTCCCATAGCAGAGGAATGCAGGCCTCAGTTTGCTTTCACCTGGAGAGGCATTCAGTACACATTCAATCGTTTGCCCCAGGGGTGGATTCACAGTTCAACCATCTGCCATGCAGTGATCCATGATGCTTTGGAGAAAGGTGGAGCTCCAGAACACATTCAGTTCATCGATGACATCATCGTCTGGGGTGAGACTGCTGAAGAAGTCTTCGAGAAAGGTAACAAAATCCTTGACATTCTCTTGCAAGCTGGTTTCGCTATCAAGCAAGACAAGGTGAAAGGACCTGCCAGAGAAATCCAGTTTCTGGGAGTGCAGTGGCAAGATGGTCGCCGTCACATCCCAATGGATGTGATAAACAGAGTCTCCACCATGGCAAATCCCATCAACAAGAAAGAAACTCTGCGTTTCTTAGGCATAGTGGGATTTTGGAGACTGCACATTCCTGGATACAGTCAGATTGTGAAACCTCTCTATGATGTGACTCGAAAGAGAAACAGTTTCCAATGGGGTCCTGAGCAACAAGCAGCCTTTGACCAGATCAAGCGAGAGGTAGTCCAAGCGATGGGTCTGGGACCTGTCCGAACTGGTCCAGACATTAAGAACATTCTGTACACGGCCACCAGTGACAATGTTCCAACCTGGTGCTTATGACAAAGAGCTCCAGGGGAGACACGAGGACGTCCTCTTGGTTTCTGGGGTCGTAGCTACAGAGGCTCAGAGGCAAACTACACTCCAACAGAGAAAGAGATTTTAGCTGCTTATGAAGGAGTGAAAGCTGCTTCTGAAGTGATTGGAACTGAGTCACAACTTCTTCTAGCTCCTAGATTGCCAGTTCTGAATTGGATGTTCAAAGGCAAAGGTTCTTCACCACATCATGCAACAGATGCTACCTGGTCTAAGTGGATGGCTCTGATAACACGGAGAGCTCGAATGGGAAATCTCGAAAGGCCTGGTTTGGTGGAGGTGATCACAAACTGGCCAGAAGGCACAAGCTGTGCAAAACCTCCAGAGGAGAGAGTAACTCGTGCTGAGGAAGCTCCTCCTTACAGTGATCTGTCTGATGATGAAAAGAGATATGCTTTGTTCACAGACGGTTCCTGTCGTCTTGTTGGGAACAAGCGGAGATGGAAATCTGCAGTGTGGAGCCCAACGCGCAGAGTTGCAGAAGCGAGAGATGGAGAAGGAGAATCCAGTCAATTCGCAGAGGTAAAAGCTGTCCAGCTAGCTCTTAACATAGCTGAACGTGAGAGATGGCCAAAGCTTTATCTCTACACTGACTCGTGGATGGTAGCCAATGCCTTGTGGGGTTGGCTGAAAGACTGGAAAAAGAATGGCTGGCAGAGGAAAGGAAAGCCAATCTGGGCTGCAGATCTGTGGCAAGACATTGCTGCTCGCATTGAGAGAACCCCAGTGAAAGTGAGACACATCGATGCTCACATTCCTAAGAGCAAAGCTACTGAGGGACAACAACACAACCATCAGGCAGATCTAGCTGCAAGAGTTTCCCAGGTGGACACAAACTCTGATCCTGATCATGATCTTGACTGGAAACACTGAGGTGAGCTGTTCTTAGCTCGGTGGGCCCATGACTCGTCAGGACATCAAGGCAGAGATGCAACCTACCGATGGGCTTGTGACAGATCCATTGACATTTCCATGGATGCTATCACACAAGTCATCCATGATTGTGACATTTGTGCTGCTATTAAGCAGGCAAAGCGGATCAAGCCCTTGTGGTACGGTGACCGATGGTCCAAGTACAAGTATGGTGAAGCCTGGCAGATTGACTACATCACTCTACCTCGTTCTCGATCTGGTAAGCAGTATGTGCTGACTATGGTAGAGGCAAGCACTGGATGGCTGGAAACTTATCCAGTTCCTCATGCAACTGCACGTAACACCATTCTTGGTCTGGAAAGACAAATCCTGTGGAGACACGGGACTCCAGAGAGGATTGAGTCGGACAATGGAACTCACTTCAAGAACAATCTTGTAAAAAACTGGGCCAAAGAGCACGGCATCGAGTGGATATTCCACATTCCCTACTATGCACCAGCTGCAGGGAAGATCGAACGCTACAACAGTTTGCTGAAAACTACTCTCAAAGCCATGGGGGGTGGATCTTTGAAAAACTGGGAGAAACATTTAGCACAAGCAACCTGGTTGGTGAATAGTAGAGGTTCAGTGAATCGAGCTGGACCTGCCCAATCAGATTTGTTGCGAAAGGAGGAAGGTGATAGAGTTCCTGTTATCAGAGAAAAGAATCTGTTAGGCAAAACTGTTTGGGTATTTTCTCCTTCAGGAGAGGCCAAACCTGTCCGAGGGGTGGTTTCTGCTGAAGGTCCTCGTCACACCTATTGGGTGATGCAAGAAAATGGTGAAATTCAGTGTATTCCACAAAGAAATCTAACTTTGGCTGAGAGAGGTTAAATTCAGAGTGTTGCGCAGATACAGCATCGCGCCCAAGAGGAGAGTTCATGAGATCTACGGTGCACGAACCCTGAGAGCCCTGAGTCACCTGAGAGTCCCTGTTCCTTTCTTCACTCCATCTGCGAGGAAACAAGCTGTTTGCTGTTTTTCATGTGATTTGACTCTTTTGAATCATCTACATCTGAGATAGCCGGAATGGACTATGATCTTTATTCACCTATTGTTGTAGATATTATTTTAGATTAGATAAATGATAGTAGCAGCCAATGGAATTGTTTAGAAGGGGTGGACTGTGATGGTTTGAAACTGTCTTTTTATTTTTTCCTTGCAAAGTTCAGAACAGAGAAAGTGAAAGAATGTAAATAAGTCACTATTGGGTGTAAGAAAGCAAAATAACGATTGTTCTAAACACTTCCATTGGATAGATAGAAATGTTTAAGAACTATTACCCAAAACAAAGTAGGCATTCTGCACATTCTGCGTTCGGCAGTGGGGGCAGTTGCTGGGCTGTCTGGTTGCTGTTTCTTCTTCTCTTCTGGCTGAAGATAACACGTACTGACCTTGGCAGCTAAGTTAACAACTTTCTGCTTAACTAACTCTGCTTCTCTGTCCAGGGGGGTCTGGGGGGAAGCTCCTGGAAGAGAGAGAGGCCCCTTTGGGAGGGTCCCCTTGGGGGGAAGCAAAGGGAGATCGGTTGTGCTTTTCTGTTGATTGTATATATTTGTGAATGTTGTGAATTTTGTATATTTGTACATATTCATTGCATTTCATTGTAGATTTTAGACTCTGCTTGTAAATACAGCTTTTCATTTGCTTCCAGACTGGGCTAGCCTGGTTATTGTTGGTGGGGGGGGGGAATTTCAGCTCACACCGACACACTTTTTATTTTTGGCGCTCCAACTCGGGGCTTGATTGCTTGTTTGATTTATTTCTGCTCAGACCTCTCCAGAAGCACCTGACCAGCCCTTCCTAGTTAAACTAGCACCTCAAAAGTCACCAAGTAGGAAAATGGAGCATCCTTATTGTTATAGCATCAGATCTGTGAGCTGAAGGATGTAGTTTCATAGCTTCCAAGAATTTCAGACCCCTACCAAGGACTATTTTCTATGTAAGGTAGGCATTTGGATGTTGGTAAAGGGCTTGGTTTATGTATTTTTAAACCTGAGTTTATCTGTCTGTCCATAGCTGATACTTATTCTGTGTTTTAAGGCCTGGTTGTGTTTTGGGGTGTTTTAAAAGCACATCTATAAGCTAGAGCCTGAATGTAGAAATCATACTGGAATTTTCTCTCTGTTCTAAGTGACATTTCCTTTAGCCCCTCTTACAGTTGAGTACTCTGACCTCTGGCAGAATTTATTCCCCCAGTCTTTCCTTCTGCCTGCTGTCCTTCGTTGGAGCAGTGGCATGGCTCATACACACTTCCATCTGTGCTGAGGAGGGTGTCACTGACTTATGCCTAAAAAGGTAGCTATGTGGACAAAAAAAAAAGTCTTCCCTCATGAGCAACAGTATAAACAACATTTCTAATAACAATGGCAGAGAACTGGGTCATCTTTTATCTAGCTTAATTCTGCATCCAGTGGGCTGTAGAGTTTCATTTTCTTAGAGAAAAGAGCTATCTCCAGCATCTGGGAGATAAAAGCTGAGGTAGAAGGTATTGTATGTGTGCAGCTTGCAAATGGCTTGATTATGTGCATGGCTGAAATAGCCCTTTGCTGGGTAAAATCTTTAAGGGGCCAGCTAAAGCAAAAATCTGGTGTTTCTATTTGGGGAGAAAACAAAGAATGCATAAAATTTATTTAGCTTTGCATGGGTTGTGGTGGGGTTTTTCTTATTGCCTTGTTGCTTTCAAGCTTCAGAGAACAGGATGTTTCATAGCTGCTCAATTTGCTTCAGCTATTATCATTTGAAAGAATTTGATGATTCTAATTTCCTTCCCTACACTGCTTGATTTTAGGACTAGAGTAACAAGTGTCTGGTATTGATTTTGATGGTGGCCAGAGCTTTTGATACTCATTTCTGCACCACAACAAGCTGAGGATGGGTGATGGCCAATGCAAACCAAGGACTCAGAAAGACTAATTTCATGTTTTACAAATATAATTGTAGGTATCTGCTTGTAGGATGGAGGCTGTGCTGATGAATCAGCAGTGCTCCCTTGTGTGATGTGGACTAACTGCATGCTGGGTTGCATTTCCTAAAGCATGGCCAGCAGGCAAAGGAAGGGATTTTTAGGCTATCAGGTAGTGACAGGACTGGGGGGGATGGAACAAAGCTGGAAGTGGGGAGATTCAGGCTGGACATGAGGAAGAAGTTCTTCACCAGAGAGTGGTGAGATCCTGGAATGGGTTGTCCAGGGAGGTGGTTGAGGCCCCATCCCTGGAGGTGTTTGCAGCCAGGCTGGATGAGGCTCTGGCCAGGCTGATCTAGTGTGAGGTGTCCCTGCCCATGGCAGAGGGGTTGGAACTGGCTGATCCTTGTGGTCCCTTCCAACCCTGACTGATTCTATGATTCTATTCCCCTCAGCTTGGCACTTGGGAGGCAGAAGCTGGCAGGCTGTCTAGATTTGTAGACCAGTAATGGGGAGAGATTGATGAAGTGGAGCTTGTCCATCAAAGGGCCACCAAGGTGATTAAGAGGGGTGAAGCACACACTGTGCAATAGGAGTGCTCACACTGGAAAGGGCTGGAGGGAGGAGGGAGGATCTTGTTGTACCTTCATCTGAACAAGAAGCTGTAGAGAAGATGCATACATTTCTCAGGAGCACACAGGGAGAGAAGAAAAGAGTGAAGGAAGGTGGTAGGAAATAAGGATAAAATCTTCCCAAGAACTGATACTGGTGCAGCACTGGACCAGGTTATATTGAGACATTGGAATCTTCACCTATGGGGAAACTCAACATTCACATAGACAAGGCCATAACTTAAGCTTGAGGTTAGCTCTGCTGTCTCTGCAGGTCTTGATGACAGCCAGGGCTTCTAGCAACCTGACTTAATCTGTAGATTTATGTGTGAAAAACTACTTAACCAGTGTGAAACAAGGAGAAACAGTAATTCATATAATGAATCATCATTGAAACAAACACAGATGCAGCATCAGTCAGTCTTTACTAATGGTAAAGAAAGTGCAGCTTCAGATGAAGGCAGGAGGCACTTTTAAGAGGTCAGGCTTCCCCCACACAAACAGCTGTAACTTCTCTTAGCTCTGACAGCTGAACTGTTTTTACTCAGGGGTGTTTGAGCTCCTTCAAAAGTGTGAGATCAAAAGCATTTCCTCAAAACTTTCTTTCTAGCACTTGGGTAAATAGATTTTACTAAGTATTGACCTCTGGCTACTACTGCAGCTCAGCTGAGGTGGTAAATTGTCTAACCACAGCAACTCAGTGGGTTTGAGCCCTAATACTTAAAGCAGGCAACGTGTGTGGCAGTTGCAGTGCCAACCTTGGCTACCAGTGGATTGGGTGTGCAGATGTTTGCTAGTTTGTGCTTATTTTTGTGGGGTGGTTTGGGTTTTTTAAATGCTTGTTCCTGTACATAAGCCTCTGATTTAGCTGGAGCTCCTCTCCTATGAGGACAGGATGAGAGAGTTGGGGGTGTTCAATCTGGAGAAGAGAAGGCTCCAAGGAGAGCTTATTGTGGCCTTCCAGTATCTGAAGGGGGCTACAAGAAAGCTGGGGAGGGACTTTTTAGGGTGTCAGGGAGTGATAGGACTGGGGGGAGTGGAGCAAAACTAGAAACGGGGAGGTTCAGCCTTGGATGTGAGGAAGAAATTCTTCCCCATGAGGGTGGTGAGACACTGGCACAGGTTGCCCAGGGAGGTGGAAGCCTCATCCCTGGAGGTGTTTGCAGCCAGGCTGGATGTGGCTGTGAGCAACCTGCTGTAGTGTGAGGTGTCCCTGCCCATGGCAGGGGAGCTGGAGCTGGATGAGCCCTGAGGTCCCTTCCAACCCTGCTGCATGTTGCCTGGAAAATTAGTGGTAGAAGTGGGAAATTAGCCCACACCTCACTTGTCAGTGCTTTAATGACAGGACAGCCCTGTCCTTGTTTCTTTTCTCATGTTCTGATTCACAGCTCTGTTAGGAAGGGGATACATTTTTTCCCATGTTGTGGAAGTACCTTCCACATTTAAGCAAGAAGTGGTTAGCTACTGTTTGCTGCATGATTGAATTGAAAGGCTGAAATGAAAATGTGTGGCAATTTGGGACAGTAATGAGAAGGATGAGGGGAAAATGAAGGAACGGCATTCATGCTGCCTTTCTGAGCACAGTCTCTCATCTCCACAGCGTTACTAAGCAGTAATAATTAGAGAGCAATGACAAGAGACCCAGAAATTAATTTTTTCTCCCTTCAAATGACCAGGAAGACTTTAGTCCTAAATGACAAATGTAATGATCAGCTGGTGTTTATCAGTCTGTGTGTCAGTCAGCACAGCATTTGCAGTGCCTCTCATGATTACCAAGGCAAGCTGTGCTTACAGCGAGCCCCAGGACTGCAGCTGGCCCTGGGTGGGCTGCTGCAGCTGCCACAGCTGTTACAGATGTTCTGTGTTGGGCAGAGGATCCATGTGTGATACTGGGATCTGGAATGTAGAAACCTGTGTGTTCCAGGTCCTCCACTCAGGTCACAGCAACCCCATGGTAAGATATAGACTTGGGCAATTGTGGTTGGAAAGCTGCAAATTGAAAAGGGACCTGGGGGTATTGGTTAGCAGTCCACTGAACATGAGTGTGCCCAGGTGGCCAAGAAAGCCAATGGCATCCTGGCTTGGATTAGGAACACGGTGGGCAGCAGGGACAGGAAGGTGATCATCTCCCTGTGCTCAGCACTGCTCGAGTATTGTGTGCAGTTTTGGGCCCCCCAGTATGGGAAAGACATGAAGGGGCTGGAGTGTGTCCGGAGAAGGGCCTGGAGTACCTGGGCTAAGTAGCATCTGAGGGAGCTGAGGGTGTTCAGTCTGGAGAGGAGGAGGCTGAGGGAGACCTCATTGCTCTCTACAGCTCCCTGAAGAGAGGTTGGAGTGAGGAGGGGGCAGCCTCTTCTCCTTGGTGGCAAGCAACAGAACCAGAGGTAATGGTTTCAAGCTGCACCAGGGGAGGTTCACGCTGGATGTTAGGAAATATTTCTTCACTGGAAGGGTTCTCAAACATTGGAATGGTCTGCCCAGGGCAATGTCAGTGTCACCATCCCTGGGGGTGTTTCAGCAGCCTGTGGACCTGTTGCTTGGGGACAGGGTTTGGTGTTGACCCTTCAGTGCTGGGTTAAAGGCTGGGCTTGGATGATCTTTGTGATCTCTTCCAACTAAAAACTTTCTGTGATTCACCTTGCCTGGCTTCAGTGCAGGCAGTGGTGCTGTTACTGCCAAAGAGAGGCCATGCCTCAGCCTTTCAGGAAAAACGTGAAAATGAGTTTCAGGCTAACACAAAAACACTGAGCACCACTAGACAGGAAAATAACTCAGGTGTGAAAGGCAGCCAGACCTCATTGTAGGCTGCAGCTCCAATAGAAAGGTTGCCTATAAGGACCATATTAAAAAAGAGTGATATTGGAAGTTTTGTATACTACAAAGCAAATCCATCCTGATTAAACTGATCATTCTAAATCAAATGGCTGCAGAGGAACTAAGAAAAACAGCAAATCGTTTCTAGTTTTTCCAGATAGTACAAAATGTTATTTAAAAAAAAATAAAAAAACACCCAAAAGGCTATTAAAAATATATTCAGGAATCAAAGGAAGAAAAGCAGGCAGCAAAATTGTACAAGCCCCATTAAGCTGTGGAAATTTTCCTTGGACACATTGCATTACCTTTTCAAAGCAGCATATGGGGTTTATTCTGGTAACTCTAATTTTAACATGAATGGGAGTCACGTGGAATACTCCTGGCATACTGCTTTGAAAATATATCCCTGCATGATTAGGGAAGACAGACATCATCTTAAACCTTTAGCTTTTTTTTCCCCCTTTTTTTTTTTTTTTTTTTTTTGCTTTTTACCAATTCTAAAATGTTTTTAAAGAAAAGCTGGGGAGGGACTTGTTAGGGTGTCAGGGAGTGATAGGACTGGGGAGGGGGTAATGGATCCAAACTAGAGAAGGGGAGATTTCGATTAGATGCTAGGAAGAAGTTCTTCACCATAAGGATGGTGAGACTCTGGCACAGGTTGCCCAGGGAGATGGTAGAAGCCTCATCCCTGGAGGGTTTGAAGGCCAGGCTGGATCTGAGCAACCTGCTGTAGTGTGAGGTGTCCCTGCCCATGGCAGGGGGGTTGAAACTGGATGATCCTTGAGGTCTCTTCCAATCCTAACAATTCTGTGAAAGCATTGATGGACTGAAAATGGTCCAACCCTGAATAAAGCTGTAAGAGGTAGCAATACAGGTGGCTTAGCACTACTTGGTTGTACTTCAGAGGCTGAGGTATGGAGAAGGAAACTTGAGGTTTATACCCACTGTTGACTGCCTCTGCATTGCCTGACCTTTATAAATTTGTCTGTTCTCTTGAAAGATGAAGTAGTCATTCCACCTACCATGTGCAAAGAGCAGAGAGTTGAATGAAGAGTCAGAGAATCACTTAGGTTGGAAAAGGCCTTTAAGATCTTGAGTCCAACTGGTGAGAGAGTGAGTGAGTGCAAGGCAGGATGTGTCCCGTGAGCTGCAAGCATGGCCATGCTGTGTGACTGCATCTGCATCTCATGCATGAGCAAAATTGAAGAAGCATGTTCTTTGAAGGGTGATCAGAGAGAGACTCATTAGTAGAGAGGAAGATCTGAGCAGATGCAACAGCCCTGACAAAATGAGCCAGAACATTGATATAGCTGGGCCTGGTGTGTGGGCTGAATGTGAAGCAGGGTTGCTGGAGGGAGGTGCAGAGAGTCCTTTCTGACAGCCGGTCCTTCCTACCCATCCTCAGAGAAAACACTCTTGACAATTTCTTGAAGTGTTCTGAACAGGATGAAGACAGAAAATGCCCCTAGAACCATGCTGATGAGCACGACATGAGCACAGTGAGGAACATGGATGTTCATCTGGTGTCGTTCCAAGGATGCAGAAAAAGAGAGGAAAGTTTTCCTTTTCACATACTTTTTCACCTTCTTCTTCTTGTTGTTTTAACTGAGGCTGTAAGGTCTATTTTTAAAACTCTGATTTTTTGTTGTTGTTGTTGTGGGCTGCTGAGTTAGTGCTCAAGAATTTCCTCTGATGCTTTGCAATTTCTTATTGCCTGTCTTAGTAATATTTATCTGTTTTGATATCACAGAGACACACACACAAAAAAAAAAAAAAAGAAAAAATTTGCCTGCCTTTCTTCCTTTTCACCAAACCTTCTGTTAGGTCAGGCTGCTGAGCACACTCAGTGATATTTATCTATTTTGCTATCACAGAGACACACACACACAGACAAAAAAAAAATAAAAGAAAAAAATAGTTGCCTGCCTTTCTTTTCACCAAATCTTCTGTTAGGTCAGGCTGCTGAGCATACTCAGTGATATTTATCTATTTTGATATCTCAGAGACACACACAAAATTTAAAAAAGGTTGCCTGCCTTTCTTCCTTTTCACCAAATCTTCTGTTAGGTCAGGCTGCTGAGCACACTGCTTGTCTGTTGCCTTTCAGGGCAGGGTGCTCATGTGCTTTGCTGGGCTTTCTCCAGTCATTTTGACATAGTTGCCACCTTCCAGACTCCAACATGAGATGCAACAGGCAGCAGAGATGAGAGTGAATATTTCTGTCAGCCTTATTTGAAGAAGGAGGCTTCCTTTAAGCAAGCCACTCCATTTAAGCAAGCCTATTTCTAGAGGGAGGTTATTTATAGGAGGTTTGGCTGTGGATGGGCCTGTGTGGGCATGCTTCTGTTGTGCATGAGACACCTGTTTGGGGGATCTGTATTTGGCTGTGTGTTTCCACATCGATGGATTGTAAAACGTGGCTGCTAGTGTCTTTGAGGAGGGGATTTGCAATGGCCACATTAACCTAGGGAGGCTCTGAAGCCCATGGAAACAGATGGGTGCTGCCAGAGACTGACACGCAAAGGAGGAGGGTTAGTAACTCCTTTTGTGTGTTCTGAGCTGCCTTTTGAGAGTACAGAGGGTATCAGCTCTTCTAGTTACAGCTAAGTGTCCACTCAGTAAATTGCTCCTGTTAGAGTATGCTTGCAAAAAAACGATAACTACATGGTAAACAGCTAAATCTCACCATTCAGATTATGTGAGCTTTAATTTGACTTTCTAGCCTGGGTGAGATGGAAGCAGACAGACTTTGTTCTCAAAAAAATGCTTTCATAAGTTTCTGTTCTTCTCATTCATCTTCCTGCACCTCCAAGAGCTTTCTGACACTTGCCTTAGCCTGCAAGTCTGGGGTGCAAAAGTAGTGTGAAATCAATGTGAGAAATGGTGGAGAGGCCACCATCAACAGCTACTAAAATAATGCTCTGGAGGTCTTTCAAGAGCAGCTGCGAAGGTGAACCAAGACACAACTCTCTAATTGAGTTGTATGCAGTAGGCTCTCTCTAAATATCATCAACCAGTATTGTTCTGGTCTGAAAGGTTCATAGTCACAGTAATACAGTTCCTCTGAAGGCTGCTGGGTGTCTGTTAACTCTTAAATAGCACAGAGCAAAGGCTCTTGCAATAAAAACAGAGACATTTAACATTGTACTGAATAAAAATTCCATTCCTTTTTCCAGACTTCCTAGGCAAGTGTATACAGGGGGGTTAGAAATACAGAGACTGTTGCTAATATCATCCATTGGGCCAGTCTTAAGGGCTTCTTGGACAAAACCCAAAGCCCCTGCTTCAGCTCTCACACTGCTTAACCTCTTCCTTGCTAGCAAAAGAGTTCTGTGAGAAGAGCTTTGTGAGAGAGCAGGAGTTTTGTGTGAACAGATTTCATCTTCCTGTGGAGCAGATGTGCTGACACATGGCCTTCCACAGTCAATGGGGTAAATAATCTTCTGTTATATAGTTCCTAAGCACCTACTTATGTAATTAACACACTGAAAAAAAACAAAAACCAAAACAAAACCAACATCATTATTTAAACAGTGAACCATGACACTGTCACAGTAAGTTCAGATACCTGAGAGGGGTGAATTTTTACTTTATTTTGTCTCTCCTATTGTTCTTTGGTTAGAAGCAGAGAAGTGAAATAAATCAGTCCATTGCTATTTCATAGATGATCAAATGGGTTGAGAACAGCTCTGAAGAGAGAGCCTTGGGTACACTGATTGATGAGAAGCTCTCCATGAGCTGGCAGTGCCCTCATGCAGCCCAGGAGGCAAATTGTGTGCTGGGGTGTAGCCAGTGTGTGGGCAGCAGGGCAAGAGAGGGGATTCTGCCCCTTAACTCTGCTCTGCTGAGATCCCACCTCAAATACTGCCTCCAGTTCTGGTGTCCCCAGCAGGAGAAGGACACAGAGCTGTTGGAATGAGTCCAGAGGAGGCCACAAAGGTGATCCAAGGGCTGGAACACCTCTGCTGTGAGGATAGGCTGAGGGAGCTGGGGGTGTTCAGCCTGGAGAAGAGAAGGCTCCAGGGGGACCTCAGAGCTGCCTTCCAGTAGCTGAAGGGATCCTACAGGAAGGCTGCAGAGGGACTTCTCATCAGGGTGTCTAGAGACAGGACAAGGGGGAATGGTTTGAAGCTGAGGGAGAGCAGGGTTAGACTGGAGCTTGGGAAGAAGTTCTTCAGTAGGAGGGTGGTGAGACTCTGGAACAGGCTGCTCAGGGATGTTGTGGATGCTGAAGGCCAGGCTGGATGAGGCCTTGAACAGCTGAGTCTAGTTGAGAGGTGTCCCTGCCCATGGTGAGGAGATTGGAGGAGATGATCTCTGAGGTCCCTTCCAACCTGAGCCATTCTAGGATTTTATGATTATGATATGCATGTGAACACAGTGGGTGAAGGAGGGAGCAGGAAAATCCTAACCACAGCTGTAGCTGTGGATAATTTGGCAGGTAGCTCTCGTGCAGGCTGGATGAGTGGAGGTTGTAAAACTCCCCAGATGATTCCTGTGGCCCATGCAGTTGCGTACTCCAGGGTGCTACGTAAGGAACCTTGAAGTCAGTGATGTGCACTATGAAACGTTTTTCTGTCTGCTGTCTGGATGTGTTATAATTAATTTGTCATTCCTCAGTGCCCTCTCATGCTATATGACTGCTGTGAATGTTTGAGAAGTCAAGACTTAAAGGTTGCAGACAGCTGCAGGGGCTTGTGCAGTTGAAGGGTTGGGGGTTTTCCCTCTGATAGCTCTACAAAGGCAAACTAACTATGATTGTACATGACACTGCCTCCAAACCTCAACATCACTTGAGGTTGCTTGTCAGATAGGGTTCTGCTCTTCCCACTGTCAAGCTTAGAAATATTTTTTTTCTTTTGTGTGTGTGTATGCATCAAAATCTATCCAACTTCACATCTGTTCACTGTGACAATTTAATTTTCATTAAGCAAACTCAGTTTATCTTCCTTTTTATTTTCACACCAGGTTTCCTATGTGTGGTCATGGTGGCTTTCTTCCTTTTGTTGTTTTGTTTGTTTGTTTGTTTGTGGGGGTTTTGTTTGCTTTTGTTCTGGTTTGTTTTTTTGTTGTTTGTTGGTTGGGTTGGGGTTTGGGGGGTTTTTTGTGTGGGGGCGGTTTGGGGGTTTTGAGGGGGTGGGTTGGTTGTTTTGAAGGTGAGGATATTTTGGTTCTGCATTAAACATGAGGCGTTTTAGATCTTCTTGGATTTACCATTGGAGGTGGAAATAGAGCCTATGGTTGTGCTGTCTAGGCTGGGAAGTCTCCTTTCACCACCCAGACTACATGGAATCATTTAGCAATAGGAAAACTGAGAAAAAAATCATGGCAGTTCCTGTAGCTAATTTCAGGATTGTTTTTAGGTTGTCTTTGGCTTAGTTGAAGAACTTTACTTGTCAGAGAAGTAGTAGTAGTGTTGCACATTCAATGCTCCTAGCCAGTCATCGTGCAGTCTGCTGTTGTCTATGTTCAAGACTGTTGTATGAAATTCTGTAAAGCTCTAATTTCATTTGGATAAGTGGAAATTCTTTAACACACTTCCCTGCACCTTAAAGGCTTTTAGCATAGGTGTGCACCCTACTACTAAACAGGAGGAACTCAGGATCAGTAGCTGAGGAGCTTCAGGTATGGCTTGTGGAGTACTCTGGATACTTTAAGAAACCCAGAACAGAGAGCATTGCTAACACAACTTGCCCAGGGGTGCAGGAAGTGCTTGAAGTACAGGAGGAGGTAGTGAATCTTGAACATGCACACTGATGGAAATCAAATCCATCCATGCTCTGCAGAGCAAAAGGTGCTGTGGTTTTGTCATTCATACAGAACTTCCTGGGTGCTCTGGTGGCAGATCACCTCTGAAGGACATATCTAATCTGATTTGCAAAGCTGGGTTCCTGACAGTGCTTTCAGAAGCTTATACATCAATTGGTGTTCTTAGCCAGATAAGCTGTCTTAGGTGGCAGAAAGGAGGGATAAACCTTGATGCTGTGGCCCAGCATTTCCATTTTCATTTGGGTTTATGTGTAGCTATCCGAAAAATTCTTCAGATGGAGTAATAGCAGGAGAGAAAAAAAACAACAACCAGGAGCAAAACCAAACAAAACCTCTCCAAAGAACAACAAAATCCCCCAAACAAACAAACCAACCCCAAAACCCCCACAAACACAAAAAAACCAACCACAGACAAATAAAACTCCCCAAACCTAATTGTTTGAAGTAACTTCTAGAGGGCTGCTGATAAAGGAAGCAGAAAGTTTTCTGACACTGAGATTTGGGGAGAATCAAAAATGGAAAATGGCCTTTTCTGTAAGTGCTTGTTTCTATTATCTACATCCTAATTGCTACTTTAGGAATACTGTAGGCATTCCTGGAATCAATGTATAGGAATAGCTGTTCCTGGTGCAAATTAACCTCTTCTGCAACTTGGCTTTTGAAAGTTTTGGCAAGTTTACTGAGAATGGGCAGGTAATTTATGGCACTGGAAGAGGAGCCCTTGGGAGCCCACCAAGGAGTCTGTGCCTTGGGCAGTGTTAGGTTAATTCTCTTGCCCTTGTAGGTATGTTGGCTCAAAGAAGTAAAGCCTACAATCTAGAAGGATGAGTAAGCATTGTATTATCATTGATTGCTCCTCAGTTCCCACACACAAACAGGTCCTAGCCCATCACAGTGCACTGCTGAGAGCTGCTGATGGGTTGGCAAGTAGCTGCTTCAGTGTGAAGCCTTCCTGGAAATCTTTGATTCTTTCGGTTGAAAAACATCATTTTATCCTGCTGTCTTAGAAGATCTTTCACAAATCTAGTTTATGATGTTCCTTTGAAATTGCTTGGACTTTTCTAGGCTTGAAGGTTTGATCTCCCTTAAAAGTTCTCAGGTATTTGTGCCCTGTCCTGCTTTGGACTGCTGCAAAATTCTGTTTATTCTCACACCACAAACTTGGAAGGAAAAGAAATGCAATGTACAGCAGAGATTACTATGCAAAGAAGGTGACAAGGGGTCAGGTTTCCTAAAATTAAATCTAACAGCTTGCTCCTGTCAGAAGAAAAGATCTCTGTCACTTCTGTTCCTTTCCTATGGCAGGAAAAGATCTTAAAAACAGGTCTGCTGAGTTCTTGACTGGTTGCCCTAATCTGGGACATTCTCCCTGTCAGTGGGTGGAATGCAGATTAAGAGTTTGGGGAAAGTGGGCCAAGGGAGGGTTTCTCCAGAGCTGCTCTGACAGTCATTGTGTTTGCTTGCAGCAGTGCTCTGTTTAACCAGGCACAGCCTAGTAGAAATTTTTGAACTCTGCGTATTGTACAGCAGGGAGGAACAATTTATCTGGTCAGTAAGCTCTCCAATTTAACACTGGCTTTAAAAGACACCAGAATTTCAGTCTAGAGACCCACTAGGAATGTGCCAGTTGTTTTTTGTTGTTGTTGTCCAGTAGCATTTTATCCATTTATTTCTGGTTTGTGTGTGACTGGTTTAAGCTCTACGTATTGACAGCGCTTCCAGTCCATACGAGGTGACAATAACAGCTGGGACCACTCAACTGCATCAGTACTCACATGCAAATGATGGGATAACCTCCATATCCTCAGACCATCCTCTCCCCTCTGTGATTTAGGTGGAAGGAGGGAATGGGAGAGAGATGAAACTGGACAGGTTGCCTTTTTTTTTCCCAGAAAGTCTTGCCAGCAAATCTAAGCTTTTAAGCTAGCTTCCCTCCCCCTAAAATGCACATTGAACATCCTCCCACAGTTTAGTGCTTCAGAACTGAAAGAGTGACCACAGAAGCCTGCAAGCTCAGGGTAGCAGTTATAGCAATGGTGATATTCCAAAAGAGGATGAAAAGCCAGAAGAATAGCTTTGCAAGAAGGGAATTCTTGTGGCAGCCTGAGCTATTAAAAATACATTTCTTGTAAAAGCTCATTTCTCTGTCAAAAATGACAACCAAGGGACAGATGCTCTGAAAAACCACATCTCCTGGTGTAGCTCCCTGTTCATGGTCATGCTCTTCAGCACTAGAAGGGCAATGAAGCTGGTGAGGGGCCTGGAACACAAGCCCTATGAGGAGAGGCTGAGGGAGCTGGGGGTGTTTAGCCTGGAGAAGAGGAGGCTCAGGGGTGACCTCATTGCTGTCTACAACTACCTGAAGGGAGGTTGTAGCCAGGAGGGGGTTGGTCTCTTCTCCCGGGCAACCAGCAGGAGAAGGAGGGGACATAGTCTCAAGTTGTGCCAGGGCAGGTATAGGCTGGATGTTAGGAGGAAGTTCTTCACAGAGAGAGAGATTTGCCATTGGAATGTGCTGCCCAGCGTGGTGGTGGAGCTGCTGTCCCTGGAGATGTTCAAGAGAAGCCTGGATGAGGCACTTAGTGCCATGGTCTGGTTGATTCGGTAGGGCTGGGTGATAGGTTGGATTTGATGATCTTGGAGGTCTCTTCCGACCTGGTTGATGCTATGATTCTATAAACTATGGGCTTCAAAGACCTTCCTGGACTCTGAATTAAGACCAAGAGGAAGACATTTAACCAGGAGTGGCCTTTATTATACAAGGAGATCTGGGTAGCCTTCTGGAGGGCTCTGTCACAATAGATTTAAAAACATCACTATTTACAGTAGGTTTCTGTTATTAGAGGAATACAAGAATGTGTGGGGGGTTGTTGTTGTTTGTTTTTTTCAGAAGGACTGATTTTTTTTTTTTATTCTTCTCCCTATTCTGAAAAGAAGTGTTCATGAGAAAGGAACATATCCTCCTTTTTTCCACCTGAAACTCTTCTCTGACATCTTTATAATAATATACTGGTGTCTCATGGTCTGTCTGGGCTTATCTTTGTAATAGAAATGGATGCATTTAAGGATTCTCTCCACTTTGCAGCTTCAATTACAGAAGCATGGAGGGAATGAAGGTGTTCTTTTTTTCGAGGTGTCCCAGAGGAAGGCTGGGGAGCAACCATAAGTTACCCCCAACTGGCCTGTGAATCTTTTCTCTCTCTTAAATGCTGCTTCCTTCCCACTTCTGGCCTAGTCATATCTCCTCTCTTACATTATCAGAAGGTAGGACAAAGATCTAGATCCATGGGTAGCAGCCTTTTTGTGTGAGAAGTTTTCCAGGTGGCATGTGTTATCAGGCCCTGGGCAGGATAGGGAACATCCAGTGCAGAATTAGTTGTCTGAAGTTTCAGGTCACCATCTGTGAGTGCCAGATACCATTTTGGAAGCCCACTGGCAAACCAGCAGATTCCGTAGGAAGTTTCATAATAGTTGCATGTTATTTTGACCTCATTTTCCATAGATGCAATTTCTAGAACTGGAAAGTAAAATATAATGTTTTGATGGCCCATACAGCAGCCTTGTCTTGCGTTGGTTCACTACTCAAACTTGAAAGGCAAGTAATATCTGTTACTTGGGTACTGCTGTGGTTTGAACCTGGCTGGCAGCAAATGTCATGCAGCTGCTCACTGCTTGCTCCTCCTCCTCCTCTGCCCTGGGGAATGGGGGGAAAAGAATTGGAGGGGTGAAAGCACC
Organism: Indicator indicator; assembly: GCF_027791375.1. NCBI lineage: Eukaryota > Metazoa > Chordata > Aves > Piciformes > Indicatoridae > Indicator > Indicator indicator. Next base: position 2,211,758 of record NC_072020.1, read on the forward strand.
TCCTCAGCAAATGCATACAAATGAATGCCTCTCATGTACTTGTGTTCATATACGTGCACATAACACAGGGTGTTTGTGCAGGGAGAAAGGCAGCGTGTGCAGGGCTTTCTCTGTGTGTACTTTCCCAGCATATATGAAAAGGGAAAGCAAACTCACAATCAAATAAGCAGCCAGAGCAGAGGAGGGAGAAGGAAGAAAAAAAAAAAAAGAAAGAAAAGAGATGAGATTGCAGTTGATTATGAGCCTGGCAGCAGATGTGCTACACAAATCCAGCCCGCTGCATCCAGGCTGTTTCCATGGCGATGGAGCGAGTAATTGTGGAGCTCTGGCACGCTCCCCCGTGGCCCCCACCAGGGCGGACGCCGGGGCCGGGTCCTTACCGCTGCTGCCTCGCTGGGAAAAAACCATCAGGCGAGACACCCAGCGATGGGGAGCTCAGATTTATTTACTTTCCTCCCGTTCCGAGGGTAGGATGCCGGGGGAGCGGTGTTTTTTCCCTCGGAAATATGGTTTCCCGAGATGCTAAATAAATGGGCAGGAGTTTCCCCGGCACAGGAGAGGGCTGCGATTGGCTGCCGCTGCCTGGCCGTGCCAATGGGAGCCTGATGGGCACTCAGGTACCCGCCACATAAGCTAAGCTACACGCTGGCCCCAGCCAGCAGGCAAAGGTGTGCAAAGGAGGAAAGGGCGAGGGGGACTGCTCCTCTCCCATGGCTCCGCCGAGGACGGATCTCCTTAGAGAGCTTCGGCGGGGACCATCTGCCGGGCACGCACATTGTGCCTGCCGCAAGAAGCAGCATTAAGTCATTCGCTCGCGGGCGTGTGGGAGGCCAATTTGTCATCAGCAGCGATGGAGCTACGGGATCTCGGTAAGTAAATCCCTGCACTTCGCCCTGCTGCTTCAGCCTGGCCACAGATAAATAAGCAGGGTCGAGGGATGGCAAAAAGCAAATTGATAACCGCCGCAAACAGCAGGGAGGGTTTCTGGGTTCTGCTTTGCACGGAGTGAGACCTTGCTCTTCCTAACGGGTTGAGGCATCGTGCAAAGTAGTGATCTATTGGCATAGCCTTGGTGGTTGTTCAGCCTAATTAACATTTGCTCTGTGGAAGGGTGCTCTGTTCTCTGAGGCGTTCAGGAATGCCGTGCAGGCGGTTGTGGAGTCTCCCTCTCTGGAGATATTCAAGACCTGCCTGGATGAGTTCCTATGTGACCTGCTCTAGGTGATCCTGCTTTGGCAGTGGGGTTGGACTGGAGGTCCCTTCCAGCCCCTAACATTCTGTGATTCTGTGTTTGAGAAGGGAAGTGAACCACATGGAGCAGAATGTAACAGGCAGGAAAGTCCAAGGTGCCTCTCTGTAGTTAGCAGCTTTGGTGATGCTGGTATAGTAATCAGAGGCAGGTTATTGAAATGGTTTGTCAAGCACTACTTCAGACCCCAAGCCAAGAAAACCCGACTTGCTTGTCATTCATCACCGTGTTCTGCACAGAGTATCATTGCTTTCCCTGCCCTTTGTGTTGGTTTTGGTTTTTTTTTTTTTTTTTTTTTTTAATCATGTTTGGAGGGGGGGCTTGTAAAAACCACATTTGATTCAAAAGCTTCCCTGTTTGGTGCTGAAACAGGTAAGTAGATGAAAAGTGTGGAGAGTTTCGTTTTTCACCGTTGCGGGGCATGAGTTAGAAGTTGATTCCTTTGCCTGTCGGGACTCTGCTTTTGATTCTGTAAAGCAGAAATGGTATATTTAGAAGGGGGAGGAGGGTGTATGTGTGTGCAAATCTGTCCCTCTCTAAGCCTCTGGGGTTACTTGAGTTACACCAGCCGTGGATTTGCCTCGGCATTGTTCGTGTTTTGGCAGGTATTTGTCATTAAACTGGGAGCTTTGCTGCACGGAGCTCATGGATGACTCTCTGCTTAACCCTCTCAGAGGCTGTAGTCATCTTATCTGGTTTGTGAAAATACTCAGGAGAAGGGACAGAAACAGGAGCAAAAAAGTAGAGAAAAAAACTTTCTGCGTTTTCACTCTGTGCCTGAGCTAGTCAGTGTGTATCAGGAATTTTGTAGTAGCCAACACTAGGTGCAAGCATCACATGAAGCTGTCTGCTTTTGAGGGATCCATTTTTTCATGTCCTGTGTTCATTTTAGAATGAAAAACACAACTTCCTTTCATGGGCTCAGGAGCTGCTAGGAAGTCACATTGCTGCCTGGGAATCTTAGGCTGAGGGTGTGATTTTTTTTTTACTCTATTTTTATTTTTTTAAGATATGGCTTAACTGGCTCTTGAGGTGTAGTGCCTTGCAAGTCGTGGCAGAGAGGTGTGTCCCTTCAGTGAAAGGAAGCAGTGTCACCTCAGAGCTGATGCTGGGGAAAAAATGGGGATGTTTTCAAGAGCTATTTGATCAAAACAGGAAAATATAGAAGATAGAATTCAGTGCATCAATACAGTGAGAGTATCTGTTGGTGAAGGCTGTATTAAGCTCCTCTGTCTGCTTTTGAGTGTTTGACCAAACCAGGTGTGTCACAAATGCAGGATGGCTCCTCATTAAACCTGAATTATTTCCTTATCTGAAGATAGAGATGTAAGTCCCTTCTCCCTGTGTTTCTTGGGAATGTTGGAGTCACCATTTACAAAAATAATCACCTCAGGCATCCTATGCCACTGCGCTTAAAACCAGCATAATTTTCTCCATCTGTGCAAAAAGGTAACTGTTAGCTCTTATTGCAACACTTCTTTCAGGTTAGCAGAGGTGCAAGTGCCAAGAATGAAATTTTGGAAATGAAGCAGATATTTAGCTGCTATGTCACCTTCCCTGGGGACTTGTATCATTCGTGTTGATTTAGCACTGGTATAGCTGAAAATCCTGTGGTGTACAGCAGCCTAGGCAGAGTGATGTGCCCACTGCCTGCCTTGGAGGTGGAGGCTTTGATCGAGGCTGAGATATTCTATACAAAGCTGAGGGACAACTGGGACCCTTGCACTCTTGGGCATGGTTTCTTTCTGCCCCCAGGCTGGGCTATTTTAGCACCTTTGGGATGCATCAAAACAAAGCTCCATTGGCACCTTTTTGGGGTTTTTAGTTCTATATTGATGCTTTATTTTCTGACTGATACTGTGAAAGCCTAGGAGAAGATTGTCTTTTAAGGTCACTGCAACTCTTAAAGGTGATATTTTTGTTCTTGTTAGTGCTCTGAGGATATAGTTCAAACAACATAAACCAAACAACATAAACCTCTCAAGTTTAGTCGCTGGTATTAGGCAAATACCATGCAGCTGATAGAGTTCCTGTATCTCCCATAACCCTGTTTGAAAGGATTTGTTTGCTTGTCTATCCCTGTGCATTAGCAGATAAAAGGAGGAGGACAGGGAGTGAGAGGAGAGCTCTCACTGCTAAGCTTTGGATAGTGCATTGGATCAGTCTAAGGGCTTCAAACCCTCAGGTCTGAGGTAGAAAAACTCATGTTGCAGACAAAGCCATGCTTGCATTAGGGTTTTGACCTGATGATGCAGAGAACTGTTGTTTGTCGTTACTGCTTGGGGATGATCTATGTGGGAGAGGTGTTTCAGATTCCCAGGCTGTAAGAGTTCCAGCAACAGAGGAGTGAGTAGGCTTCAGTGAGAGCTGTGGCATGCTGGCAGCAGTTGGGAGGATGCAGAAGCTGAAAAAAAATGCTATCTTGGGGTAGCTTTAATTGGTTGCATTGGAAAACACTTGTGTTTGATGGGCTCATATGTCTTCTGAAACTCTTGGTGCCAGACCAAATTGGCATATCTCCATTGGCTTGCACGGGAAGCCACCAGACATTGATCCCATCTTCCATCTCACACTTACGTTTTTCTTGGAAGGGCAGGAGTTTTACGAAGGCATTACTGTTTGTCTCAGCAACAGTAATGTTGGAAACCTGAAGGGAATTGGTATTCCATAGGTTTTGACTGTTTTTCATGAGCTTTAAACGTAATAGGTTATCCTTCATTTGCTTGCTGAGCCTTATTCCCACTCTATACTGGAAATGCAGAGCAGAGACCCAGAAAGCAAGCTTTATACGTGTCCAGAGATACTACATCTGAATATTTCATTCTCTCCCTGGATCTTAACCCTCCTGCAGCTTCAGCAAAAGCATTGTGGTCATTCCTGTTCTAGCTGAACAGGTGCTTCAGCCACCAGTCCTCAGTTTTGCCTCAGCTGTGTTCTTGGTTTCACCTCATTCTTTGAGCGAGTAGGTACAACTTGTACATAAACTACAAACCAAATACTACCCTTTAGGTGGCTTGATGTGCTTACATCCCACTGAATTGCAGTCATAATGAAACTCCAGAGGAAACCAGCTACTCAAATGACAACAGTTCCTGCAGTCTGGCAGTGGCGGGGGCAGGAAGGCAACAAAAAACGTTTTTAGGCAAAGTTACTCTTTCACAGAATCACAGAAACATTCAGGTTGGTACAGAGCCTCAGGATCACCAAGTCCAACCCAGAACCCTACTCTACAAGGCTCACCCCTAAACCCAAGCACCATCCAAACCACCTTTAAACACATCCAGGCTTGGGGACTCCACCACCTCCTTGGGCAGCTCATTCCAATGCCTACTCACTCTTGCTGTGAAGATGATCTTCCTACTGTCCGTCTAAACCTACCTAGTCGTAGCTGAGGCCATTCCTTCTTGTTCTATCTGTCTGTGAGAAGAGACCAGCAGCAGCCTCTCTACAAAGTCCTTTCAGGTAGTTGTAGAGAGCAGTGAGGTCTCCCCTCAGCCTCCTCTCTCCAGCTCCTTCGGTCATTCCTCATAAGATTTGTTCTCCAGTTCCTTCAGCAGCTCACATCGAGCATCCTGCCGAGTCCCAGAAGGCTCTGGCTCCCTATTCAGCACACACAGGCTCTCATCTCAGAGGGCAAAATGTACAAGACAAAGCAACACCCAAGCCCAGAATAAAAATGGCAGAGCACTAAAGCAAAGCAAAGGAGAGTGGCTTGTGAGCAGCCCATTGATTTGCCTGACACCCGCTTTGTTCAGCACTCTGCAGTGCTGAGCTGGAAACTCCTGTGCATCACAGAAAAGTTTTCAGAACAACAAGAACTGTCAATTACAGCAGATTTTACAGGCCTGTCATTATTCTTCCATTGTCTTGAAGCACTGAGTGCTGTGCAGAGGGATTTTTGTTGGCAGGAGTTCAGGAGTGGCCTCATAAAGAGGAATCGTGTGTCGCTACCTCACGTATGTTATTGTTTGCAATTAGTTTAGCCCAGCACAGGCCCCCAGAACCACAGACATCCAAGCCTGCTGCTTTTATGCTGGCCATTTATTTTTGTCTCAAAACAAAACAACAAAAAAACCCAAAACAACAACAAAAAAAAAAAACCACAAAACTTTTTATTGTTCTTAAGTGCCTAAATGTAAAAGCAAGAAATTTCAGGTGTCTTTCTACATTTTGTCTTGATGTCTTCCAGAGAATTAGAATACCATAATAAAGTAATATCCTGCTGCTGTGGAATGGTGGCAACAGCAGCAGTGATGGCCACAAGCAGAATTTTTTAAAGTCACTTTCTCTTGAATGGTTTTCCTGGTGCTTCTCTTGGAGTATCTGGGTTCCCAACCCTGTTCTAGTGGAGCTGAGTTCCTCCTTCTCTGCCCTGTCTTCTTTCACTCCAGATGTTTTGTCCCCCAGTTAAGGAAAGGAAGTGTGCATGCCCCTCCTCATTAGGAACTGCAGCCCTTCATAGGGATGCCCCTGTGAGGAGAAGCACGATGGGTAGAAAGATTGGAAGAAAGCTTTGGAGTCCTTAGCACAAAAAGAACGTGAACCTGCTGGGGCCACCTGATCTAGCTGAAGATGTCCCTGCTCACTGCAGGGAGTTGGGCTTAAAGGTTCTAAAGGCCAGGCTGGGTGTGGCTCTGAGCAACCTGCTCTAGTGTGAGGTGTCCCTGCCCATGGCAGGGGGGTTGGTACTGGGTGATCCTTGAGGTCCCTTCCAACCCTAATTCAATGAGCATCAAGGTTCATCTTAAAAGTCCCTTCCAACCCAAACCATTCCATGATTATGTGATTGGCTTTGTATTAGGAAGTCTTAAATTCTTTATCAAGAGTCAAAGGCCACATAACTTGGACGTCCTTTCTCTTCCATATTTATTCTTTTCAGTGCAGCATCATCTGCCTACATAAGTTCCAAGACAGTAAGGATTGTGTTATGCATACTTGGTATCATTATCTTGTGAAACCCATACACACTGCAACAAATCTGCAGCATTGTGAAAAGTCTGCAGGGCATAGACCCTTCTTCCTGGAATCTGTGGGCTTCACACAAATCCTGGCAGCTTTCACCACTTAAGAATTTGGTTGTTTCAAAAAAAAAAAATCCATGTGAAAGTCAGACCTCAGAGGGCACACAGGAGCTTCATATAAACCAGAACTTTGATTAGCTGGAGTCTGGGTGTTTTAAACTTCTCTGTAATGCACAAAATCAATCATGTAATGAGGTGAAAAAGGAGATCTTTGTATTAATGTTAGCACACTGTCAAATTAATACATCAAATAATATCCTCCTTATCCTGAATCATTGGGCTGCTTTTATCAGCGCTTTTGATGTGACAAAGGAAGTGCTTGTTCCATAGCTGTAAACCCAACTCTTAGTCTTCTCTTTGAACTTCCATTTTCTTGAGGCTTGGAACATCCTGATACAGAGAGAAGCTTTCACAGCTAGGTATCTCAAGGTTTACATCCAAAGGCACACTAGCAGCCACACAAAGGGATTTTCTTTTAAAGGACTTTTTCACATATATGTAACCTTCTGGCTTGACCTCTGGATCCACTCCCAGACTGCATTTCAAGAACAAGAATCTACCCATATATGGTTATCTGCAGTAAGATCAAAGCTGGCACTGTATTCTGACACCTGTGAGAATGAAATGGATATTAAAAAAAAAAATGGGGAAAATGGTGGAAAAAAAAATCAATGGAGTGAGTTCACATTTGATAAAAGCCATGCACCCACGGATCTGGGAAACTGAGGGAAGACTCTCAGGATTAGCTGCAACTCCTCTGTTCAGAAGCAGCAGAAGGTTTCCTTATTTGTTAGCTTCACCAAGGTAGTTGAACAGGCTTGAAAACATAAACAAAAATAGATTTTCTCCATGCCTACAAATAGAGCTCTACCAGTGCCTTGCTGTGGAAGTGAATAAGGTTCTAACTGGAGACTGGGGGGTTTCTGCCTGCAGCCTAACAGAAGCCACTGCAGAAGCTGCTGTTATTTTGTGTTGCCTTTGGAGCCCCTCATCAAGGTGTAGGGTCTTTCCCAGGTTCCACCCTTCTTTGGCAGAGCTGTAAAATTGTTACAGCTTTGTCCCAGCTCTGGCGAATGCTTCCTGAAGGACTGCCACGACTGGCACGTTGGAGTCAAGCTGTGCATTTCACTGCATTGCACCCCAGCCTTCCTCACAAGCCCCAGCAGAGCCCTTGGCTTTAGCTAGCTGGGATGTGCATGAGCTTGCTGGAGCTACTGCCCTGCACCCCTTTAAGGGAAGCATCTCCTGATTTTTGTCACCAGCGTGAGGTTATCACCTCTTCATCTGGCAATTAAGCGTGTGATGATCTTGGAGGGCTCTTCCAACCTGGTTGATTCTGTGATTCTCTGTGAGTGTTGTGGCTGGAAGAACCTTGATCTGCAAGAAAACTGATTCATGGTCCCTGTATTCAATACAAGAGGTTAAAATGTACCTTTGGCACTAGGCCTCAGGGGAGGACCACAGATCAACCATTCTCTCCTTGTGCCTTCACAAGGGATGGTTTCCTCCTCACTTCCCATACTCACCTTTTGTGAAGTGGAATGAAGCCATTTGGCTGACAGAAGCTCTGCTAGGCTTTAGGGGAGCCTCCCTGATGTGAGAGTCTTTATTGTCTGTTCAGGCTGTCAGAGCCATGCTTTGAAACAGCTGCAGCTGCAACGAGGTATGTGATGCCCCTGAAATCTCTCACTCTTGCACCACTACCTGCTTTGGTGCATAGAGAAAATAGGTAAGGGCTTGAGTTAGATGTCTGCCTCTGATGCTGTGCAGCTGCATGGTACAGTGAGAAGTTGTATTTATATGTTAACAGCTGGTCTTGAGGTTTTCTGCCTTAATGCTATTATAAGCCAGTTAAATATTTAATAGAGGAGCAGGAAGGCCCTTCATAAATAAATTCCTTTGTTCTCACATCCCAGCTTACCTTTTAAAACCCCTTGTTCAAATTATCACCCTATCTCAAGCAGCAGCACAATGTTTTGGGGTTGTGCTTAGGATGGCTAAAGCCCTACTTTCAATTGTAAGTGGAATTATGCTCACTTCTAATGGTACAGAGATGGTGCAAGTGAATCTCAAAGTAAGCTCTGCTTGTTCATGCATGAAATGACCTATCAGCCCACCTTAGCATGCAGGATTTCCATCATTCCAAAGTCATGGGTCTCCAGACTGAACTTTGCACCAATCCCAGAAACAGTTCTTACTGCTGAAGATTCTAGCCCAGTGAATTTAAAGGCTTTGGATTTTATTATACATTTAGGATATAATTACAGCTGCCTTCCAGTACCTGAAGAGATTCTACAGGAAGGCTGCAGAGGGACTTTTCATGAGGGTGTCTAGCAGTTGGACAAGGGGGAATGGTTTGAAGCTGAGGGAGAGCAGAGTTAGACTGGATCTTGGGAAGAAGTTCTTCAGTAGGAGGGTGGTGAGACTCTGGAACAGGCTGCCCAGGGAGGTTGTGGATACTGAAGGCCAGGTTAGATGAGGCTTTGAGCAGCTGAGTCTGGTTGAGAGGTGCCCCTGCCCATGGCTGGGAGGTTGGAGTAAATGATCTCTGAGGTCCCTTCCAACCTGAGCCATTCTGTGATGTAATGTGGCAACTTCTAACCAAGAATCTGTTTTCTGGAGTAAATATGAAGTGTTTCAAGATCTGAACACTAGCATTTATCTTTGATGTGAGAAGGCAACCTGTTGCTGGATATGTGCCTGAGTTTTTTGGGTTATAAAACACTTTGCTTTCAGGTTTCAACCAAGAAGGAAATTGTCATTTTCTGTTGACTGTTACTGGCTACTGGTAATTGAGTGCAGGTTCTTGTTTGTTTGGGGTTTTTTAAAGAGATATAAGACACAACTGATTTTGTATGATTTTAAACCTAAACACCAAAGCTCAGTTGCTGCTTGTTCCAATGTTTGCCAGAGCTGTGATTTAAAGGTTTTATTGCACCAAAATCCCAGAGGTTGCTGCAGTTTCTGATAGTGGGCTGCCAAATGATAATCACAGCATGCAGTTCTTCTGCTTGTGGAGAAATCGTCACATTTCATCATGATCTCCTGCACAGGCAGACACCTGGGCCTGAATCCAGATCCTTTCAGATCAGGACTTTGGTCTGGTGTCCTCATCATTACCTCTGCATCATTAGTGCTGGCAAACTGTGTAACCTAATGAGGTGGTTGTAGATCTCTGATGCCACAGCCCATTTGGAGCACCTATCTGTGGCCACTGTCATGGAGCACCCATGAAAGGTGGTTGCAGCAGGTGGTGTGGGGGTTTTGGTGCAGATCACAGTGATCTTGTTTTGCAATTCCAGTCACCTCAGCAGTATTCCTTGCTTATATGATCATAGTGCTTAGGGTGCAAACTCAGGAGCTGCTTAAAAGGAACACCAGAAGGTCAGAAGGTGAATCTTTGGCTGTGTGGAAACAAGTGCTTAAAATCCCATCAGTTTCAGCCTGGTCTTCCTTGTGAAGTGGTCAGATGGTACCCTGAAGTGAGTCAAAAGGCACCTCCTCCTGAAGAAACTGGGAGGTGTCCAAGAGCTCTATATGAGTCAGTCACAAACCAAGCAGCAATTTTGGTTACTGATATAGAAAAAAGAATGTTTGTTCCCCCAGGGGCAACAGCTTGTTGCTTGCTTTGCTCTTGGATGCAAGGAGAAGGGAAGAAAAAGCAAGGACCTGCAGCCAAGTTGGCTGCCAGAGTCCAGCAGCACAGTCAATCAAACAGTTTCCACATTCCAACAGCACTGATTTCATCTCTCTGCTGTACAATTGTCCCCTGGTGATAATTCCAGTTTCATCAAGAGATGGCAGAGATTTTGCTGAAAACCTTACAAGCTTCTCTTACCTGTAGTGAACAGCAGGAGAGCAGAGTAAGGGCTTACTCCTTTTCATTGATGCCTAAAAATAGTTCATGCTAACCCTGACAGCCTTGAAGACACAGGGAATGTGCTTTTAAAAAAAGGATCTGCTATTTTTAAAAGCACATTGACTCAGCAGAAGTAGACTTGTGTGGTTTAAATCATGACAGGTTGATAATCAAGCCCTGCTGTGAATGCTTAGCTCTCTAATTCTGGCTGCAACAGTTTTGCATCTATTTTAACTCAGCAGTGGACTGGCAGGAGTCTTGATATAATGGCTAGAAAGGAGGCTGCTACATTATTGTAGGTATTGAGTAAAATAATGTCTGGGTTACAGCTTTTACAACTTAATTTTCTGGGTTGGTTTTTGTGGGTTTTGTTTTGTTGTTCAGATATCTCTGTGCATATAAGATAAGAGACAATTAACCCAAGAGACAATTAACCAAGTGCATTTATCAGGGACAGGTTGCTTGATAATCAGTTGTGTAGTTTTCTGTTGTGCTAAGCACAACTAGGCACAGGAGCTGATGAATGGATTTCAGGGGGATTGCTCCAGTATGCAAGTGCTATCCAAACATAGAATGGTTTGGCTTGGGAAGGGTCTTTAAAGATCATCTAGTCCACCCTGCCTGCAGTCAGTCAGATCAGGTCTGGGTGGTGACTGCCTTGAGAACAGCCCTGAAGAAAGGGACTTGGAGGTGTTGTTGAATGAGACAGCAGTGAGCACTTGCAGCCCAGAAAAGCAAATCACATCCTGGGCTGCAGCAAGAGAAGCATAGCGAGCAGGGTGAGGGAGATGATTCTCCCCCTCTCCCCCTCTCCTCCACTCTGGTGAGACCACACCTGGAGTACTGCATCCAGCTCTGGAGCCTCTATTATTACAAGAAGGATCTGGAGGTGCTGGAAGGTGTCCAGAGAAGGGCCATGAGGATGAGCAGAGAGCTGGAGCTCCTATCCCATGAGGACAGACTGAGAGAGTTGGGGCTGTTCAGTCTGGAGAAGAGAAGGCTCTGAGGTGACCTTCTTGAGGCCTTCCAGTATCTGAAGGGGGCTGCAAGAAAGCTGGGGAGGGACTTGTTAGGGTGTCAGGGAGTGATAAGACTGGGGGAAACATAGCAAAACTAGAAATGGGGAGATTCAGATTGGATGTTAGGAAGAAGTTTTACACCACAAGGGCAGTGAGAGACTGGCACAGGTTGCCCAGGGAGATGGTGGAAGCCTCATCCCTGGAGGTGTTTGCAGCCAGGCTGGATGTGGCTGTGAGCAGCCTGATGTAGTGTGAGGTGTCCCTGCCCATGGCAGGGGAGTTGGAACTGGATGATCCTTGAGGTCCCTTCCAACCCTGACAATTCTATGATTCTAGGTCACACAGAGTCCTGTCCAAGCTGGCCTTGAATGTTTCCAGGGATGGGGAATCTACCTGTGCTCATTGTAAAACATTTCTTCCTTCTATCCAGTCTAAATCTCCCCTCTTTAGCTTAAAGCCATCACCCCTTGTCCTGTCACAGCAGGCTCTTCTAATAAGACCATTCCCATCTTTTTTTATGGGCCCCCTTTCAGTACTGAAAGGCTTTTCTTCTCCAGGCTGATCACCCCCCAGTTCTCTCAGCCTGTCCTCACAGCAGAGGTTTTCCAGCCCTCTGATCATTTTTGTGGCCTCCTTTGGACCCACTCCAACAGGTCCATGTCTTTCCTGTGCTGAGGACTCAGGAACTGGATCCAGCACTGCAGGTGTGGTCTCACCAGAGTGAAGCAGAGGGGCAGAACCATCTCCCTTGTTCTGCTTTTGATGCAGCCCAGGATATAATTGGTCTTCTGGTCTGTGAGCACATATTGCCAGCCTGTGTCCAGCTTTTCATCCTCTGGTACCCCCAAGTCCTTCTCCACAGGGCTGCTCTCAATCTCATCATCTCCCAGTCTGTATTGATACCAAGGATTTCCCTGACCCAAATGTGATTTGAACTACTTTGAAAAGTCAAGGAGATTTCTCAGGAAAGCTGAGTCATTTGGCCTTGGAGACAGGAGGAAGTTGTCATATGGCATCAGTATACATGCAGCCACTTAGAAATTACTGGAAATTCCAGGGTTATGGAGTGGGAGGTTAACCAAGATGCTTGGTTTTGCTGACCTATGAACAAAAATTATTTGCTCTGGAGTCTCCTTCTCTGGAGGCTTTCCAAACCCACCTGGATGCATTGCTGTGTGGCCTGCCCTAGGCAATCCTGCTCTGGCAGGGGGGGATTGGATTAGATGATCTCTGGAGGTCCCTTCTGACGCCTAACATTCTGTGATTCTCTGTGTATAGATGTTAGAAATAATCCAGGAACACTCCACCTTTTGGTTTTCTGTGTAGTCCTAGAAAACTTCTTACTAATAAAATTCACAGGCTCACCATCTCTGGGAATGTAAATTTCTGCAGAACATGCAGATCTCTGTCTTACCAGGTTATTTTTAATTTTTCCTGGGATCCTAGGTAGGCTTAAAAGGCATCTTTTAAAAACCAAAGCTTAAATTAATACATATACCACACTGACAAATTTCTAAGTAGGACAAGGCTGCACAATAGCCTAAAGATACTACCTACCAGCCAAGATATTTCCCTGCTGCTGTAAGTCTTGAGGAGGACTTGAGTTCTGAAAATACTTTACCTGTGAAAAGGTCTGAGTTTGAAAAGGAAGAAAAAGCAGATTTTTGCTATTTTACAGCTGCTCTCAGGTTTGATACAAAGAAAGGTGAAACTTTGTGTGTTAAACAGCAGCACTGGATCACTTCAGAGAGATTCTGTGTCTACTCTGTTATTAATCCTGTGGTAACTCAGCATCCTTAGGCACTGATTTCTAACCATGATAATCCAAACCCTCTGCAGGCAGTTGTGCTGGTCTTATCAAGAGCCACCCTGGACTTTCTGCTCTTTAACTAGAAAGTGGCTTATCCCAGCAGTCAGTCAGTCCAGAGTTGCTGGATTTTCTTTTACATGGCTTTGACCAGTCTAGCAGTTGACTTCAGTCTGATGCTTAGATGTCATTCTTTCCTTCAGGTTTTTTGAGGGTGGCCTTGAAGTGGTAGTGATGAAAATCATCCTTGGTTAGGAATGCCACCTCTGGTGAAACTTCAGTTAGAAGTATGAAAAAGAGCTTTTCCTGTACAGGCTTTGCTTTGCTCACTGATCTGGCACTCCACTGTTCACCTGAGTGCTTTGCTTTAGTAAGGTTTGCCTTGCCACAGGGTAAATAAGTGAGAATACCTCACAGTAACCATCAACCTGCCAGCATGCCCTGGCTACAGCACCTCCACTGTGGATATCCTACCCTATGTGTTCTAGATTGCTCTTAGGGAGAAGGAGGAGAGCTACTTCTTGGGCATATTGCTGTGCAGCCCCTCCCTCCCCCCAAAAAACTGTAAATTAATCAGCTGGATGTCTTTCTAAATACTAAATTATATCACCTTGCATCCCTCCCAGCTTTATTTTAGGAATTAATTCCTAAGATAAAGGAATTTAGAAGTAAAATTTCAAGTAGGTGATCAAGCCTTTGAGAGTGCTTTAGCCAGATCTTACAGGTTTTGAGAACAGAAAGTATTTGAATTAAAAGTAATTTGAGGCTATATAATAGAGGAAAGGGCTCTGGCAACAGCAGAAGGAGCAGAACAGCAACAGTAGCATTACTCTATCTAACAACTGCACTTAGAGAAGCAACTGGAGGGAGGAATTTGAACTAAACTCTATGAACATGAATCCTTACAGCTCTTATTAATGGGTTGTTCTGTTCCTCTCCCAGTTTCTCTTGACCCTTTTCGGAGGGTTAAATTAATCCCTTGTGCAGCTCAGCTGAGGATAATGAAGTTGCCCTGAGGTATGAATGCAGCCCTTGGGTTTGACCTACTGAAGGCTGAGCCTCTGCTCTCCACTGTGTTTTCAGGCAGTTCTGTTGATGTTGGATTAATTAAAAACACCCTCTCCATTCCCCAGGCTTATCCACTCTCCTGCTCAGAATAAAGGAGGTTCCAGTGCCTGGCCTCACTCTTAGCCAGTCCATGCCTGTGAAGAGACATTGTGAAGAACACTCCTAATGAGGGGAACTTAATGCCCCTGATCATGTTTGTGAGCACAAGAGGGTCATGTTCTGATAGAGCTGATGTGAGGGATGATTTGGATTCCCACAGGCTGTTGTTTGTGATTCTGGAGCCGTAGGTGTTGCTTGTATGTGTCCCCTAAGGCAGAGTCTTGTTTCCTGGAAGTGACAGCAAGATGTTCAACCATGGAATTTTGATCTAGGGTAGATGGGCTGAACACAGTACACAGCTCCATTGAGGCTGCATCCCAAATACATGCTCAGTTTTGGCCCCTCATGACCAAAAAAGACATTGAGGTGCTGGAGCCAAAGAGTAGATTTAGATTGGATGTTAGGAACAAGTTCCTTACCCTGAGGGTAGTGGAACACTGGAACAGGTTGCCCAGGGAGGTGGTTGGGGCCCCATCTCCTGTGATGCTCAACAGGGCTCTGGGCAACCTGATCTAGTTGAGGATGCCCCTGCTGACTGCAGAGGGGGTTGGACTGGATGACCTTTGGAGGTCCCTTCCACCCCAGAGCATTCCATGGTTCTATGATTAATTTGCTACCATCTGTCAAAGGGCTATTTTCAGCCCAAGAGTGGTGGGCTCTGAAAGCCTTCTTTCCAGGCCTGTAGTTGTGTTGGATTTGTTTTGCATGGAGAGTGCTGATTAATATAAATAATCTTGTATGGCTACACTTGACCAAGGCCTATAATCATGCCACACTTCAGCAGCTGTGCCTGATTGAGAAGTCCCTAGATTAAGCAGAGTGCTTATGGTGAAGAGTCCCCTCTCTGCCAGCTGGGAGGGTGAAACCAGCTGCATTCTGAAATATGAAAGAAAGGAAGAATCTCTGAACTGTTTTGTGAAATGGTCTCTTCCTCAGTCCCCTAATCCCATGAGTATGCTGAAGGCTGCAGTCAGCCTTCCCCCTTCTTTTCTTTTAAGTCAGGCACAAGAAAGGAAAAGATAAATAAATACTGAACTGAAAAGGATCACTTAGGTCATCCAGGTCCCATCCCTGAGACTCAGCAGCAGACACCAGAGCAGAGAGGACCATTAAACTTCTGTTCCATTTGTCTTCTTGCTCTCTTCAGGACACGTTTCCCAGTGCCCTTCAAGCCATCTAGATGTACATGGGGAGCTAAGAGCTCTGCCTGTGTAATGTGCCATGGTGTGGATCAAGGGAACTGTTTAGCTCAGGATTGCATTTCCTAAAGGAAGTGGTCTCATCTGAAAAGTACACTTCTTAGCTGGAGTTCCTAGGTAATACAGAGGAAAGCAAAAAAGTACCCAGCATTTTCAATTGCCTCTTGCATCTTGTTCTCCTAGCCTGAAATGACATTGCTGAGTGTGAGCAAGGCTCATCAGTGAGCATGAGAGACACCAGGAAGGACATGGACCTGAGGGAGCTGGTCCAGAGGAGGGCCACAAAAATGTTCAGGGGGTTGGAGCACCTCTGCTATGAGGACAGGCTGAGGGAGCTGGGGGTGTGCAGCCTGGAGAAGAGAAGGCTCTGGGGAGACCTAATAGCAGCCTGCCAGTACCTGAAGGGGGCCACAAGAAGGATGGAGAGAGACTGTTTGCAAAGACCTGCAGGAATAGGGTGAGGGGCAATGGTTTGAAATTAGAGAAGAGCAGATTTAGATTGGATGTTAGGAACAAGTTCTTTACCATGAGGGTGGTGGAACACTGGAACAGCTTGCTCAGGGAGGTGGTTGGGGTCCCATCCCTGGAGATATTCAAGGTGATGCTCGACAGGGTTCTGGGCAACCTGATCTAATGGAGATTGTCCCTGCTGAGTGCAGAGGGGGTTGCACTAGATGACCTTTGGAGGTCCCTTCCATCCCAGACCGTTCTATGTTTCTGTCACCTGTAGCATTACCTTCTCCTGTCTACTCTCTTAGATGTAGTAGCTGCCAGTCTTCGGTGCTGGTGAGTAAGATAAAAGAAGAATGGATGCATGGAAGGCTTAAATGGTGTGTCCAGGGTCATACAAAGGCACATGTGGCAGTCAGCAGGTCAGATCTATGCAACCTGAATATTAGCACAGTGCATAAATAAAAGGAATGACCTTCTTTTATTTGGGGTTTTTTTTGATACTTTAAGTGAGAAAAGCACCTTCAGGTAGCATCCAACCTATGGGCCTTGCCAGGTTTTTCATTCACCTGTGTTGAAGTAGTGCAAATGAGTAATATTGTGCTACCTGTACTTCAGCAGAGTTGCTGGGTGTCTGTGAACACCTCAGACTCCAGCCTAGTGCTTAAACTCAACCTGTGTTTTCTCATCTGAGTGCAAAACAACCTTTGAGCTTTAGAGGTCTCAGAGTATGCTCCTGATGTGTATGTTAAGGGGAAGGAGCATTATGCAGTGGATAAAGTGTACATATGTCAAGAGCCTTTATCACCACATAGATTAATCCTGGTTGTCAGTTGCAAAGAGCAAAGATGGACTCCTAGTGCAGAAATTCCCTCCCCATCAACAGTACAAAAAAACCCCCAACCAAACAAAACCCCAACAAGCAGCCTTAGAAGCCTTTTGTTTTGGAGGAATACCTGTGTTGAAAGTGTTACTTTGCACAGCTGAGTCTCTCTGCCTTGCCTGTGACATCCCTGCTTCACACACCACATGAAAGCCACATCTGTAGCTCCATTTGTCTAACAAATCATTCTCCTGCAGACTCTCTGATACTTACCCTGGGGAGGGCAGTGGGGGTGGGGGGCAATTTGTAGATCTTATCTTAAGAGGAGGAATGACTTTGTTGTGGCTTTGACATGCTCTTTGAAACCACATAATATAAAGAGGATCTTTTTTTGTGAGTCTTGGTGGAGAAAGCAAGAGTGAGACATTTTCCTTGTTCCATTTTCTGGCTTTGCTCTGTTCCCTAGCCAAGGGCTAGGAAGCTGTCTAAGTCCTGCAGCTCAATCATTAATATTAAAACAAAAGGGACAAAAAAAAAAAAAAAAGAGGCATATTTCAAAGACTTTCTGCTGTTCTTTAGCATCCTTCTATTCACCTGTTCCCCTCATCATTCAGATGGCTCCCAGACTGGTGTGTATTTAAGCCATGTCCTACTTCTATTGATATTTGCTCTACTGATCACAGACTACATTACTCATCTGTCAGAATAATTTAATCCTTGCTCTTTAAACCACTTATTGAAAAATGCTTCTGCTGCTCCTGCTTTAAGCTCTGCCCTGCTTTCTCCAGCCCTGTGCTGGGAGCTATGCAGGTTGATGTGGCAGAGCACTAACCACTAGGAGCTGAAAGCTCGCTTCGAGTTGAACCCAAGGTGCTGTCAGGAACTAGTTTTGAATGTTGAGCCTCTCAGTGATTTACAGCAACAATTACCCTCTTGCATTAGTTGAAATGGAAAGGAGTATAGATTTATGATTCTGAGTTGGATTGCTATTTTCAGTAGGACTTTGATTACAGAATCACAGAACCAACCAGGGTGGAAGAGACCTCCAAGATCATCCAGTCCAACCAATCACCCAACCCTATCTAATCACCCAGACCATGGGACTAAGTGCCTCATCCAGGCCTTCCTTAAACACCTCCAGAGACATTGACCTCACTGCCAGAAGAACTGGTATTTTCAGAAAACTGACCTTGGAATGCTCTGTAAGAACAGCCCTAGGAAGTGGCAGCCTTAGAGGAGCTACCAAAGGTGCTGGCAAAAGCCAGCCCCACTGCCTCGTGCTGTCCTGGCAGGGCAGTCCAGCTTCTGACCTGAGCAAAGTGGGACAGAAAGCAGAGGTGATTTCCTCCTCCTTGTCTCCTTCAGGCATGCCTGTAGTTTGGTGATGTAAGTATCAGCCTGCAAGGAGCCAGGCTTGAGATCACCCTTGCATTTCATTCTTGGGGCTTAGCTGCAGAATTTGAGTCACTTTTAAAGGCAGATAGACCAAAATTTCATGAGAAAATTTCTCCCCTGCTTGAAAATCACAGCATCATAGCAGGGTTTGTGTCAGAAAGGACCTTTAAAGGTTACCTAGTCCAACCACCCAGCAGTGAGAAGGGACACGCTTATGGCAGTGGTTACAACAGTACCAGCAGCAGCCAAATTTTCAGAAGGGAAACCTTTTTGATGTTTTGGGGAGTGGGGATGATTGTGGCTTTTGTAACATTAAATCTCAGCTTGGCCTTGGCAGGCAAATATCCTGCTGCTGCTGGAACAAGACAGATAGAAATGGGCTCTTTAGGTTTGACAGCCCTTTAGCTTCCCAGTGTTCTGGAAGATCCCCAAGGCCCCACGGAAACCAGGGCAGAAGGGGCAGAACATCACAGCATTTCCTTTTGGAAACTTCCAGTATTGAGAGGAAAACCAGCAGGCTAACAGCACAGCTGGACTGCAAATTTTGAGAGTGCTGACAGGTAAATATTGGCTTTGTGCAAACAAGCTTCTCTGAATACCCTGCCTGCTGCAGGACCTCCGCAGAGGGCAGCAGGGCTGCCGGAGCAGTGATTTACGCATGGCGCTGCGTGCAGCACTGCACAGCTGTCAGCTTTGCTGCTCTTCTCCTTCTGAGGGCTGCTTCTGCTCCTGCTGAGAGCTGCCTGCCCTTCTCACCCTTTCCCTTTGGCAAGCAGAGATGAAGAGCCCAAAAGAAATTATTTGAACGAGAAACCTGCCAAAGCAGGGAAGATTTAAAGGAGCAAGGGCAGAGAGTAAGGTGAGAGAGTGCTCTGTGTATGTATTCCACACACCAAAAGCCAGCAAGAACCTGCTTCTCTTGCCCAGTCTCTATCAGGTAATTTAAGACAGCTTACAAGACTGGTTTAGAGAAGTCCAGGAGACCATGGGGGGCTTGAAGGACAAGGAAGGCTTAGGAGGAAACAATAAAGACTCTGTAAATCATGAGTGGTAACAGGCAGAGGTAACTTACAGGACTGGTTTAGAGAAATCCAGGAGACCATGGGGGACTTGAAGGACAAGGAAGGCTTAGGAGGAAGCAATGAAGACTCTCTGCATCATGAGTGGTAATAGGCAGAGGTTACATACAGGACTGGTTTAGAGAAATCAAACATGTCCAGAGAAAGGCAACAAGGCTGGGGAGGGGTCTGGAGCACAGCCCTGTGAGGAGAGGCTGAGGGATCCGGGGGTGTTTAGCCTGGAGAAGAGGAGGCTCAGGGGAGACCTCATTGCTGTCTACAACTACCTGAAGGGAGGTTGCAGCCAGGTGGGCATTGGTCTCTTCTCCCAGGCAACCAGCAGCAGAACAAGAGGACACAGTCAAAGCTGTGCAGGGGGAAGTTTAGGCTTGAGCTTGAGTTCTTCCCAGCAAGAGAGATTGGCCTTTGGAATGTGCTGCCCAGGGAGGTGGTGGGGTCAGCATCCCTGGAGGTGCTTAAGGAAAGCCTGGATGAGGCACTTAGTGCCATGGTCTGGCTGATTAGTTAGGGTTGGTTGATCAGTTGGACTGGATGATCTTGGAAGTCTCTTCCAATCTGGTTGATTCTGTGATATCCAGGAGACCATGGGGGACTTGAAGGACAAGGAAAGCTTAGGAGGAAGCAAGAAAGAGTCTGTACATCATGAGCAGTAACAGGCAGAGGTTATTTACAGGACTGGTGTAGAGAAGTCCAGAAGACCATGGAGGGGCTTGAAAGGAAAGGAAAGCTTATGAGGAAACAATAAAGGAAGGAACAGAACCTAGTGCTATCTTTTGGGAGGCCTTACCTGCAAATGGAAGTTCTGCCAGGAATCCGTACCAGCTGCAGGTGACTTATAAATAAATGCCAGCCAAAGAGGCAAACACTTCAAGGTGCCATGATCAGGTTTGTGGCTTATATGACCCATTTGAGGGCAGTCTAAATCTCAGGACTATGATTTTTGCACAGTTGAGTCAGCCAGTGCAACCACCAGCAGCTCATTAACAAAAATGTTGATTTACAGGCACAATATCTGGAATTGCTTTTTAAAGGCAACATCTTAAGTAGGCTTCATCATCTCAGTTCTGTACAAGTGTTTGCCTGTGGTGCATGTTCACTCCATGGGCTCATCAGCAGTAGGACTGCCTATCTCCTGGGGCAGAGATTTGCAGGCATTTTCCTGCTGGGCTTCTGTGTGGTTTCTGTGTAGCTAAACAATCAACCCAGCCCAGTAATAACTCCTCTGTCATTGTAGCTGCATCTGCATCAGAGATTGCACCCAGAATTACTGGCTGCAGCTTTTGGTGGTCATTTTGTCTTCTGTGGTGGCTTTGGGATTTTTTTTTTTTTTTGGTGGGATTTGCTTAGTTTTGGGTTGGTTTGGTTTTGCAGTAAGCTTCCATAACTAAAATGGGGGAAAAATAAATGTAAGAAGTAGATACCTGGAGTAGTTGACAACAGGTGGTTACATTGGGGGTTTGGGTTGGGCTTGGTTTGTTGGGGTTTGCACAGAATCAGAGAAACATTCAGGTTGGAACAGACCCTCAGCATCACCAAGGCCAACCCAGAACCCTACTCTACAAGGCTCACCCCTAAACCAGAGCCCCAAGCACCACATCCAAACCACCTTAAACACATCCAGGGTTGGGGACTCCACCACCTCCCCGGGCAGCTCATTCCAATCCCTGACTACTCTTGCTGGGAAAAAATTTTTCCTCTTGTTCTATCACTAATTCCCTGGGAGAAGAGACCAGGTTTGTTTGGGTTTGTTTGATGCCTTTGTTCATTTTGTGGGCTTTTGGATGGTGGGAGCTGGATTTCAGGGCTCCTGAACTTCCTGTGAACCTTGCCAGAGAGCTGGGCAGTGATTTTTCAGAAGAGTTCCTCCTGATGCCTCCAGTTAATGCCACCTTTAAGTGCTTGCCTGGATGGAGGCCTAGATCAGTTCATTTGTCCTCTTTCTGCCTGAGTTTGAAGCAATCCCATTCAGTCAATGGGAGGCATAAATAAGGAGTTATGTGCTTACAGAAAAGTCAAATGTGACACAATTCCTGTCCCAGTTTTGGGGGGGGGGGAATGAGTTGCCAAATGAGAAAGGATTTTTCCCAAGACAGACCAAGAATCCTTGATGGGAGAAGAACATGAAAAAAAAACCAGGACTGTGGAAAGAATCAAGCAAATACCATTTTTTTTTTTTTAGGTACTTGGCATTGCTTTAACTATTATGCAAAGTAATTACTACACAGACTAGATAACTCCTAAGTAGTAGGGCATGAGAAGTTGGTCAAGAGGAGACTTTGGAGGTACAGAATGTTACTGGGCTGAAGGAGCCAGCAGTGTGCCCAGGTGGCCATGAGAGCCAATGGCATCCTGGCCTGGATCAGGATTAGTGTGGCCAACAGGACAAGGGAGGTTATTCTGCCCTGTACTCAGCTCTGGTCAGGCCACACCTTGAGTCCTGTGTCCAGTTCTGGGCTCCTCAATTCAAGAGAGATGTTGAGGTACTGGAAGGTATCCAGAGAAGGGCAACGAAGCTGGGGAGGGGTCTGGAGCACAGCCCTGTGAGGAGAGGCTGAGGGAGCTGGGGGTGTTTAGCCTGGAGAAGAGGAGGCTCAGGGGAGACCTCATTGCTGTCTACAACTACCTGAAGGGAGGTTGCAGCCAGGTGGGCATTGGTCTCTTCTCCCAGGCAACCAGCAGCAGAACAAGAGGACACAGTCTCAAGCTGTGCCAGGGCAGGTATAGGCTGGATGTTAGGAGGAAGTTCTTCACAGAGAGAGATTTGCCGTTGGGATGTGCTGCCCAGCGTGGTGGTGGAGTTGCTGTCCCTGGAGATGTTCAAGAGAAGCCTGGATGAGGCACTTAGTGCCATGGTCTGGTTGATTGGATAGGGCTGGGTGATCAGTTGGACTTGATGGTCTTGGAGGTTTCTTTTAACCTGGTTGATTCTATGATTTCTGGAAAGGCTGCATACCTGTTGCCTTCAGTTTCCTGAGGCAGTTTGAAGTGTTGAGTAAGGAATCTCCTGTGTATCTTGTAGCAGGAGCTACCTGCAGTGCTGTGTAACACCCCTCATGAGACACCCTGGGCTTGGGGAGCTGCCCACTGGAGAAAGACCTGGGGGTGTTGATCAACACATGGCTGAATATGAGCCAGCAGAGTGCTCAGGTGGCCAAGAAGGCCACCAGCATCCTGGGATGTATCAGGAATAGTGTGACAGGCAGGACCAGGACCTTGTGCCCCTTGTGTCTCAGATACTGGCTTCAGTTTTGGGCCCTTCACTACAAGAAGGACATTGGAGTGCTGGAGTGTGTCCAAAGTAGAGCAACAAAGCTGGTGAAGGGTCTTAAGTCATGAGAGGGGTGGCTGAGGGAACTGGGGTTGTTTAACCTGCAGAAAAGTAGGCTCAAGGGAGACCACCTCACTCTCTACAACCACCTGAAAGGAGACTGTAGCAAGGTGGGAGTCAGTCTCTTCTCCCAAGTAATGAGGCATAGGACAAGGGGAAATGGCCTCAAGTTGCACCAGGGGAGTTTTAGGTTGAACACTAGGAAAGATTTCTTCCCCAAAAAGGTTGTCAAGCTCTGGAATAGGCTGCTCAGGTGGAGGTATTTAAGAGATGTTTAGACATGGCACTTAAGGACATGGTTTAGTGATGGACTTGTCAGTGCCAAGTTGATAGTTGAACCTAGTCTGAAAGGTCTGTTCCAACCCAAACAGCTCTATGATTGTTCCATCCAAAGCTGGTTTTCATCCATACTAAACTTCTGCCTTGGTTTGCTGAAACAACAGGCAGAAAGAATCTTGTCTTCTGAGTTCTAGGTCAGCTTTTCCAGAGCTTTGTGCAGTTTAGATGCTGCATTCTTCAGCTTTCACAGCTAGGTGCATGTGATCAGGTGTGCAGGCAACAAACTGCTCTGAATATGATGTGCCAAAGGTTTCAGCAACGAATCTATCTCAAGCCTGTTGTTAGATTTCCCCGCCTCATGTTACATAAATATCTCAGTTTAAGATAAGTACTTGGTCACAAGCTGTTCCTGAAATCAGAGTCCACTCTCTGTTTGGAAATCTCGTTTCTCATGTCACTGGAATAAAACACAGGAATAAAAACACCAATTTGTGTCTGCTCAGAGAAGGACGAGGGAGAACAGGGTACCCTGCAAGAGTGTAATACAATGTGCTGTGATTGTCACAGCCTTCTGCTGGTGAGCTTGCACTGCAGTGACCTGTGAGCTGCTGCTTCCTTGCTCTCGTAGCTGAAGCATGTTTTCCTTGTACTGTTATTGCAATCTTTTTCTCTTAACCCTGACCTAGGGAAGGAGTGGGAGGAGTTACCTGTTCAAAGAAAGCAACACCAAAGTACTCCTAGCAGCCAGGCAAAACTTCAGCTGATGCTAATTTGGTACCTGTGTGGTTGGCAAGGTGGCCTTTTCGCCCAGGCCAGCCACTTGCCTCTCTCTGCATTATTATGGATAATGGCAGACTCCTCTCAGATCCTCCCTCCCTGCCTTCCTCCCTCCCTGCCTCCCTCCCTGCCTCCCTCCCTCCCTGCCTCCCTGCCTTCCTCCCTCCCTGCCTTCCTCCCTCCCTGCCTTCCTCCCTCCCTGCCTTCCTCCCTCCCTGCCTTGCCTCCCTCCCTGCCTGCCTCCCTCCCTCCCTGCCTGCCTCCCTCCCTGCCTGCCTCCTCCTCCCTCCTGCCTGCCTCCCTCCCTGCCTGCCTCCCTCCCTGCCTGCCTGCCTCCCTCCCCCCCACCTCCCCCCACCTCCCCCCACCTCCCCCCCTGCCCTAGTAGATGTTAGTCAACAAAAGGGAGCCAGCAGTGTTGGATGCAGTGTTATCATAACAGCAATATCAGAGATCATTTGGAGGTACAACAGTAAAGTTGATAGGAGCCTCTGAAATGGTGAGGGAAGAGCATTTTTAGATAAAACTGAATGGCAGAAAGTGATCCTCTCCTCTGGCTGTAGTCACCTGAAGGAGTTCAAAAGCCAGTCCTCAATATATGGGCCTGTGCTAGTGCACAGCACTTACTAGAGTTGAAAGGAAGGTAATTAGTTTTTTTTTTCCAGCATTATATTCTTGGTCTTTTTAAGTCACTGAAGCTGCTCCTAAATTCTGATTGTAAGATCAGACTACCTAAAAGAGACAAAAGTGGATAGTTTTTCATGGGGATTAATTTTCAGTCAATCTCTCGCAATTAAAGGGAATGTGTAAGGTGCCAATTAAAATCCCACCCTCCTCCAAATCAATCTCTAGCTAATACAAGCAAGCATCCTGCATGAATCCCTATGTGATTGCAGTGTGTGCTGGGTCTCCATGTGTGTGCAGTAGTGTGCATAGACTCATAGAATGGGTTGGGTTGGAAGGGACCTCCAAAGGTCATCCACTCCAACCCCCTGCAGTCAGCAGGGACATCCTCCACTAGATCAGGTTACCCAGAGCCCTGTTGAGCCTCACCTTGAATATCTCCAAGGCTGGGGCTTCAACTACCTCCCTGGGCAACCTGTTTGAGTGTTCCACCACCTTCATGGTGCAGAACTTGTTCCTAACATCCAATCTAATCTTCTCTAGTTTTAAACCCCTCATCCTATGACTCCAGGCCTTTGGAAACAGTCCTTCTTCAGCCGTCCTGTAGCCCCCTTCAGGTACTGGCAGGCTGCTATTAGTTCTCCCCAGAGCCTTCTCTTCTCTAGGTTGCACACCCCCAGCTCCCTCACAGCAGAGGTGCTCCAGCCTCCCGATCATCCTGGACTTGTTCCATCAGATCCATGTCCTTCCTGTGCTGGCAACAGATGTGTACATCCTCTGTAGTATGTTCTTGGGACAAAGTTTCCATCTCTCTGTGTCAAAACACGTCCTGCATCTGGGGAAGCTAATGCTTTCCCAGGTTAATCACTAATCTGCCTGTGTATTGCTGAATGTGTTGCCATGGGCACTGTGACAGCAGAACTGAGATGAGCTCTTGCCTGGTTGCAGATGAAAAATGCCTATTTTTGCTTTCACTACCCACAAATGAGGAGTAGAGGATAAGGAAGCACATTCCAGCACCTCGGTGAGATTTAGTGACAGAAACGTTTTTCATCTGTACTCTTCAGTATGCAGATAATATTTATCATAGAATCAACCAGGTTGAGACTTCCAAGATGATCCAGTCCAACCTATCACCCAGCCCTATCCAATCAACCAGACCATGACACCAAGTGCCTCATCCAGGCTTCTCTTGAACATCTTTACATTTGCTCTATGTTCATTACTTGCAGTGCTTGGACAAAGCTGGGATTGGGGTTTTTTTTTGTTGATGTTGAGTTTCATATTTCTCTCCCAGACTGTTTTACACAGTGCCATCTCTCCTCCATCTGATTAGGAAGGAGAAATCACATCCCTTTCTTCCCTCCAACATTAACAGCACCCATTTTGAGTATTGCCAAGTCCCATTATTTAACATTTAGTTCCTTCCCTAAAGTACACCCTGCTTCCAGAATGCTGCATAATAAGTGATTCGGTTGTGCAGATTCAAATCCCAGGCTGACTCTTGTCCTTTATTTACCTTTTTTTTTTTTTTTTTTTGAAAGGAAGATTAAGCTCTGTATATGGAACATCCGGATGGCTTGTTTTGTGAGCATGTGCAGTGATGAGGCTTTGACCTACATTTCTGGTGGGTGATGTGCTGGTGCCCTATATCTGGGTAATGAATGACACAACCGTTGGTGTGGGTTGACCTCTTTTATTTTTTTTTTTTTTGGTCTTTCTTTTATAGGTTAGGGAAATACAGATATGAATTTGCAGTAATAAAATCCCTACTAAAATCCAAAAGGACCAAAAAAAAAAAAAAAAAAAAAAACAACCAAACCAACCCAAAACACTAAAACAAAGATGTAAGCAGAGTGTCTGCTACACAAAGTTATTTGGAAAGTCCATAAAAGGCAAACCTGCTTTGAAGTATTTTGGGTTTTTTGTCTAATAGATGCTCGTGGACAGGATTCTGCAACTAGAAGTTGCATCCTGCAGTCTGAGTCTGTTTCACAAGGTGTGTTATCAACTTTGGGCAGACTTAGCAATCATCCTCAGAAGATGACTTTCTAGGGATGCTCCAGAAAGTCAAGCTCAGTCCCTATGCATGAGTCTTCAGTGTTCTGAATACTCTGACCTCTAAGAAGCACACATGGAAAGGGGCTCCACACTCCTTTGTGAGGGCCTTTTTTCTGCCTGACAGTGCTGTTATATCCATGTGTACATGTGGAGCCTCTATTAATGCTAATGGACTTTATGGTTCAATAGGAGAATGGAAGCCTGTAGGACTCAGTGACATTGTTTGCCTCACTAATTACTGTCAAAACAACACATTTTTTTTCCCCCCTTGAAGATTACTGCCAAGGTAAACAGATTTTTGTGAAAGCTTAAACTAAATTGCTTACTTTTGACTGTTCTGAAGTTGTTTGTTACATAGTAGGTCTAAGCACTGTAAGCACAAGCTGGAAGGAAAAAAAAACTGTTGGAGATACCTAGTATGGAAACCATTATGATCTCTTCTTTCTTTGAAAATCTGAAGCCAGTAGTGATATACCCTTAAGAAACTACAACTACCTGAAGGGAGGCTGGAGTGAGGAGAGGGAAGCCTCTTCTACTTGGTGGCAAGCAGCAGGACCAGAGGAAATGGTTACAAACTGAGCCAGGGGAGGTTCAGGCTGAATGCTAGGAAGTATTTCTTCACTGGAAGGGTTCTCAAACATTGGAAATGTCTGTCCAGGGCAGTGCTGGAGTCACCATCCTTGGGGGTGTTCAAGCAGCCTGTGGACCTGGCACTTAGGGACATGGTTCAGTGTTGACTCTTCAGTGCTCGGTCAAAGGTTGGACTGGGTGAGCTTGGAGGTCTCTTCCAACTGGATGTTTTCTGTGAGTGTGTGAAATGTAAATAGGGAGCCTTTCTGGAGGGGGAAGTATCAATGTCCCTTTGTCCTTCAGCAGTGTTCTCCAGTGGCTGTCCAACCCCCAGCTCTGAGATTGTAGTATTTCTAGAATCACCAGCTGTGATTGCCTTACTCGAAATTGTCACATGCCTGCCATCAGTATGAACAAAATGTTCACAGCTCTGGGAAACTGAGCTAGAAGGTCACTTTTGCAGCAAATTCATAAGCTGGAAAACCCAAACCTAGCTTTCCTGTGAATCCTTAATAACATTCCTTCTCCTGGGTGAAGTCCAGAGGGCAGCCTTCTGAAGTGTGGAAGCCACACTGTGTGTTTCACAGATTGGTGTGCATTCATTCATCTGCTTAAGCCTAGGTTAGTTTGAATTTGCCCTTCAAGGCTTTGATAGGTGTGTTCAGCAGCTCTCCTTATTTTTGAGGTGCTGGAGCATGGCCAAAGAAGAGCAATGAAGGGTCTAGAGCACAAGTCTTGTGAGGAATGACTGAGAGAACTGAGGTTGTTCAGCCTGGAGAAAAGGAGGCTCAGAGTAGACCTTATTCTCTCTACATCCATCTGAAAGGAGGTTGTAGCAATGTGGGGGTCAGTCTCTTCTCCTAGCAAGCAATAGGACAAGAGGAAGAGGTCTCAAGTTCTGCTGGGGGAGGTTTAGGTGGGACATTTGGAAAAGTTTCTTCACTGAAAAGGTTGTAAAGCCCTGGAACAGGCTGCCCAGGGACATGGTGGAGTCACCAGCCCTAGAGGTGTTTAAATTTAAAGAGGTGTGGCTGTGGTGCTGAGGGACATGGTTTAGTGGTGGACTTGATGATCTTAAAAGTCTCTCCCAAACAAAAATGATTTTATAACCTGAGTTGTTTATAAGCTGTTTGGAGGCTTCCAGGGAGACTTTTTTATTCTCCAAGAGGAAAGTGCTAGAAGCTCTTCAGTTAAGGGCTGAAAACCTTAGGAAAGGCAATGGGAAATACATATTTGGATAGCAATATGGGGCTTGAGAAAAGACTCTCTGCAAAAAAATTTCAGGTGAGAGGCAGCTAATAGGAGTTTTAGCATAGCTGGAAACCAAGGTAAGTTGCCACACAGGTGTCAGAAAACTTTTGTCCTATTGTTCCCAGGACAGTGTGCAGCTACATTTTTTTTATTTTCATTTCCAAGTACAATGTCTGAAAAACTCTTTGAACAGTAAATTACATAAGCCATGCCTAAGTCACGAAGGCTTCTTCCTGTGCTGCAGCATGGGGTGGCTGACAGGGGATCAGACATTTCTTTCAGTGTTCCTTTGTTTCTAGGACACCCTTTGTCAAGGTGTTGAGGTGCTAATGCACCAGTTTTTAGGACAGCCTGCAAAACATGCTGTGCTCAATGACCTCTCTGGAAGGATGGCTACAAGCGGTGTTCTCTGCCCTCAATTCCTCTCTTGATCTCTCTTTCTGACAGTGAGGGTAAGTCATAGCATCATGGAATCAGTCAGGGTTGGAAGGGACACAAGGATCAGCCAGTTCCAACTCCCCAGCCATGGGCAGGGACACCTCACACTAGATCAGCCTGGCCAGAGCCTCATCCAGCCTGGCTGCAAACACCTCCAGGGATGGGGCCTCAACCACCTATGTGAAGTCTTTCACATCAGTCTTTCAGAAGCTAGGTCCCAGCTTCTAGAATTCTTTAACTACCAGGACCAGGATTTAAGATGGATGAAGCTTTGACTCATGAGCTGAGCCAATTCAGCTGACTTCTCCACCAGCCTTGAGAAGCCAGGGGAATGGTGCCCAGCTTTAATGTTCACTGCTTCCTGCTGCAGGCAGCACACCTCACACTGATGAATAACAGAGGTGATCCTTCCTCACCCCAACACCCTTCCTTCCCCCCCTCCCCTTCCTTTTTATATTGCTGCTTTTTGAAGAACTGATCGGTTAGGTAATAGGTTGGGCGTGATGATTTCTGAGGTCTTTTCCAACCTGGTTGATCCAGCCTGCTCTAGTGTGAGGTGTCCCTGCCCATGGCAGGGGGGTTGGAACTGGATGATCTTTGTGGTCCTTTCCAACCCTGACTGATTCTGTGATTCTATCCTTTGATTCTGTCAAATCATCATTCTCAGTTAATTTTCTTGATTGAAGTTAGCATGTTTGGAATCTCAAGCTAAGGGAGGGTAGGATTTTTCACCTTACTTCTGGGTTGTCTGTAATTGCACAGAGTGTAAGGGAGGCCTGAATGGAGATAACCTTTCACAGCAGTTTTGAAAGAAAAAAACCCAACACCACAGCTTTGTGGTTTTATTCAAAGTTTAAACAAGAGAGTCATGGATAAGGCCAGCAGGCAGGTTATAGTATTTGATTTCAGATACTGACAACTGACATGTTGACAACTGAAAATTAACCTATAGAGAATCTCTCACTGCCAGTCTGCAGCCAGAACTGACTGACCACATCTAAAGTCAGAAGAAGACTTCCCTACAGTTGCTTAGAGAATAATGAACTCTTCCCTCCAGGACTGGCATAGGAGGAAGGTAGCAAACTACAAGGACTCCCTGGCACATGGTTTCCTCTATCCTTTGTAAGTTGAGAAAGACTTTTGAATTAATGCTTTTCTGTGCTATTTATAAGTGTGTGGTGATGATTGCTGCCTGAGTCATCCTTGCAGTAGCAAGCCTCTGTGAGCTCTAGATAGCTATTCTTAACAGATTGCTCGTAGCCTTTAACAAAGCCTGGACCTCTTCTTTTGCCTGCAGAAAATAGCAGCATTTATCCATATATCCAGATTGACAGATTAAATCTTGGGTAGCTCTTTAGTTTTGCTGAGGAGCAGGAAAATCTGGGAAATGTGATATGTTCGTTTTCTGTGATTTAGTGAGGGTTACCAGAAGCAATTGAGTCAGAATCTGAATGCTTCTAGAGCATTGCTGAAGTGCCACAGCCATCCATGACCTCTTTTCCAATCTGAGGTGATAACAAGGCATGGGTCTGAAGAAAGAGCCTTGGGTGCCTTGACTGGTGAGAAGCTCACCATGAGCCAGCAGAGCCTTTATGCAGCCCAGGAGGCAATTCCTGTCCTAGGCTGCAGCAAGAGGAGTGTGGGCAGCAGGGCAAGAGAGGGGATTCTGCCCCTTGACTCTTGTGAGACCTCACCTCAGATACTGCCTCCAGTTCTGGTGTCCCCAGCATAAGGAGGACACAGAGCTGCTGGAGTGAGTCCAGAGGAGGCTACAAAGGTGATCCAGGGGCTGGAGCACCTCTGCTGTGAGGGTAGGCTGAGGGAGCTGGGGGGTGTTCAGCCTGGAGAAGAGAAGACTCCAGGGGCACCCTAGGGCTGCCTTGCAATACTTGAAGGGATCCTACAGGAAGGCTGCAGAGGGACTTTTCATAAGGATTTCTAGAGATAGGACAAGAGGGAATGGTTTGAAGCTGAGGGAGAGCAGAGTTAGACTGGAGCTTAGGAAGAAGTTCTTCAGTTAGGAGGATGGTGAGACTCTGGAATAGGCTGCTCAGGGAGGTTGTGGCTGCCTCCTCCTGGGGAGTGTTCAAGGTCAGGCAGGATGAGGCCTTGAGCAGCTGAGTCTAATTGAGAGGTGTCCCTGCCCATGGTGGGCAGGTTGGAGGAGATCAACTCTGAGGTCCCTTCCAACCTGATCCATTCTATGATTCTCTATGGTAGTGGGACAGTGCGTACAGCAAGGTGTAAAGCTGCTTCTGCTGGGAAGTACCCAAACCAGCTAAGTCAAGAGGCCATTAAAAACAAGATTTAAAGAGACCTCAAATAAGCAATAGAAAATGAAAGCAATGGAAGATGCAGTGCTGCACATAAACTCACCCATTCTGCCAGCCAGGTATTTAGTGGTTATAAAACTTCATGACCAGAATTTTTCTGTGATGTAGCACAATTACTTGATCTTCACTAAATGTGTCCCTGTTAAGTTGAATTTATGCTAATTCTGTCCCAGTTAAACAGCAGACAATGTTATTGGCTGCACTGCTAAATTGCTTTCCTTGGAGACATCTCATTAAGTAAGCAATGCACTCAAAGTGGAAGATAATGAATTACATTTTTACTTCAGCTTAATATGTTTTACATCTGTAAGCAGGGATGGAATTACGTGCACTGGGGATGACAAAAGACTTCCAGAGTCATGTCCAGTCCTCAGTGAGCATGAAACCTCTTGTGTGGTTTGTCCAGCTCATTTTTCAATAGCCTGGGCTATTTCTTCCATTTATGTTGGAGGATGGCTCCACATCCTGACATTATTTAGCTGAATATTTCAGCTAATGTTTAGCTGAAATGTTGCTTTCTCCTGGTTTCATTTGTGGTCTCCCAGTTATTCTCATCACCAGCTGCTCATGTGCTGAAAGCATTTGGACAGCAATCCATTCAAACAGACTCCCTGAATTCTCTGGGTACTGTCACTAAAACCAGAGTGGTTGGGTGAACTTGACTGCAAAATTTGCCCTGATACTCACTACAGTCTTGAGTGACATGTTCCAGGTCACACTTTCCAGCTCTTTGTGCCAGCTGGATCCAGGAGGAGCATTGTCACAGAATGACTGAGGCTGGAGTAGACCTCTGAGATCATCAAGTCCAGCCTGTGACCTAACACCACCACACTGACCTCTACTCTGGGTTCAGGTACTGCCTTTCAGAGAAGAAAGGAAACAGGTCTTTTATCATGTGAAGGCTGCCCTCCAGCATGAGGTATTTAGAATCACAGAATCAGTCAGGGTTGGAAGGGACCACAAGGATCATCCAACCCCCCTGCCATGGGCAGGGACACCTCACACTAGATCAGCCTGGCCAGAGCCTCATCCAGCCTGGCCTTAAACACCTCCAGGGATGGGGCCTCAACCACCTCCCTGGACAACCCATTCCAGGCTCTCAGCACTCTCATGGGGAAGAACTTCTTCCTCATGTCCAGCCTGAATCTCCCCACTTCCAGCTTTATTCCATTCCCCTGAGTCCTATCACTTCCTGATATCCTACAAAGTCCCTCCCCAGCTTTCTTGTAGCCCCCTTCAGATACTGGAAGGCTAAGTCTGTGTTCAGTGACAGGTGAGGTAGATCAGCATCTGGTGTAACCTGGATGTGAGAAATGCTTCATTTCCCAGCAGGCTGATCTTGGTTGAAATCCATGCAGCAATAGGATGAATTGCAATGGTGCTGCTTTTAGGGACAAAGGTGTTTAGCTCCTCCAAAGTTCTGTTCGTCTGGTTTTTAAGCTGATATCTTACAAAATGGACTAGATGACCTTTGGAAGTCCCTTCCAGCCCAAATCATTCTATGAAATGTGTTTGTATGTTTGAGAGCAGGCCATGCAGTCATGGGGAACTACACAGAGACCAGAGAGCTTCAGACCACAACTCCTTGAATTGGCAAACAAGGAGAATTTGCTAATCTGCTTCATATGCCAAGAGATGGGCAGCATGGAGCACTAGACTGGGTATCAGCCTACAATATCAGGCTTTGAATAAAATATTTATTGTCTGGGAGGAAAGGTAAAAGTTTTCAAGCCATTGGTACCCTAGGTGCTAGGAAAGAGAAATGGGGAGATTCAGATTGGATGTTAGAAAGAAATTCTTCCCCATGAGGGTGGTGAGACACTGGCACAGGTTGCCCAGGGAGGTGGTGGAAACCTCATCCCTGGAAGTTTTTTAAGGCCAGGCTGGATGTGGCTCTGAGCAACTTGATCCAGCCATAGCAGGGGGGTTGGAACTGGATGATCTTTGGGGTCACTTCCAACCCTGACAATTCTGTGATTCTGTGGTGTTTTGTTCTCACTGTCCAGTCTAGATGACAGAAACAGGATTAGGGTGTGATGGGGCTGGAAAAGAAGCCATCTTCCTGGGATGCCTGTGGAACAGACTTTGAGCTGTTGAGACAAAATGCAGCTAGCTCTCAGTTTTGTATTGTGAACTTCTTGTTACAATCCTCCAGCAACAAGCTAACCTGAGCAAAGGTAGCTGACCACTTCTGTGGCAAAGGCTAGGGAGAAGAATGCTATAGGGCAGGTTTGGAACAAACATGAGAAGCATATGTCAGCCTGCTTTACTCTATCTCAGCACCTTACATCCCTGCAGAGGGATCCAAGTGTTGGCAAAGAAGGATTTGCATGGGAAGAAAGGCTGCCTAAGGCAGCAGCTGTATCTTGAACATGTTCCCATAGTAATACCACACTCTCAGTGTGACTGCACTCCCACCTATAGCTAAGGCTTAAAAGCATCTAAATT
The DNA here is from genome assembly GCF_027791375.1 of Indicator indicator. Taxonomy (NCBI): domain Eukaryota; kingdom Metazoa; phylum Chordata; class Aves; order Piciformes; family Indicatoridae; genus Indicator; species Indicator indicator. The sequence continues at coordinate 2,244,935 of NC_072020.1, forward strand.
GGACCTTCTTCTGTTCTGTGTGTCTAGGTCTTCACTGACTCCTTTCTGATGATCATTTCTGTGGTTGGTACTGTAGGCAGTGATATTTATCTGGATGTATTTGCTACCATCAGAAGAAAAATTAATGAGTTTCAGGAGCCATTAATTGGAACATTAATTGGCTTCTTAAGAAAAAAAAAACACACAGCAAACCCTGCTCAATAATCACTTTTAAGATGATTTCAAGTTATTTATACTATTGCATGTGGTTTAAGGGAAGTGGTACCTGAGACCTTAGCACTTCCTACAAGTAGCAAGGGGAGGAGCTGTTATCTTCTCCCAAGAAACATGACAGGATGAGAGGAAATGGCCTCAAGCTGCTCCAGAGGAGGTTTAGGTTGGGGTTGTCAAGCCCTGGAACAGGCTGCCCAGGGAAGTGGTGGAGTCACCATCCCTGGAGGTATTTGAAAGATGTGTAGATGTGGTGCTGAGGGCCATGGCTTAGTGGTGAACTTGGCAGTGTTAGGTTAATGGATGGATTCTGTGATCTCAAAGGCCTTTTCCAACTAAGATGATTCTGAGTTATCATCAGTAAAGCCTGTTGCAAATATCTGGCCATGTTTTTATGCTCCTTTTCTCATAGAAGATGAACTCTGCTCCTTTTGCAGGCAGTTATGGTTAGGGAGGAGGGAGTTCCTCAGAAACTGCCTCCTGTACCACTCAGGATATGGAACCAGCCATAGGGTACAATAGCTGTTTTCCTGACTTTTGCTGTGCTGAGTCCCTCTGTAGATGTGCATGGATGAGAGATGCATCCTAGGCAAAGAATTCCACTTAGGAGCTTTAGACCTCTTCCCCAGTCCATTAGAGAGAACATTTTGTCTGCTTTACCTGTTCAGTTTTGTGATAATTTCCCCAATTTTCATGCATTTGTGCCAATTTGCTTCTCTTGACTACAGCTGCTGAAGGTCCACTCTAGGTCATTAAGGGTTATTTCTGAAGTCAAATAAATGGAGCTGTAAAGACTGATAAATTAGTCACCCTGAGAGATGAATTCTCTACCTCTCAGTGTCTAAAAATCTTATCCAGATGCTGGCCTGAGATGATTTAGGGATGCATAACTTACAGAGCTCAGTGCACTGCAGTGTAGAGTGGCCTTTGCTGGGGAGTGGTTTAGATTGGTTGATTCCAACAGAATTGCAAACACCAATCTACATTTGGGCTACTCTTGGGCCCTTTTGAAAGATACCCTTCAAATGAGAAATCAGAGAAAAAGCTTTCTCTGATTTTTCAAGTTCTTTTGTTCAGTCATCTAAAAGCACTACTGGTTTGGGTTGGTTGGTTTCAAAGGAAGCTGGTTTGTTGGCTTTGGAATTCAATGGGAATTTCAATTCTTACACATAGTATAGGAAATCTCTTAATAAGAATTACCTGGTCTTGGGCTCAGAGTTGTCCAGTGAATTGAACATCTGAACATTCCTCTCTGGAAGTGCTCCTCTCAGTACAGGCAATGCTTTAATGATATCAGCAGGCAGCACAGAGCTTGTAGGGCATCACAAGTGCAAGTGGTGGGGCACCAGGCTGCTTGGAGGTCGCTTTTGATAAGTTTTGTTTACTCCTTTGACAGGGGAAATACAAAGAGATGTTGCACCTTCATCTCCTTCTCAGGGGACTTTCAAGACCCATCTGGATGTGTTCCTGTGTGCCCTGTGCTGGATTCTCTGGTCCTGCTCTGGCAGAGGGGTTGGGCTGGATGATCTTTGGAGGTCCCTTCCGACCCCTAACCTCCTGTGAGCCTGTGATCTAATGATCCCAGCTCAGCTGAAAGACTTGAGTCTTGCATGCCAAATTACTGAGACCAAAGAAAGTGAAAGGAGGTTATTGATGATGTTATAATGCTTTTTTTTCCTAAAAAGAGAGAAAATGGAGTAAAAAGATTCAGCAGGCATTGCACTCTTTCTCAAGCTACAGAGCAAAATTTGAACACTGCCCTGTAATAGAGATGGACAGTCTCAGTTCAGATGAGGACAAGGTACAAAAGAACTCTTATGACAAGCTGTATTTGGTGCAGCATTCCTTTTAAAAGCATAAAGATAAAACACAGGACTGAGGCCTGCTCCTTGGAGTTCTCTCTCAGCATAGAATCACAGAATTGTTAGGGTTGGAAGGGACCTCAAGGATCATCCAGTTCCAACCCCCCTGCCCTGGACAGGGACACCTCACACCACAGCAGGTTGCTCACAGCCATATACAGCCTGGCTGCAAAAACCTCCAGGGATGAGGCTTCCACCACCTCCCTGGGCAACCTGTGCCAGTGTCTCACCACCCTCATGGGGAAGAATTTCTTCCTAACATCCAATCTGAATCTCCCCATTTCTAGTTTTGTTCCATCCCCTCCCAGTCCTATCACTCCCTGATATCCTGAAAAGTCCCTCACCAGCTTTCTTGTAGCCCCCTGCAGACACTGGAAGGTCACAATAAGTCTCCTTGAAGCCATCTCTTCTCCAGACTGAACAGCCCATGGCTGTTCCTAATAAAACCTCTAAAAAGCAGATCAGGTGTAACTTCTAGCTTATCCAGATATAAGCTGGCCAAAACTTGGTTGGAATAACTGAATGCCATTAACTGTACTCAGTGGAGCTGGCTTATTTACCCCAAAATGAGAGTTTTGCCAGATGGATTGCAAGGGGAAAAGTTAGCAGTTTAGGGCAGTCCTGATCTGAAATACACTTCAAGGCTGCACCACCTTACCCAGGGACTGTCTGGCTGTGCTATGGATACTTGCTTACTAATGTGATTTTCCTTACCTTTTACTTCTGCTTCTGTGCTTATGAGTGAGAGGACTGCACCACTCTGGTTTGTATCCAGTATGAATAACTGCTGGTGATCATCAGATGTTGGAGCTTCTGGCTCAGTAGCAAGTCTACTCCCATCAGGAGCTATTTCAGAGCATGAAAGCAAGGGAATCAACCAGAGCTAAGTGCCCCTGTCAGTGCCTACTGTTGTATGTGGTAATGTCACCTTTATAATGATAAATACACAGACTTCTGAGCTCTCTGTCACATTTACAAAGCCATGTTCCCAGATTAGCTCCTGTCTGAAATGGAATTATTTCCCCATTGCAGGTATTTCTGGTGGCTGCAGTGAGTTATGTCCACTAAACACCTGAGATGGTAAATACCATCATCACTGGGCACAGATCCATGTGTGCTACTGGTTATAGAAAGTGTAGCAGAACATTTCATGGTGGTGGGTTTGTGTTTCCTGTTTTACCAAACTGCTGGGAACTACCAAAAATAATACAACATCGTATGCCTGAAATAGCAGAATTTATTCCACTGCTCTGACACATTTGAGGTTGCACAGAAAGAACTGATCCATGCATTCCTTCCCTTCCTGAGGAACTCTACAGCTTTCTCACAGTACAGGGAAAAAAAAAAAAAAAGGCTGTGAAATGCTTTTTGAATTGCAGTGCTCTGGACATGTCTGAAAAATTCCTCTTTTCCATTTAGAATCACAGAATGGCTTAGGTTGGAAGGGACCTTAGAGAGCACCTACTCCAACCTTCCCACCATGGGCAGGGACTGTTTAAATGATAGTTGTGTGAAAGGTTGTTCCACTTTAGTACTATTTAAATAAAGAAATAAATAGAAGAGAGCCAACTGAGACAGAGAAGCACAGCAACTTGGCAGATGAACAGTGTAGAAGCCCACAGGATGGGTTCTGTATTGACAGAAATAAGCATCTCTATTCCCATCATTGGCTGTGAAAAGCTATTTGGCAAGTTGTGAATTCTGATCAATCTCATCTTCCTCACTCCAAAGAGGAAAAAACCCAGAAAAAGCTTTTCCTTTCTGAGCAATGTGTGTACTGAGAGCCTCTCTGCCCAGGCCCAGGCTCTTTCTGTTACTGGGAGGATATTGAGATGTTGATTATCATAGAATGGTCTGGGTTGGAAAGGACCTCCACAGGTCATCTAGTCCAACCCCCTCTGCAGTCAGCAGGGGTATCCTCAACTAGATCAGGTTGGATACTTCTTTTTACTAACATTTTCTTAAAACCCAGTGAAGAGCAAATGACTGCAGTGGGGGTTGGACTAGGTGACCTTCGGAGGGCCCTTCCAACCCAGACCATTCTATGCCATTCTATGATTCCATCACTATACCTGCTTGGCTTTCAACTAGAAATCAAGCAGAATTTATAACCGGTCTCATTGTGGTCATTTTGTTTACCAGCACCTTGCAGGGATAGTTTTGTAACCAAATTAGCCTGTTGTCATGCTCCCCAGATGCAAAGAGTGTGGGGGAAAAACTGATTAGCTCTTCCCTGAGTGTAGGTTGTCCTTGCTTAGTCTTATCTGAACTTCATACTTTAGAAAAGAAAACACTCTATTTAGAAAGGAACAAGTGTGTACTATAAAATTCTTGGCTGTCCTTTGCTTCCAAGTAGGAGTTCAGTTCCCAAGAGGCCAGTCCAAACCCAGCTGATGGAATAGCAGCCAGAGTGCAGAAGGTATGGTGGGAGTCTTGCTGCTAATGAGGTTAATTTGTTTTGTACTTTGGGACAAGGAGGAAATAAAAAAATCCTGCTGACCTAGCTAAGGCAGTACTTAAACCTATGTGCATTTGTGTGGCAGGGGACAGCAGTGGGAGGAAAGCTGAGGAGGAAGCAAGAGTAAGAAAACCAAGATTGATTTATTGGCTCTGAATCTTTCATCTGTATTCCATTCTTCACTGTGCTGCAGAGGAGGAGAGCTGCTCTGCCACCATGGTTGGGGAACAGAGCAAGAGAGGGGGAGGAAGGTGATATCTATCACAGGCTCCAAAAGTGTTTCATTTTCCAGGGGCTCTGATGAAACAAACGTTGCTGCTGCCTGGCAGCCCTTGCAGGCGTTTCACAGGACAGAATTCATCAGGAGATGATAATTCGTCTGCTGCAAGGAGCAGGGTGGCTTGGCAGCACAGGCTGGGGAGAAACTTTTTGAGTTTCCCAGAGGCAGCCCTGTTTCCCAGACTTCCTCCTGTGTCCCAGGTAATGCCACCAGCTTCCCTCAGGAGAGAGATTTGCTGTTGGTGGGCCCCGATGGGGTAAGTGTGCAGCCAGGAGTAATGATGTGTAACCATCGTTGAGTTGATTATGGAGCCCTGGTAATTAGGAGGAAGAAGGTCAAAAGAAGTGACCCATGGGACTGACCTAAGGGCTGCACTTGTACAGAACTAAATGGTGCTGAAAAGGGTTTAGTCCCTGCCCCACTTGTGCATAGGGAAACAATTTCACTGCTGCTGCCCCATGTGAGTGTGAGCTAAAGAATCCAGCAGAGCCTTGCACTAAGAGTAGTGTGTGGTGTCTGGGCACAAGCAAGGCAGGACCTGTGTAGCCACCACACTATACTGTGTGTAGACAAGGTTGTCTGTGTTTCCTCTGCACACCTACTGGAGCTTTACCTCAATTTTGCTTTTAATCACCTTTAAACTGTAATTATCGCCTTTAGTGACCTTCTGGGTTCACTCCTGTGCCAAGTGCAGGAGACTCAGTCAGAACACAGCACAGTGCAGGTTGTCCTGGCCATTGGGAGAAGCTTCACAGAGTCATAGAATCATTTTGGTTGGAAAAAACCTTCAAGATTATCAAGTCCAAACATTATCTATTTCTACCAAGTCTGGTGCTAAAACATGTGCCTTAGCACCACATAATACATATATATATAAATATACATATATATATGTCTATTAAACACTTCCAGGGATGGGGATTCAGTGTTTGAGAACCCTTTTAGTGAAGAAGTTTCTTCTAATATCCAATCTAAACCTCCCCTGGTGTAACTCAAGGCCATTTCCTCTTGTTACTTGGGAGAAGAGACCAACACCTTGCTACAACCTCCTTTCAGGCAGTCATAGAGAGCAAGCAGGTCTCCCCTCAGCCTCCTTTTCTCCAGACTAAACAACCCCAATTCCTGCGGCCACTTCTCATAAAATCTGTTCTGCAGACCCTTCACCAGCTTCATTGCCCTTCTCTGGATCCACTTCAGCACCTCAATGTCCTTCTTGTAGTGAGGGCCTCGAAATCGTACACAGTGCTCAAAGCATGACCTCACCAGTGCTAAGGACAAGGGGCAATCACTCCCCTGGTCCTGCCTGTCACACTATTCCTGATACAGCCCAGGATGCTGGTGGCCTTCTTGGCCACCTGAGCACTCTGCTGGCTCATATTCAGCTGTCTGTTGATCAACACCCCCAGGTCTTTCTCTACCAGGCAGCTTTCCAGCCACTATTCCCCAAACCTGTAGTGTTCAGCATAGATGAGGATGGAAGCTCCTCTTTCATGTGGTGTTTTTTGAACTTGCTAAGCACATGGAGTCATGTGAAATGATTGCAGTGTTCTGCAAGGTATAAATAAAACTGTCTGTGTTTATTGACTTTGCTTCTCCTGATACACAGTGACCGAATGGGTTCTGTGGAAGTGGTGCAGCTGGAGGTGAGCAAGCAGATGAACACCTCAGGAGGTTGAACTCCCTTTCCCCTTTGCCTTTCATCTCTTCTTTTGGTGCATATTGATTCTACCTTCCACTCTTTGTGTGGTGTTGGTATAAAAGATGAGTGACAGTACAGCAATAAGTGGCCTGTAGGAGCTTGCAGTGGCCTCACTCTCCAGGAGGGATGAAGGCACAGTTTAATTATGGAGGCCACTCATGGGAGGGATTATAAAGCCTTTAACAGCATTCTGTGAAGGGCACAAGTATTATAAAAATCTAATTTCTGCAGTGATTTAGGGAGCTTAAAATTACATCCTGCAACTAAGAGGCTGTCTGCCTGATTAACCTGTAGTCCAAATGTCCAGGGCTCATGGGGAAAGAAAGATTAGTTCTAACTGATGTAAAACAGCTGCAAGAATGACTTAACATTCCTCATGGTGAAACAGTTGTCATTTCAACACCTTTGGACTCTGCATGGCTTGAGGTAAGCAGTAGCAGCCCTTAAAAGGTGGGAATTTCACTTTTGCATTGCCCTTGACCTCCTTGTTTCCAGGTTATAAGATAAGTTTCCAGCTATAAGATAAGAGTAGACCTTAAAGCTCTGCTCTTCTGTTGTCTGGGAAATCTATTACAAGCCTGAGGTTGAGTTTTTGCCTCTCTTAGGGTGGACTTAGGTTTAATGGCTGATTTTGTTTGTTTGTTTGGGGGGGTTGCTGCTTTCTAGAGGAATTGAAAGAAAGTATTATTGTTTATTGCTTCAGTAAAGATATTGGGAATATTGCCTAGTCAGCTGTCTTCATCAAGTAAGAGTTGCTTGCTGCAGCATCTGTGGTGTGGGGATGGCTGGCTGGCTGGCTGAAGTCAGGGAGGTTTATGAGTAGGAGACAAGTGTTATAATCAAGGCTGGTTCCTCTTCTGCCTCTCCCATAGCTACCAACTTGGCTTCTGTAGGGCATAGCTACAAATGTGGAGAGCAGTGCACTTGCACAGCACAGAGTTGGCTCTCAGCTCTACTTAGACACATTTGCATTGTACACAGAAGTCTAAAGATGTGGTCTCAGCTGGCCACATCTTTGTGCATCTCAGGACTAGAAAAGCTTTCCCCTCCTCCTTGCTTTTGATAAAATGGAAACTGGAAATGCAACATCTGCTCCTCCTTCCAATGACTGAATTTGGGAACTCTGAAGGATATGATGCAGGTTTATCACCTCTTTGAAATGGAAAGATGTCTGTCCTGTCTACTATTCTGTTTTTTTGTCCTCTAGAGCCTAAAACCTGTTTCACTCTAGCAAGGAAATTTGAAATGAAAGGAAATAATCTACAGCACGCTCTGCTGAGGTCATTTGGTAGGAGAAGACATTTTGCAGTCCTTGGAAATGAAATGTCTGTATACCAAAAAGAACCTCCTTTTTGGACAGAAGTTCCCCAGCAGGGCATCCACAAGTACATCAGAGGTGTCTGTGCTGCAGCACATTTGTTCTGTACAAACAATCACAGAATCATAGAATCAGTCAGGGTGGGAAGGGACCACAAGGATCATCCAACCCCCCTGCCACGGGCAGGGACACCTCACACTAGATCAGCCTGGCCAGAGCCTCATCCAGCCTGGCCTTAAACACCTCCAGGGATGGGGCCTCAACCACCTCCCTGGACAACCCATTCCAGGCTCTCACTACTCTCATGGGGAAGAACTTCTTCCTTACGTCCAGCCTGAATCTCCCCACTTCCAGCTTTGTTCTATTCCCCCTAGTCCTGTCACTACCTGATATCCTAAACCAATGTGTTCCCCAAAGGTTGATCCTGCACTTGGAAAGGGGCTTCCTTATGGTTTAAGAGGAAAAAAATTGCAGGTTTGTGTCACACCTAGTTAGGCTACAGTCACTCAGCATAGCAGCTTGCCTTTTCTGATATGAAAGAAGGAGGGCAGAACAACAGGCAGGAGAGCTGTAGAAGCAGTGTTATATATGTGTGCCACATTCCAAGCATAGCTCTTGCCTGAGGGTAAACAAAGGATGTCTGCAAAAGCAGTTTGCCGGAAGAGGACAAAGAAGTAAAAGGGCTCAGTGAACGCAGCCAGCTTTAGACAACCAGGGATGGGAGGGAGGCCTTCCTGCAAAGGCAGTGGTGCTTATGGGAGCCCCCACTTAAAAGGCTCAGCCTTGGGCCACTGGCAGGCATTGACCCTTAGTGCCACCAACTCTGCTGCCCTTGCAGTCTGTGAGGTGGTTTTGTGCTCCTTTGAGCTGGAGCTTCCACTGCAGCAGGGAACGTGTGGTGACCCCTTTGCTCCAGCTGACATCCACTCACCCCCCAAGCATTCAGCATCCTGAGAACATTGGAAAGTCATTCACCTTCTTTTCCTAACTAGGTGAAAATGTTGAGGGAATGGAGCATTTATGGGTTGCAATAAAAACAGTCTGGGAAGACTAAGGTTGACAGAGACAAGGAACTGTTGGAGAGAGTCCAGTGGAAGGCTGCAGTGATGATTAGGGGACTGGAGCATCTCTCTTAGAAGGAAGGACCAAGAGGGGCTGTTAAGCCTGGAGAAGGCTGAGAGGAAATCTTGTCAATGCTCAGCAGTTTCTGAAGAGTGGGGGTCAAGAGTACAGGGCCAAACTCTTTTCAGTGGTGCTGTGATAGGACATGGGGCAATGGGCACAAACTGAACACACAAAGTTCCACCTGAACATGAAGAAAAACTTATTTCCTGTTGGGGTGACTGAGCACTGGAACAGGCTGCCCAGAGAGGTTGTGGAGACTCCTGCTCTAGAGAGATTCAAAATCCACCTGGATGTGACCCTGGGCAATCTAATCTAGGCAAACTTGCTTTAGCAGGGGAGTTGGACTAGATGATCTCCAGAGCCCCCTTCCAACACATATGTGCTGGTTTGAGGCCAGCCAGAACATCTCTTGCCCCGAAAGGGACAAAAGAATGACACACGCAAACGGATTGGAGAGTGATGGAAAGTTTAAATGGAAAAGCAATTGGTGAAGCTACAGAAAAACTACACAGCATAGTGGCAAAGAACATCCTAAAGCATACAGAGTCCCTTACATAGTACCCAGAGGTTTCCCAATCCTTCCCTTCTCCCACCTGAGGGTCTACCCAAACCCCCCAGGGCTCTTCCTTCCCCCCCCTCCCACTGCTAGGCAAGTCTCAGGCTGGCCAGGTCTGAGACTCCCCCCCCCTCCATTCTCCTCCTGGCATTAGGCCTAGACAGGCCTAAGAGGCCTGAGATACCCCTCCGGCATTACCCGATAAGAGAGGACATCTCCCATGGGAGCAGAGAGGGAAGAAAGAGCAAGAGGATGACTCTGCAGATGGCCTTATAGGGCGCAGGATTTATGGGTAGAAATACGCCATTTCCTGTGTCCACCCCTATTGGGTGAGCACCCAGGACACCAGAGGTGTATCTCATGCGGCAGTGGCAGGGGGCACCCAGCCTAAACTGCCACAACATACCATACTGTGATGCGGTGACAGAGATGTTGGAGGTGCTTGCTCTAATATCTTAGGTCCATGGAGTTGGGTGGAGGACCTTAGGGCTGCAGGAGAAGCAGCAAGTAGAGGCAGCTTGGTCAGACAGGTTGAGAGTTGCAGGGGAAGGATGTCTGATCCTAGGTTTTATCTCTGACTAAGGAGGAATGGTTGTCAGGTGCCCCCTTAGAAATGCTGATAGTCACAGTGCTGGGAAGAGATACATGGAGGGCTCTTACCCACCAGCTTTGCTGCTGCCTGCTCCATTCAGCTGGAAATGATTCAGGGGTGTGAGGGGATGCTACAGCTGTGGTACCGCAACCCTTGCAGACTAGCTTCCTGAAAAGGCACCATGTCCTATAGCATTCCTTGGCAATAGAAACGTGCCTGGTTTGTGTGCTCAGAGCCTGAGCTGAGTCTGACCCAGGAACACCCTTCATCAGCAGGCTTCTCAAATCAGACACAAAGAACACAGTGGGGAGAAGTATGTTGATTTACATCCTCTGTGTTGCCCACCACAGGCACATGACAACAGGGCTCCTCTTCCCTCTGTCTCCTTCCCTTCCCTGAGCACAGCAAGGTTCCTCCCACCTGCCCACAGCCCTGCAGCGAGCGCGAGCACGAGCACAACTCCCACGCCAGTCTCCTTGCCAGGGTTTCATCTCCTGGTGCTGCTTCCCTGCACACACTGCTCTGCTTGCTGGGCTCACAGGTTTCGGGGATGTTAAGCTATCAGTTGATTTTTTTTTTTTCACCCCTTCCTGCTTAGCTGCATTTGGCTATTTATGTGTGCTCCCTCCTTGGTACCTGGCTCCCAGCCTGAGGTGGCAAGCAATGCCTAAGCACAGAGGGAAGTTGAAAGCAGAAGGAGCTCCTTGGTGAGGTAAGAAGTTTGCATGATCAGTGGCTTCTGTACCCAGTCCAAGCAAACACATCCACTTTTCTGTTGGGTTGTCTTTTGGTGGTTGTCTCATGCTCACTTAGTCTGAACTGAGGCCTGAAAGCTCCCTAGAGTCTGTTGGGAGCTGAGGACATCCTGACCTCACAGCTTTGTGTAAGGTGCATAGGTATGGTGGGTATCACCCCCTCCCCCCAACTCTGGAGACATTCCCTACCCTAGGAAGCCTTTTATCCATACACAGATTATTTTCTACTCAGTTTCACCTCTTTTTCACTCCTCACCATTATTAATAATGGATAGGTTATACATAAATGTGTTGTCTCAGCAGCTCTCTGGTGATTGATGTATAAAACCCATTAGAACCTGATTATTTGCATCATTAAGTATTTCCCAGGCCATCCTGTATCTGATATTCTACTGCTAGTCGGTTGCTGATTCTCTAAGCAGCTCAAGTCTTCCAATGAGGAAATATTCCTGATGCTTTCTGTTGCTGATGATTCCTTGTTTGTGGCTGCCTTTATTTTAAGAAGCAGCTCTGCAGGCATAAGCAGGAAAGGGATTAACATAACAGGTTGGTAAAAGAGATTAAAATGACAAACAAGATGTGGGCTGCAGTCTTCCAAAACTCCAGTAATAAATAAGGCTTCTTCTAAAGTGCTTTGAGGAGGAGGAGGTTGGTTTGGGTTTTTTTTCAGTCAGATATCCAACTTCTTCAGATAAAGCATCCTAAAAAAAAAAAAAAAGCCTCTAAATCACCCCAAAGTAGATTTTACTGGACTGTGTTTGTGGAGGAGAGTTTGAGATGATGAAAAAAATGTCATCCAAATGAATTGAAGACTCCATATATCTGTAGCAGATATATCATTGGAATAGCAATCCAGGTTGAAGCCTCTTTTGTGCTAGATCTATACCTACAGGTAGAAAAACTTGTATGCAGTAGCCCTGCTGATGGATGTTTTTACAGCCACTGCCTGCTGTCTCCTGGAATGGATTGACTTTGGAACAGAGCAGTTCCCAGGTCCTTTTGTAGACCCCAGCATTCAGTGGGACTTCCTAGATGGTTCTATCTAGATATAAATACTACTTTTGATGATCTGGTTTATAACAAATATTTTCCTGCATTTGGTTTCTATCCTGGAGTTGTGCAAGTGTCTGTGTCAAATAACAGTGCTGTGGACTGGGGTTTGCATGGATGGCAGCAAGCCATTTGCTGTTCTGTAGACCTTTGTACCTTCACTTCAATTTTATTTTTTTTCAACAAGGATGGTACCTAGCCCAGATTTCATAGAATCATAGAATATTTGGGTTTCGAAAGGACTTTTAAAGGCCATCTAGTCCACTCCTCCTGCTGTAAGCAGGGATACCTTCAACTAGCTGATGCTACTCAGGGCTCTGGCCAACCTGACCTTGATTTTTTCCAGGGATGGGGCATTATTCTAATTGGAATAATTTACTGTCTTCCTAAGGAGCATTAACAGGTAGAATTCTTCCCTTTATTTCTTATCAACAGCTTTCAAAAATGGGAGCAAAGCTAATAATAGTGGTTTTCATCTAGACCTTTTATCCTATGAACTCTTCTGTGCATTTCAAATGTTGGAAGGATCTTGTGGTCTTACCATGACCTAAAGACAATAAACACTTTGGTACCCATTGCACAGCAGAGGCAATGTGACACACAGGGGAGGTGTGCACTGCTTTCCAAAGTATAAATCATTTATATGGTGCAAGGGAGCCTTGCAGGCTGTCTGAATTGATTTCAGTTTAATGCAGTAATATTTGAATGGGTAGCAAAAAATGTTGGTGTAGGGGGAATGGGACAAAAAAAGACTAGAAATGGGTAAATTCAGACTGGATGTTAGGAAGAAGTTCTTCCCCATGAGGGTGGTGAGACACTGGCACAGGTTGCCCAGGGAGGTGGTGGAAGCCTCATCCCTGGAGGTTTTTGCAGCCAGGCTGGATGTGGCTGTGAGCAACCTGCTGTGGTGTGAGGTGTCCCTGCCCATGGCAGGGGGGTTGGAACTGGACGATCCTTGAGGTCTCTTCTAGCCCTAACAATTCTGTGATCCTCTGACTCAGACACAGTGATGTAGATCAGTGCTAGATCCAGGATAGCAGCTTCTTGTTTTCACCTGTACAAAAGGTAATGTTAATTGGCTGAGCCCTGCTCTCCATAGACTATCTCTGCAGCAACCATGACTTCTGTGTCAGTAATGGCTGTGAGTTGCAACACCAACTCTGCTAAGTTCATGTTTAGTTTGGTAAAGGTTAATGATGTGCAAAAGAAGTTTACAGGGCCTCCTGTCACTCAGGGTGACAAAATCATAGAATCATCATAGAATGACCTCCCAAGATCATCCAGTCCAACTCCTCTGCAGTCAGCAGAGACATCCTCAACTAGATCAGGCTGTGCAGAGCCCTGGTGAGCCTCACCTTGAATATCTCCAGGGATGGGGTATCAACCACCTCCCTGGGCAACCCGATCCAGTGTTCCACCACTCTAGTGGTGAGGAAAGGCACAGGTCAGCCAGCTTTGGGCTCGTGGTGCTTTGCTGGATTTCTTTATTTAAAGCTCAGCCCTACTGTTTGTGTTCTTGTAAAGCACCAAACAAGGCACAGCACAATGTATGCTGACCTGTGGTCCTCATCCAGAAAAGAGAGGATCAAGAAAGCAGAAGCTGTAAGAAACTTTGAACTGAGGCCCCAGAAGGTGCAGGTTCTGATGGTAGGTGAAATAAGAATCATAGTCACAGAATGGTTTGTGTTGGAAGGTGCAACCCTCCTGCAGTGAGCAAGGACATCCTTCAACTAGATCAGGTTGCTCCAAGCTCCATCCAACCTCACCATGAACGTTTCCAGGCATGGGGCATCTACCACCTCTCTGGGCAACCTGTTCCATTGCCTTAGTACTTCTATTGTAAGATATTTCTTCCTTCTATCTAGTCTAAATCTCCCTCTTTTTATTTAAAACCATCACCCCTCATCCTGTCACCACAGGCTCTGCTAAAAAACTGTCACCACCTTTGACAGGCCCTCTGCAAGTGCTGACAGGCTGCAATAAGGTCTCCTTGGAGCCTTCTCTTCCCCAGCCTGAGCAGCTCCAACTCTCTCGGCCTTTCCCTCATAGGAGAGGTGTTCCAGCCCTCTGACCATTATTGTGGCCTCCTTCTGACCGCTATTGTGGCCTCCTCTGAACAGTGAGGTCTTTTTCTTCCTCATGCCATTGGGCAGCAGTGGTGCCTCCTGCCTGCCTGGCTCTGTCCTCCATGGAAACCAAACATCATCACTCAGTGCCCCTTGCCACTGGGCCCCTTGGGCACTTTGCCCGGTTCACAGCTGCCCTGGGGAGCTGCTGGGTTTCTCTTCTACTATAATAGAATCCTTATGAGGCTTCCCCCAGCCTGCCTCTCCTCTGCAATAGAAGGCTACATGTTTCCACATGTGGCTTACACTGTGATATTTGGGTTCATTTAATATGCTCCTTGGAGCATACCTTAAACCTAGAAAGAAAAAACTGGAACAGAGGCAGGGAGAAAGGGGGAGGTTTAAAAAAAACAAAAACAACAAGAACAAAAATGAAGAGCAGGAAATCCTAGTCTGTAGCAATAGTTAGAAGATAAAAACAAAAAGTGGTTTGTATGGGGAAATTGTTGCTGTGGAACTGGCTGTGCAGTGCTGTGGGGCATGGCAGTGCAGGCATCTGCCTTCTGCTGGGCAGCCTTGGGAGTGCTCAGAAAGCACAGGAACCTCAGGTTAGCAGCCCCAAAGGCAGTGATTAGGGTAAGATGTTTTGAGAGCATGCCAGAGGGGGCTGACTGTGCTCAGCAGTCTTTGGATTTGATGCAAGAGGCAGTAGTAGGGGTTCCAAAAGCCTGGTGTATGAATTTTGGGTTTAGAGAAAATAAATCCTCTGTGTTAGTGCTGGATTCACCCTTTATTCTAAAAATCAGGCAGAATTTTATTCCAGATATGTTTTACACAATCATTCCCAGGTCAGGCCATCATCACCTTTCCCTCCTCATACCTTTCTTGCCTTCCCTTGACTTTACATCCCCAGTAGCACCAGCTCCCTCCCACCTGCTGCGTCTTGCCCCAGCCCAGTGCTTTCCCCTCAGCTCTACCACATTGTCTCTGTGAGCACCTCAGCAACCCAGGTTGCATCATTCCCACCAATCTCTCCAGTACAGGCATTTCCTCCCCCTTTCTTTCCTGACTTCCAGTAGGATAAAATAGTAGAAGGTTATTACAAAAACGTTTTCTTTCCTTCCCTCACATGCTCTTCCCACGCTCTAATTATACAACACAGCAGAAGATTCCAAAGGGAAAAGAGCCTCCTTATAGTTTTAGCCTGGGGTGGTGCTGGACATGCTATGTTTGTGCCCCTGGACCATGATCCCTCCAGCATGATATCTCCCATTTGGCTTCTTTCTGGTTCTGAGCAAAGCTACCAGAGCAAATCCTTAGTGTAATCACATGTAAGGCAGTAGGGGAATCTCAGGATCAGCCTGATCCTGTTGTTGTTGTTGAGAGCTGCAATCTGGAGCACACAGAAATTCGACTCTAACCTTTCAAAGGGAAACAAATAGCTTGTGTTTCATTCTAAATATGTCTCCTGCCCCAGAACACAAAGTAAATAGTCACAGAGTTGTAGGAAAGGAGGAGCCTGCTGGTGATTAGAAATAGAGAGTATGGAAAGGAGGGAAGTGATTTATGCCATTGTAGAAGGAAGTGTAGTGACAGCATTCAGGTAACTGGAGAAAGGTTCTTTCATCACTGGGAGATTGTAAGCCTTTCTCCAGCTATAACTCACCAGCTGGTTACTGGCAATAACACCATTTTAAGACATTATTTACTCTTGGAGGCAGGATGGATGTTATTCTGGAGGTGTGTGTGTTTCTGTGTATGCCTTTGGTGGTTTCAAATCAATACAGGAGGAAGTAAACTTGAAACCAAATGCTGCAAGCTTGTCTTAATCTTTCTGGGACAAAATTTCCTTTGGCTTTGATTTAAGATGATTAAAAGGAACATGAAGGAAAATATTAAGCTGAGAATGTAGTGTTGATATAGTATTCACTGGAGGGGGGGAAAGAAAGTGATTTTTCAGGTGCTTGCTACGGATGTAGTGAAGGAAATGGAGCAATGGAACCAATATACCCAGGTTTGATAGTCTGATATGTCTTTAATTAAGATTTCATTCAACTGTAGATGGCTTGCCCCATGCTTGTGGAAGTGTATCCTCTTCCTGAAACAAAGAATTGGGCAACCTAATTGGTTTGTTCCATTCCTAATTACTCTGGCTGGCAGATCACCTTTGCAATCAAAGTGAGGTGACTGAATGCTTTTGCATTGTTGATGTTAGTATTAGGTGTCAGATAAATCACTGCTATCTATCCTGGAAAGTAGTTTATTTTCCTGTCCTGCATATAGATCCAAAAAAAAATTGCTTTGATGTGAGGGAGAAAAGATTGCTCCTTTGCAGCAATCAAGAATACAATTCTCTGAAGCCATAAACCATGCCTGTGCAGTTTCAGAATGAGGTATGGCAAAACCTGTCATCTGTGCTTTTGCTTCTCACAGGTCTAGCTGAGTTCCTTATATGCTCAGTTATCTGCCCCACCCCAAGAATATGCCTGGTTCTTACATGCATGCCCAGCACAGGAATGATGCAGTGACCTGAGAAAAAGATCTCCTTGGTCTAGACTGCACAGATTCAGAATCACAAAAGTGACAGGGTTGGAAGGGACCTCAAGGCTCATCCAGTTCCAACCCCCCTGCCATGGGCAGGGACACCTCACACCAGAGCAGGTTGCTCACAGCCACATCCAGCCTGGCTGCAAAACCTCCAGGGATGAGGCTTCCACCACCTCCCTGGGCAACCTGTGCCAGTGTCTCACCACCCTCGTGGGGAAGAATTTCTTCCTAACATCCAATCTGAATCTCCCCTCCTCTAGCTTGGATCCATTCCCTCCCCAGTCCTATCACTCCCTGACACCCTAAAAAGTCTCTCCCCAGCTTTCTTGTAGCCCCCTCAGATACTGGAAGGCCAGAACCATCCAAAGATATTAATCACTCGTTTCAGAACATTTTTAAATGACAAGGAAAACATACTTTCCTTTTTCCTTTCCTTGGACATAGAGGTTTTGTGTGCATTTGGCAGTTCCAAGAAGTCCTTGGTTTGTAATAGTCCTGATTGGGATCTGTCAAGTGAGTAATTTGTAAGCTCTGGACAAGCAGAGTTAATTTTTGTAGCTCACACCTTAACAAGTCACAATGAATTCAATCTTTCCGTTGCTTGGTGTGTTTGTGTGAATCACTCATTTCATTCACACAGCTCTTTTGTTTTCCTTCCTGTGGCACTGACTGGACTCTCTGCTACTCAATGCAACCATCACTGAAACAGTTGATCAGTGCTACAAAAGCGATGCTCTGTGGGCAGGTTTTTCAGCTTGCTGCTTCCTTCAGTGACATGAATGTGAAAACAAGGCTTCACCTAAAAATAAATGTAACCAATGATGATGCATAACAGCAGGTGGGTTCATTCACAAGTGTAGCACATCTGCACAGCTGCCTGTTTGCATGCTGCCTGGGTGTTCAGCCCAATCATTTACCCTGACTCTAAGGACATGCAAATAACAGGATTGAAAGGAGTAGTCCAAAACCTAAGTGAGTCATCTTGTTCTTTCGTTCAGAGAGCTGAATCCAAAGCCACATTTTCCATCTTTCTGGCCATTTCTGTTAGCTAGAGCTTTGGAGGTTTAGCTTTTTTAATGAAATGTAGCATTGAAGTGGTGGATGCCATTTAAATAAAGTCCAGAAAAACAAAAACTAAAGCTTCCTACTTCTACTTAGTATTTCCTTTTCATAGAATGACTTAAGTTGGAAGGGACCTCAGAGATCATCTGTTCCAACCTCCCCACCATGGGCAGGGAGACCTCTCAACCAGACTCAGCTGCTCAAGGCCTCATCCAACCTGGTCTTCAACACCCCCAGGCATCCACAACCTCCCTGGGCAGCCTGTTCCAGAGTCTCACCACCCTCCTACTGAAGAACTTCTTCCTAAGCTCCATTCTAACCCTGCTCTCCCTCAGCTTCAAACCATTCCCTCTTGTCTCATTGCCAGACACCTTTGTGAAAAGTCCTTCCTGTAGGATCCCTTCAGATACCAGAACTCAGCTCTAAGGTCCCCTTGGAATCTTTCCCTCTCTACACTGAACACCCCCAGCCCCCTCAGCCTGTCCTCATAGCAGAGGCACTCCAGTCCTTGGATCACCTTTGTGGCCTCCTCTGGACTCTCTCTAGCAGCTCTGTGTCCTTTGTATGCTGGGGACACCAGAACTGGAGGCAGATTTGAGGTGGAGTCTCAGCAGAGCAGAGTGAAGAGGCAGAATCCCCTCTGTTGCCCTGCTGGCCACACTCCTTCATTCATGTGAGGAACAGAAAACGTGTGAGGTGGTACTTCAAGCAACCAATGAACGAAGTTGAGGGTTTGAGTGGTGGTCCAGCTTTTGAACTTGCTGCAGGAACACCCAAGCATGAGTGAAGCTGGGCAAGATGACAAAGCTTTTGCCTCTACAGTATCTCTTTGGAGAGGCTCAAAACCTGCCTGAACACAGTCCTGTGCAACCTGCTGTAGGTGATAGTTCTTTAGCAGGGGGGTTGGAGTAGATGATCTCCAGAGGTCACTTCCAGCCCTCACTGTCCTCAGATCTGTACACAGAGTTTAATCAAGATGAACATTTTCCCTTCTCTGTGAAATCAGATAATTCCTAACCCGTTTTTATTATTCCATAGATTTCAGCATTTTAATTTCTATGCTATATCAGGGGGAAAAAAGAAGTTTACATCAGAAAAGCTCCTCAGCATGACAAAGCCTGTTTTATCAGGTGAAGTGCTTACTTTAGCAAACTCAAACTAGCTGGCATGAAGAATAGCATGTGCTTCTGGAACCCCCTGCCTCCACGTTTACTGCCCAGTTTTGCCTACAGCCTCAATGTGTCAACCAGAGGAATATCTTCCTGACAACCCACAGTCCTGGGCAGCCAACCAACCCCTTCAAAGTGTTCCCTACATCTACACAAACCCTGTGAGGAGAGGCTGAGGGAGCTGGGGGTGTTTAGCCTGGAGGAGGCTCAGGGGTGACCTCATTGCTGTCTACAACTTCTTGAAGGGAGGTTGCAGCCAGGCGGGGTTGGTCTCTTCTCCCAGGCAATCAGCAGCAGAATGAGGGGAGACAGTCTCAAGCTGTGCCAGGGGAGGTGGTGGAGTCACCATCCTTGGAGATGTTCAAGAGAAGTCTGGGTGAGGCACTTAGTGCCATGGTCTGGTTGATTGGAGAGGGCTTGGATGGATGATCTTGGAGGTCTCTTTTAACCTGGTTGATTCTATGACTCTATGATTTCTGGAAAGGCTGCATACCTGTTGCCTTCAGTTTCCTGAGGCATTTTGAAGTGTTGAGTAAGGAATCTCTTGTGGGCTGCCCAGGGAGGTGGTGGGGTTGATGTCCCTGGAGGTGTTTAAGACAGGATGAGGCACTTGAGTGCCTCATGAGCCATGGTCTGGTTGATTGGATAGGGTTGGGTGATCAGTTGGACCGAATGATCTTGGAGGTCTCTTCCAACCTGGTTGCTTCTATGATTTACTCACAGGGGTCATACACCTCTTTGACTAATGTGCCTACCAGAATAAAGGAAATGCATAGGTCATAGTAGCTGCAGAATTTGCCGCTCAAAACACGTGGACTTCATTGAGTCACCAAGCCTGGAAGTGTTTAAAGGTGATTTGGATGTGGTGCTTGGCAATGTGGTTTAGGAGTGACCCTTGTAGAGTAGGGTTCTGGGTTGGACCTGATGATGCTGAGGGTCTGTTCTCACCTGAATGTTTCTGTGATTCTGTGATTCATTATAGACACAGTAGGCTGACTTTTAGCAAAGAGGAGAAGTAGAGAAGCTGGAGAATAAATCTGATGGAGAGCAACTGAAGGAGCTGGGGATGGTTAGTTTGGAAAAGAGGAGGCTGAGAGGAGACCTCATTGCTGTCTGCAACTACCTGAAAGGACATTGTAGAGAGGCTGCTGCTGGTCTTCTCTCACAGGTAATCAGAGATAGAACAAGAGGGAATGGCCTCAAGGTTTAGACTGGACAGTAAGAAACTTTTTCCCCAGCAATAGTCAGGCATTGGAATGTGCTGCCCAGGGAGGTGGTTGAGTCCCCAAGCCTGTATTCAGAGGTGGTTTGGATGTGGTGCTTGGGGCTCTGGTTTAGGGGTGAGCCTTGTAGAGTAGGGTTCTGGGTTGGCCTTGGTGATCCTGAGGGTCTGTTCCAACCTGAATGATTCTGTGATATTGCCTGGTGCTTTGTACTAGCTGGTGTGTTTGTGGTTCAGCTGGATGATGAAGGGATCTTCATTTCTCCTGTTATTGAAAGGACACAAACCTGGTGCAGTGGCTTCCCTTCCATTTAGAGGTGGAGCTGGAGAACTCCTTGGAGTTGGCTGGAGACAAGGAAAGGGACAGCACAAGCAAGGCTTGTGGCAGGCTTAGATCACATGCAATTTTATCTGGCTGTTCTTACCTGGGCCAGGCCAGGCCTCAGCACAGTGGCTTGCACTGGTAACAGAGCCTGGAGATCTTTCCAGAAATGCAGTTGGTCACACCTTTGCTTTGATTTTGTCTTGGCTGAAGCAGGTAGGAAGATGAGAAGCTGCAAAGTGTTTTTCTTGCAGTATTACCCAATTATCAGATGTACTGAGCAACGTTTCCACACCCTTCTGTACTTTGCTCCCCTGCTTTTCCTATTTTTCTGCCCATTTGAAAAGTCTTTTTTTTACCTTCAGCATTAACCCCCTTGAGAGCCCTTGAGTTCTTTGGTTTTTTTACCATTTCCCACAGGAAAAGCTACCTGTTAGAATCTTGTCCTTGCTTTGCTTCTGTAGGGCCAGCTGTTTGCCAATATATTGCAGTTAATTTTCATTTAGTGCATGCCATTTAATGTAATTGTGTATTTGAAGGGAAGCAGCACCCAAATGTATGCCCTAATCATGGGTAACTCTCATATTATTTTCCTTTAGAATCCACCAGTGACATGTTAATTACTACACTGGATTATGACTAAGGACACAACTACCTCCTCCTCTTTTTCCCCCTTAGCACTTCCCATTTTGCTTGAGGAGATCAGTACATTTTGTCTGTGAAGAGCCCTGGATTCGGTGCCACCCACAAATAATTTCTCTGTGTGTTTTGTTTTGTCAAAGGAGGTTGTCAGACACTGGGGGGAAATAATGCAGTATTGGCTGATCTAAGATTTCAATTAAGCAAGAAGGAAGTTTACCAAAACTGTCACATTAACTTTGCACATCACTTTACTGGGGCAGAAAGGCTTTGTCACACAGTGCTTGTTCCTTGCCTTGCTCACCTCCAGGCAAAAAGCACAAACAGGAAAGACATTTATTCCTTTTTTTCTGATGCAAATAGTGTTCTGCAAATACTCACGGTGGGGAAGAGCTTTCCTGTCCATGACTCATTCCACATACAACCCAAGTTAAGTAGTGTTTGTCTTATGTGTTTAAGGTTTCTTGTTGAAGAGATCCATTACTACAACATTAAGTTTTCAGACCCCCACTATAAACCTTTTAAACCCCTTGTGTGGAGCCGCTGTCACAACTCCTGCCTGCTCCTGGGTTCCATTGTCAGATCTGCTGGCTGTGTTCCTTTGTTCCTGCTAGGTAGATATGTAAAAGATGTGCAGGCATAGTGCTTAGGGACATGGTTCAGTGGTGGACTTGCCGGGCCTGGGTTAATGGTGGGACTTGATCTGAAAGGTCTTTTCCAGCCTAAGTGGTTCTATGATTCCTGCAGAGTGAGCATCACTGCTGAAGTGGATAATGGTATTGACACCAATACTGCATGGAGACAGACTGCTCAGCTTCAGCAGAGCCATTGCATTGTTTCAGGTCTGCAGGCTGAGAGAAAATAAAATCAGAAGCAAAGAGTGAGGAAGGAAGAAAGGAAGGAAGAGAAGGAAAAAGGAAGGAAGAGAAAGATAAAAGAAGGAAGAGAAGGAGAAAGGAAGAGGAAGAGAAAGATAAAAGAAGGAAGAGAAGGAGAAAGGAAGAGGAAGAGAAAGATAAAAGAAGGAAGAGAAGGAGAAAGGAAGAGGAAGAGAAAGATAAAAGAAGGAAGAGAAGGAGAAAGGAAGAGGAAGAGAAAGATAAAAGAAGGAAGAGAAGGAGAAAGGAAGAGGAAGAGAAAGATAAAGAAGGAAGAGAAGGAGAAAGGAAGAGGAAGAGAAAGATAAAGAGGAAGGAAGAGAGAGAGAGGGAAAGGAAGAGAAGAGAGAGGGAAAGGAAGAGAGAGAGAAGGGAAAGGAAGAGAGAGAGAGGGAAAGGAAGAGAGAGAGAGAGAAGGAAAGGAAGAGAGAGAGAGAGAGAGGGAAAGGAAGAGAGAGAGAGAGGAAAGGAAGAGAGAGAGAGGGAAAGGAAGAGAGAGAGGGAAAGGAAGAGAGAGAGAGAGAGAGGGAAAGGAAGAGAGAGAGAGAGAGAGGGAAAGGAAGAGAGAGAGAGAGAGAGGGAAAGGAAGAGAGAGAGAGGGAAAGGAAGAGAGAGAGAGAGAGGGAAAGGAAGAGAGAGAGAGAGGGAAAGGAAGAGAGAGAGAGAGGGAAAGGAAGAGAGAGAGAGGAGGGAAAGGAAGAGAGAGAGAGAGAGGGAAAGGAAGAGAGAGAGAGAGAGGGAAAGGAAGAGAGAGAGAGAGGGAAAGGAAGAGAGAGAGGGAAAGGAAGAGAGAGAGAGGGAAAGGAAGAGAGAGAGAGGGAAAGGAAGAGAGAGAGAGGGAAAGGAAGAGAGAGAGAGAGGGAAAGGAAGAGAGAGAGAGAGAGAGAGGGAAAGGAAGAGAGAGAGAGAGAGGGAAAGGAAGAGAGAGAGAGGGAAAGGAAGAGAGAGAGAGGGAAAGGAAGAGAGAGAGAGGGAAAGGAAGAGAGAGAGAGGGAAAGGAAGAGAGAGAGAGGGAAAGGAAGAGGGAAGGAAGAAGAGAGGGAAAGGAAGAGAGAGAGAGGGAAAGGAAGAGAGAGAGAGAGGGAAAGGAAGAGAGAGAGAGAGGGAAAGGAAGAGAGAGAGGGAAAGGAAGAGAGAGAGGAAGAGAGAGAGAGTGGAAGAGGAGAGGGAAAGGAGAGAGAGAGAGGGACAGGAGAGAGAGCGCGAGGGACAACGGAAGGACGCGCTCGGTCGGATACGAGGCGGCAAGCGAGAGCAAGCATCGTGCAAGTCGCGCTAGCGCTCTTCTTTCCAGTGGCTTCTACTTTCCTGCGCGATGCGAGTACTGTATCCGATCTTTCCTGTTGCTCTCGCCTCTCGCGCCTTCTGCATCCTGCTGCCTGCACTGCGTCCATCCGCTCTCTCGCGCGGGGGCTCGCCCGCGCCGGCGTCGAGGCCATGCTCCCGTCGCGTCGCTTGGCCCGCCTCGCTCTCTCTTGCCCGTCCCTCTCTTCCCGGCCGCTCGCCCTGTCCCGCCTCGCGTCGCTCTTGCCCCCCTGCCTGTCCCTTAATGTCCGTCACCCCTCCCCCTGCGCTGCCCTCCCGCGCCGCCCGCCCCTCCCCACCTTCCCTCCTTCCCTCCCCCTCCCCAAAAAACCCCCTATTAAAACCAAACATCCTCCCCATCCTCTCACCCCATGACACCTCACAACACGTAATCACCCACCACACCCCGCCGCCAACACCACCATGCAGCCAGCCCCATCGACCCAACCCAACATACCTGATGGCTGTGTATACCCAGACCAGCTTACGAGATGCCTCTAAACTCTGGCTACAATAACTGTCCTTGTGTTCTGGAATAGTTAAGAATATTGAAAACTGGGAGGTTTGTAATTCCAGAGTACACAGACTGCAACAGAAAAAGTGCTCTGGAACACTTGGAGTCTCTTGTCAACGAGCTTGTGTAGGATGCTGTGTTTGGATTAATATTCTAAAGCAATGCAGAGTGAAGGATTGGTACAGGCTGTGAATTCACAGACTGCAGGTATGTGGAGACGGGGGGGAGGAGGGGAGAAAAACATTAAATTACCTTCCAAGGGCCTTCAGGTCTCTCAGGATGACTCTTCTGAGTGCTCTGAAAACATACCCATTGATCTAGTTAAGACAATTTATCCTTTGGGACATCCTGGATAAAAGAAATGTCTGGAATTAGCTGGTACACACCTTAAACATGGGAAGTTTTCCTTAAAGCTGTAGACAGGTTGCTTGTAAATGGAAATCATTTCCCTTCAGAACTGGGTTTTCTTTATGGCCTCCTCTGTCAGTAGGAACTGCTCATTAAGAATGGTTTGCCCATTTCATTCTGGTGCTAGTGACTGTAGAAATGTAAGACACATTAGATGGATAGAAGATGTGGAGAATATGGTCCTGTGTGATTAAATGGGGGGAGAGGGGAATATTCTTTTCTTTCCAATTGTCTTTCTCTTCCTGTCCCCAGTGAATTTACCTCTCTTGCTTTGTTGTGGACAACTTGGGATTCTCTTACCATATGAGGGGTCACCAGCTTAAAAAAAATGGATTTAAAATCAATGTGTCCTCTGAAACTCTCATTTCTCAATAAGAGCAGCAAAGCATAATGTAAGTAAAACAGCTGCCTGCAGTGTTTGTGGACACTGGAGCAGAGTATTCCTTTAATTTCATTGCAAGGTTGGATGTGTGGGGAGGAAGGAAGGGTTGATGCTGTCTCTC
Source organism: Indicator indicator (assembly GCF_027791375.1). Lineage (NCBI taxonomy): Eukaryota > Metazoa > Chordata > Aves > Piciformes > Indicatoridae > Indicator > Indicator indicator. Next base: position 2,269,475 of record NC_072020.1, read on the forward strand.
AGTGATCAAGGGCTGGCAACTCAGCTTTGGAAACTCAATTGATGAGAAGTTGTTGGCAGTGTTTCCGTAATGCTCAGGAGACTGGATGCTATCAGCAGCTTTGCCATTTTGGCCAGCTAGTTTAATAGTGCTGGCTAGAAACATTACAAGGCAGGAAACCACCCCTTTATGTGCTGGGCCTGGGGCAGATGCTTCCTGCCTTCTGTCTTGGGAGCAAGCAGCTCTTTGATGATACTCCATGAATAACCTTCCAGAGCACAGCAAAGAAAGGGAATTTGCATTATTTGCATGTTAACCACATCAGTGAGGACCAGAGAAAGGAGGTGAGGATTTTGCAACTAAACGTAAATGATAGTGCCCTAAGTCTACTGAACTTGAACCTCCTCTGCATCATTGCACCTAGGTCAGGGCATCCTAGATACCAATACAGGCTAGGGATGATGAGATGGAGAGAAGCCCTGCAGAAAAGGTCTTAGGGGTGCTGGTGGATGAGAAGTTGAACATGAGACAGCAGTGTGAGCTTCTCATCCACACATCAAAAGAAGTGTGGCCAGCAGAGCAAGAGAGGTGATTCTACCACTCTGCCCTGCTCTGGTGAGACCTTGCCTGGAGTACTGGGGTGGAGGTGGTCCCTGTAGTAAGGAAGAAGATTAACTTCAGTTCTTTAATTGCTTAGGTTCAGCTGCTGGACGCAGCTTAAAGGAGTGCTTGGTTCACAACTGAGAAGGATGCATCTCAGGAAGTGAAAACAGAAAACACCATGCAGGCAGTGAGTTAGACTGAGGCAACATATGTGGAGCAATGAAATATTCATGTGAAAAGAGAAATTTTCAGGATTATTAGGGAACCTCTGAGCGGCTGAGCTTCTGTTTTATGCTGCATGGTGAGGATGAAAAACTAAAGGCAGTGCAGAAAAATCTTTTGACCTCTGCGTAGCTGCTGCTTTCTGTCACACCCACTTGGCTACCAGGGGGCTGTTACCATTTCCCTCCTGCTTTTGACTGGGGGGTTTGGGTGGGCTGGGCCTTTCTAAGCCTGACAAATTATTTTTTTCAGCCAGCTTAAGCACAGCATCAGAGTGTGTGATTTTCACCAGCAGCAAGGATTGTGGGGACACAGTAATCTGTGATGTGTATTTATTTGAACTGGAGCCAAGCAATTCCCCTCAGTGAACAGTGCCTCAGCACTTTTCTCCTGAGAAAATAGTTAATATGCAAATAGGTGGCTGTCATCCAGCCATTCTTCATTCTCATTTGTTGGTGTGCATTGTTTAGGGCATTGCTTCAAAAGCAATCCTGTAATATCCTTGGCAAATCGATCTCTCTCTCCCCACCCCAACTCTTTTAGCAAGTTCTCTTTGCTTTCTGTATAGAGCCATAACATGCCTGCAGCCTAAGGCTCTTATGGAATCACAGAGTGGTTGGTGTTGGAAGAGACTTCTGAAGGTCATCTGGTCCAATCTCCCTGATCAAGCAGGGCCAGATACAGCCAGTTGCCCAGGACTGTGTCCAGATAGCTTTTGTGTATCTCCATGGGTGGAGATTCCGTCAACCCCTGCCAGCACTTGGGCAGCCTCACAATGAAAAAGTGTTTTGTGATGTGCAGAGGGAACCTCCTGTGTTTCATTGTGTGCCCATCACCTCTGGGGATAAAAAACAAGGGAAGAAATGGGTCACAGTTACCAGCTTTGTGCTACTGCCCTTCTGGTCAGGAGAGCAGCTCTGAGACCCAGCAGGAAAGCTGTAAGATCTCAGAAGCTCTGCCCAGTCTCTCCTGTGGGCACTCAGACTGGCCCCTGTGGCTTGTGCCCTTTGCCTGGGTTAAGCTGGCAGAAGTCAGAACCTGCATCTGCACTCTGTTGGCTCCTTAGGATTCCAGTTTCTTTCTGCTGTTGTATCTGTGCCTGTCCCCAGCTCAGAATACAGAGGAGCCACACTACTGCTGCTGTGGGCACACAAACCATGGACAGAGAGAGACTTACAAACCTGTAGCCAGCAGTTGCAGTTCAGCTGTCTGGGGAGACAGCCAAGCAATAAATGACAGCCTCTCCACCACCTCCTGAAGAAAATAATGTTCTTATTACAGAGCAGATGAGCTTTGGCTATAAGCTGTGCTGCTCTGTCAGAAGTCAGTTTATTTCCTGATATGCTGCTGAAAAATCATCTTGGGTCCACACAGTCCTAATCATCTTCTACACCTCCAAACCTTTCCCTGACCCCAGGGAAGACCTGAAACGAAGATGCAGCAAGTGTTAACCCAGGTTCTCTTTTCCTCTCCCTGTTACCCCCAGGTAATGCAGGTAGTGAAAGAACAGATAATGAGAGCACTCACTACCAAGCCTAGCTCTCTGGACCAGTTCAAGAGCAAACTTCAGAATCTCAGTTACACAGAAATACTGAAAATCCGACAGTCTGAGAGAATGAACCAGGAGGATTTCCAGTCTCGTCCCATTCTGTAAGTACTGGCTTCTCCCCCCTCTCCTTTTTGCAGGCAAGGATTAACAACTGTGATTGACATTTGGGAGCCCAAAAAGGGAAGCTGTCTGGGGAGCCATGCTCAAAAGCAATGGTGCAGCAGCTGCCTGAAGTGTGTTGTGTTTCCTTCTGCTGGGAATCATAACTTTTTCTTCGAGTTCAGTTAAAGCAGGTTCAGGAAATCCCTACAGGGTCTCACCTGGCTTTCTGTATGAAACAATGCTGTGACATTTCCTGGCTCTGAATGATTGTGAGCTTGGCTATGGTGCTGGTAGTGGCTTTGGTTTGGTTTTTTGGGGTTATTTTTGGTTTGGTTTTTTGTTTGGTTGGTTTTGTTTGTTTGTTTTTTTTTTTAATAAACCACAAACACCACAATTTTGTCTTCTAAAGGACTTTAAGAATTCCAATTGTCACTTCTCTGAGTGAGAGAGGTGGTAAGCCCAGAAGAAAAGGAGCCAATAAACACTGGCTCCACCAAAAAAAAAAAAAAAAGTGGTGTTGTATGTGACTGTCTTTTGTTGATGGCATTCTCTTTGGTGTTGATCACAAGCAGTTATTTATCTGTAAATTATAATAATCTGGGATTCTCATTTCCTTATTGTTTACTGCAAAGTATCAAAAGCTATTCTCACCATCAGAGGTTTTTGTTGTGTTGCATGGAAGGCAGAGGCCATGCTTGTCTCTGGACCAAGTCTGGGCTTGTGGCTGAACTGATGGCACAGGGCAGGTGCAGACACACTGTGCACAAATGATGTGCTGAGAACAGTAGGAACGTTTTGAGATCAGCAAGGGAATGGTGAGGACTCCATAAAGCATCAGCTGAAACCTCCTGGAATCCTGACTATGTTTCAAGTGGGATGGCTCATGATTTCCCAAATCTTCTTGTCAAGGCAAAGGTATAAAGAAGGCTTTGGACCAGAGCATTTCAGGGTTCAGAAGCAGGATGTTAATTTTGGCTTGTTTCTAAAGGATGCTGATATCTAAATACAAGCTCTGAGGGGTACATTCCTCCAGGGGCAGCAGGGCAGCAGAGGAAGTAGAATCACACACTTACATTTTAATCATACCAATGTGGATCAAAGAGGGAATGCTTCTTTTCTATTTTCACTGTGTTAGAAGATAGGAACTAATGCCCAATTAGAGCTCGTGTCACTCCTAGTAATGCATCAATTAAAAAGCTACAAATGGTTCCAGTCAGTTTTGCATCATTACACTGCTCAGAAATCCCCTGCCAATCCCCTGCAACATTTAGTGCTTCAAAGCCACTCAGTACTGCTAAGCCTGTCACCAAAGCTCCTCATTTTCCCAGCTTTCCCTATGAGGCAATTGTTTCAGTACGATACAGCTCAGGTCTTTATATTCTTCTGCCCTCATGAAACTTGTGAGCAATTTCTATCCAGAGTCACTTGGCTAGTTGCAGTCACAGTGCAGAGCCTCCTTCCCCATCATGGAATGAGTGAAAGAGCCAACACAAGCAGTTAAAAGCTACTGAAGTGTTGCCAGAGACTCATTTGAGACTGAGGAGAAAGAGGAAGCCTAAAGGCTCTAGAAGCTAAGTCAGTCACTCAGGTGTTTAAGCAATCACAGCTGCATTTGCAGAGGTTTCACTCTATGCATTTGCATTTTGATTGCATCCATCATCACTTCTTCTTGATTGTGGGGAGGAAAAAAGAAAAGGAAAAAAAAGAGGGTTCTTTCATTTTCCCCTTTGATTTGATTCCCTGTGCTGAACTCCCTCAAAGGGCGTTGATGGCACAATTGATAGGAGTGCAGAACCATGGCCTCCTTGTAGGGAAGGAGGCTGGGAGCACCCAGAGCTGTGCCCTCTGTTCTAAAGCCTTGCAGATATGCTACAAGAGGCTGCACACAGCAGTCAATGGGCAGTCAGCAGGCCTTGCTTAATTCTGCATGAGAATGTGGCAATCAGATGATGCTCTGAACATGCCAGAAGGGCTTTCTTCTGCTGTTCGTTGTCTGAAGCGTAGAAGTGTTTAAGGTTTTCAGGCTGCTGGCTGAGAGGAGCTTCAGTGAAGCTGGATTTGAATGGAAACTGGGAAGTGTTACCTTAGATGCCTGTAACTACAACCACTTTGGAGGATTAGCTGTTTGTTTGATAGGAGCATTGCTGTTTGTGTGTGTGGCAGTTGTAGGCTGTGCCTAGAAAATTTTCCACAGATCTTGGACAGGAAGTAGTAGAATGTAAATAAATCATTGTTGGAGGTAAAAAGGGAAATAATGATCAGTTCAGTAGGTTTGCTTGTAAATACAGCTTCATTGCCTTCTAACTGAGCTGGCCTGGCAATTTTATGCTGGGGGGCAATTTTCAACCCACCACAATGTGAGGTGAAGGGATTAGGGAAAATCGAAAGGCCTTTCAGAGCAGAATCAATTCAAGATTCTGGGTTCATTATTGATCATCCAAACAGCCACAACAAAGCCACTGTCTCTGGTTTGGTTTAGTGGCTGTGGAAGGTGTCTAGCAAATCTTTAGACCTCTGCAGAGGACTAAAGATGCTCTTGACTCATTAAATGTCAACAGGCATGATGAAGACCTGAAGTCCAAGTGGAGGCTTGCTGGTTAAAGGAGAGTTATGTCAGCTAGGGAGCCATCTCTAAGTAACATTGGTGTGAAAATGGGCAGCCTCCAGGGAAACAGAGGGGGGAATGTGGATGCTTTTTGGCTTTTTATCTTTCAGATTTCTCTGCAGCCTTAGAAAGAGTCACTAATGCCTGCAGTGAATGCTTCAAGTGATTAGGAGAGGGCATAGTGACAAGCCAGAAAGATAAAAAGGCCTGAACACAGGAGAGCAGTTCTAGGATGACTCTTCTGTTGTGCTGTAATGATTTAAATGTTTGTAATGTGCCCCAGCCTGGAAGGAAAACAGCTAACAAGAGGATTTGCCAGCAATTTAGATCTGTTATTTTAAAAGCAAGTATTTGGTGTTAGCAGTGCCTGTAAGAGCCAAGACCAGTGAGAGCAGAAAACTGCCCATCATAGATGCTACTCTGTGATTCCCTCAACCCTCCTGTCTTACTGGGCTGCTAACTTGCACCATTCCTGCCTGCAGGAGCACAGTAGGAAACCAAGAGCAATTTTCAAAGCCTGCTGACTCTTTAGGCTTGCTGAGGTTTTTTCTCTCTTCACAAGGCGCATACTGTTAAGCCACTGTCATCTGAAGAATGGGAAAATAATTTTTCACAAAACATATTTGCATTGGTGAGCTTCCTTTAGCTCATTGTTCCTGTTTGATTTCAAAATTAGACAGGAGAACCTATTTCTTCTACAGAGATATTTTTTTCTAACCCTTGTCTTTAGACACTGGCCCCAAGGGACTGAACTCTCTCACCTTCAGATGGCTTTCTGAAGGAAATGTAAAGATTCAAAGCAAATCTTTTAACTGCATGCCATGGTTTGAGTGTTCTGCCTCATTTCTGTCACTTGGAAGTGGTGGAACAGAAACCATGAGGGTGAGGAGCACTAAGTGGCAGGATCAGCTTGCAAAAATATATCTGGACTCACGATGTCTGAAAAAGAGCTGAAAAGCAAAGACATCAGGTAACCAGGTGCTGGCAGGAGCTGCTGAGGACAGTGAGTGCAGGTGACCATGGCAAGGAATGGATGGACTTAGGAGATTACACTGAAGACTGTCCATGAGTAGTGAGTGGTCTTCACAAGCTCTGTGTGTTCACTGTGGAGGCTGTGAAACAGAAGACAGTATTAGCCCTGAGCCTCATGCTGGTCAGAGCCATTACAGGTACATGCAGAGGGACTCCAGGACATCAGCAAAGAGCTGCAAGGTGTCCCTTCTCCTCCTGCCTCTGCCTCCTCCCCTGGAAAGTCTGCCTTAGACACTGAAGTAGGTCAGAAAGGATTGGTTAAAGATCCTTCTCTTTCCTTCGGTTGGTAAAAGGCAGGTGGGGCTTTAGAGGCCAGAAAAGGGAATGCTTTGAGCAGACAGATGTTTATGTGCTGGCTGACTCACCCATTTTTGTTGGTTTTTTTTTAGTAGCATCTTACAACTGTGATGTTATGATACCTTTAACACCTATTTAATGACAGCCATCCAATTTCTGAATTGAGCTACCCAAATATCAAGCTGATGTTTATACCAGTCTTGAATGTTTGAAATAGGTCCAGCTGGAGACTGAGTCTGCAGCCTGGACTGCTGAGTAATCCACCCTGCATTTTAACACTCTTCTCCTCAGCTTCTGCTCCCAACTTCTACCTGAGGGATGGGAAAGCTCATCAGTTCACTGAAGGCAAGACATTTATTCAAGCCCAAAAATCCTTTTATTATTAGTATTTAATCATTCAGCATATTTCTATCTTAGTTGTCAATGAGAGGATAACAATGCCTGGAAATTCTCACAGGCTCACAGGATCTTAGGGGTTGGAAGGGACCTGCAAAGATCATCAAGTCCAACCCCCCACCCTGCCAGAGCAGGACCATATTATCCTTCTTATTATCCTGAAGGATAATAGCAGATTTCCAAAAGGTGGCATGTTTCTATAGTTGCAGTGCTGCCCTGATTTTTGACTAGCTAGGTTTCCACAGCTTGTAAATATGCAGGGGGTTATGCAGCAGGAGCTGCAACCTGGGGGAAAGGTGGCATTTTTGTTTCAAAGCCTGATCTTCTTCCTAACAGAGGACTTTCAGTGGGGGTCTGGCAAATCAAAGACACAGGATCCAAGTGGATATGGAAATCAGCAGAGTCTGGGCACACCATGTACTCGAGAAGTGAGACCTTTTTGTTGTCTCAATGGGATACCACAGCTTCGCTTCCTCCTGATGGTGATTGCTGCAACACACTGCCAGACTGAATGGGTTTTGATACTACCTAATTTGCACAGCAATGCAAAACTGTAGTTCTGACATACTTCATCTCTTACAAATCCTTTACACATTTAGTTGGTTGGGTTTTGTTGTTTTTTTTTTTTTTTATTCTTCTTCCTAGGCTTGCTGTCGAGTCAATGTTTAAACCTGTCTTTTATCTGTTCTTAATGAATCTAAGTGAGGATACAACTGATGGATGCAGACATCTGTGAGTCTTAGTGATGGTGTATGAAATCATACTTTAAATGTCATGTGCAGACGTTTTCTGCCTACTTCTTGATGTGTTGAACTCTTACCAAAGCAGTGTGAAGAATATATAAGATTATTTTATATAATCATAGAATCACCCAGGTTGGAAGGGACCTCCAAAGGTCATCTAATCCAATCCCCTCTGCAGTCAGCAGGGACATCCTCCACTAGATCAGGTTGCCCAGAGCCCTGGTGAGCCTCCTTTTGAGTATCTCCAGGAATGGGTCCTCAACCACCTCCCTGGGCAACCTGTTCCAGTGTTCCACCATCCTCATGGCACAGAACTTGTTCCTAACATCCAATCTAAATCTGCTCTTCTCTAGTTTCAAACCATTGCCCCTCACCCTATGACTCCAGGCCTTTGTAAACCATCCCTCTGCAGCCTTCTTGCAGGCTCTCTTCAGGTACTGGCAGGCTGCTATTAGGTCTCCTCCCCAGAGCCTTCTCTTCTCCAGGCTGTACACCCCCAGCTCCCTCAGCCTGTCCTCAGAGCAGAGGTGCTCCAACCCCCCAATCGTTTTTGTGGCCCTCCTCTGGACCCACTCCATTAGGTTCATGTCCTTCCCATGTTGAGGGCTCCAGAGCTGGCTGCACTACTCCAGGTGAGGTCTCACCAGAGCAGAGCAAAGTGTTTATAAACATCTGAGGGCTGGGGGTCAGGAAGGAAGGGACAGGCTCTGCTCACTTGCACCCTGGGATAGGACAAGGGGCAATGGATAGAAACCGCAGCACAGGAGGTTCCACCTCAACATGAGGAGGAACTTCTTCACTGTGAGGCTCACAGAGCACTGGAACAGGCTGCCCAGAGAGGTTGTGGAGTCTCCTGCTCTGGAGCCTTTCCAGCCCTGTCTGGATGTGTTCCTGTGTGCCCTGTGCTGGGTTCTCTGGTCCTGCTCTGGCAAGGGGGTTGGACTGGATGATCTCTGGAGGTCCCTTCCAACCCCTAACACCCTGTGAGCCTGGGAAGTAACTTGCCTGACTGACACTGATGCCATAGCATGAAGATGTCTGCAGCAGAGGTATCCTGACCCCCATTCTTTGTTATAGCCCCAAGAGTGGCTTTCTGGAGCAGTCCAGCTACTGACTGCTGTCCTCTTCAACCTCCTTGCCAAAACATCTTGTCTCAGAGGTAGGAGGGTGATCTTTGATTGAATTTGACACGTACTTTACTTTCTCTCTTCCCAAGGGAACTAAAAGAGAAGATTCAGCCTGAGATCTTGGAACTGATTAAGCAGCAGCGTCTCAATCGGCTGGTGGAGGGCACCTGCTTCAGGAAGCTCAACAGCCGGCGGCGGCAAGGTAGGGCCCAGCCTGCCTGTTACTGCACTTCTGGCTACAGCGCAAGAGGAGGAGGGCTGCTTTGGCTGGCAGGGCTCTTGCTTCTACTGCTGTCTTGACTGCTTTTACTGAAAGCATCTCCTGATTGCAGTTGTTGTCGAAGTCCTTGTGTTTCCCTGGGCATGGTCTTGGCTCCGTCAGGCAGATCCTCTGGAAGGAGTCCAGCATTTGACAGTGATCTCCAGCAGCAGCCTTGCACTCTGACCTCTTCTTTCTGATTTCTCTCTGGGTGTCCAGGCTGCTTACTCATCTCAACAGAAAACTCTCTGCCACTGCAGGAGCAGGGCATGGAACTTGATGTAGCCACAGTTTTAATCTCTCAGATTGGGCTCACCTTTATGTATGCTCATTCTGCACCCCTCCCTCTAGTGCTGCCTCTCATGGATGTTCAGTTTCCATAACCCATAAAATAGTTGGGTGTCATGAGAGTGAGGCAAGGTTTAGAGCACCATACAGGGAAGGCAGCATCAGTATCAAATCCTTACTGAAGTCCTGCAAGTACTCTCAGGTTCCAGTGGCTGATACTCACTTTGTGGTTCTTCAAACTTCTCCTGTTCCTTAGCTTCTTTTCTAGTATTTTTTTGTCTTATATTACCATACACATTAATTATATTATGGTGTTTAAATATACTTTTAAAAAAGCACTTAGAACAGTAATTTGTGTACCTTCACATGAATACCTGATTGACAGGAGAAGACTTGGGTATTTTTTTTCCCCCATTTCTATGAGTCACTGCTCAGTGCTGGATTTACAGCTCACTATATACAGCCGGACTGTGATTCATTTCCCCTCAGAGGGGCACAATTCTTTCTCTGGACAAAACAAGAAGAACACAGTGTAAATTCATCAGATTGATGAGAAGTTATAACTAAATGTTTTCCCTTTAAAACTCTCATTTTGGGAGGAGTCAGATTGCCACTTGCTTTTAACTGTAAACATAAGACAACTTATGTTTTAATACAAACGATGAAGCTCACCATGAGCTGGCAGTGCCCTTGTGCAGCCCAGAAGGCAAATCCTGTCTTAGGCTGCAGCAAGAGGAGTGTTGCCAGGAGGGAAAGAGAGGGGATTCTGCCCCTTTACCCTGCTCTGGTGAGACTCCACCTCAAATACTGTGTCCAGTCCTGGTGTCCCATTCATAAGAAGGCACAGAGCTGTTGGAGAGAGTCCAGAGGAGGCCACAAAGATGATCCAAGGGCTGGAGCACCTCTGCTGTGAGGATAGGCTGAGGGAGCTGGGGGTGTTCAGCCTGGAGGAGAGAAGACTCCAGGGGGACATTTCAATACCTGAAGGGATTCTACAGAGGTGCCTTCCAATAGCTGAAGGGATCCTACAGGAAGGCTGCAGAGGGACTTTTCATGAGGGTGTCTAGAGACAGGACAAGGGGGAATGGTTTGAAGCTGAGGGAGAGCAGGGTTAGACTGGAGCTTAGGAAAAAGTTCTTCAGTAGGAGGGTGGTGAGACTCTGGAGCAGGCTGCCCAGGGAGGCTGTGGCTGCCTCCTCCCTGGGGCTGTTGAAGGCCAGGCTGGATGAGGCCTTGAGCAGCTGAGTCTAGTTGAGAGGTGTCCCTGTCCATGGTAGGGAGGTTGGAGGAGAATGATCTCTGAGGTCCCTTCCAACCTGAGCCATTCTGTGATTCTGTGAAATTAGAAAATTAGAAAAACTCTAAGGGCAGAAACTGAGATCAATATATGGAACCTTCAGATCAATTGGGGGACACTGCTTTGTTCAGAGTATCCCTGCAAGTCCTCCTTCCTTAGAAACAAGGAGGTAACTTAATAATATAGGGAAGTTATTTTTGGAAATTTTCACATTTCAAAGCCTTTATGAAAGCCTTGAATTGCAGAAAAACGTGATGCAGCATTTTGTGCTCTCTGTCAAGCCTACAAGCACCCAAGAAGCCCACTGCACAGAGTATAAGCAAAGAGCATTAATATTCCCTCATGGCTTTCTCCATAGGCAGGACACATGATTTCCCTTCAGCTGCTTATTCCTGGAGGGAAAGTAGCTAAAGTAATGCAGAGTTTGGTTTGGCTATCAGCAGTGAGTGTTTGGTTTCTTCCTGTAGTAGCTAAAGCAATGAAGAATTTGGTTTGCTATGAGTAGTGAGTGTTGTTTCCTTTATTCTTGTAGTAGCTACAGTAATGCAGAGTTTGGTTTGGCTATCAGCAGTGAGTGTTTGGTTTCTTCCTGTAGTAGCTAAAGCAATGAAGAATTTGGTTTGCTATGAGTAGTGAGTGTTGTTTGCTTTATTCTTGTAGTAGGTACAGTAAGGCAGAGTTTGGTTTGACTATCAGCAGTGAGTTTTTGGTTTCTTTATTGTTGTAATAACTAAAGCAATGAAGAATTTGGTTTGCTATCAGCAATGAATGTTGTTTGCTTTATTCTTGTAGTAGCTACAGTAAGGCAGAGTTTGGTTTGGCTATCAGCAGTGAGTATTGTTTAGTTTCTTTCTGTAGTAGCTACAGCAATCCATAGTTTGGTTTGGCTATCAGCAGTGAGTGCTGTTTGGTTTCTTCCTGTAATAGCTAAAGCAATCCAAAGTTTGATTTGGCTATCAGCAGTGAGTGCTGTTTGGTTTCTTCCTGTAGTAGCTACAGCAATGCATAGTTTGGCTATCAGCAGTGAGTGCTGTTTGGTTTCTTCCTGTAGTAGCTACAGCAATGCATAGTTTGGCTATCAGCAGTGAGTGCTGTTTGGTTTCTTCCTCTAGTAGCTACAGCAATGCTTGAACATGAGGTAGGACACACGTGGGTAGTCACCACCAGCTGAAAAAATTGACTGACAAAAAAACTGAGCAGGAAGTTTCCAGCCTGTTGCTGCCCTTTGAGAAGAGGGGAAGCCCTTTCATGTAGGCTTGGCCTTGGACTTCCACCACTCCAGCAGGTGATCCGTGAGGGGGGATGCTGGAGATTAAGCTGTGAGGTGTCTGTAGTCAGTTGTCTCTGCTTTTGTGTTTCAGCACAGGATTATCCTATCAGCAGGATCTCTCTGTAGCCAAAATTCAGAAATATTATTGTTGTCCCAGCAGGCTCCTTGGTGCTTTTAAAGACTCTCTGGCCTTTGCCTTGCCAAGGTTTCAGGGGAGAAGTGCAGCATTAGCTCCTGGTTTTGTTAAGCCCTCTTAATCAGCTGGAAATGAAGCAGCAAAATCCAGCCTGCCCTTCTGGTCCTTGTTCAGCAGCAGAGCATGAAGCTCTCTGCAAGTCCCCACTTTGTTCCTTCACCATGGACATCAGCTGACAGCTAGACCTTTCTTCTTTCCTTCCTTAATTCCTAAAAGAAAGGGGAGAAGACTAAAGGCAAAGCCTGCAAAGCACTTTACAACCCCCAAAGTTATTATTTCCAGTGGAGCTAAGTACCAGATGAAGGCATTTTATGGAGGATAATAGATACTTCTGCTGTCATCCAGGACATTTGTAGTTTGTGTTGCTGAGTGCACTCTTGGAAATAAACTCCCCTTTTACCTTAACAAAGATGATAGAGAAATTGCCTGTTATTGAAGTGATTTTGCAGCCAAAGGTGAAGTTTCTGGAGCAGTAACTTTGGGAAAGGAAGAAAAGCCTGATGATACACACCATTAAATTAAAGACCCAAAGCACCATGGAAGTAACCTGAAAAGAGAAAGCTTAAATTAAAACCAAAAAAAAACCCCAAAACCCCAAATCTCAAGTGAAGGCAGGTTAAGTGAAGCTAGGGTAAATCACTCACACTTCTGAACAAGAACACTTACTTTGTCATTTATCTGCCAAGCCTCTTTGGTTACTGCTGCTGCAGTCCCATGAAAAATAGCATTCTGTGCAGGTGTGACTTGCTGGGAGACAACAATTAACCAAATGTGCCTCCAGCATTGCCCCAGGGCAATCGTTCCCCAGGCACTTTCAGGGCTTGCTGGCATTTCACAGCATCACAGAATGCCAGGGGCTGGAAGGGACCTCAAAAGCTCATCCAGTCCAAACCCCCTGCCAGAGCAGGATCACCTAGGGTAGGTGACACATGAACACATCCAGGTGGGTTTTGAATGTCTCCAGAGAGACTCCACAACCCCCCTGGGCAGCCTGTTCCAGGGCTCTGTCACCCTCACAGTGAAAAGATTTTCCTCCTGTTTCTATGGAACTTCCATTGCCTTAACTTCCACCATTGTCCCTTGTGCTGGCATTGGGCATCGCTGAGCAGAGCCTGGCTCCAGCCTCTGGGCACTCACCCTGCACATCTTGATCAACATTAAGCATTTAAGGGCAGTGAGAGTGGAAATGTGTCACTCCAGTTGTACAGAGCAAGGCAGTGCTGAAGTGTCAGTCCACATACACCTGTCTGAAATGTACACAGCTGTGTGTTGGCACTGATGTATTCAAGAGCACATTCCTGTTGCTAAATCCCTGAGGAAGAATTTCTTTGAACAAAAAAAGGGTTTAGCAAGCTGGAATGTTTCTTGGGATAAGCTCTATCCTCTCAGACTTTTGTCCATGCCTATCTGAGCTGTTTTCTCCCCAGATTCTAACATTAATGCCCTTCTGTACTAATCACAGCACTGCTTGACCTGGGGTAGGATGGTTGAGGGCATTAGCCATTGGCTGTTAGGGCACTTGGTAACACTCTGTGACTGGCCAAGCCTTCTACAGCCCATCAGCAAAACCTTTTCTGCCCTACTATTGGAATCACAGAATGGCTTCAGTTGGAAGGGACCTCAGAGATCATCTCCTCCAACTTCCCCACCATGGGCAGGGACACCTCTCAACCAGACTCAGGTGTTCAAGGCCTCATCTAGCCCTGCCTTCAACACCCCCAGGGAGGAGGCAGCCACAACATCCCTGGGCAGCCTGCTTCAGAGTCTCACCACCCTCATACTGAAAAAATTCTTCCTAAGCTCCAGTCTAACCCTACTCTGCCTCAGCTTCAAACCATTCCCCGTTGTCCTGTCTCTAGACACCTTTATGAAAAGTCCCTCTGCAGCCTTCCAGTAGGATCCCTTCAGCTATTGGCAGGCAGCTCTGAGGTCCCCCTGGAGCCTTCTCTCCTCCAGGCTGAACACCCCCAGCTCCCTCAGCCTATCCTCACAGCAGAGGTGTTCCAGCCCTTGGATCACCTTTGTGGCCTCCTCTGGACTCACTCCAACAGCTCTGTGTCCTTCTCCTGCTGGGGACACCAGACCTGGAGGCAGTATTGGAGGTGGAGTCTCAGCAGAGGGGCAGAATCCCCTCTCTTCTAGCCAATCTGATTTGGTTGTGTGGGGGTTTGGGTGAGTTTTTTGGGGCCTTTTTAGCCTCATCTGTAATCCCTACCAATGTGTTACAATATACTTAACCCACTGGCTGCTCTGGCAATTATCTGAAAATCAGCGCAAATTGTGTGAAACCTTTTCAGGTTAAAAGCTGCAACGATTAATTCTGTTTTCCAAAGGAAGAAAAGTTACCCCCTTAATTTAATTGCATCAGTGATTGGTGAGCTAAGAGGCATAAGGTCTTACTAAAAAATGTTAATGCTGGTAAGTGTCAGAAAATCCTGGTGAAATGATCAAGCCAGCATCATCTCCAAGACTCTGGGGCTAGCAACTGCCCTCTCTACAGCTGCTTCTTCTGAGGAGGAGTTTCACAGAGGCAGAACTAATAACACTGGAAACAAAATCATAGTTGTAGCTCATAGAAGAGACTTAGGCTTTGGGATAAATCCATAAGACTGGACTTAAAAGCAACACAAATCCTGCTCCTTCCTTAGATGAGACTTCACAGAATCACAGAACATTAGGGGCTGGAAGGGAGCTTGAAAAATCCAACGCCCTGCCAGGGCAGACTCACCTGGAGTTGCCCCACTCCAGTTGTGTGCATACAGAAATGCCTGCCCCATCTTTAAAGCCTCTTGTGGCTCTGCAGACAGGGGTTTAAGAGCTCTGGAGGGTTTGGACTGCAATTTTTCTCTGTTTTATAAACACCACTTTTTAATCATGCTAGAAAAGATTTTTTTCCTTCTCCTTTGTTTTTGTTGTTGATCAATTTAGAGCTGAAAGGAAATGCTGGCTGCTTCCATGTGCTGTTCTGTAATTAAGATTTCTTTACCCTTTTGTGTGAGCAGAAGAAATTTCATCTCAATTTTGGCTGCAGCCTTATTTTCTACGCTGCCTTTCCAATTCAATTGTGTTCAGCAGTTGCACTACAGTAAAAATAACTTACAATAGTCCTGTTTAAAACCATTCCCCTCCAAGGCACTGAGACCTCACCTTCTCTGATAAACTGTTTGCAGCATCATTTACAGCTGAAAAAAACCCAGAAAGCACCCCAGCTGGTGAGGCTGAGGTGGTTGTAGAGGCAAAGGGTTACTTCCTAGCACTAATGTGCTGATCAGCCTCTTCAGCCTGGCTGGTGCAGTCACTCAGTGGCTGAGGGAACCTCGTTAGTTCCATTTGTATCTTTCATTTCAGGGTTTTTCCCTCAACAGCAAAGCTGTGGCACAGTGGCAGTTGTTAGTGAGCCCACAGGAGAATTGAGCCAGATGTGCTTCAGGCTACAGTCTGTGGCTGTTAGTTCTTTAATTAACCTTGGGTTATGAGGGGTTGCTCCATCAGCCTTCAGAGCTGGGGTTTCTTCCCATAAAACCACCCCTTTGTGACAGTGAAGTAAGAGGTTTTCAGTGAGGGCTTTTTCCTCTTGTGCTGTTGGAGCAAGGCATTGAAACAGGGCCAAAGTTATCAAAACACTAACTCCTAGGGGGTTGAAGAGCCAAACTTCATCAAATCCTTGCTAGCAACACCAGCCCCTTTTGTGCCAAATTCAAAGAAATTCATAGTGTTGGGATTTGGGTTTGGGTTTGGGTTTGTTTTTTTTTCCAATCACACCATCTGCCTGGCCTGCTCACTGAGAAGTTAGTGAGACCCTGTTGGCCTTCATTAGGAGCAAATGATTGGTTTAATCTTAGAGCATGTTCCTGTGTACAGCCTCATAGACAACCAGGTTGCAGTTAAAGGCAGGCATGAAAGCCTGCAGATAGACACAAAGGCCTCCTGCTGCAGTTGCTGCAGGCTTGTCTTTACCCAGGCAAGGGGCATGGTGGTCTGCCAGCAGACCCCACAGAGTCTGGTGTTTAAGCATCAGGTTCAGTGTGGTCCTGCTAGAGATCTCTGTAAAAGGTACAAATACAGAAGGGTCTCACACAGGTGCTTCTGAGCTACACAAAGCATCCAGGGAGCTGTTTGTGTGCCTGCTCTCCACATGAGGGTCTCCTGAATGAGGGCTGCTGCTTGCTCTAGTTCTTGCTCTAGTTCTAGTGCTTGCTGTTGCTCCCTTCCAGAGCTCTGCAAGTGAGGTTTGCCTCTTACTGCCTCTTAATCCCATGGTGTGCAGCGTGGTGTGCACTACTTACAATCCAGGGGTGCTTTCCACTTCAGCACCTCCTGTGGTATGCATCACCATACCATAATCCCAGGCTTTCCCCCACAAATCCTTCCTTCTTGTGCATGCCTGTCAAGCATATAACCAGGAAGTCTCCCATTGACATTTTGACCTTTAAAACCACCCTTTTGTGACAGTGAAGTAAGAGGTTTTCACTGAGGGCTTTTTCCTCTTGTGCTGTTGGAGCAAGATTTTGAAACAGGGCCAAGGTTACCAAGACACTAACTCCTAGCGGGTTGAAGAGCCAAACTTTATCAAATCCTTGCTAGAAACACCAGCCCCTTTTGTGCCAAATTCAAAGAAAGGACCTTTTGCTAAGTTGTTTTTTTTTTTTTATTTTGAAGGGGCTGCAAGTGCAGAAAGAGATTTGAAGGGTGTGGGGTTTGGGTCTCCCCCCCCAGAAAAAAAAAATTTACCCCCCATGCCAAAGAAATTCAGAAAGGCCTGAGGGAGTCCACTTTGCCCTTCAAAGCTGAATTGCCTTTCTCTGTGGTTTATTGCTGTGATGGTTTGAAACTGTCTTTTTAATTTTTCCTTGCAAAATTCAGAACAGAGAAAGTGAAAGAATGTAAATAAGTCACTATTGGGTGTAAGAAAGCAAAATAACGATTGTTCTAAACACTTCCATTGGATAGATAGAAATGTTTAAGAACTATTACCCAAAACAAAGTAGGCACTCTGCACATTCTGCGTTCGGCAGTGGGGGCAGTTGCTGGGCTGTCTGGCTGCTGTTTCTTCTTCTCTTCTGGCTGAAGATAACACTACTGACCTTGGCAGCTAAGTTAACAACTTTCTGCTTAACTAACTCTGCTTCTCTGTCCAGGGGGGTCTGGGGGGAAGCTCCTGGGAGAGAGAGGCCCCTTTGGGAGGGTCCCCTTGGGGGGAAGCAAAGGGAGATCGATTGTGCTTTTTCTGTTGATTGTATATATTTGTGAATGTTGTGAATTTTGTATATTTGTACATATTCATTGCATTTCATCTGCTTGTAAATACAGCCTTCATTTGCTTCCAGACTGGGCTAGCCTGGTTATTGTCGGTGAGGGGGGAATTTCAGCTCACACCGACACAATTGCACAAGTGGCTGGCCAGAGGAGTGGAGAGTGTCCTTTACAGAGCAATTGTGTGCATGAAGCAAATGTCTGCCCCCAGTCAAGCCCTCCAAACAAGCTTACATAAGCTGGCTCTGGTAGTTCTTCAGCTCCTCCAATATTTTGTCCAAACTGTGGCTCCATTCACTGCCACTGGCTGCAGCACCTCAGGGTTCTGTCAGTGCTGACATTTCCTCTAAATTATCCCTTAGGATTCCCCTAAATTATCCCTGCTTGGCACAGCATCTGTGCTGCCAGCAATGAGAGGAGCACAGAGCCAGAGAATCCCTCTGAACTTCCTGCCCCTGGCATTTTAACATCTAGCCTTGCTCTAGCTGAGCTTTTGGAGATGTGCTGCTTGGAGGTAACAAGATTTGGGGGTTTGACAGCTTAGCATTATCTGATCTCTCTATTAAATAGTCAGTGCTCTGACAAGGAAGGGTCACCTTGCTCTTGCCATTTCAGAAAGGGAGTTAGCAAGCACCAGCCTTGCATGCTAGGCAGTGTGGTTGCCTAGCTCTGCAAAGGTGATGTTCTTCACAGGAGCAGGTTTTAACAAATATTGTTAAGGGCAATTATATCCTGCAGAGCAAGAGTTGGCAGGAGGTGTAAACATCTATCTACTAGGAAAGGCTTAAATGCAGACTGGAATGTGACTGCATGGACACAGAGATATTTGGCACTGAGTTATCTGCAGGCCAAGGGAGCTGATGTCTGCTTTTTTAAAAACCTTTGCAACTTCCTGATGTCCAGTCTCTCCATAAATACGGGGGTGTTCTTCCCATGCCTATAAAAAGACATGAGTCATAGTTTTCCTAAAGTAGGGGACATTTCAAGTGTATCAGGTTTCTGGGTGTCCCACACAAGACAGCTGGCAGGGCTTAATATTCACATAGTGGGTGCTAAAAATGAAGCTTTTTCTGGGTGAAGCTCTCCACTCCAAGCAGTGGTTGCTTTGCCAGGCTTCTGTCCATGAGGGTACATAATACCATGTAAAACTAAGTCAGTTTTTCTTCCTGCTATTTATTTTTGGAGCCAGTGACTAAGTCAATTAAATAAAAAAAAATAATAGATTAATGCTAGCTTCCTTTACTCAAGTAAAATTAACTGAGCAAAGTCCCTGCCCTACTTTTCCTACACCCCACACATTCCTGCTTCTGAAAGAAAACAAGACAGGGGTATTGCCTCTTTGGAGCAACCTCTCTCTCCTGTGCTCTGGGTGATATTGATCAAGACATGTGAGTGATGGGTGATATTG